>NC_138086.1:42106091-42808591 GCF_964212035.1 Myotis nattereri | reverse complement strand
ACTCACTCGTGGCTAATTAATACTAATAAGAAGAGAAACCCCAATTGCCCACTAGATGTTGACATCTCAGAATATCACTTGTGTTTAATTTATTTTTGTGTTTCACAGTTGTAATGACCAGATATATTTGTTTTACTTTTTCTCAGTTTAACAACTACTTTTAAAATCTGAGAGAGAAGTCAGGCTTTGAATATGTTTTCTAAAAAGTCCAAATACAGAGATTTCTGAAAGGTTCTCCCCCACATATTTCAGATAGCACAGAATCCATTATTAGTAAATTCTGCCTAGCTGAAGATTATTCAGGATCACTTTCCATAAGAATCAGTACATGAAATGTCTTTAGAAAATAAGCACAAAACACAACATCTACATTTTGAATATGCACTTGCCACCTGCACATTTGCAAGTAATATCAAATAACAATGACCTGAGAATGAACTGGATTCCATTTTAATTATATTTGAATATAATATTTCAACATATTTAGATGTTTTGTTTGAAGCTGTTTCTGCCCTTGTGATAAGTCAATATTCTAGGGCCGTGGTCGGCAAACTGCGGCTCTTTGGCCCCTTGAGTGTGGCTCTTCCTAAGCCTTAGGAGTACCCTAATTAAGTTAATAACAATCTACCTACGCTCTCAAAAGAAATTTCAATCGTTGTTCTGTTGATATTTGGCTCTGTTGACTAATGAGTTTGCTGACCACTGTGCTAGGGTGTGAGTGTGTGCACGTGTGCATGTGCACATGTGTTTGTGTGTGTGCTACGTGTGTATTGTATGTTACTTGTGTGTTTTATGTATCCAAAAATAGTTATGTTGCTATGTCTTATGAAGTATTTTAAAATAAAAATATTTAATTTCAAGTACCATCTTTTACTTTACAAAGGGACCTATGAGGAAATTTTCCAGATATTATTGGTATTATAGCAAATAATACAAATAAATGTCAAAATCAGATAAAAAACTATATACTTTAGAGTGACAGTCTATATATATCCATTGAGACAAATGAGAAAATGGTTCCCAAGACACAGCAATCTATATCTAAGCACAGCACATTTTTAGGAAACAAATAACAAAACAAGGAAACATATATCTTGTTACATCAAGAGGATAGTGATTTTAATATTGTAGAATTCCTTGTTCAAGAATCAGCACAGAGCTATGAAATATAGTGTGCTATATAAAATATCAATAAAAATAAATAGAAGGAAAATACTTGAAGACCACTGTATATAATCTTCATAGGTATCAACATGCATTTAGCTATTATGCTATGCCTTAGCTTTCTTTAGATTCCCTAGAAAAGACAATAGAAGGCAAAGGCTTATGTGCTAATACTTTATCCAGGAATACAGGAAGGAGTGAGGAGAAAGGGCAATGAGGCTGGGGAGGGGGACTGTGAGGATAAAGAGGAGCTCATCACTGAGCTGACCACAGCTCTGTAACTGGCTAACTGTTAGTCTCGCTGGACGTCTCCAGAGAGACATTACGTAGCTGCTGCATCTTTGGAAAAGCTAGCTAGAGGAAGAAGAAAGAGGATAGCTGATACTTCGCATCTCCCATTGTTCCAAATTTGCCTTCACAAATTTGCTAACTTCTAATATGTCCAGGTTTTGGGAGCTGACCCATGGCAACAAGGAGGCCCAGAGGTCAGGGGCGTGGGCCGCTGCATGGTTTTGCTCCCAAACAACAAAAACAACATTAGAGGCAGCAGCTGTGACCTGTCTCCAGAATGTAGGATGGTGCAAGTCATTACCACGGCTATTCTAGCCAGAGAGCAAAGCAAGTGCAAGGAGCTGGGTGAAATATAATCGGAATCCAATCCACATCACATGAGGCCTGTGCCTATGGGTCTGACTTACAATAATACATATTTTTGCTGTTTTTGAGAATTAACTTCAAATCATTCTTAAAAGTAAGCAAAAACATGTCAGTAAATAACAATAGCTTATAATAAATTTTAAGGGACTACTACATATTCTGTACTTTTTAATGGTTGGAGATCATTACCGCTCTCTCCTATTTCCAATTTGTCTTTATATTCCAGGTTTTCAGGGATAGGGATATTTGCAATTTCCCTTTTAGCATTTATCTAATTGTCTCCTCATAGTTCCAGTTTCTCCCCTGCCTGCTTGACCTTATTTCTCGGGCTTTAACATTAATAATCGCCAAATCCTAAAACTTGCAGTAGAGAGCCAGCACAGAACACTGGCAGGAATGCAGATTCTCAAGGCGCCCTGACTGAGTTGGAAGGCTGACTCTGCTCCTTAAAAAACATGTGTTCCCAGGGAATGCTAATTTCCCTCATCTGTACTATCCAACACGCCTAGATTAAAGACTTGTGGTAGGAGATATGTGATTTTATAAAAAACACTTAGAAAAGGCTCAGACACACTATGTGCTACAGAAACGACTGCCATGCATTTATTGAAAGATCTTTACTGCCAAAGATTTTTTTCTAATTGAACATGTCCATCTCTTCTACAATTTATTTTAATTTGGGTTTGGTCAAGAAGAGAGGAATGTGCCCAACATACAATGTTTATTTCTTTTAGTAGGTGAGAAGAAGAAAGCAGTGAAAGATTTGGGAAAAGAAAAACAATGGAAAGTGGACCTAATCACACAGTTTTGTTTGTTACATAGAAGACAAACATAAAAGAAAACTTGAGAGTAAATGCCTACTGCCAATAGGTTCCACATTTTACCAAAATGTAATTAAGTTTACTTTAACATTTAAATATTAGCAGATACTAAATACAGTTGAATAGAAGGTAGATTTTGTAATGACATATATGAATAAAAATGTTTAAATATATATCAGAACTATTTAAGTAACTACATTGTATATTCAAAAAATTTTAATAATCATTTTATATTGATGTAAGGGTTTTTTAATTAATGCTCATATTTATTTGTTTCTTCTCTACCTAATTACTCAAAGAATTTGAGGATACTCTGAGATTTTAAAGCATTGTAGTCTCATTTACTACTTAAAATTTGGACCATTTTCATAATCAGAAAATATATAATAATTGAAGTTAGTATCATAATATCATTTTAGCAAAGCTGCAATTTAAATAAGGACCAATCAAGAAATGTCCTTATGACTACTGCTTTTGTCTTATCTATTTTCATATTCATGCTTTAAACCTCTTAGTTACATTACCAAAAATGAAATCCATTTAAACTTCTGAGCATACATCAATTTCATCTTGCCACTTCATTGGTGCACTCTAAAACTCAATAAATACACTGAGTTCTTTGAAAATTGAGCTTCCTTTCATTGTTGTGAATGCTGTGAACACTTCAAAGAATAATTTGGCATAGATTTCATTTTATAGAGACAAATTTTAATTATAGCTATATTGACAAATTAGTTATACACAGTCTTCTAGGCAGAATTAACTTGTAATAAAAGCCAAGTACTATGTCTCACTTTAGCAAACTTTGAAAAAGTACCTATAAAATTTTGCATTCTGTAATTTCACCATTTGCTGCATCTAATCCGTCCCGCTTCTTAAAATATTTTCCCACCTTTGCTACTGTGTTTACATCAATAAATTACTCTCACCACACAGTCACCTAGATTGGCAAAATTTAGTAATTATAGTACCTTATAAAAAGCTGTTTGGAAAGTGTACTAGCTATAGAGCTAATGGGATAGGATCTCAAGATATATATTTGTATGTAAATTGTCACTTTCATATATAGGGGAGCATATGCAAGACCTAAAAATGCTCTCTTGTAGAATAAATAGGGGCTGAACATTACATTTCTGCATTATGAAATGCATAGTCAACCATTTTTACAAATTCACTTTCATGCTATTACTGGATCCTAAAAAGGCTTACAAATATTTCAGTCAATACCTGAACCATCTCTTAGGAAACTGCACAGTGAAAGCTTATTGCTTGTAAATTAGGGAAAAAAATCAAATCACAGCAAGCAAGCAGAACAGGAAATGATAACAGACTCTTTTCTTGCTGCTTCGCCAACTATCTCATATTTGGTCAGTAAGATTAAGTCATGGAAGATTAAAGCAGAAGAAGCTTGCTCAGGGCATGTAGAAAATGCAAAATACTTTATTTGCAAAAATGTAAAGTATAAAAGAGGAACACGGGTTGGAAAAGGAATCAAGTTTAAAAATTCCCTGAAGAATCTAAATATCATTGTATTATATTTTTGAGGGATTGCCACGGTTTGAAGATAACCCATTAAATCTATCAAAATAACGAAAAGGAGGGCATTCTGAAAGATAAAGTCATTGTAATGAAATGCAGACAAAGATTAAAAAGAATTAAAAGTGACAGGTATAATCCATTAGGGAACAGACTTTAACTACTGTAATCAGAAAATGATTACTTACCTTGTCAATTAACAGCTGTGTGCCTGCTTTGCACACAGACAAAAGATCCTGCAAAATGTCACCCAGACACTGGGAAGGCATATAGAATGCAGACACTTGAGCATATTCATGCTTTCAAGTTAAACAACCAAACATCATTGAATCTAACAAGTCCACAATTAACTATGCTTCAATGGGTTAATACGCTTGCAGAAAGAACATAGCAGATTTGGGAAAATAACTACACTTCAATTCATCAACTCCAATAATATTCCTCAACAACTAGAAAAGCTATACTGAGGTGGAGAAAAAAAGTTCCTGTTCAAAACTAGAAACTTTAACTAGTTATCTAAGAGAAAAAAAATAGGTTTCTTATTTGGTATTCTATAACAATAAAAACCCAGTCATTTTCTCTGGCAAGGTATTGTAAAACTTAAAATGTGCACAAGAATAGGGAAAAAAGTAGAACTTCTCAAATGTAGAAAACATCTCAATTTAAAGTGTTCACCAAAAAAAAGTAGCGTTGATTTTTCAAGAGAGCTTTGACTTGGACAAGCATATTCCCAACTTACAGAATGGATGTTGAGCAGCATTACCGGATTTGGGAAGATTAAACTAAGAATGCATAAAGCTACAGTTCATTTTTTCAAAGCTCATATTTGTCTTTTCATTACAATGATAATATAAATGATTATTTACAGAAATTGCCAAAGTTCGGGTCTCATCGTGATATTTTCATTTATTAGAAATCACTAGTAAATAATATTTTTTGAAGATTTAAAAATCAGGTCCAACAAAGAAAAATAAGACTATGTAAAATGGAAATAAGATAATTAGTAGTTATTTTGGAGAGCTCATTTACAAAAATTAATTTGCTAAATATAACTACTTGTTTTATCTAAACATTTCAACACATTTATGGAGATATTATGAAATCAGCCTTAGAAATGCATTCTGCTAACCTGACCTTTGTGATACAAAAATGTATGTCAGTTTAGCTATAGTAAAATAAATGGTTAGAGTTCCAATACTGATGTAAATAAGCCTACTGTTGGTGGCATTGAGACTAACTTCTCATGACTACCAATGCTAAGACCGTACGATGATGGGGAAAATTATTAGCAGCCACTACCTGCAAGGACTGGCACAGCTCAGTATCCTGGTGCCTGATATGAGGGCACATGATCTATAGGCTTCTGCTTCACCCAAAAGCAGTTTGTCTTGTATCATCCAACCTCTTTTTCAGTACCTCAATTTCACACCAGTTGGTCCTCCTGTGACTTGAGCTTTCTCTTGAAACCCAATCAGCTTGCTAGGGTTTATCGTTCTCTCTCTCACTCCCTAACCATCCTCCTGTCACCCTCTGCCCCTCCCTCAGACTGGCAACAGGTATCAGGCTGTGAAAAATCTCATGTTTCTCCTACAATGTAGAGTTGAATTTCTCTACCTTCTGTGCTCATAAGATCAAAATACCAGGAGATCAATTTTTTTTGTGTGCCCACTCAAGTTTTGATCGCAATGATTTGAACACCTGGACTTCTCACCAACATCAGCTAGGTCTATAAGTTATTAAGATATCCTATAAATTATCATTGTCCTGTTATATCTTTGTCCAGCTTCTTCCATTACCCAACTGTTCTCACAAGGCTTTATAAGCAGGCCCACTGAATATATAATGATGTGGCTGAAATCATGGTCCTAAACTGACTTCAGGCTTCAGGTATCATCACATATCTGAAGTACATTTGGAGATATTTAACTACCACTCTTCTCATTTTCTGGGATTAAATTCAAACAGGAGAAATAAGTTCCTTTTGTGGTATGAATTAGTTACAGCTTTTAATTTCTGAAAACAAAAATATCTTCAAGGATTAAATGTCTCAATATATATTATTTTATTATTATGCTGATATGTATTAAGTTAAAGGAGACTAAGTATATTAGCTGCAGCCCTTTTCAAAGTACATGGGTTTTGTTAAGCTTGGAATCTGTGAACAGGTCTTAGCCATTTAAAGTTAGACACACATATGCTCACATACTTGAGTTTCTGAATAAGTATTATGATAACCACATTGGAAAGAAGTAGAAAATATGAGTCTGTGGAGTGTACTATGACAATCAGTGTCATTGTTCATGGCTTGGTCCTTTATTTTTTTATAATACTGCCAATCTTATCAAATAATAGAGTAGCCCCCCACATGATGAAAAATCCAGAATTAGGAGAGTTCATTTGGAAAGGAAGAGGTGTCAATGAGCTGAAATTATTAGCAAAGTAGATTAACACCTACTGTTTCTTTTAGAGCTCATGACCTCTCAGAAACTGCAAATACTTGCATACATTCATTCAAGAAAATCTTCAATATTATATTGTGGGGTGTGTGTGTGTGTGTGTGTGTGTGTGTACAAACAGGCTGCATACTAACTACATCTACCTTGCTAGGCCAATTAGCAGCATTTCAAACTATACAGCAGGCAAACAAATTCTCCTCTTTAAAATCCTTTGTTGTAAATGTAATCATTAGTCATGAGTTTACAAAAATAAAATCCCCTTGGAATCTCTTGACTCCAAATAGCATTGAACAAAAAAGCACTGAACAAAACACAGACTGTTACTAGAATACTTTCTCTGTTAATAGATATCAGTCCTAAAATTGCCAAAAAAAAATGCGATTATCTATACACTGAATATGAAGGAATGGTCAATTGCTGATAATTTATATGAATAACTGAAATTATCTTTAGAGAGTTAATTTCATGTATAATACAGAATTATTTCTATTTTTATATGTATTTAGATCACAATGAATATTTCTCATCGAATAGTGTGAGATCCCTGGACACGTCTTCCAAATAAGAGGTACACATGAGTTGGTGATGTATTTTGTTTTTAACCACTTAGATCACATCTGCAACAGGATGACAAATGACATGTCAAATAAATAGCTTTCTCTTTTCCTTTTTTACTTCAGGTGGGTTATACAACAAACCACACAGTGTAGTTCTCTTCTCCCCAGTCTGAAAAAGATTAAAGTTATTTTATTCTGAATATTGTAATTGAATGGAAAAATATAAAAATACTAGGACGAATCGGTGCTTTGAAAAAAAGAAACAGACATGTTTTACACCAATTTTTCCTACTTTATAATTTTGACTTCAAGAAAGCCTAACCAAAAGACCCCCAAAATTGTGGATGAAATAAAGAGATACTCTGGATCTTAGTTTTGATTATTATAAATGACCTAGTTTGTATTAGAACATACATTTATATTCAAGTTTAAAAATAATTTAGTGCAGGATGGAGGGGACCAATTGGGGGAAAATGGGGACATCTATAGTACTTTCAACAATAAAGATAAATTAAAAATAATAATTTAGGATGTGACTCATCAGTAGTCATTTGGCACATATTCAATTTCAACAGCTCAATATCATTATTATTGTTTCACATTGTATATACCCATGTCCTTTTACATGAAGTTGGGATAATATTTTGACTGATCATGGTATGATAAGTTCTGTATAGATCTTAAACATCTGACATAATTTAAGTCCCCAAACTTATAAGCAGAAAGATCAATGAAAAGTTTACTCACTATCTCACCCAGAAATAATTCTTAGAAATGTATAATATTAAAGCTTCCAGAAAACTTATATATAATTTAACTAAATATGTATATGAAATTTAAAGAAAGCAATAATGGCCTCATGGGTTTGAAGAAATAAATAGTTTCAGATATCAGGGATGTTTCAGAGAAGAAACTGAAAAAACAGAAAATTGAACAGAGTCATTTGCTTTTCACAGGTCATTGACAGAATGATACATAATATTAAAATACAGCAAGAAGAAAACTTTGCTCAATAGAGATGGGAAAGTGAGAAAACTGAATGCAGTTAGATGTTTAAAATAATAAAAGGATATAAGAAAAGTTCAGTTTCCAAAGTTGTTCAATTTAGAGATCATAAAAGTTCCAAGCTGTACTTTAGACTGACCTTCATTTAATTTGAAATTAATTTGCTTAATCTTGATCCTCTGATGATCTCTTTCCCTTCATCTCTCACTCATTTCCCACAACAACTGATTGAGTTTAGATATGCACCATATGCTGTGCTTATTCATAATATTCATAACAGTGAACAAAACTAGCCTTCGAGGAACTTATAAGCTTTCAGTGTATTGGAAATAAGCAATATGATCAAATAATTAAATAAATGCAAATTGTTGCTCTAAAGAGGAAACATACAACTTATAAAAAATATCCAGTTAAGGAAAGTATGTCTAGTTGGACGGGTTGGGAAGGTGCTTCTGAGGAATGCATGATCCTGCTCAGTTCCTTCCGTGCCTAGTTGATAATTCACTCAATCCTACCTTTATTCTTGTTTATTGTTTTCTATTTTCCTGACACTGGTTAAGTTTCCAATTTCTGGCCCTGAATTGATCAGTGTCCCTGATGAAGGCTGATTTCCTCCCAAACATGAAAAGCAATCTTGGCTATTTTAGATACACAACAGCAAAACTCAGCTCATTTCTGTTGCTCCAGAATGCCCTTGGTTAGCTATTCCCTATCTCTGAAACTCTAGCTTTGTTATCGCAATTTTAACTCCCCTCATCAAACTTTATGTATCAAACAAAAACACTCAGGCTACATCACACTCTACATTTCAGTGTAGAGGAAATAATCCGTTCACTAATTTTTTGACTCGTTTCTGACTATGGATGGAACTGAGTTTATATTTAAGATGTGGACACTTTTTCCCAATAAGTCTAGGGAATGTGAGTGCAAATTATTATATAAAAACATAAAAAAAAAACACTATGCTTCAGACATTCTACAAAATGCACCT
Organism: Myotis nattereri; assembly: GCF_964212035.1. Taxonomy (NCBI): domain Eukaryota; kingdom Metazoa; phylum Chordata; class Mammalia; order Chiroptera; family Vespertilionidae; genus Myotis; species Myotis nattereri. The sequence continues at coordinate 42,799,404 of NC_138086.1, read as the reverse complement.
AATATGTATAGGAAGAAGGCAGCTCTGTATCAGAGATCTCCTCTCCTACTCCTGGGGACTTCTATATTGAGCTGCACAAGCAGGACCGTATTGGTCCACTAATCAAAGGGCATCCCCCTCAAGACACATGGCCAACTGGCAGGTGGCCAGGTACATGGCATCCATAGATAACGGACCCAACTGTGAAAAGGTGCTTGAATCTCTGCAGATCATTATCCTTACCAATCAAAATCCTAACAAATGTTAATGAAAGACATGTACTTTGAGAATAAATAGCTTATCACAGGTTTTACTACATTCGAATAGGAAGAATTACTTTTTAAAGGTGATTTAATTTTGAACCCTCTGTCTCTGACTAGTACTAATGACCCACATAACAATAACTGGCACTTATTTAATTATTACAACACAGTTGTGCAGCAATCCTACAAGGCAAAAGAGCAAATGATATGTTCATTTTTTTTTTCAGGTGAGTAGACTGAAAGTGCACACTTCTTTTTATTCTCTCACATGCACAGCATGCCTTTTTGACTCCTATTTAATTAATTTCAATGGGATCTGATTGAAGTGCCTCCAAATTATATCTAAACTTTGATTACTTTCCACTGCCACAACCCTGGTCCAAGCCACTATATTAATTCTCAATTATTGCAATACCCCCTCATTGCTTTTCCTGCTTCTGGATTTACCTACCTTCAGTCTGTTCTCAACCGGTAAGACTGTAAGCCAAATCATGTTATGCCAATGTTCATTTCCCTGGTTTCCACTGCCGTCAAAGTACTCTACAATCTAGCTCCCCGGCAACTCTGTATTCATCTTATTTCTTATGACCACCTTCAACCTTATTCACTATACACCAGCCACACTGGCTTCTTACTGCTCTTTGAACACGTCTTTCAGTATTAATACCATGTCAAAGCTGTTCAACAGCCTATTTCCTTTTTTTTTTTTTAATTTGGAAAGCTTCTTCCTAGATATTTGCATGGTTAGTTTACTTAAAAGTCACTTCTGAGAAGGACCTTCCATGGCTACGCTATCTAAAATATTAGTCCTCCTGCATCAGCTCTCGTCCCCTTCCTATGTGTGATTTTCCCCTCCTAGTACTTCATATCTAAATTGTATATACTTTAGTTTTCCACCGTTTTTATTGCCGGGGGAATGGACATAGCTTTTAGATGCTCTGACTAGAGCTGGAGGATTAAATGTTACCTGCTCATTTATGCACCAGAGTCAGGCTCTAGAGTAAATATTTTCTACCTGGACATCCTCTTTACAATTCTATGTTTAAAAGGTGGCAAGTGCAGTTTAATAAAAGGTGGTGTCACAAATTAACAAGTAAAACACCGAGAAATTAGAAACACCTCATTCGAATACAGGGTCCTTCACTCACATGGTCCTCATCAAATGATTTAACATCTGGGAGCTTCACTTATTCATTCAACAAATATTGGTTAAGCATTTCCTGTTTTCCAAATACTCTATGGCTGCTGCAGATACTGTGGTGAATGAAGCTGATAAATACTCTGCCCTTTTAATATTTACAGGCAATAAAAAAGGTGGAAAAAACAAATTTTTCATAAAGTGAGGAAAAGAGCAACAAGGGTCGAAATTACTACTTTAGAATTGTCATAGTAAACAGTTGCCCTCTACTCCACCTCCTTGCATTCCTGAATGAATAAGGTTGGCCTCACTCTACCTTATAAAATCATGATTTGAATTCAATATAATTTTTTGAAAACTTAAAATACTTTTTCAAAGGAATATCACGAAGGAAGGGAAAGAAAGGAAGTTAAGAAAGACCTACTCTATTTCTGGCTCCTAGTTTTTTCCTCTTTAATTGTCATTTTACTCCTGAATAGAGGAGCAAACAAAACTAGAGAGACTTTTGGAAACAATTGAAAAGTTTCAGAAAGAAAATATCTAACATAGGTAATAAACTCTTAAAATACAGCATTAAACAAACTGCAATACTTTTGTTTTATACTGCCCTACTACCTTATTGCATTCATCCCATTGCAAAATATTTAGATAATATTGTAGGAGGAAGAAAGCCCTTAGTATAACAGGGTTTTTGGTCATAGTAAATGTCCCTCATTGATCTGAATAAAATGTCATAAAAATCTGTGTATTAGTAGAGAATGATAAGAAAACACAATGTATATTCTAGTCAATATAAAATATTATTTTTTAATAATCTATTAATTCCAAAGACATATTGGTATTTAGAGGATATAGCAAGTTAGAAGCAAGACCAACAATTTCTAAAATTCTTAATTGAGCCGAAACCGGTTTGGCTCAGTGGATAGAGCATAGGCCTGCGGACTGAAAGGTCCCAGGTTCGATTCCGGTCAGGGCATGTACCTGGGTTGTGGGCACATCCCCAGTAGGAGATGTGCAGGAGGCAGCTGATTGATGTTTCTCTCTCATCAATGTTTCTAACTCTCTATCTCTCTCCCTTCCTCTCTGTAAAAAATCAATAAAATATATTAATAAATAAATAAATAAATAAATTCTTAATTGAGTATTTCCAGTGAGTTCACGTTCCTCTTCATGATAAACAGTAAGAGACAATGAAAAGAAAAGAGCTCACACCTGCAATTTCCAAGCAGTATCCTATTCCCTCTTTGAGTATTTTTATTCTCTGAATGTAGTTGAAACAAGAGAAATAAATAAAACAACATGAATCTCTAGAGTTCTTCTTAAACAACAGGTTATTCTGGATTGTCTTCCTAATGCATGAAAATTTGCGCCCAATGCATGAAAATTTGTGCTCTCTGGGCGGGGGGGGGGGGGGCGCGGGGAGCGGTGAGGGGTGGGGAGAGGGGTTGTCCCTCAGCCAGGCCTGCAACCTCTCGCAGTCCGGGACCCCTCCGGGGATGTCCGACTAATGGGCTTGGGCTCATTAGTCGGACATCCTTAGCACTGTCGTGGAGGTGGGAGAGGCTCTCGCCACCGCCACTGTGCTGGCCAGCCATGAGCCAGCTTCTGGGTGAGCGACACTCCCCCTGTGGAAGTGCACTGACAACTCCTGCATTGAGCATCTGCCCCCTGGTGGTCAGTGCATATCATAGCGACCAGTCATTCCCCTGTTAGGGTTGTTCCGCATATTACCCTTTTATTATATAGGATATGTTTATGCCACTCTTTTGAATTCATCCTTACTTGGGAGCTCCTTATTCATTTGGTGTAGGATCTTTATTCATACTGATATTATAAATCACTTATCCAGACACCTGAAGAGAGAGTACATGACCTGGTCCCCTCTGAAGAGTGTCTGGATTTCAGATAATAGCCTAGAAGAGTTCAGATTAAATGAGTAAGTGCAGGTTTATACTATATCTAATACCCATATGTTTAAGAAACAAACTCAGTTCAGATACCAGACCTGTCTGCAGCCTTCTAAGTGTCTAGAGTGTCTTCTCTTCACAGTTGAAATTTCCTAGACTAGTCAGGCCCAACATCTTCTCAATTACACATTCTTGGAGGACTTCAGAATTAATCTGTTCATATGGAGGTCAGTCACAACGCAGATTTTTAAATGGCAAGTCACAAATTGTAAAATATTCCAGATAGACCTCTTATACTGCAGTACTGAAACATCTGGTCCAGATATTATTTCTTCCTCTTCCAGTACTTTGCCCACTATTTCCAATTCAGTGCAACTCAAGCCTCGCATAAAACAGCATTTATAAAAAATGAAAGGATAACTAAAAAAACCTAAAGTGTTGTTTTGTAATATACTAAAAATTTTTATCACATTCACACTCCTTGCAGGGAGATCCGTGAAGAGAAGTATTTTTAAATCAGTAATAATCACAGGCAAACATTTTCAGGCTCATTGTTTCTACTTCATAAAATATTCATATAACAGGGTACTTAATTAGGTAGAATATTAAAATAGTAACAGACTGCAGTAAGATATAAAATGTCATTCTAGATGTCATAATGCAGCTGTCACAGCTGTAAAATACTTTTTTTCTCTATCATTTTTAACTGTACACTCCTTGATTTTCTCTCCATATAAGCAATGGTCACAAAATAGGACATGTTCAACATCTTTAAAAGGATCAAGCTCACAATCTTTTTTCCATTCTCCCTACTCTGTCATTACAACTTTCCAACAATAATTATGAAAGTTAAATGAAATGGTGAAAATAAAAGAATGTAGTACATTATCTGATACAAAATACTTGATATTTAAAATACTTTTAACTACCAACAGTTATCACTCAAACTGGGTTAAGCATTTTGCATGGATTATCTCATTTCACCTTTTAAAAAATTGTTAACACGATTACAGATGCCCCCCATTTCCTCCCTCTGCCCACCTCCACCTAGCTTCTGTCCCCCTCCCTAGCTTTACCATATTGTTGTCTTTTTAGTTTTTAACATAAACTCTCTAAGAAGCTATCATGGTTTAGTAACTTGCCTAAAGTTACCCAGAATATGATTTGAACATAGAGCGTGTGACTTCAGAGCTCCTGGGGTTAACTATTGGTGTTATCCTCCTTTGATTTGTAAGAATTTTCTACCTGGGATATACAAGAAGCTAATAAGGTGATAAGTATAAATTGTAAGAGGATGGCAGTCTTCCAACTCTCATCATTCAAAGAAGACACACTCTCTGATGTCTTCTCCCAAACCCGATACCAACACACACACGATGACAGGGTGGAGGCGGGAGGTTCTCGAGTCCAGTCTCAATATATTTCAATGAGTCAAATGAATTTGGCCAAAAGAGAATTGTTTGACTGGCAAAGAACCATTCGCTGTAAGAGTTCTGACCTCTTTCAGTGGACGGTACCCTTCCTTTGCTCATTGATCTTGTCAGACCGCCCTGTTCCTCGTTTTGCATCCTCAAGGTAAGCCTGGTGAAAGTTACAACTATGAAATGCCTGCTTTATGTAAAAGCAGAATATTTATTTAACAGAAATATTGTAACATGCTACAGAGTACATAGTATATTACAGTAAAAATACTAATCAGATGTGTGGAAAGTAAAAACCCATTAAGATGCTTTTTTTGGCGAATCATTTTATAGTGATAACATCAATATAAAAGTGTGGTATACCATAAAGAATGTTTCTCAAGCTTGTGCTAAATTTTGTTTTATGATCTTTAAACAATTAAAAAGCTATAAAGGCAGAAACCCGATGATAGTAATTATTAAGATATAACTGAAATCATTAACCTCTGCCATAAAATATCCCCATATTTCAATACATGATTTTATTTGCAGATGCTTAATTTAAAGGTTGCTTTTATAATGAATACTAGAGGCCCAGTGCACAAAATTTGTGCATGGCAGGGCAGGGGTGGGGGTGGGGGGAGGGAGGTTGTCCCTCAGCCCAGCCTGCAGCCTCTCCAATCTGGGACCTCTCGGGGAATGTCTGACTGCTGGTTTAGGCCTGATCCCACAGGAATCGAGCCTAAACCCGCAGTCGGACACCCTCTCACAATCTGGGACTGCTGGCTTTGAATGACTTGCCTGCGTGCCTGCCTGATCACCCCCTAACCCAGCCATGGGCAAACTATGGCCCGCGGGCCGGATCCAGCCCGTTTGAAATGAATAAAACTAAAAAAAAAAAAAAAAAAAAAAGACCATACCCTTTTATGTAATGATGTTTACTTTGACTTTATATTAGTTCACACAAACACTCCATCCATGCTTTTGTTCCGGCCCTCCGGTCCAGTTTAAGAACCCATTGTGGCCCTCGAGTCAAAAAGTTTGCCCACCCCTGCCCTAACCACTTCACTGTCAACCTGATCATCGCCTAACTGCTGCCCTGCCAGCCCAATTGCCTCCAAATGCCATCCCCTGAAGGCCTGGTGGCCCTCAACTGCCCTCCCCTGATGGCCCACAACTGCCTTTCCCTGCTGGCTATCTTGTGACCACATGGGGGCAGCCATCTTGTGTGAGGGTGTGATGGTTAATTTGCATATTACTTCTTTATTATATAGGATGAGGTAACTCTTTTATTATCAGTTAATAGGGGCAAGTAAGCATCCTGAAGAATGCAATCAAGTTGGTGCATTGGGATGCTACATTGATGTTGTTTTGATGTTATTAAGCCTAAAGACTGACCTCCCCCGAGAAACTCAGTAACACTTCTCTCCATCATGGGGGGAGAGATCATTAATAAATTCCTCAGTTGTTCCCTTCCCTTGCACACTTACTTTATGTCACCCATCCCAGCATTTCTTTAAATTCAACATTAGAATCCTTCAGCCTAATCCTCCCAGTCACTTTCTTAAATACAAGCCCTGAACTTTCCTACCTAGGGAAGGAATCAAGAAGCTTTAGTTGATAATTTAATAGCACAGATCAAACCACAGAATCAGTATTTCATTCATTAATTTGAAAAAAAAAATCACGATTTGCTCTCACCCCAAGGCCACTCTACAGACACAGTCACACCTCTTTCCGCTGTGGCTGTTTATCATCTGACTCCATTCCACTTCCATTCAAGCTCATCTCTCTCCAGCCCCACACCTGCATTCTCAATGACCTATTATTAAATTTAGAGTTCATAAATGATGGAATGATGTAAATTCTATTTACACTTCTCTGTGGCCAGAAGCATACCTGGCACTAAACATCGCTATTAATAAATATTGTTTGAAAATTAAATGAAGAGGGTTTTGACTTGCTCCAGTAGAACTTGAAGGAACTGTGACCCTCAATCTGAACTCCAATCATTAGCTAAGTGTGTGCAACCTGTTTCTTTTCCTCTCTTTCTTTTTAATCTTCACCCTATTGCCCTCGCCTTAGGGGTCTAGTTGGTTTTAGGGCACATCTGGCCAGATTCAACCTCATTTTGACAGGTAATTAATCTTCCATCCCATTTCACTTAAAGAAAAGTGTTCTATTGATTGTTGTTGTTTTTTTCAGAATTTGTCATGGTCATGATGCTTTTCCTGCAGAGGTTCAGTTCTATTTCAGTGTTATAATAACAAAGAAGCTCCATGCAAAAGCTATCTGGTACTGGAGGCAGGGGGGATTTTCTTTGATGTAGTAGTGGGTTACAAAATATTATTGTTTTCCCAACCTTATGCCTAATTACCCTGCTACATCCTAAACTCTAAGAAAACACATGTCTACTTTCCTCACCCCCTACCACTCTGTTAACTTTACAACACATACAAAATAGCTATCTATTTTTCTCCATATTTAACTTTAATATAAGCATTTTTCTTGTAACCCACCAACCAGGGTGCCTGACCCTGGGCTTTCAGCTTTATTGGCCCACAGTTGCCCACCTCTAGGTTTACCCTTCCCTACAGAGCAAGGGATGTTTGGGGCCAAGCGCTCATAAACCCCGAAGAGTCAACAACCCAATTTCTATACCCCTCTCCAAATACCAGGGACAATGGAATTTCCACTCAAATGGATGAAGTGTACACTTGCATGCATGAGGCTCCTCATAGGATGGGAGAGGGTCCAGAGTGGGAGGAAAAGAGGGTTGGTCAGCCAGGATCCTCCATTTAGCCCCAAATGTTAGGGGGGGGCAGGTTGCCCTAATTCTAATACTTATTCATTTATTCTGCCCCCTAACTGATCTATCTGCTTCCACTACTGATCCCCAATAACCATGTCTCTACAGAAGAGTCAAATTACAAATAAAATCTTAGCATTTTTCCATTTATAACATTCCACTTGCTTCCCAATGACCTTTTATTTTTCCATTGAACTTACAGCAGCCTCCAAGATCTGAAAGATCTAGACCTGCCCAGTGCTTCTCTTCCATCCTTCTCTCCTTTACTCTCCACATTCCATCCACAAGGGCCTCCTCCTCCAGCTCAGCCCTTCTCCAGAAGTGTTCTTCCCTCTGCCCCAGATCTTCACACAAATGGCTCTTATCTTTCTTTTCATTGAAGTTTTGTCTCAAAATATACCTTTTTAGGCAGATCTTCCACGGCCACTCAATCTAACTTAACATTCAACACCTCCATCATTCTATAGCTTAACACTCTGATCATTTGTAGTAAAAAAAAAAATCACTATATTAAATTTCTGCACTAAGTATTTGTTTGTTTCTTTACTGTATGCTCTGAGGCCACATGGTAGCAAGGGGCTCTCTCATTGTGCTTATGGATCTATCTCAATGCCTTGAGTAGAGTCTGAAGCATGGTAGATAGTCAATACATAGTTGTTGAAGGAGACAAGGAGACGAGGAAGAAGGAAGAGAGAAGAGGCAGGGACAAAAGGACAGATGCCAGCAGGGAGGGCTGTCTGGGGGTCTGAATCCCAGCGAGGTAGAATTCTGCCTTCTGGAAAATACCTGACTGCCTCCTCATCCCCCACTGCAAAAATGAATGAATGAATGAAAATGGTCTGTTAAAATAAGTAGGATATTGGAAGACTGGGAGATCTGGGAACAATAATTGCCTGTTCCTAGTGTCCTATGTCAGTTGAGAATAATAAAAATGACAAAGGTTTTATTCGGTCTTTTCCTGCTTCTCATTCCTCTGTTTCCTTCATTTAATTTTTATGCCACAACCACTTCCTTAGCAGTTATATGGTCCCGAAATTTCTCCAATAAACTAGTCTTTGAGAGAATACCTATTTTGCTGTGATTCATATATTGACCAATTAATCAATTATTTATCAAACTTGTACTATATTCTAGGCACTATACTGGCATCTGATTTTATTTCCTCTCCAAAAGATCTCCAATAACAGTTGTATTATTAGATGGTAAGCATACACAGGTAAAAATTAACTTTATGGAAAAAAACACACCCAAATGCCAGGTGGTAAAAGAACACTGTGGGAGCGGGCCAGGCTAATAGGTATTACCTCCACCTAGGTCACAGGGCTCAGAATTCTGCATAAAACTTGGTATAAAAATAGTTTTAAGACTAATACCACTTTTTAAACAGCAGCATAGGCTGTAGTTATGAAAAGGTAACTGTAAAATGGTCAAAGTCACACATTAGTGCTGAAATTGGACAGTAAGTGGCCAGAATCTATTCCCTATCCATGGCAGTGCTCTCAAGAGAAACCCAGTTTCCAGCCAGCACCCAATTACGTTGGAACTTTAATTTCTACCTTGATTCTCATATCATTCCCATATTACTATCTTCAATACAGGACATTCCGTTGACAGGTCTTGGGATTCTTTTCTGAATCAATAAGAACTTCCTATCTGTGTTAGCCAATGAGGGAGAGAGGGAAACAACGGAAGGAAGTGAGCAGAGAGGAAGAAATTTAAAAAGTGATTGCTATAATAGAATAAACAATGACTACAACCAAACAGAAAAATTCCAAAATAATAACATTCATGCAAAACTCTTTTTTGATCCCTATTGGAAAATTCAAATACAAATTAGTTTACTTATAATATTATTTTAAATACTGACTTCAACAGAAGTTCAAAATGAATACCTCAAGAGAGAATTCACCCAAATCAACTATATTATTCAGGGTCATTTTATATTGCTTTCTTGATGCTGAGTTAAACAGAAATAAGAGTATCTGGGAGAAAGGAAAAATAACAAGAAACACCTCTAACTTTTGACAAAATTCCAATTGTCTGCCAAATTAGGATTTATGACAATATACTATAAAGACAATGCAGAGGTAAATGGAATAAGGCATTGTTTTGACTAAAGTCATATCTTTTATTCATTCATTTGACAGAATAGCCTTCTGACAGCTAACGTTCTAGAAATCGCAACCAAAATGTCGTTTATATATCCTGACACAAGAAACAGATTGCACTCAATTTTATAAAAACAATATATTATAGAGCTATTATATTTATATCTAAATTTATAGGTTTGTGTGAACAGATACACTTTTTTAGTTTTGGTAATTTAAAAAACATGTTTGAATATTGCAGAAGAAAACAATGAGTATGTTATGCACAGTTTATTTTAACGAAACAATATTATTTGAAGAGCAGCTTGGCAACATCTATTAAAATTTAAATTCAAAAAGCAATCACTTTCCTGGGATTTTTTTTCATTTTACTGCAATAAAATTACACCCATGCAAAAGCATCATTGCTCACAAAGGAGAAAACAACATTAAAACAATCTGAAGGTCTGTAAGTAGGTGAATGTTTGAAAAAAAAATGATACATCTATGTAATAGAACCTGATGTAGCCCTTAAGAAGAATGAGTAGACTCTTTGTCACTTGACCAGGATGATACCCATAATATATATTTTACCTAAAAAACTAAAGTTGGAGAATAAAATTTATGCTGTTCTTTCACCTTAGTAAAACATCAAATAAAATTATAATGAATATACGTATTTGTTTGTATATATATATGAACTTGGAGAACAACGTGAAATGATACACACATTGTTAAAAGTTGTTCCCACAGAAAGGATGAGGTGGAGAGTATTAACTTTTTCTGTATTCATTTCTATCATTTTACTTGTTTTGTTATACAAAAATTGAACACTATTTTGCAAAAGAAGAGGAATAAAATTTACTCATTATTTCTGAAAGATATTTTGATAATTAACGTTCTAGTATATGAAGATATTTAATGCACCTTTAAAACATCAGTACTGTATTCTGTATTAAACTTTAAACCATCTTAAGGAAGAATAGGATATCGTAAATGAGACCTGATGGGAACGGGAATTGATGAAATCACAGGGCTCATCAGGGACATGAAGTCAAGGCTCATATACTTACAATATAAAGAATTAGTTATAAAACAATTATCCATAAAGCAAGTATTGAAATTTTGTCAATTTCCCATTTAAACTTTATTATAGATTTAAAATGGTGTCTTTTTTCTAATTATTTTAGATCACATAAATATTGATTTAAGACTCTCATTCCAGATTTCTTACGTGGCAATAAACTATAATGCCCTTTCATCTGTAACTGAGAAGGAAGTCTTATAGAAAGTTCATGATGCTGCGTTAATGAATAAAATTTCACATGCAAATATATTGGTAATAATATTAGAATCTTTTTTGTCCATTACCATTAAAAAATGCTCTAAAATGTTCATCTATCTTTTAAAATATGCTTTCAAGTTGAAAACACAGGAACCCCAAGTTATGGGAGCCTGCTCATTTTAAAGAAACATTATCTATTTATCCATCTGCTTATTTCTTGATTTAGTGGGAGTTGTATCCAGAGCAGTATCATTTCTACAATATATTTTTAAATGTTTTTCACTTGAAACTTAATAATAAGGAAAATATATTCATTGGGGTCCTTGTTGCTTCTAATAATAGCTGAACTAAACAGAAGACATATTTTCTCAGTCAACTTCTGATATCTACATTCCTACCTCAGAGTGAATAAATTTAGGGTTAAGTAACATTCACTTTGGTTGAGAACTGAAGTTGTCAAAGTGAACCAGATATGCTAATAAATGTTAAACAATGGGGTGTATGGGGGATAGAGGGACAGAGGTGTTTTGCAAGTTGTAGTGGTATAACTACTTACACTATGGCCAATTCCAAGCTACCAAGTATTTAAAACCCCAGTGGCAATTATCCTAAAATTTTAACAGATCTTGCAAACAAATACAAGTCAGCTCCAATGCATCACTAAAATGAATCTTAAGATCATCTGGACTTTAATTGTGAATCATGCTAATTGGAAGCAAAAGGGCAATTTCCATTCAGTGGAGTATTGGGCTAGGTGAAAAAATTCTATTCTTAACAGTGCCTCCCACATAACCTGCCCGTTGTCCTTGTACTAACCAAGGTAACCTCACATTCTCATTGCATAGATGATACCTCAGAGTCCCAGAATGTGGCTAGATAATTATTATGATTACTAATGATAGGAAAGTGAAAGACAATAACTAATTTGTACAAACCAAAGAGGAGACACCTAGGAAATCTGACTACAAATACATTTGACTGTTCACTGATAAACTAAAAAGGTGTTTCTACATTGTCAAAAAGTATTTTATATAGAAATTGCCCCTAAAAGTGAAACAAAGGGCAATAAAATTTGTCATACAGATTTCATCATTGAGACCTACTTTGCGTTTTCTAAGAGAAATCCTTATACAACCTTGAACTTGGCCTTGAATTATCTCATAAAATTAACAGGAAGAATCAAGCAAAACCATTAGCTAATCCAAAGGAAAGTGATAATTAAGAGTACTACTTAGGGAATGGTGAGAAAGGTACTATAACCAGTTAAGAAGATTTTTGTTATAAAAAAACAAAAAATAGAATTTTCTTTTTTAAAAATATATTTTTATTGATTTCAGAGCAGAAGAGAGATGGAGAGAGAGAAACATCAATGATGAGAGAGAATCATTGATTGGCTGCCTCCTGCATGCCCCACACTAGGGACCAGGCCCGCAATCCAGGCATGTGCCCCTGACAGGAATTAAACCTGGGACCCTTCAGTCCACAGGCTGATGCTCTATGCACTGAGCCAAACTGGCTAGGGCAAAAACCCAGAATTTTCTATCTCTGTCATCTTCACTTCACACAATTTCTTTTCTTATTCAAGACCATCTTTCAACCTAGTAGAAGGTTTATATTCTAATTAAATTACCTTCTTAACATAGTCTCATTTTTAATTATAATATATAATCTCTCATTAAAATGATCATAATAGTAATATGTAATAGTAAAATGTAACAAGTGTCAATCACTATTCTTGGTCTCTTAATATACATTATCTCTAATAATTATGGTAAAGCTTCCAGGCAATTAAAACTTTCCTTCTGAGCAAATAAAGTAAAATTTGAGTTTGGAGAAATTAAGTAAATACCACAATTAGTAAATATCACCGTCAAGATCTGAATTCATGTCTATTTTGACAGTCTGTGCTATATTTTCCATATTGTAAATAAGAGAATTTATTTTTTGCATTACTGGTATTTGCCTTTGCTTAATGGCATTTGATCGTCTGAATCCCCTAATAGTAAACATCACTTCCAATACACCATAAAGTCCAAAACATGAAATCCTACAATAATGATGTTTATTGTTATGGAATTAATTGTGGATGATAAAGTTTGACTGCATGAAATGAGGAAGTGTGTAATATGAGGTACAATCCAAAACTTGGAATTAACCTAAAATTTTAACATAATTTTAAACACCAAAACAAAGGATATATTCAGCAATCTATAAAAATTACCTGCCCTAAGAAATAGTCAGAAAATAGATAATTTTAGGCATATGTACAAATTAAAATTCTGTAGGGTTTCAGGGTATAGTCTAAAGAATAATGACTATGTCCAAATATATGAAGCTATTAAAGTAAATGAGGAATGATGGTTGTGAGAAATGAATTCTAAGTGATCATAATAACCAGATTAGAGCAGCAACTAATTAATTATATTCTATCTCGTGGGTATATTTGCATTAGAATCATTCTCTACGGGGACTGAAACACAGAAAGTAGCAGGTTATCTCTAATATCTGGGTGACCAGAAACTACAAGAGCAATCTCAAACTTTCTCAAACCTCCGCATTCCTTCCTTCCTTCCTTCCTTCCTTCCTTCCTTCCTTCCTTCCTTCCTTCCTTCCTTCCTTTCTCCCTTTCTCCCTCCCTCCCTCCCTCCCTCCCTCCCTCTATTCCTTTTTTCTTACTTAATTGGTTAAAATAGAAAATGTAAACTGAAATTTCCAAATAGTTTCTAAGCCATTTGTAATAACAATAACTTTAGGATTCAAACAAGCTTGAATGCCTTAAAGAGATACATTCAGCTAGCTACTATCCATATTAACATCCACTTAGCCTGACATTGTTTCAGACAATCATAGGAGAGAAACCTTATTCAGTCTATCAAAACCCTGTTGTTCAGCTTTTCACCATTATGATGTTAGCTTTGGGTTTGTCATACGTGGCCTTTATTGTGCTGAGATACATTCCTTCTATATTAATATGTTGAGAGTTTTTATCATGAAAGGATGTTGATTTTTGAAAAATGTTTTTTCTGCATCCATTGAGGTCATATGATCTTTATCCTTCATTCTGTTAATGTAGTATATCGCATTTATTGATTTGCATATGTTGAGCCATCCTTGCCTGAAAAATATAAATCCTATTTTATCATGGTGTATGATCCTTTTAATGTGCTGTTGAATTCAGTTTACTAATATTTTGTTTAGAATTTTTGTATCTATTTTCATTAGGAATATTGGCTTACAATTTTCTTGTAGTGTGATTGTCTGGCTTTGAGTGGTAATTTTGGCCTCATAAAATGAGTTTGGAAGTATTCCCTTCTGATTTTTTGAAGAATTTGATAAGGATTGAGGCTAATTCCTGCTTGGTAGAAATCACCAGCAAAGCCATCTATCTGGTCATGGGCTTTTCTTTGTTGGGAGGTTTGTGATTACTGATTCAATATCTACTCTCAATTGGTCTGTTCAGATTTTCTCTTTCTTTATGTTTCAGTCTTGGCAGGTTATATGTTCTAGGAATTTTTCATTTCTTCTAGGTTATTTGTTAGCCTATAATTTTTTACCATAGTCTTTTGTGATCCTTTTTGTTCTGTGGTATCAGTTGTAATGTCTCCTCTTTAATTTATTATTTTATTTATTAGTCTTTTTTTTTAGCCTAATAAAAGATTTGTCAATTATGTTTATGTTTTTTTAAAATAGCTCTGACTTCCATTTATCTTTTAATTGTTTTGTCAGTCTCTATTTCATTTATTTCACTTTGATCATTATTATTTTCTTCCTCTGTTAACTTAGGGCTTTAGTATGGTGGGCTTTTACTAGTTCTTTAAGGCATAAAGTTAGGTTGTTCACTTGAGATATTCCTTCATTAATTTTTTACATTTAAATTCTTTATTGCTTAAAGTATTACATGAGTATCCTGTTTTCCCCCATTGACCTTCCCCTGCCACTCCCACCCCCCAGTACAAGCCCTCACACCCCTACTGTCTGTGTACATTGGTTATACTCATAGGCATGCATGCAAGTCCTTTGGTTGATCCCTTACCACCACCACAACCCCTCTCCCTGCCTTCCCTCTTAGGTTGGACCGTCTATTCGATGCTTCTATGTCTCTGGTTCTATTTTTGTTCATCAGTTTATGTTGTTCATTATATTCCACAAATGAGTGAGATCATGTGATATTTATCTTTCTCTGACTGGCTTATTTCACTTAGCCTAATGCTCTCCAGATCCATTACTCATTGGTAATGTTTATTAAGCTTACACTGGTTTTCTAAACCAGCACCAGTCTCAAAAACAGAACTTAGTCTCAAAAACAGAAATCATTTTTAAACAAAAACCTATTTATGTGGAACACATAGAGTATAGGATTTGTTGCAACTTGTTGGCATCTAACCAGATGTTGATCTTAATAATCCTCAGTTCTTTTAAATTAAATGAAATTGGGATTAAACAATAAGACATGCGAAGAGCTTTGTATAAAAACTGACAAATGGTCACTTTCCTTAACCTGAGCCAATACAATATGGGTTTGGTTCTCAATGTGCACTGATTTTAGAATGAACTAAAGACCTCTTAAAGTTTAAGAACCATTCATCTTGCCCCACCATTCATTCTATAGTTACTTAATAGATTCTAGTGCCCTGTTTAGATTACAGTAATAAATTAGCATAAAGTCAGAATTACAATGTAGGCCTCTTAAAGGCCAGTTAATTTCTCAGTCAATAAATACGTACTACACCGGTCAAAACCTGAGTTAGTCTTATGAGATACAAATTTAAATAAAATACTTATTTTGTTTGAGTACAGGAGAGTCAGAGGGCAAACAATAAGTGATAATCCAGTGGGATAATTAATATAAAGCTGTCATGTACAACACTTGCAAAAGAGATTAGTAATTCTTTAAAGAGCTGTAGGTGAGAAGTATAACTTGAAGTAGTTTAAATAATGGATATATAAAAGAGGGGAGGGATTCAAGATGTGCAAATTTCTGGAAGCAAAGAGAGCAACAGGTAGCTGGAATGTGACAAGAAAGTCAGAAAAGGCCTGAGACAGGAAGCAGGGCTAGCACCTACATTTGAGAATGCTTTAAGACCCTTAAGCATCGTGCCAAGGAACTTGGACTTCATTCTGTAAAATGGGAAAACAATCGTACGTTTAGGGAGATGCATTTGAGTCCGTGGTTGTAAAGTTCACTCTGGCCACAGTGTGGAGGATGGACTGAAGTGTCCTGGAGATGAAGACAGGACAACCATGAGAAAAGAGACACCGAGAGCAGAAAGGACAAGGCGTATTCAATACCTGCATCTGTTCGGAGATGGGAGAAGACCGACCAGAAGTGACTCCAGGATGATTCTGAGGTTTCTAATTGAACAACTGGATACAAGATGATACCACTAACTAACAGCATAGGGGAGAAAATAATTATCAGGGAAGTGGGGAGAAGGGGAGACAAGGAGTTTTTTCTAAGTCTGAGGCATCTGTGAAGACATCCTGGTAGATATAGGCGATAGGCAGTACAATTGATGTTTTATTTTCTATTAACTTATTTTAGCTCTTAATATTTCTTAATAGGTATTTAGTCAAGCTCTTCTTATTACAAGGAATTGGCTGACCCGGTGTTGCTGGGGTCCAACCCCAGCGGGTCCAGGGGTCCCCAAAGGTGTGGACGGAGTCGGCGAAGAAGGAGTGACACGGTGACAGCGTTCAGTTGATCAGCAGCCTAGCCAGGATCTCCAGCCAAGTTCTGGTCTGGATCTCCAGCGAAGTTCTGGTTAGGATCTCCAGCCAGGTTCTGTGTCCATGGTCTCTTGCTAGGTTCTCCAGCCAGGTTCTCCAGGTTCTCCAGCCAGGTTCTGTAGCCATGTTCCCTCGCTAGATTCTCCAGCCAGGTTCTGTCCAGGTTCTCCAGCCAGGTTCAGTCACCAGGTTCTAGTCAGGTTCTCTTGCCAATTTCTGTAGTTAGGTTCAGTCCAGGATCTTTTGCCATGTTCTCTCGCTAAGTTCTGTCTCTAGGTTCTGAGGCCAGTTTCTGTCCAGGATCTTTTGCCATGTTCTCTCCAGCGAAGTTCTTCTGTCTCTAGAGAACGTTCTGTGTAGGTTCTGTGCCTAGGTTCTGTCTCTCTTTCTGTCTCTTGCTGTCTTGTTACATCTGTATTTATACCAGTTGATTCAATCCTATCAATCTCTATTACAAAGGTTAGGGCGTTTTTTATCTCCATTCCAGGGAGTAAAGATTATGTAGCTTAAGCATGATTGTTCATAGTTAAAGTGATTAATTACCCGCCTGGCACATAGTTAAGAGGTTTTATTCCCTCCCTAACTTCAGGGGAAAATCCCTACCTGGGGAAACAACCTTTCTTAGAGACCTTGGTTAAAACACATAGTGCCAAGGTGGTGAGCAAACATATTAAGAACAGAATGCCATATATGCCAGGTCCTTTGAAACAGCAAGGATGGACCGGCTCCTGGCACGGTGTGAAAGGTGGATGATACTCTGAATTTAAACAACAATCCTTACTGTTCTTAAATGCTGTAGTTTTGTGTTCATTGAGCACCTTCCCCTTGGCCAAGTCAGCAGAGTGAATCATAACTGCTTTTAACTATAAACCATATAGTGCTTTTAAATACAAACCACAGAACGTTGGTTAAAATGCTTTACCATAAAGATTTATGGATTCAAAGTGTGCATTAACAAAAGTTTATACAGAAATCCTTTGAATTGCTTTCATTGAGTTTCTTATCAATCATGACATTTTATGGCTGATGGCTTCTATATGTTTCTCAATGACATAATTTCAGGCACTTTCATAACTAAATAGTCTCAATATCCCACTAAGAAATTATTCTATTTAATTAAACATAAAAAATGAGATGTTTGTTATTAAAAGTAGGAGTTAGTTTTCTTAGTTTTTATCAAGATTTTAAAAACCTGCTCCCATCTCATATACCTACAATACAAATATCATATATTCTGATCTATGAAAAAAAAATTGAGCTATTTTTGTCTAAGAAGAAGGAGAGGATAAAACTCACTCAGAAATTCTACATTTCAATATCACTGATTGACTTGGGAAATCTTAGCGAGAATAAGGAACTCAGTAAGAATATAATCCTGTGTTAACCTTCCAAGCAGGGCTAATTCTGCACTGGTCCTAAATTATTATACCTGAAATTAGAGCTCATTTCACAATGGAACCATTTTCCCCTCCAAGACAGAGAGATTGTAACTTAGTTATGTAGGAAAACAAATTTTAGAAATCCTTAGGAATTCAAATCACAGTGTCAGTTATGAAAAATCTCATTTGGTAAATGCTTTAAGGCAAGTTATTCTCAATAGAGGAATTAATGCCAAGTAGGCAATTTTAACAATATTCTCTGTGAAAAATCATCATAAAACTCCTCACACAGGTTTTTTTTTCCATTTCCCAAAGTTACAGGATTTCAATCAGGACTTTGAGAAGTGTTCTAATATTTCTGTATAGAGCAAGTACACAGCAAGGAAATATTAAAACTGAGACCAAAGTTCAGTTCATTCTCTGTCTGAATCCAGGGCCAAAATTTGTGTTATTTACCAATACTTGCTACTGTCTATTTTTAGGATGGATTAGAAAATGTGTAACATGTTTCTCAGTCTTCTTTGATCATTTACCATACTTTGACTATAGTGGCAGGAATATTTCATTTAAACAAATAACTTTGAATCATAACTTCTGGTCCTAAATGACTATACTATATTCTAGATACACACACACACACACACACACACACACACACACTCTCATTCCAACTTTTAAATGTATATTTTAATAATTTGATTAACATGTTGTAAAATGATTTCTTTTGTTTTCTTGAACAAAATATCATAATCGACAGTTTTTTCTCATGACATGACATTTATGAAGTTTAAAATACAACTAAAAGCAACAATCAGGTATCCTAGAACAATGTCAACACTAAAATTATACTCTCAGAGGACTTTTTAAGTGGACTTTTTATGTTTGTAATCTCGAAGGACCAGTTTAATCGACTTACCCTGATATGTTCAGGAGCCAGCACATCCTGACAGGCCAATTTGTAAACAGTTCTACTGAAATTTAGATCTTGTCCATAAGACTCACAGATTTATTTTTTATTTTGGGGGGTGTTATTTATTGATAGCATCTGTCCTTGAATGATCTTTAGGTTAAAAACTTCTTATCCATGTAATATTGCAAGTAGTTAAATAGATTTTAAGTTCATTTTGCAGGAAATATTGGCTATCCCACAGGCATTTTGGAGACTCACTGACATGAGAAAATAGATTAAACATTCATAGCAAGAAAACAATTTTGATTTCCTCATCTTCACAACAGAATGCCAACTCTGAATAATGTCTGATAACTTAAGTATGTATATAAATCTCAAATTAGTCAACAAACAGAATACTGCCTTTTCACATAACAGAATTCAGCTACGAAGTGACTCCAGCCAAACGTGGCTACTTCCGATTCCTAGCGATTGGCAGGGGCACCATATGTGTTCTGCATCTCAAGTTCGCAAGCTTTACTCTGTTAGATAATCAGGAACTTAGGTGTCCACACCCCACTGTTGGAGCACATGGCCATGGAAAAGCATTATGCATTAATGCTAACGTCTCCATTTCTGTGGCAAGCTGAGAAAACACACTTTTGTAGAACATATTCATGTGCCTTTTTAAATATTATCTATAATAATAAAAGCGTAATATGCTAATTACGGACAAAGCTGGGAAGCCCAGGTCCCAGTTGCCTGCTGGTGGCCAGAGGGAAGCCAGTGCTGGTGCTGGCAGCTGGGGGAAGGAAGGCCTACTCTTGCACAAATTTTGTGCATTGGGTCTCTAGTACTTAAATAAGGAGTGTATTATATTAACCAGTTTCCCTTCAGTTTACCCTGGCCATAAACGCTTTTTAAAATTAAGTTACTGGGGAAGAGGAGGGGAGGAACTTCCCATATAAATTAGCATACTTTCATTTACCACACAACTCTAATATTCTTTTTTTTTTTACCATATTTTTCTTTATTGATTAAGGTATTACATGTGTCCTTATCCCTTCATTGCCCCTCCCCCCTGCTCGTGCCCTCACCCCTCCTCCTATTGTCTGTGTCCCTTGGTTATGCTTACATGCATGCATGCAAGTCCTTTGGTTGATCTCTTCCCCTTATCCAAACCCTCCTCTGCCCTCCCTCTGATCAGTGCGTCTCTGTCTCTGGATCTGTTTCTCTGTTCATCAGTTTATGTTGTTCATTATATTCCACAAATGAGTGAGATCATGTGATATTTATCTTTCTCTGACTAGCTTATTTCGCTTAGCATAATGCTCTCCAGGTCCATTACTCATTGGTAATGTTTATTAAGTTTACACTGAACATTTGCTGTGTACAGCATTCTTTTAAGGGTCTTACATGTAGTAATACCTACAATTCTCATGACAGCCCCATGTGGAAGGTACTATTCTCCTTTTTATATGCTTAAGGATTAGAATACAGAGAGAAAGTAAATATTTTTCCTTCAGCTATTAAATGGATGAATCAAAATTTCAGGTCAGGAATTCTAAGAACTAGATATCCAAACATAGACTCTACTTTGCTTTGGTTTCCAAAAAAATCAGAGTTAAAATTGAGGGCTCGACTACAATGAGCATTATAGATGCTTCCTGTTTTCTTCTCTTGCTTTTAACCAGAACTCTGTGTTTAGTTTTATAATCAACATCAAAAGAGTGTGTTGAGAGAAGAGTTTCAAACTGTAAGTAATAAATAGGTCCTATATATTTGGAATGACTGCAAATATCCCAGTGTACTATTTTCCCCACAGGTTATAGGTCTAATGTACTAAAAAAAAATATAAAAAAAAATACACAGTATTTGAAAGTGTCCAGAATGCTTGAATCAGTATATTCATAGATTTTGGAATCTGCCAAACATTCTTTTTCATTCATTGTATTTTGAAATGGGACCGTACCAGCTAAGCAATCTCTGGAAGCCTAATTGATTGTTAATTGATGAAGAAATTGCCTCAGGCAAAGAAAAGCTAATCAGAAGCTTGTCACTTAAAGCTTCAACCAGAACACACACTTTGCTTCCAGGCTTTAATTCTAAAGATTTATGTTTCACTCAAGTCATCTCTTCCATCACATGAGTAACATATACACACAAATTCTTTCCCCATCATTAAAATAAAAAGCCAATATAGGTGATTTAAAAAATACAGCATCTTGTTATTCTCATAACACAATTGGCTCCTATGGCAAGAAATCAGAATTACACCCTGGGGAGGCTTTTGAACTACAAGGAAATGATACAAAACTCTATTCATTGCCAGTTATGGAGTCTACAAAAGAGTTTTTTATAGAGTTGCTTGTGGTGTCCCTGCTCACACAATACCATCTATGAATGAATAATTACAAGAGTAATAATGTCTGTTCTTTCTTTTTGAGCAGGTAGGTCTTTTCCAAATAGACTATGCAATAAAATGAAATAGGAATAAGTGTTATCTGGTTTAAAACACTCACTAAAAATTTGGGGTAAAACTTCTATAATACTGCTTTCACCACCATATTTCCCCAGAATGCATGTACACTCATCCACAAATTGAAATTGTCTATGTGATATGTGAATATTCCATGTGTAGCTGTAGAAATTCAATCCCTACAGTGCCCTTCGTGGAAAATTCATGGAGTGATCAAATATCAGCTCAAAATTTGTACATGATGAGTGCAGGTAGATGACCAAATAATCAACAAATTATGCAGGAACTTTTTAATTTTATTTTTCTAGTAAATGATATAGAACAAAGGAAAGAAAGATGGAATTAAGGATGCTACATTATGTTCAGTGAATATGATTGATGTAGTTAACAATATTTTTCTAAAAACCTTTTCTATTTAATTATAGGGCAGAGACTTCATTTTATTAATCAATTATTTCCAATCTCTGCAAGACCTAATGGATGCAGCATTCAATAAATATTGAGTGGGTTAAAAATAAAATAATTTTGAAATTATTTGGCTGGGATTCAGTATCAATTAAATACTATAAACATGAATATGTAGAACGAGATCAATTATGCTTCAAAATTATTTATTGTAACAGATTTTCACATGTTTTATATGTGCTTACAAAGCAATGAAGCATGTACTTGTAAATGCTGGTGCTATGTTAATGATAAATATATTTACTATGATACAGCCAATGATGTTAATTTCATAATTAATTCCTTAACTAGTTAAATGGTTAGTATAATAAATGTTATGATCAGATAATTTTAAAGTTCATAATAGAATAATCTATCACCTATTTGTTAATAAATTTCTCATTTCTTCTTAGTTATAATCTTAAACTTATCCCTAAATAATTTTGGAGCAACATTTATTTTCCAGATCTCTTCAGTGATGTAATTAACCTCAAAGGGTAATGTTTTCTTCATTGAGAAAATACTTATGTAGATTTCTTTTTTCAAATTCATGTTTTAAATTTCATATTAAATGTTAAAGGAAATATGTTTGCTTTCTACTAAAGTAAAGATTTCTGCATTCGCAGGTGGGTCATTTGGGGAGGAATTCTAACAATTTCACATCATCTTCTACTCACTGATGTCCCTTCTGTTTCTGAACTGACTTTCATTCTCAAGGCTGCCCAGTCTGTAAAGTCCCAGCCTTTTCCCTGGCCATGGAAGTATTTGCACTGCTTTTAATACCCAGCTTTGTGTAGATTGTCCTGTTTCCAAACGTGACACCTTTTCAAATGTAAACACCCTCATTAAAGTCAGGGTGATCTCGTCATTTTCAAAATATTCTGAAGCTGAGATAAAGAAAACACATCAATCTACATCACCTGCCTCATACAAAGTGAAAAAAATCATTACTCTTATTTCCCATTTATTAGTTTCTGTCATATAATATTTACTTTAAAACCCAGTCCAATTTTTCCCAGAAATATTTAAGTATTTACTGAGTCTAAGTTTTCCCCTTTAATACCGAAGCCACGAAGATTTGAAATAATTTCTGGTCTTCTTTGAAATATTCATATCACTATGACATAAAACTTGAGGAAAAAATCAGCCTCCTGGAAATGTTGCAAAAGATTAGCTAGTTCTATCACATTTAGTAGCTTGGGGTTTATTTCAACTTAAAATAAATGGCATGTGTGATCTTGGCCTAAAACTTAGCTAATATATTATTCATATTCTGAAAAGGAAAGTTTGCAAACAAATGAGATCACACAGTATTTGCCTCCAAGACACTGAACAGGTTGTATCAAGGAAAAAAAAAAGTTTAGAAATATTATAAGCAATGCCAAAATGAAATAAAATTTAGCTGTGCCAGACAAACCTATTCCCTTTATGTATGTCAGCCTTGGAAACACATTGATTTTTGAAAAGGTTGTCTTTTACCTAAAGATATAAATTCAAAGTCACCTTCAACAGCCCTTCCTCGGAAATAACTGACTAATGTCTGGAATCTGAATTTTGCGTGATATGATACAAACTATTGGAAAAATAAGGCCATGCTGCTATTTTAAGAGACATAAAAAGAGCTTATTCAGTTTATGTCAGTGGTCTCACTCTAGGCTTAAAATTATAAGATTTTTTACTGGGAAGAGACTTGGGTATTATCTATTTAGCTGTTTCTGTCAGTTTGGGGAAAAGAGAAGACCACAGAGAATGTTTGCCTTTTTCATATCCTATAAAATTTAATGCCATCACAAGAAAAAAAAGGATGTATTACTTATACTCCCATTTATACTACTTCATTTATGAGCTTTTTGTTATCTATATTATATAATTTTCAAATTACATTAAATAAAATTATATTTATCTTTTACCCTATGTCAAGTCTTCTAGAGATTAAAGGAGTAAAAGGTGTCATTAAGTAGCTCAGGGTCTATTGGTGAAAGCAGTTATATAAACACTAGAGGCCCGGTGCACAAAAATTTGTGCACTCGGAGGGGGGAGGAGGGTCCCTCAGCCCAGCCTGTGCCTCTTGCAGTCTGGGACCCCTCAGGAGATAACGACCTGCTGGCTTAGGCCCGCTCCCGGGTGGCAGAGGGCAGGCCCAATCCCTAGGTGCAGCCCCTGGTCGGGTTCAGAGCAGGGCAGATCGGGAGGTTGCGATGCCATCCTCAGTCACGCTCAGGGTAGGGCTGACTGGGGGGTTGGGGCACCGCCCCCTGTCACACTCAAGGCAGGGTCGATGGGGAGGTTGTGGCGGCACCCCCTGTCACTCACAGAGCAGGGCCAATCAGGGGGTTGGGGCGTTGCCCCCTGTCACTCACAGAGCAGGGCCCATCAGGGGGTTGGGGCTACGTACCCTGTCATGCAAGAGCAGGGTCAATCCGGGGGTTGGGGAGCTCCCCCCTGTCATGCACAGAGCAGGGCCCATCAGGGGGTTGGGGAGCTCCCCCCTGTCACTCACAGAGTAGGGCTGATAGGGGAGTTGGGGCACCGCCCCTGTCAAACACAGAGCAGGGCGGATCAGGGGTTGGGGCACCGCCCTCTATCACCCACAGAGCAGGGCCGATCAGGGGGTTGGGGAGCCACCACTCTCACACTCAGGGCAGGGCTGATGGGCAGGTTATGGCTCCACCCCGTCACACACAGAGCAGGGTTGTGGTGGGGGCGGGGGGGTTGGGGCGCTGCACCCTGTCACACACAGAGCAGGGCCGATCAGGGGGTTGGGGCGCCGCACCCTGTCACAAACCGAGCAGGGTGGATAGGAAGGTTGTGGCCCCACCCCCTGTCACACACAGAGCCGCAGGGCGATCACTGGGTTTGGGTGCTGCCCCCTGTCACGCTCTTCCCAGTGCCAGGAGGCCTCTCAGCTCCGCTGATCCTGATACTGGGAGGCCTTGCGGCTCCGCTGATCCCGGTGCTGGGAGGCATATTACCCTTTTACTATCTAGGATAGAGGACTGGTGCACGGGTAGGGGCCGGCTGGTTTACCCTGAAGGGTGTCCTGGATCAGGGTTGAGGTCCCCACTGGGGTGCCTGGCCAGCCTGGATGAGGGGATGATGGCTGTTTGCAGTTGGTCACACCCCCTTCAGGGTGGGAGTCCCCACTGGGGTACCTGGCCAGTCTGGGTGAGGGGCTGAGGGCTGTTTTCAGGCTGGCGGGTGACTGAAGCTCCCAACTGCTCCTTTTTTTCTTTTTGTTAATTCTGGGCCAGCTTTAGCTCTGGCTCCAGCTCTGAGGCCTCTGCTGCTGAAAGCATGTATCTGGTTTGTTTGGGTTCTATAATGGAAACACTGTATCAACTCCAGCTCTGAGATCCCAGGCCAGCTGAAAGCAGGTTTCTGGGGTTTTGTTTAGCTTCTATATTTGTAACAATGTTTCAAACTGCAAACTCAGAGGCCTGCAAGGCAGGCGGGGAACGTTGGATTCCTCCGTCACTGAAGTAAGCAAGCCTCATGTTAGCTTCAAGCTGCCTGGCTGCCGGCCGCCATCTTGGCTGGCAGTTTATTTGCATATCGCCCTGATTAGCCAATGGGAAGGGTAGCGGATGTATGGCTAATTACCATGTTTCTCTTTTATTAGATAAGATATGATAGTAAGCAAATGTGAGACCATCATAACAGAATGTTGTGCATGGTGGCACAGGGGCAAGAGTAGCTGCATCTAGGTAAGACATAATCAGGACGAGTTTTAGAGTGGAGGAAACATCTGAGCAGGGTGTTGAAGGAAGGCCAATCAGCATCTGACAAGTGATGAAGGTCAAAGGAAGGGCATTCCAGGAAAGGCTCACGGATATAGAAGGGACATCAGCAAGAAGCTGACCCACACATTTAACAGTTAACACCTGTAGCTGGGATATAATGTCAGGGTGAGAAACCACAAGTCAATAAGCCTGGAGAGGGAGTCAAGGTCAGATCCCAAAAAGGTCATTAATGCTAAGTGAGCCTGAAGGAGCAACTGAATATGAGTAATGGGATAGATTCAAGGTTGAGAATGAAATTTTTTATATATTATGGAAAGTAATTTAGGAAAAAGACAATGGAACTGAAAACCACTCTTTTTCTAAAATTTAGTTGAGAAATGAAACTGGATCAAATGGAGTAGGTATTTAAAGTTAGAACCATAGAACATAAGACTGTTTAGTGAAGGAGAAAATGGAGAAAAATGAGACCAAGATAGGAAACCATGAGTCTAAAAAAAGTATTAATGGATCTACTTATTTTTATCTTGTTTTCTTTGTCATAACCAACCCTCCATATTAATAAATTAATTAATATACCCTCTGATCTAGCAATTAAATTCAGGATGGGTAAAATGATTCCCTGTATCGAACCCCCACTCTATGCCACCAATGCCATGAATCCACAAGCTGATTCACTTTCCTTTCATCAGAAAATATGCTATTTAAAAAAAAAAATCAAACTTCTTAAGTATTAATGAAGCCTCAAATGATGCAAAACTATATTTATCTGGCCTTCTTATTGGTCAGTGGCTTTTTAGAGACTCTGATCTTACAAGAAAGCATCCAACTTTCTTGGATGGAACTTTCTTGGAGTTGGAACTTTTTTTAAAAACCCATGCTATTTCCTGATATGATTACAGTGATTCCTCTCAGAAGACTGTGTTTTACCTCCTTCTGCCCCTCCTTCACCCAAAGAACTTAATTAACTATTTTCCGACACAGTGATGACTAATACTTGCAGCTGGTAACTTAGATATAACCCCTATATTTTTAGTTCTTTTGTTCTCAAAATAACACTCTTTATACATCAGATATTTGTATCAAAATTGAGCCTTGTCTCTTTGTACAGAATTGCTGTTCCTGTTGCTTAGTCAATAAACAGAATATTACTAACATAGTACCTCCTGAAATTCCTAAGAAGCACCCCTCACTCCACTTTCTATCACTCAAAATCATTACACTACTAGATAGAGAATCTAATTAAAATTAAATTTTAGGAAGTAAATAAGTCACTGTTACTGAGGTGCTTTGTCTTATTATTTTAAGTCTAATAAATTGAAAGGTAAAAAGTGACTATGAGGATGACAGTGATCTCTGTGACAAAGAAAATGGTAGTGGTGAGTATAAAAAACAAACACCTGTCTCTTTAGTAAAAATTAAATGCAATCATCACTACAACTGCATGAGTTGAGTACCTTTATTGTGACTGAAAATGAACAACTTGAACTTCAAGGAAATTTAGCAACTTGCTCAAGTTCAGCCAATTAGAAACTCAGTCTGATTCTAAAGTTTGTTTGTATGTGTTTTATTTATTTTATAACATATTGCATCTCAGAATATCCCTCATCTATTAATATTAGCTTTACCCAAAAAAAGTATCTATTAGTTTATCCATTGTCATTCATTTGCTCAACAAGCACTCAACAAGTGTGACAAGCCCATGCAAAGTCTTGAAAATATAAAGACAACTTTAATAGTAATATGCAGTATAGTAAGAGATCAATTCATGTAAATAAATGATGGAAATACAATTAAATAATTAAAACAACAGCATTGATAATAATTATGACAAATTTTAATTAAGCCCTTAAATTTTGCCATGCACTGCTTTAGGTTCTTTATATGTGTAAACTCATTTAGTACACAAAACAACTCTATGAAATAGGCTTTGTTACTATCCATGTTTGAAAAGTTAAAGCACAAAGAACATTAAGAAAATCACTGTAAAACTGTCAGCCAAAGAAAGCATAATTTTAATCTTTTCAACAGACGTTTATTGCATGCCTTCTGTGTGACAAGCCTTGTTTGGTACTTAGGAAATGCTTCGGAAACAATGAAGTACACCAGCCAATTCTATACAAATCATATTTTTTTTCTTAATGAATAGATGAAATAGAAAAGGACAATCATAGCGCACGCACGAGAGAGAGAGAGAGAGAACCACAAATACACCAACAGCAGTGCACATTTGACAATTAAGTTACTATGTCACAGTGGTGTCCAACCTCAGTGGTCTTTGAAGCTGCCCAGCAATCCTATTTTCCTTGCTAGAGCTTTCTACCCAATGGGATTTCATGCTTTACCATCATCTTGAAACCTCCAAATACTCCCATTTCCAGCTCACTCTTAGTAAATGACCTTGTTAATCAAGTTAATATTTACAACCACCTCAAATTCCTGCAAATATTTGCGATAAGATTATTGTAGAAAATAGTCATTTCTGGGGACTCCTTACTACCTGTATTATTTATGTAATACATTGGTATTTAAAAAATAGGTCATCATAATAAATCATTGTATAATTATGTGTCACCTAAATGTTCCAAAGATTCCATGCTGGATAAACACAATGAGCTCAGAAATCATGGGTTGAGTAAATGTGCACAAAAAGAGCTTTGTTAGAGAAAGAAGAAAAAACAAATTCCAGAGGATGAAAGGTAGAAGGACAGTTGAAGAAACTGAAAACAGTTTATTCCATTCCATTCTCTGTTTCTGCACTAAAAGTCCACTGAAGTTCAGAACCATCTGGGAACTGCCCTCTCTTCCTATATTTAACAAACATAAAAAAGAAAAGGAAGAGAGAAATACACATAATATTCCCTATTTTGGCCATTACACCCTCATAAATGTGTCCTTAGTTTAATGACTAGATGTCAAAAGTACAAAATTTAATTAGCCTCATGCAGAGCAAGAAGTACTAAGAAATCTAAGGTGGTTTTCTTCAGTTATCTGCTCTAAATCTACTACTCAATTTCATCTTTGACTATTTTTTGCTCAAATACTATGGGGGAAAATCTCTCCTCTCTTTTAAGGTGAACCATTCCACCTTCGTACAGAATGTTGTCCCATCCAACATCCTGAGAGAGTAGCTCTAAAGATTCTTATTTCTATTACATAAATCTTCAAATATCTTCTGACTCCTCTCCTCTAGTATTTAAACTCTATCACTATCTTACAAACAGTGATTTGCTTTGCATGAAAGCTAATGGAGACTTTCAGGCAGTGCTTTATTTGATCTATCACTCTTTGAGATTCTCTGGCTCATGTTGTTTTTTTTTTAAATTTTATTTTATTTCTCATCACTCTCTGTCTTTTTACTTACCTTTTATTTCATTTATGAACTCTTTGTGCTTTATTTCACTTATGAACTCTTTATTATGTAGAGATGAATTAATATACAAACCAAAAGTTATCTTTTATAAGTATTAGTTTAGTTGAATTACATCTATAATCTTATTTTATTTCTATATTATCAATAAAGCAGAGTATTGAAGATATTTTCTCCTGAACTAGAGAAATGATAAAACGTTTGTGTCCAGACATACTGACCAATGTGTTCAGCAAGGGAGGAGATCTATCCTCTTTACGCATTATCCCACTAGGGAATCATATACAGGTCCTTTGTACTCTCAGGTGGATATTTTGACAAACTAAGCCAATTAGGTTCACCAGTGAGAAAGGCAGAACCACAGAGGACGCATACTACATTGCTCACTGTTGTAAATAGCATTTGAAAAAATATCTAACATGGCCATCAACCACCTACCCAAGTATTAAAGCTAGGGTGGTAGAAATGGCAGAGGAGAACCAGTAAAGGAATGAAAAGATATTACTATCAAATTCTTATAGTGCTTCTTTTTGTGATGCACATTTGGCATTTATAGATTTGGAAGTCAGCGGTATTGATAGAGCTATCTTTTCTCAATGAAAAAATTCTGTGGAAGTCAACTCTTTTGGTGTGAATGTTTGTTTACCTGTCCAGTTAATTTTTTCTCTTAGTTAAATATGTGAAATCTGTTTTATGGATGAACCTGGACTAAGGTAGGTTATTATTTAAAATACTAGATTTCCCCTCTAGTTTCTTTATCTACCACAGTTTTCTTCTACTTAATTTTGACTTGCTTTAGCTACACATGATATCCCATGTTCTCTCTCACTGATGGGCAAACAGTAAATGTTAACAACAATGAAGTATTTCTGTAATATCTTGCCCTTATATAAGAACTAGAGGCCTGGTGCACAAAATTTGTGCATGGCAGGGAGGTCCCTCAGCCCGGCCTGTACCTTCTTGCAATCTGGGACCACTGGTTCCTCATGGCTTGCCTGCCTGCCTGCCTGATCGCTCCTAACTACTTGTCTGCCTGTCTGATTGCTTCTAACTGCTCACCTGCCTGCCTGATCATCCCTAACCACCTCTGCTTCAGCCCCTGCCTCCGAGTTTTCATCCAGAAGGACGTCTGGAATGATGCCGGAAAGTCGTTTGGCTGTCCAGTCTAATTAGCATATCATGCTTTTATTATTGTAGATTAGGAATGCAGTCTACAAGCCTCCTTCCAAAAGAAGACACTCCTGATCAAGAAATCTTCTCTTATAGAGTTACAGAAAACACTGTCCCACAGACCTGAGTGCCCTTCATTAATCCTCCAGAGCAAATGTAAGCTGACATATTTAAATATCATTTTTACAAAATAAAACAAATAACAAATGAACTTGGAATTTTAGGGAAAATTAAGTAATTTAAAGCAAGACAACAGAAAACATACCAAGAAACAAAAACTTTAAGATATGCCCTGATAATTATCACTTTCAGATATTCCAATTTAAGTGCAGAAAGGAAAGTTATCTTCCACATAAACCAGGCTTTCATAGTACACAGATGCCAGCTGTCCACCATCATGTGAAAATCAGTGATCATAGTGGTAGGTTCAATGCTTTATTTCATTTCTTTCTTTCTTTGTTGTTATTTTTTGTTAATGCCTCATTTTAAAGTAAACTACTTATTATTATCAAGTTTTTTCATAGTACGTACTAGTTTATAATTCCTATGTTTCTTCTCTCTTAATTGTTCTTAGGAGCATGACTAATATACAATTACCCTTCTCTGATAAAATCTTATTACTCTTAGGAAAAAATACTGAAATAACTATGTTTTAACTCCATCGAAAACTCTTACCCAATAACAAATTACCTCAGTACAACAGGACAGCCTGGACTTTTCCTGTGAAGAAGCACAGCAATCAAAAGCTAACATTTTATAGAAGAAACATGTTCCAGAATGGGATTTAAAAAGCTGTAAATTTCACATGACCTTTCAACAGCCTTACACTCTGGTGTGAGACACACAATAATTTTAGCTCCCTAAATGTGGACGAGAAATACAGCCCTTAAAAGAGAAAGCTTTATAAGCTGTAACCCTTTACAGCAAAGATCTGCCCTGTTAGGGGAGGAACAAGAAAGTAATAACACTAACAATTTATTGCTTTTCTAGGTGAAGTGAAAAACACCTATTAAATGCTTTTGTGGAGACTATTTTTAGTAAACAAATGTTGACTCATTAATGTAGAAACTTCTGTAGTTTACAGTTCTTTTTTTACTCTAAGAACCCTTCCAAAACTTCAGGTATTTTCCTGTTACCTGAATATTTAAAGAGACAGACTGAGAGACACACACAGGCAGAGAGAGCGACAATTCTATATTAAGAAAAAATAACTATCAGCTTTAGCTTAACAGTTAAATACATGTTTACATTTTTCTAGATTATATCATTCTGATGACTAAGCAGTTGACGAATACCATCACAAGGAAACAATGAATGTAAATTCAGGCAACACAATTTCTTGTTCTGTCTCTGTCCTTTGCAGCGGTTCTCAACCTGTGGGTCGCAACCCCTTTGGCAGTCGAACGACCCTTTCACAGGGGTTGCCTAAGACCATCCTGCATATCAGATATTTACACTACGATTCATAACAGTAGCAACATTACAGTCATGAAGTAGCAACGAAAATAATGTTATGGTTGGGTCACAACATGAGGAACTGTATTTAAAGGGCCAGAAGGTTGAGAACCACTGCTTTAGAGGCTATCAAACCTTGAACGATACCCCTTGACCCTTCTGAGCTTCAGCCATGAGATTAAGTTAGAAAAGAAATATCAACATACTTTGAAAATTCTAAAGTTCTGCAGTGTATTATTGTTATTATTTTTATTAATCATTAGTGATTCCAAGTAGCCAAGAAAAAGTAAGAGATTCAGTCCTCTTGTTCAGGTGGCTTATAAGCTAGTTGGGAAATAAAATATGTATACCACAAAATAAATTAAAAGCAATAAATTTACTTCTAATCTAAGGGTTTGGTGATGGATTTGGAGCTGAGGAGAAATTTGGGAAATGAGATCCAATAACACTGAGTATGGGGAATGAAATGAAAGTCTTCCCCCCCACACACACCTCCCCCTTGAGATTGGGAAATGTGTGTTAAAATTGATTGAAATTAGGTTGGTCCAAAAATAACCCCATTTGTGAAGTGATACAGTGTTTTCAGTCTGAGATGCAGTAAGGTCGCCGTGAAAAAATATTTATGTTGTGAGCAATTGGTCTTATGTGACGGGAATTGGAGAGGTTCTGCCTGGAGATACGTGTTTCGCTCAAGAGATGACACAATGCAACGGTGAGTATGGCTCACAGATGAGAATAATTAAGAATCAAGAGCAGAGGCTTCATGGCAAACGCTGTAAGTAACTGGACAAAGAGAGAGGCAAGGAAAGGGCTATAAAACAGACTTAAGAAAATAAGAACCAAAATGCCAATTCTATAGGAGCTGCAAAAGAATTCTGAGCCAGTGGACAACGTTTGAGAAAGGAATTTTAGTAACATAGCAAGCAACAGTGAACCTCAAACTCCAGAATGATTCAGTAATAAAAGAATCAAGTACCTTGTGGAAGCAGCAAAGATGGAGGAAACTCATAATCCAGGAGTTCAGCAGGCACCCGAAGGGGGAAAATCTTCAGAGAGAGAAAGGCAGCTGAGCTCAGTAAAAATGTGCAATATGCCAGAAACCTGAACAGGTTCCCAGGTGAAAGGAAGTAGTCACTGGAGGAGGAAACTTGCAGAGACTTAAACATGAGAGGTTACACCTCCCCAAGACACTGGAATGAAGAGTCGAGGGTTTACCTGAAACAGGACAGAGAGCTTTTCCTCCTAGACTGGGAGGAGTTCTGCAAGGAGTCTCCCACATGAAAGGTGGGAATACACAAGGGGACTCATGCCAGATGGTCTCAATATTTCTTCTTAAATAGGAACAGTTCATCTGCTACAGGTGAGGACATGACGCACGAGTTTGGAAGCTAACGAGAGTGAATGAAGTCTTCCCATTGGCTGTAGAGGCTGTGCTGGAATCAGTAAGCAATTAGGGACATTATTTTTTTAATGAGCATCAGGAAAGAGCTGATGGAAAATGCATATCAATAATCCGTGTTTTGCAGGTCAGAAGAGCTCTTTGTTTTTCTAAAAACTGACCTGAGCCTCGGGAGCATGGGCAGGTGTGTGCAGTAAGGCGTGGCTACGAAACTCCCGGGGACTGGCTGGCATTCAGCGAGTAGTTTGTCCCTTTTGAGCGCCCAGAGGATAATTTCATACTTAAATGAAGTAAGGCTTCCAAGAATCTGTTTTTGCCAAAATAAGGAATTATAGATAAACACTGTGCTTTATTCTTTGGGTTTTTTGTTTGTTTTCTTTTTTTTTTTACTTCTGATACTGGAAGTTTAAGGCAGTGCATTCAGGTGAGGTCGGGAAAGACTGCCTAAGACATGAAATTAGCAAAAGTGATTGCTTTTGTAAATGCTATTTTGGTAGTAGAGGTGTTATTTTAGTGGAAGTTCTCTAGTAGATCTCATGCATTAGGGATGGGTGCCTTTAATTCACTTTCTATTAATGGCACTATTGTAGAAGTTGACGATAACCTGTACAAAACTGATTGTCAGGCAAATTATTATTGTCCATAGCAGAGCAAATGCATTTCACCTGATACAATTGAGATACAATAGATTTCAGTTCTCTAGAACAGGATGTTTTATTGCTCTAGACCAGTGATGGCGAACCTTCTGAGCTCGGCGTGTCAGCATTTTGAAAAACCCTAACTTAACTCTGGTGCCGTGTCACATATAGAAATTTTTTGATATTTGCAACCATAGTAAAACAAAGACTTATATTTTTGATATTTATTTTATATATTTAAATGCCATTTAACAAAGAAAAATCAACCAAAAAGTTCGCATATCACCTCTGACACACGTGTCATAGGTTCGACATCACTGCTCTAGACAGTGGTTCCCAACTTTGGCTGCACATTAGAATCACCTGGGAATCTTTTTAAAATCCTGATTTCTGGGCCTCATCTTCCGGAAATTCTGTTTCTTTGTTACTACTGTTGTGGCCTCACCCCATAATAAAGAAACAGAATTTCCGGAGGATGAGGCCCAGAAATCAGGATTTTAAAAAGATTCCCAGGAGATTCTAATGTGCAGCCAAGGTTGAGAATGACTGCTCTAGAGGTTACTAACTAGTTTTACAGTTATTAGCAAACTTATTTCAACATTCTTGACGACCTGTATTTTTTTTTAATTGAAAGGTCTGATTTTAGGAAGGGAACGGGGATAAAATGTTTTATTTTTCTATAATCATTGCCTTTTATATAATCACTTTTATATAATCATAACCATGCTCAGCCGAATTTACATGTTCCAGTCCTCTGTGACATCGCAGGTTCACCCCAGAGCTTTCCAGCCACAGTCAATATTGAACAACTCCAGGCCAGTGCAGGCCAACTTAAAACAATCATAATACGATTTAATTGACTATCTTCTCTCCTCTTCACATGGGCCAGGCTTGGCGATAACCTGTATTTTTAAAATTTTTCTTTTGAGCTTATCTTAATACAGGAATCTCTCTATTAATTTACTTGCTGCTATACAAACCACTTTTTCTTAGTATTTTTAAAAACTGCAAGGATATATATTATAAATATAGTTGTATGGAGAGTTTTAGGTAACATGTTCAAAGGCTGGCTTCCTCTTGAGTTTCCTGAGCCTGGAAAACACAACCCTCTACTTACCCCAACCTTGTGTGATTGACTAAATGTAAGCTAGGTTGACAACAAGAGACAGTTTGTAAAATACTTACTTATACATTGTAAGAGAAGGGAGCTCATTTAGCATAAATAACAGGTTAAGAGAAGCCTCCTCCAGATCCTATACAAAATCCCACTTTTAAAAACTCACGCTTCACCCACTGCAAGCCGCTTTCTCCAAAGACTGCCAAGCTCCCCTCTCCTTCCTGTGAAGGCTGAGAAGGGAATTAAAGGGACCTTTGGGATTGGAATGAAATCACAAAGAGAGACAAGATGTGAAAGTTGCAGCTTATTGTGCTGAAAATGATGCCCCTCCCAAGGTACTAGCCAGAAGGTAATGGAGATGGACACCTGCTTCTATGGTTGACCTAGCCAGTCACCCCAGTGCAGGACACTCCCGGTCCCCCATTTTATTTTGCTAGTAGGAAAAGTAAGTGCTTAATGACCTGTGGTGACATTGACAGCACATAAGAAAATAATATATGTGGTCACTCAAGAAAAAAGTCAAAAGATCTACATTTATGGAGGAGCTTAGGAGGACTAAATAGCTTGCACAAAGCCTCTGCTGAAATGCGCCTCCTTTGAAAGGTCTGTGTTAACGGCATTTGCTGCTCAGAGAACTGTTAATGAGAACTTTTTTTTGTACTGTGGTGATTGCAGGAGGGATGGGGTGGGTGGAGGTGGAAGAGGGCTTGGAATAAATAGTGATGGAAAAAATAAAATATGAATAAATTTTTAAAAAGAAATTTTTGTTGCCTCTTATCTCACTCTTAACTAACTGCTTGAAAATTTTGATATGGCCATGGCATAATAATAATGGTGTCATTATTATTATAAAAATAATTACTATTTTAATGTTTGTTACATTTCTCAAATTATTATTCCATACAATGTTGCAAATTACAAGCAAAATATTTGTCCCTCAGAATGCTTAAAATGAAGTCTCAAAACTAATTCAGATGAAGTCATTGTCTATTTTTAAAGCTGTATCTTTATATGTGTGACCAAATCAAATAAAAAGTGTCTTAAGAATTAAATGGATGAATTTCCTATTCATGATAAAGGTCAATTCAAATATAGGAAATTCACCACCCATCTATAATAATAAAAGTGTAATATGCTAATTAGGACAGACGTCCTTCTGGATGAAGCCAGGGCTGCAAGGGAAACCGGGTCCCAGATGCCTGCTAGCGGCCGGAGGGAAGCCTGGGTCCCAAGTGCCAGAGGGAAGCCGGTGCCAGCAGTCAGGAGAAGGAAGGCCTACTCTTGCATGAATTTTGTGCACTGGGCCTCCAGTTTATGATAAATCTCTCAGCAAAGTGGGAATAGAGGGAATATACCTCAATATAATAAAAGCCATATTTGACAAACCCACAGCCAATATCAGACTCAATGGGCAAAAACTAAAACCATTTCCCTTAAGATAAGGAACAAGACAGGAATGTCCACTCTCACCACTCTTATTCCACATAGTATTGCAAGTACTAGCCATAGCAATCAGACCAGAAGAAGAAATAAAAGGCATTCAAGTTGGAAAGAAAAAAGTAAAACTGTCATTATTTGCAGATGGCATAATACTGTATATAGAGAACACTAAAGATTCCATCAAAGCACTACTAGAACTGATAAATGAATTCAGTAAAGTAGCAGGATATAAAATAAATATCCAGATATTAGTTCCATTTTTATACACCAACTAGAGGCCCAGTGCATGGATTTGTGTACCAGTAGGGTCCCTTAGCCTGGCCTGTGGGAATCGGGCCAAAACTGGCTCTCTGACATCCCCCAAGGGGTCCCAGATTGCGAGAGGGCGGTTCTCAGGTGATGCACCCAGAATCAGGTTCCCTCCTCTCTGATTCTGGGTGCGTCAACTGAGAACCACAGCTGACAAGTCACTGCAGCTTGGCAGCAGCAGCATTGAGCATCTGCCCCCTGGTGGTCAGTGCATGTCATAGCTACCGATCGGAGCGTCTGCCCCCTGGTGGTCATTGTGCATCATAGCTACCAATCAGACAGTCGGACGGTGGCTTAGGCTTTTATTTTTTTTTTATTTTCTTTTTTCTTTTTTTTTAATTTATTGCTTAAAGTATTACAAAAGGTATTACATATGTGTCCATTTTATCCCCCCGCCCTAGACAGTCCCCTAGCCTCCCCTATCCCCCAATGTCTTATATATATATAGAAGATAATGAACTATCAGAAAATAAAACTAAGAAAACAATTTCATTTATAATTGCTTCAAAAAATAACTAGGAATAATAAAATGAAAAAAAGAAAGAAGTTTATACCTCTCTAGACCTTAATCTGGGAGATTAGGAAAAGACTGTGCAGTAACAAAATCATTATTATTAAAACCAAGTGCTCTTGCCTTAAGTCCCCTTTAAATCTAAAGGATTGTTGCCAAAATCTGTTTATAATAGCATGGTATATGTGTTCTTATAAAAGTGTATGTTTTCAAAAATGTAGTTACAAAATCAGTTACTCTTGTGACTGAAACCAGTTAGCTTGAATTTAATTGTCTCCCTCTCTCATCTGGAAAAAATAATATCTAGTTAAATTTTCTCCTTCCTCCCCCCCCCCAAAAAAAAAAAAGGAATAATTATGCTTTGTGGAAAACATTCAGGTATGTTTACATAATAAAAAATCTGGGACAAAAAGTAAAAATAAATAAATAAATATGACACAGTGCTGCTTGAAGCGTGTTTCTGAGGGGTTTGCAGGTCTGCAACGTAATGGAGGTTGACTGAGAAATATTTTTATTACTGTTGTGTTTGGAAAAACTGCGTACTCTTTAAGACATGCAAAGTCTTTGAACTTTTTGATGTGACTTTTGATTAGTCAACTCTTCCTTTGATGATAATACTGATTTCAGATTGAACCAGTGGCTCTAGGATTTTTAAGAGTAGTTTTCATATAAGGAGTGGAGTATTTTACATCTGTAATTTCCTCAAGAGAACTTTCATTATTATCTTGAATATTATCTTGAGTGTATTGTTAATGTTACCTGAGAATAATAAACCAGCTCATCAAAATTAACAGCAATATGTTTTTCACTTCAGTTGACACACTCAGAAGTATTTCAACACTGACTTTGTAAATGTTGCTTAACACTGACTTTGTAAATGTTGCTTACAGGAGGGGTCGTAACTATCAAAAGAACAAAAACAAAATCTGCATGTACACTTCAAAGGCTCTGAGGACCCAGTCACTCAGTGCTTTGCATCTAGCTAGTGGGACTCGATGTATAGCCAATAAGGTTCCCCACTTAATTAATCGTTTTATGTCACATCAGGCTCTACAATCTCGGTCTGACAGTAGGAGAAATGCCTAATTTTGGAAAACTTTTTTGATAGAAAAAATTCTGCCTGGAATAGAATCAGGCCAAAAAGGTTAGTAAGGAGAGATGAAGTCAAGTATAATGTTAAGAATGGCCTGAAGGGCAGTTAGAATGGAATTTCAATAATAGCAGTATGAGTGGTGAAGCCCTGAACTATAATGGTGTTTGTGTGAATGAGGTAGAAGGGGAGGCTTTTAGAAATCTCTTAATAAAAAGTATCAAGTAACTAATGACTACAATAAGAGGAAGGCCAGGAAAAAAAATAAGAAATGCAAATATTATAGCCTGGGAAATAAGAAAGAGGGCTCCATTGATTTTTTTTTTAAGTTTGTTTAAATTGACAACGCTTGCCCCAAGCTTTCTTTTTAGTATTCCATACTTAGTAAATATAAAAGGAAGAAACAGTATACAATTATGCAAGATTTCTTTTTAATAAAAAATATAATTTAGATTTGAAATTTTAAAAGAGCAAATAATAGAACCACTGCAAATATTCACTACTGCATAAAGAAGCAACAATTGATTGAACAATAGTAGTAGTCATGGTTACCAGCATGTCATCACCCACTATGATTATAAAATTCATTCCTATGAATAACAAAATTATAGCCTAACATAACACAAAATAATCTTTGCAACAAAGATAAAAATACAAAGAAGCTATTTAAATCAACAAAACCCGTAGCTTCATAATATAAACTTGCATAATCTCTATGACTAATTCAACTCTTCTATATGCATCTCCCTATTTTTTAAGACCACACTTGATATAAATAATAACTAACTTATTCATGGGAGCCGAAAGTTTAAAAATTAGTTTTTTTTTAAAGATACAAGCAAATTCAAAAAAGAAACAAAATATTCATTATTTTGCTTAGCAGGTTTGGCTCAGTAGATAGAGCATCAGCCTGCTGACTGAAAGGTTCCAGTTTCAATTCCAGTCAAAAGCACATGCCCAGGTTGTAGGCTCGATCCCCCGTAGGGGGCATGCAGGAGGCAGCCAATCAATGATTCTCTCTCATCATTGACGTTTCTATCTCTCTCTCCCTCTTCCTTCCTCTCTAAAATCAATACAAATATTAAAAAAAAAATGGAGGGAGCTTTTGCTAAATGACTTGGTACAAAAACATTATGATGAGAAATAATTCTGTATACTGGTTACATAGCTCTTCCGTTTCTAGGAACGGCATGTAAAAGTTTTGTCAACAGCTTCTCTCTGCCAATATGCCTCAGCTCTTACATGCACTGGGCAAGTTCCAAATCACAAATGATCCCACTGAGCATTTTGAACCTGTTAAAGTGAAGCATACTCTGCGGAAACATCTGTATAACATCCAGCAAAACAACTAAAGGTATCACTTGGGCTTTTCAAAATCAATGTCTGGGCTAAATCTGCAATGACTTATTCCCATATTTTACTATGGCTCTTTCTCCTTTGGAAAGATTACATTACTGCATCCTAAAGAAGCTAATGAACCTCTGAATAAATCATACTCTTTCTGTGATTTTCTAGTCTAGGAAAACTTCCCTAGATATAACATAGACATTGCTCTGCAGATGAAATTGAAATGCATCTAGTGGTATATCCGTTTACTAAAATCATAGACTCTGAAAATTGGTAAGGATTTTTTAAAAAGTACTCAAAAGCAGTTTGAAAACAATTGTAACTGGTGGCCTCAAATCACTACTGCAGACCCTTCAGAGTTATACTGAATTTACCTACAATTATGGAGTTGAATTTTGTATCAACATAGACTCAGTCTGTGCCTATATAGAAAACAGTTTGATCAGTTGATTTTTAAAAGTTGGTGGATTCATTCAACTCTACCTTTTTTATTTTGAATCCTAGTTTGGATTAAAAGAAGTTGGCTATTGTACCTGGTGATATACAACCTCTTTATCTATAGAACTTCAATTTGTAAAGTGCCTTTGAGTAAAAAAAAAAAAAAAGCTTTCGTCTTCTCTTTGTCTACAAATGAAATGG
This sequence comes from Myotis nattereri, assembly GCF_964212035.1. Taxonomy (NCBI): domain Eukaryota; kingdom Metazoa; phylum Chordata; class Mammalia; order Chiroptera; family Vespertilionidae; genus Myotis; species Myotis nattereri. The sequence goes on along the minus strand of NC_138086.1, from coordinate 42,759,396 downwards.
TTTGTTCCCAAACTACCACTTCTTTATTTCAATGTAGAAATGATCTCCCCATGTTTCATGGTACATCTACTAATCTTTTCCTGGGATTAGCAAATGAAATTCACTTTCTGGAACACCATATGAATAGTAGCAACATTATGTGAAGGTACTACGAGAATCTGTAGGATTCTATGGAAGAAAAATGACTTGCCCAAGTCCACATTAGGCTATACCAGAACGGAGATCATCTGGGTTCTGGACTAGTCATCCTTCTCATCACATCAGTCTTTCACTGCTTGCCTCACATTTACAAATGAAAGTGGCAGATGACTCATCCTCACACAATGTGAAGCAGTAATGATGCTCTTTCCCATTTCATGTAAATAGGCCTAAGTAGAGCAAAGAAGTAAGCAATTATCTCTCTTTTTAAAAAACATTTGTATTGATGTCTGTATATCCTCTATTTTCTTCCATTTCTTTCATGCAAGTATAGTATTATACTTGTTTTGGGTTCGTAATAAATTCTTGTCGGATGAATATTTGCCTTTCTGTTGTTAGCATTACAGAACTAATAGTGTGCACTGAATAGAAGCATGTAGCCTCCCTTATGACAAAAAACACATTTTCATTGGAGCTTTATAGAGCCTTTACCATTTGTTATAATATATGGAACTATTATAACACCAAATGTTATCCTCAGTTTATGCTATAAGAAATAGAAAAATAGATAACAGATTAAACATTAGAGAATTTGATATGATAATTATTTATACGCAAAAAAATTAAAGAATCATTTACCTTCTCCTATAATTACTCAATGAGGATATTCTTTAAAGAAATCATCTATAAACCAAATTCTGGTCAAGATGTCAGAGTAGGTAAAACCGTGCTGACCAACCCCCACAATCACATAAAAATTATAACTAAAGAACCACGACCCTTTAAAACCACTTGAAGCCAAGCTAAACTGAATCCCTACAACTGAGCATATAAAGCAGCAGCCACATGGAGACTGGTAAGAGGGTGGAGAGATGCAAAATGGACTGGCCCCACACCCACGTGTGGTGGTTAAGAGTCAGGAGAAAATTTCAGCTGCAGAAGTACTTCATGAGGAGTGAGGGGTCCCAGCCCCATACTGGGCTCCTCAGCCCAGATTACCAGTGCCAGGAAGAGGAGTCCCCACATTTGCTGTGAAAATCAGTGCGGATGCCATCCAGAAAAGATGAAGGGCGGCTGCACAAAGATTCACTCAGTCTAATCTCCAGCAAAAGAAAAGAAGCTTAAAAAGCACCAGCAACATAGGAAAAGGAACTCAATTGTCTGGCTTGAGGATGAGGACTGGAGGGCAGCTCTAGCCTAGACAGAAGTGTGAGCAGGCGCCATTGTTTCTTTGTTTATTCCTCCCCTCACACAGCCAGTAGGTGAGGGCTAAACCTGAACCTTTAACAACCTAACTAACACAGCTTGACCTACCCTGGGGATTCCCTGAGACCCAGCCCTATCCAATGTATGCACCAGTGAACCACTTTCAGCACAAAACACAGCACTGGCCCATGCTTCAGACTTTCCTAAAACCTCTCAAAGGCCCACAAACACCAAGAAGCAGCAACTGGTCTCGGCATGCCCTGTACCTCTTGCAAAGTGGGCCCTGGCACTGGTGGCAGCTGGCCTGGTTTCACAGCAGCCTTTCTCAGTCACCTCCAAGTCCAGCACAGGAGCTACCAATCACAGATCATGTTGTAACTCCTACCAGGTGGCTGTGGGCCAAGCATTGGCAGTGGCTGCCCTGGGCCTGCACCAGAGCCTCTCTCAAAAGACCCCAAAAACAACAAACATGGTGGCTGAATTCAGACCACACCAGAGAAACATCCTATTAGCTTCACAAATGACACACCCAAAGGTTGGACTCAGCAGGCACCAGAGCTCCCCCCCCCCCCCCCCGCTGCCACTTAAAGCAAATCCCATGCAAGGGGCCAGCTCCCACTGGCAGTTTGTGCACTGTAGTTATGGCCAGTACTCACAGCCAGTCAGCTTGAGGGACAATCCTACCCATTGACATGCCAACAGCAATCAAGGCTCACCTACAGCAAGGACTAACAAGGGTTGGAGAGGTTATGCAAAAAAGGAAACCCTCATTCACTGCTGGTAGAAATACAGATTGGTACAGCCACTATGGAAGATAGTCTGGTGGTTCCTCAAAAAATTAAGAATAGAGTTACCATATGACCCAGCAATCCCTCTCCTGGATACCTACTGGAAAAAACTAAGAAACATGCACCCACAAAGATATGCGGTATTATTTACAGTGGCCAAGACATGGGGAAAACCAAAATGTCACTCAGTAGAGGATTGGATAAAGAAAATGTGGTACATATACACAATGGAATACTACTCAGCCATAAAGAGATGAAATAATGCCATTTGTGACAACATGGATGGACCTTGAGAATATTATGGTAAGTGAAATAAGTGAGTCAGAAAAAGCCAAGAACCATGTGATTTTACTCATATGAAACTGAAACTCCTGGAAGAAGGAAGAAATCTGAATCAATAATGATAATGCCACAGAAGTCAAGGAGGATGAAGCCACAGAGGATCTACTGGACATTGCAAATTAGGAGCTAACCTTTGTTACCATCAGGACCTATTTTAGAAAAGGGGTCGGTTGAGGTGTGAATAAGATGAACAAGGGAAAGACAGACATATGAAATTGTTTTGCGAAAAGTCTGTCCCCAAGATGAAGGGGAGACATGCAAGTTTATTGGAAAGAATACCTTTCAGTGCTATTCTTCTTTTCAGAATTTAAAAGGTTTATTTAGAATTTCATCAGGAGATTTGGGACCTAGCTTTTAATTGCCTTACAGCTAGGTGGTCAAAACACTGACCTACTGCCCAGCTAGTGTTGCTTAGTGGTTGGGCCATTATTGTTATAATATTATAAGAACTTTTAGTTAAAGTGTGCTATGTTTAAATTCATCAGTAAGGAATAGTCTAGTATGTGTGATGAAAATAAATTAATAGCCTCTAAAGCATAAACTATTGACTTCGTTGCAAAACGGATTGAAATCCTGTGATTTCTCCATATCGTGCGACTCAATGTTTTCCTGTCGTCTGTGGTAGGTTGAAAAACTAAGAAGAGAGAGAGAGAGAGAGAGAGAGAGAGAGAGAGAGAGAGAGAGAGAGAGAACAAAGAGAACAAAGTAAACTTATGGCAAAATACTGATAGCAAAGCATTGTTTCAGAAGAAGAAACCATCTCACAGCTTTTCACGGTTTCCTTAATGGTTAAACATATTTAACTAAATCTCGGTATACTGTAAAAGCCCTTTTACTCTAACTCTATTACTGAGAAGTATTTGCAGCCAGCAGAGCTAATGCAGTCTCCTTAAGGAAGCCACGGGACTCAGTGCATTAGGACTCTGCTCTGCGCTCTTAGCCCAATTAGCCCCTATTGTGGAACGAGGAAGGACGCTGTTCCTGCTCTCTGGTTCTCCTGGCATTTTATGTCTCCATGACATTACCACCAAATTATCCAGGTTTCCTTTAAATTAACCAATCACAAAGATCCCTCTGGAGCTCCTTAAAATCAGATTTCTAGGCCACTTTCTCGGGGGACTATGATTGGCGCGGATCGGTGGCTCTCCCAAATCTGTGTTTTAACAGGTCAGCAAGGTCCTTCTTTGATGAGGTAAATTTGGAAATCGTATCCACTACTCAGCTCTTCCTATCTCCTGACCATGAGCTCCTTCACACTGCTATGATTTCAATCCCCTTGTTAGAGTAGAGCAGTGATGGCGAACCTATGACACGCGTGTCAGAGGTGACACGCGAACTCATTTTTTTGGTTGATTTTTCTTTGTTAAATGGCATTTACATATATAAAATAAATATCAAAAATATAAATCTTTGTTTTACTCTGGTTGCAAATATCAAAAAATTTCTATATGTGACACGGCACCAGAGTTAAGTTAGGATTTTTCAAAATGCTGACATGCCGAGCTCAAAAGGTTCGCCATCACTGGAGTAGACAGTTAGATATTAACAAGAGAGAGGGAGCTAACAGGAGAAGATGTATGATTAAGCAGGAAAATGGTTTTGTGGTCACTCTGGGGAGTAACGGACGTCTTCCTGCCAAAGGAAGAAAAACATCTGACTAAGCAGGTAGACATTTTTCAGTCATAACCTCCTGCATAATAAGTCAAAAGGGGGAAAAAAAGACCAGTGATCTTTGTGATTAACATCCTGAGATGTCTGGGGAAGGTGGAGCAGGGGGATTCCTTTCACTAGTGCATGCACAGTAGAAGCCAAACTGGCCAACTCGAACTGGAACCAGAAAAGGTGGGGGGCACAAGCTCCGGAAAATCCAGGAAAGAGATTGGATAGTTTGAAAGAAAGCGTCCTTTCCCAACCCAAGGAAATATAAGAAAGCACACACAAAGACCTGGGGGGGGGGTGCTCTCTCTAGTGTGCTGGTGTTCTCTCTCCCTCTTCCTCCCCACCCCCAGAGTAACTGTCACTTTTTGCTTTAGGAAACCTTGCCACTGTTGCTTAAACTTCTCCTATGTGTGTAGCCCTGAATTCTTTCCTGCCACGCTTCAGAAGAACATGCTTCATCCTGTAACACATGGGATATTCTTTCCTGTGCACATTTTTATTCAGTCACTCTTTCATCTTTCTTCCCCTTTATACATACTGGTGGCTGGTATCTGTATGCTTTCATTTTGTCTAGCAAATTCCACTTCTGCACTTCCTTCCAAACATTCTGGGAAGAGAGTATCTTCTCTCAAAGCTATGAGGTTTGCAGGTAGGAGTTAAGTAGAAGAACTGTCTAGAGATATATGAACTGGAAGCATTCTAGAAATAACAGATGCTCAAAACAGGAGGATTAGAGGAAAACGACAGAGGGCAGAGCAGGGATGTAAGCAGAACACGAGTTTATAAAACACGGTGGAAACAAACGTTTGTGGCCAGGGTGGGGTGGCTTGTGCCAGGGGAGGCTAAGAATGACAAAGGGACTGACAGTCTTCTCCAGGAGTGAAGGGCTAGAAGGGGCACCAAGACATGTACAGGAACAACTGTTATTGAAGGCAGAATATAAGAGAATCTGAAAAAAAATTATAAACTTACTAGCATTCTGAATGGGAAAGATCATAAATATTTGAGAAGACTAGGGTCAACTTAATGCAAATAGCATTTAACCTAAGTTCGGAAATATGGGTCAAATTTGAAAGGTGCCATAGGAGAGGACGTTGTTTTAGCAAAAGACATTACTCACTCAGTGACTGAATAAGTCAATCTGTGAACAGTTTAAATGAATTACAGCAAAAATTAGTAAAACAGATAGAGCCTATCACTTCTTCTGGACAAGTGATTCTTTAAAGTTTATGGGTGGCTGTTCCTGCCAGCAGATTGACATTCCTGAAAGTAATACAGATGTTGATATCATACAAATATGTTACTCAAAATGTCTGGGGATATATGTCACATGTAAGTATTTGAAAGTATCATTATGGTTAGAAATGAAATTAATACCTAAAAGCAAAAAAAATTCTAGCAACTTCTTTATAAGAATTATTGTTCTATTGTTTTAAAAAAATCATGTGGTAATTTAAATAAAACTCCATCTTTTAGAGAAATGTAATAATTTTCTTTGAAGCCCTAAATGAGCCAGAGGAGTAAGAATTGTGAAATTAACATATTTGTGAAATTCAATCACATCCTTTATTGGCTGTTTGTAATGTTAACCACAAAAATGAGTTGACCACTCAAATAAATACATGATAATAGACAGTTGTTTTTAAATATATTTTATTGGATTTTTTACAGAGAGGAAGGGAAAGGGATAGAGAGTTAGAAACATCCATGAGAGAGAAACATCGATCAGCTGCCTCCTGCACACCCCACACTGGGATTGTGGCCGCAACCAAGGTACATGACCTTGACTAGTATCGAACCTGGGACCTTTCAGTCCACAGGCCGACGCTCTATCCACTGAGCCAAACCAGTCAGGGTGATAATAGACAGTTTTTTAAAAGAGATGTTAAATAAATGGCCAATTAGATGACCCTAAAGTTATCCCCCAAATCTAGACCGACTGCTGGGTGAAACAACCATTTTGTTAATACTTTGGAATAGTGGCCCAGGCTCTCACTTTAAGCATCCCAAGTGAGTATCAGTTAAAAACATTGCTTTTAAAAAATGTGCAGAACATTTCTAAGGAAGAATTGCATTCGGTATGCTACAGTAAATGCAGTTTACCCGCACGCCACACACACACATACACACATGCTACATGCGCACACCTTTTATTATGCCCATCTGTTGAGTCAGATGGAAGGCAACTATGATGTAGATGTCTTTCAACCTAGCAAGGACCTACAGTTCCAAACAGCATTGTACTTTATATCTCACTATGTCAAGATTGTCAGATTCCCCTTGAGGCCATTCATATATACATATTTGCTAGGTAATAGAGTACTGATTCATTTTTTTTTGTCATTCGATATGATAAGTGTTTTCAATCATGTAGTAAGAGAAAAAAAGAACCATAAAAAAAGAAAGTCATATTACAGCTGCAAAGTAAATAGCATGAGATGACTAGACCCTTTACCTAGAGCAGAGAGTTTAAATGCGGCCGAGTTTAAGTGTTTATATTTAAACTGTATTGTTTCAAAAACTCCCATGTAAAGTTATCATCCAAAAGCACAACATATTGGTTTAGGTAAGCATGCAAAAGCTGATTAAGAAAAAACACTTGAGGAAAATAAATCACTAAACCTATTCACTAAAATGAGTCAGAAGGATACTCCAACATTGACTGTGAGGAAGAATTGCCATTAAGATCCAGTATCTGCTTCACTGAAACTAATACAAAAAAAAAGTGTTGAATGCAAACTGTAATCGAAAAATAAAATAAAAAAGAGCCAGTAAACAAGAACATAAGAGAACATTTAGGGTTTGAACACTAGCAATGGAGTGGCCCGGCAGAAAATAATATAATGCTTTTCCCCAAGGATGAAAGGTTTAACCGCATATGAGACAAGTACCTTTGGGCAGAAACATATAAGCTCACTATTTCTATACAGAAAACACAAGAAGGAGGTGCAAGATATTTTCTTTGAAAATGCACACCATGCAGTTGGAGAGACTCCTATTTCTCCTATTTATTAACATCATGCTAGTGTGGGACATTTGTGAAAATTAATGAACCAATTGATGCATATGATTTCCTAAACTCCACAATTTATTCAGATTCTCGGAGCTTTTTCCTCAATGGCCTTTGCTGTTCCAGGATCCTTTCAGGACACCACATCACATTTAGTTGCCCTGTCTTCTTAGATCCTCCATGCTGTGTCAGTTTCTCAGACTTTCCTTGTTTTGGTGACCCTGAGTTTTGAGTATGGGTCAGGTTTTTTGCAGACTGTCACTTGAAAATTGTCTGCTATTTTTCCTATGATCACACAAGGGGTACAGGGTTTGGGGAGGAAGACCACAGAGATAAAGAACCATCATTACATTATGAATATGTATATATATATATACTCAACACAACTTATCACTGCTAATGTTAAACTTTCTTATCCAGCTGAAGTAATGTTAGTCAGGTTTATCTACTGCAAAGTTGATATTTTCCCCTCATTTCCATATCTACTGCAAAGTTAATCTTTCCCCCTCATTTCCATATTATACTCTTTGGAAGGAAGTCACTGTGCACATGCAAGACTTAAGAAGGAGGCAATTATATTCCCCCTTCTTAGGGGCTGCATATCTACATAAATTATTTGGGATTCCACTGCACAAGAGATTTATCTATTCTCCCATTTATTTCTTTATTAAATAATTTATTTCTGTCATTATGGGCTCACGGATATTTATTTTATACTTTGGATTACCATCCAATACAACTTTATATACTTTGTTGCTCAAATTGTTCCAGATTTGGACATTGGGAGATATTTCAATTGACTGCTGTATCTCTTTGACATATACCCACGAATATGGCATTTTGAGCACCTACACCCATCAATATGGCATTTTGAGCACTACTTTGTTTTCTGACATAACAATATGCTACAGGATAATCTTGTATATTCTCTGCCCAGCCCTAGAATCAGGCAATCAGGTGTTTCTGTAATGAGCCTTAGTTTATTTTATTGGAGAACCAGAGGCCCAGTGCATGAAATTCATGCACTGGGTGTGTGTGTGTGTGTGGGGGGGTGTCCCTCAGCCTGGCCTGCACCTTCTTGCAGTCTGAGACTCCTTGGGGGATGGATGTCTGACTGCTGGCTTAGGCCCGATCCCTTGGGATCAGGCCTAAGCCGGCAGTCGGACATCTTTCTCACAGTCCGGGACCCTCGCTCCTTACCACCTGCCTGCTTGCTGTGCATCATAGTGACTGGTCATTCTGCTAGTCATTCCACCATTTGGTCAATTTGCATATTATGGTTTTATTATGTAGGATGATATTAGAAACCAGGACATGACTGCTAAGTGTGTGTACTGCTATTGGGGTGGCAATGCTTTCCAAGCCTCTCAACTGACAAAAAAAGATACTATATGGGTGTATGCTAACCTCGCTGAGTGTGTGCATGTGTGTGCATGTGTGTGTGTGCAGCAAACTGAACAACTCCCTTTGCTTATCTATGATCTCCAAGCCCAAACATTAAATCTGACTCCCACCACTTGTCATCCATTATTTACTTAATTGTTCAATTCTCTACTTATTCATTTTTAAATGTAGAGCCAAATGGTATTGTTTTTGGAAGTTTTACTATGTGTAAATAGCACCCAACACATAATTTAAGAAGTTAAATACAAATATACCTTCCTTCATTCTCTCATGTATGTATCACCAGCAACATGCGTTTTAAAAGCCAAACAAGTTTTGCTCTGAGATTTGCTTTAGTCCTCATTTAGTTATAAAATCAGTGGCACCAAATGTCTGCTTTCCTGTCAGTCATTTGAAACTTGTTGCTTTTGTCTTAATTGAAATAACTTCATAAATGGTAAGGTTTCTAGGCTAGCCCACAAAGGCCTATTTAACCCAGAATACAATGATAAGGGTGTGTATTTGCAATAATAATAATAGCAGGTACTATTAGGAAGCCAAAGAGAAAGTATGAAAACAATTAAATACGAAGTAGTGTTGTATTAATCTTAGGTATAGATGCTTAGGCAAGGCAGGTAGGAGTTGAGGGTAAGAAGACTATTAAATGCAAGGAAAACACCTGTGAGGAGGCAAACCACCATGTTGACTTCTGAGATTGCTGGAACACAGGCTGTGATGTAGAATGATTTTAATGAGCTTGGACAGGCAAGCAGGGACTTAATTATAATAGGCTTCATATGCAATGCAAGCAGATTAAATTTAAGTTTAGGAGAATGGAACTAATTAAGAATTTTATGCAAAGCCATGGCATATACGATTTGTATCTTAAAAGCTTCATAGTAGCATTGACCAGTTTGGCTCAGCTGGTTGGGCATTGTCCCATGCAACGAAAGGTTGTTGGTTCAATTCCCAGTCAGGGCACACTCTGGGAGGTGGGCTCGGTCCTGGGAGGGGTGTGCAGGAGGCAGCCAATCAATGTGCTACTCTTACATCAATGTTTCTCTCTCCATTCCTCTCTTTCTAACACGTCAACAAAATATTTAAAAATATTACTATATTAATATACAATCTTAAGGATAGAAAGAAAAGGGGTGACAGTGGAGGTCGGAAAATATTAAAGTGCTGAAAACAAGAGATGAAGGCCTGAATTAAGTCAATAATCAAATAGTTTTAAGGAAGGGGAAGAGTAGTCAGATATGAGAGATGATAAAGAGATTGACACTTGTTCTCAATGTCTAGTTGCTGCCATAGTGGTGAGGAAGGAATGAAATTCTGGGATTCCCCTTCTATGGTTTGAGAGATGAGAAAATTAAAATGGGCATCTGTTTGTGCCAACATCAAGAGAGACAGAATATGGTAGGAAGAGAATTTTTTGGGGAAAAGTAGTAAGTACTTTAGTAACATGATTTTCACTAAAAGTAGTCTTATCTTTCAATTACAATTCAGATATTTTTACGGTAATTTATAATGGGAGTGCTTTCCTATGAAACCATAGTATTTGAAGACCTCAGAGCACCATGGAGGCACCTCAGTGGCTAACAAAGAAACAAAAGGGAAGTGAGTTGAAAGGTAGACTCTGACATGTGTGCTTATGCTTCCTTTGCTTCAGCCAACACAACTCTTGGTGTTTTAACTTTACATTACACGGATCCTGTTTAAGATTTTGACCAAAAAAAATATTTCCATGGTAAAAAAAAAAAACAAAAAACAAAAAAAAAAACAAAAAAAAATGAAAACCAATGGTATGCAAGGCTCATAGTCTCAAGAGTATTTTTTAAATAATTCTTTATTGTTGAAAATATTACATATGTCCCCTTTTCCCCCCATTGACCCCCTCCTGCCTGCCTCTGCCCCTTGCCCCAGGCCTTCACCACCTTATTGTCTATGTCCATGGGTTATGCATATATGCATAACAAGGTCTTAAATTTACTCTTAAGAATAGCAGATTTACATACATTTCCTACAATTCCTAAAATATTGTATTTACAATTCTTAAAAGATTCTTGGTCTTAAGAGAGTAATTTAGTATTTGTTATCTAATTTGTCAAGGGCAGGGAAAAATAAAAGGACACATATGTATTACCCTTTGTAATACTTTAAGCAATAAAATAAATAAAATTTAATTTTTTTAAAAAAAATTTAAAAAAAATAAATTAGCTTTATGAAACACTCCTGAAATGTCTTGAATTTTCTCACTTCACCATGAAGATTTTTTCCATGAACCAGAACATATCTACTCTTGGAAAGGATAGCTTTAGGACAAGTGAAGACATACACACATACACCAATGTGGTAGTTACAGTACATCCGAACAGTGATGATCAGGTGTTCAGAATATGTTGCCTTCAATATCAACATGCTTTCAGAAATGTTGTCTGGGAATACGCTGCTCAGGTTTAAATCTTGGTTTTGCCTTTAGCCTAGCAATAATTTTGGGAGAGTTGATCTCTGTACCTAAGTTGTCCTATCTAGAAACTGTGGGTAATGATAGTATCTTCTACCAGAGGTGACTCTGAAGACTGAATGAGTTATATGTGGAACATAGTTGGAGCACTGCCTTTCCAGGTTAGGAGCTATATTATTGTTTGCTATTATTATTGGCATTATGTTAAGCCTGTGTCTTATGAAGAAATTGAGCCAGCTTTTGGACTTTCTTCAGCAGCATCTGCTCAGACCAGTATACCATCTGGCAAGTTGTTTATTTGCTTATTGTTCATCTCTCCCCACTGTGATGTATGCCCCTTGAATGTAAAGAGTTTCATCTGTTTTGTTTGTTGCATAACCGGCAACATTTAAAAAAAGGCACCTGGAAAATATTAGGAACTCAATAAATATTTGTTGAATGAATAATTCTTATTCCACTGAACTGGAACTAATTCAAGGGTCCCTTCAATGCCTCATGTGTTGATACTTTGATATTTACAGAACCATAAAGCAACTCCAAAAATACCAGATGGAAGCAAGGAAGATGTAAAACCTATGCAATTTCTCAGATCCCAGGGCAGCTCTAGTTTCAGACTTTCACACAGAAATCAGACTTTCACGTAGAAATTTGCCCCCATGAGACCATCTCTGTATCACAAACAGAGCTGATCCAAGGGTGAGAGGAAGAATGAGCTTTAGTGCTCTCCCCAGGGTGTGCACACCCCAGCATGTATTTGAATATGAGCTCTACTTTCCTTATCCATCAAAAACGTAGGCATATCTGTGAAGAGGTGCCAGGAAATGGGAGGATTCTACCTATATTACCTTTGCATTACTGACTGTTTAATAATGTGTGTGTGTGTGTGTGTGTGTGTGTGTGTGTGTGTGTGTGTCTGCAGGAGAACTTCTTCTAAACCTAAGGACAGAAATGTCCCATCAAATCCACTGCCTACAAGGAGAGAGGCTCTTTCCTAGTTTGCCCAATCAGGCTTTTAGTAGAGCTGATTAAAAGAAAAGGGAGAGATAGTTTCCTACGAGAAGGAACATGATGATTCTACTAGGAACAGAAAATAAATAGAAAGTCTTGGAAAGCAGGGAATTGTGTTTTCAAAAGGTAGCAAAGATTGGACCATTGCCTAGATGAACAAAAATTGGGGACCAAAATTTGGAGGGCTTCTGAAAAGTGTGCAGCATGGTGGAATGCTCCCTTTCCCATTTCTTCAAGATACTTTGGTAAAAAACAAATTATTTTTAAAGATTTTGGAATTCTCATGCCCTAGCCGGTTTGGTTCAGTGGATACAGCATCAGCCTATGGACTGAAGGGTCCCGGGTTCAATTCCAGTCAAAGGCACCTGCCTGTGTTGCAGGCTCAATACCCAGTTGGGGGTCATTCAGGAGGCAGCTGATGAATGATTTTCTCTCATTGATGTTTCTATCCCTCTCTCTCCCTATCCCTTCCTCTCTGAAATCAATAAAAATGTATTTTAAAAAAGATTTTGTAATTCTCATTGACATGATATCTTTGGAGACATGACTTTGTGGAGCAGGCCATCGTATAGTAAGGTGACTGCTTTATTGATCCTGTTGCACATGATTGGTTTATATTGAATTTGTGCTTTAAAATGTTCTGTATCATCAATAAGATAAATATTTAGAAACTAAATATTTGGATGGAGAAGCAGAAGGCCTATGAGCTTTTAGGCACTTTCAAATTTTCTAGGTTTTTGATGGCTTCAGCAAAATAGCTAACCTAGTATTTTTTCTAAAAATTGGTCAATTTTTAGAATTACTTATCTAGAATCAAATGGATATTAAACATCATAAAACAGTTTAAAAGATGATTTAACTTGTATATTCTAATGTACTAAAAGTACATAACATAAATTTATAGCCATCATCTTTGCATATTTAATGAGTGTATAAGTGCTGTTATAGAAATAGAAAAAATACTTTTTATATTAATACTGCCATTTAATTTTAAATTTTTTTTCAAAATTCTGTAGGACTGAATGCATTAGGCAGGAGGCAGTGAATAAAAGAAATTAATGGAGAAGAGTTAGCATATGATGAAATAATTAAATCACTCAGATTTAAAGACATTAACTTAAGCATAGTAAAATTAAGTGCAAGATTTTATTATTTATGATGAATTCCTGTAAGATAAAGAATAATGAGGCAAAACTGTTTTAATAAAAAAGTTACAATAGCATAGAAAAATGCTTGTTATAGTAAGTGAGAAAATCAGCCTGTATACATATTATATAATCAAAACTATGAAAAATCCACTTAGGGAGAAAATCTAAAATAAACACATATAATATATTGACAGTGAAAGCTTTTGGGAGAGAGCCTAGATGATGACTTTCAAATTTTCTATTTTTATTTCATTGCTCAGAAAAAACACACCACTAATTCATCTCATGTTAGAAATAAAATCAAGTAAATATTTTAATAGATAAAACAAAGCATTGATCTGATAATGTCATTGCTTTTCTCAAAACACTCTATGAGACCCTATATTTCTATTTATACATTATGTAGATATTCTACCATGTTTATGAGTTTTTACAGGTTTGAAATGAGCAGATGCTCTTTTCTGGTTGCTTTATTAACACTTTTGTGGGAAGAGTTGTTGGCAAGCTTTGAGGAATATTTGGGATGTTACATAAATTTGGTCATGTCTTTTTTGTAAATTGGAACAACTCTAGGATTATTGGCCTTCTCTTATTCCTTGAATTATGAAAGATAAGTAGCTAATGAAAAGGTAATATTTAATTTTTACTGGTCTGAACTTAATCAACTCTTATTTTCTTTCAGTTAACTATCTGTTGTTAAATGTCAACCTACCTCATTCTTATTTTGCAAAATACTAATGTAATCCTCAAGGATTTGATAAGGCTAACATAGTCTGGCTCAAATTTTCTGAATTTCAGAATTCTTAAGAAAAGGTGGTGATTCAAATAATTTTTAGAATAATGAATAAGCAAAACTTTACAAAGAAGATAGTGTGACTTCTTTCATACCTTCTTCCTACTGGTAATAAAAATATTTCGCAAAATGGAAAAAAAACAATATTTTTTTTACATTTTAAAAGCATTAGAACTAAATGCCAAGTTTCATAATGGAAAACACATATGTAAAGAATACCTAAAAGTAAAATACTTATCAACTAACATTTTATAAGTAATGAAGGCATTTTCTTATGTTGTGCTATATTCTTTTAATAAATCATGTAGCTTTTATAACACCACCAATAATTATCCTTATTTTCAAATAGAAGTTTAAAAAGCATACACATTATTTCACCGCTAGAACAATCCTCTCACAAGTTTCTATGAACTCTGAGAAGTACTCTTGTGATTATTGTAACAAAAGAGTTATACAATTCTCAACAGTTAGCTTTTGTATATAAAATAAGAAATTGTTTTAGGCAAAATTCTAAAAATGACCCACCAAGATTCTGTGCCCTAATCGCTAGACTGTGAATTAGATGAGATCCCACACATTTGATTACATTATCTTACATGGCATAAGGGATTTGTAGATGTAATTAAAGTAACTAATCAGTGTTCCTAAGTGCATTGTTGGCATCACCCAGTTTAGTATTTCTTAATTTTCCTAATCCTATAAAGTTATTGACTAGTAATATCTTTAAGATTTTCCATATTCCTAGTATTATTTGGGTTTGCTCATTCCTACTTCTGAACAAAGAACAATAGAAAAAAAGCATGAAACAACTTCAAAATATACTGATTATAGCCATGGCTTAGTTTTGGCACTGGTATAATGGGGTTCAAAAATTAAGGATTGATATGTATTAAAAATAACATGGATAAATGAATGGATATCAAAATGAATAGAACAATAGATTTGTGATAAAGCTAATACAGTAAAGAGTTAATGGTAGAATTTAATGATGAGTATTTGGGTGCTCACTGGAAAATCTTTCAACTTTGCTCTGTATTTAAATATGTTAATGCAAATTGTTGGAAAATTTTAGACCAATATCTTTAGTGGTAATATCTGAAAGACAATGCAATGTATTCGTGAAAATCTAAGTTTTAGAATCAGAGGATCCTGACTTATACAAATTTATTTATTTATTATTAAATTTATTTTATTGACATTGGTATATAGGTTTCAAGTGTATGATAATTTCTATGATACATCATCTCCTTATGGCATTTAGTGCCTCCCACCCCAAGTCAAATCATCACTATGTATTTGGTCCCGTTTATCCTTTATCTCCCAAACCCCTTCCATCTGGTAACCAACATACTGTTGTCTTTGTCTCTAAGTTTTTGTTTGTTTTTCTTATTTGTTCATTTGTTATGTTCAGTTTTATATCCACATATGAGTAAAATCATATGGTTCTTAACTTTTTCTAACTTAGTTTAGGATGATATTTTCAAGGTCCATCCATACTGTCGCAAATGGCTTGGTATCGGCCAAAACAAAACAAAACAAACAAATTAACAACAATAACAACAACAACAAAAAACAGACACACAGACCAATGAAATGTAATTGAGAGCCTGGAAATAAAACAACATTTTATAGGCAGATAATTTTTTTTACAAAGGAGCCAAAAACATACAATGGAGGAAATTCTCTTCAATAAATGGCGCTGAGAAAATTGGAAAACCACATGCAAAAGAATGAAACTAGACTACAGTTTGTCCTTATGTACAAAACTTAATTCAAAATTGATCAAAGATCTAAATATAACATCTAAAACAATAAACTACATGGAAGAAAACATAGGTACTAAATTTATAGACCTAGGTCTTAGAAATATTATGAATTTGACCCCAAAGGCATGAGAAGTAAAGGCAAAAATAAATGAATGGGACTATATCAAAATAAAAGCTTCTGCACAGCCAAAGAAACACCAACAAAACAAAAAGACAATCAACCAAATAGGAGAAGTTATTTGCAAACAACAGCTACTACAAGGGATTACTATCCAAAATATATAAAGAACTCAGCATCAAACAATCCAAATAAAAATGTGCAGAGGATTCGAACAGATAATTCTCTCAATAAGACATAAATGGGCAACAGATAGATGAAAAGATGCACAACTTTACTAGCTATTAGGTAAATGCAACTCAAAACTACAATGAGATACCATCTCACACCTGTTAGAATAGCTATTATCAACAAGACAATTAATAACAAGTGTTGGAGAGATTCTGGAGAAAACATTCATTGTTGGTGGGAATGTAAATTCATTCAGAAATTATTTAATCTAAGCCTCAATTTTGTGGGGTTTTTTTCCATCAAATTAAAATAATAGTGCTTGCCTCAAAGGAATGATGTGAGGGTTAAATGAGAATGTTTAAGAAAGTGATGGATACACACACAACCTCCACACGCTCCCCCCCCACACACACACACATACACACATACAATTCAAATTATACAGCACACTCTGAAAAAAATAAAAACAGACAAAAGTGTGGTAATGGCCAGAGAGGAGGGCAGAGGGTGGCTGCAGGTGGGCACGGGTGGTGGTGGGGGGGGGGGGGTGGATGGGGACATCTGTAATAGTGTCAACAATAAAAATAAAGAAAAAAAACAAAGCCCACATCCAAATTCACAATAATTATTTAATGAAATCTCAAGTTTTTCATAATCTGCTCAAGATCACACTTCCACAATAGAAATTTTAATAGCAAGGTTTTATAATATTGAAAATATTTGTTATAAATTTGTTAAATGAAAATAATGTTACAAAACTATATAGAATAACATCTTAGTATTTTTTTCAATACTAGATAGGTAGACAGCCAAATAATAATAGTTACCACTGTCTGGAAACATTATAAATAATTTATATTCTTTTCATTTTTATGTTATCCAAATTTGCTATTATGATCTTAATAGAGGCCCAATGCACGAAATTCATGCAAGAGTAGGCCCTCCTTCCCCTGGCTGCTGGCACCGGCTTCCTTCTGGCACCTGGGACCTGGATTTCCCTGGCAGCCCCATCTTTGTCCAGAAGATAGCCCAGAAGGACGTCTGGTCTAATTAGCATATTACGCTTTTATTATTATAGATGTTCATAATTTTAAAATATAGATAGAAGACTGATAGATGAGAGAGAGAAAGAGAGAAAAAGGAGAAGGAGTAGAAGAAGAAGAATGTCAATTTCCTTGTCCTCTCATCCCTAAGAGGGAAGATGAGGGAGAGGGGAAAAATGATAATGAAAGAAAAGTACAATGACCAGTTTTAGGGTTTGCAGTGACTATTTTGATTACAGCTCTAGTTTGAATATATCTTGATAATAGCTCATTAATTAGTGTTTTGTTTTGTTTTTCAGATGACTCATGTCAATGCTGTTTTGATTTCTCCCCAGAAAAGTACAAAACTGTAGGTGGGTTATCTCTAGATATCACTAGGCAAATAGCAACTGGAGCATCTGACTATGGCAGATTACAAAAACATCAGAGAGGAGAAATTGCATTTTTTATCATTCTTCTTCCATAGTCACTCTAAGCCTGAACGTACGTACTGTGGCCCTCAGGTGAAGGAACCAGAGCTACAGCTTTGATTGCTCCCTGAGAGAACTCAGAGTTAAATTTGGGAGAATTCTCACAGCTTTTCTGTTTCTTTGATGGAAGAGCACGAATGCAAAGCGGCCAAGATAGACCCAATGCTTAGTCATCTTATTCACAGGTCATGCAGGTTGAGGTTTACTTTCTCTTAATATGAACACTGTAAAGTTTCCTTTGAAATTATCTATTGAAATGGTTGGCAACTCTGAAGATACAGTAAAACCTGGAGAACTTATAAGTGAGTCAGGATCGCTGAGGTAGGGACCTAGGCATCAGTATTTTACAGGTTTTCTAGAATATTTTAAGGTACAGTTAAAGTTGAAAACAATTGATTTTAGGGGATACCTACTCGTGTTTATATAGAAAAAGCAATGTGAAGTTATGCTGTGTGAATCAGTGTTGAAACTTTACTTCTCTCTCTTCCCCAAGTTTCCTGTAGTTATATTATTTCAACTGTCCTTCTTCCTATAGAGATAATCTCCATTATCTAATGTTATCCTTAATTTATGCTGTTACAAAAATCACATTTTCAAGGACATTTAATCATTTTGTTGTTTTTCATGAATACTGGAAGTGGTAATAAAATAATCTCTTGTAATTGACATAATTCCTCTTAAAAGATTAGCTGAGTACTTTCTACTCTCATTTGATTTCTGTTTCTTTTGTTATTATATAAGGCCTTGCAGTGACTATTGTTATAATTAAGCATTTATGTTGTATACACATACTTTACTATAATGTTATTTGCCTATTTGACAATGGTGTTCAAACTATATGCTTTCATATCAAGTATCATATGCAAAAGAGCAGGAAATCTCTCTCTTGCTACCAAACAATTCAGACAATAATGTTTAACATCCAAATCTCATTTTATTTTTAATTTTTGTTAATCCTCACCCAAGGAAATTTTTTCCATTGATACTTAGAGAGTGGAAGGGAGGGGGAGAGACAGAGAGAGACAAACATCAATATGAGAGAGACATATCAATTTGTTGCCTCTCGCACATGCACATGCCCCAACCAGGGACTGGGATTGAGCCTGCAACCAAGGTACATGCCCTTGACTAGAATCGAACCCAGGACCCTTCAGTCCCCAGGCCAATGCTCTATCCACTGAGCCAAACTGGCTAGGGCCCAAATTTCATTTTTAAAAGAACATATAAAGCTTTGATCTCTCTCTGGTGATATTTTATTTTCATTCCATATCTCATTTGTTTGTTGTTTGAATTCATACTTGCATGAAATAAAGAGCTTTTATCTTTTTCTTTTTATGAGTGGTGAGGATTTCAGTGTGTTTTTACTCTTTAGACTACAAATATTTTTAATATTTTTATGTACACTAATGAGAAATGTGTTCTCATAATAACATTTATGTATGAAAAGAGAGACTAATGATTTTTTACAAAGCCAGGCTGTTGATGTTTATTATGTTCCTATCAGGGGGCATCCAGAAATGTGTTAGGTTTCTAAGCAACACAAAGACATATGGACACAGTTGTTTCTGTGCTTGGAGTCCAGTTTTGCAGATACATTTGGAAATTCTCCTCAAGACAATATAATAATATAAATTATATTCTATGCAAGCTCTAGTATGAAATTGATGAGGCCATGTGACTGTTGTGGTCAGGAGAGGCTCGATTGCTTTATGAAGGAAGCTGGAACTGAAGGGGGTTTTTAAAAGAATTACAAAAGTTTATTGGTGAGGAAGAAAATGTATGGCATTTAGGAGCTGAGGGTCCTGTAAGCAACTATCTCATGGGAAAAGCATGAAGAAAAGTGAACTCTATTTTTTTTTAAGTTTAATTATTTAGTAAGAAGTTGTGTTCACCTTGTGCCCACTCTTCCTTTGTGGAGTGAACTGGGCCTGGCACAGGGTCTCAAGATCCAGAACCAGGTTTGGGGGTAGAAGGAAGATAGTACTCAAAGATTCAGAAATCGAGAATGATGAGGGCGCATTCAGATTGATATCAAAGATGAATACCAGAGAAGCTACCTTAGGTACAAGGGAAGCAAAAGCTGGGGTGGGGGGGATACAAAAGGGATGTATCATAAGACATAAAATGTCAGCAACAGGAAAGAAAGCAATTTACAGAGCAGGGCGTGGTGAAAGGGACTGGTTCTTAAGGGTGCTAGGTGTAGTGAAAAATGTTCAGCATTTGTGTAGGCAAAAATAATTAAGCACTTTGGGAAGGTATTCAGTTTCTTTTTTGTATAAAAAGCCAAACACAACAAAAGCAAGAAAATAGACTGGCATTATTTGTGCTGTGGGAGAGGAAGGAAGTTCAACAATTACTAAAATTAAGATGAATTAGCAATCATTGGTAGTCACTAGCTCCATCTTGTTCTAAAGAGGTTGGAGGTATGAGAATAAATAAAGTGAGGATGTGGAAAAATAATTACTGTTGAAATAGGACTAGAAGAAAGGGAGAAGGAATTTTAACAATTAGGCAGTCTGTCTTGGCTTTATTGCTTTGAATATTACATTAATGTATTCTATTATTATTAGAGCATGTTTCCCTGAGAACTTGCATATGCCCTGCTAGCATTTTATAAATGGAATAGCTATCCCAATAAATAAATTATTGGAAATTATAATTGTAGTTATGTGGGAATATTTGATGCACAGGATGAATCATTTTGAAGGAATAGGTAGGCTTACTGGCTCCTATTTGAAGAAAGTTTATCCTCCCATAATAGTACTGTTTACATGTGAATTTGCTTCTACTCTGTTCATCTTGGCAAATATGCAATCAGTTTGTCAATGAGAAACAATCAATAGATCATGAGTAGTGAGCATAAAACATTTTTATATTGCCAAAATATATGTGGTTCTATGCCTGTTAAATCTCTTAGTATTTCTGATTCTTGCCTATATATAAGTCATGTAAATTCACACTTTTCCATTAAGAGAGGAGCTAACATTTTAGAGCCTAAATTTTTGATGACTTTCTTTTTCATCAATGAAAGTATCACTAAGCCAAAAATAAATAAATAAATAAAGGCAACTAGCTCATATACATGAATCAAACATGAAGGAACTTCTGCTGTATGTGTATACAGAGGTTCTGCAAATAAGGGAGAGTCATCATTGCCCTTCATACCTTTACACTGTGGCCCTGAATCTCAGACAAGCAATTCTCTCCTTCTAGTCCACAGAGTACTTCCAAGGACAGTCAGCAGAAAAGAAGAGCAAGTTGAAAGTAGTTTATTAAAGATTTTTTTAAATTGATCCTAGAGAGAGGAAGGGAGGGAGAGAGAAAGAGAGAAAGAAACATAGACATGAGAGAAACATGGATCAATGTCCCAATTGATACCCCAACCAGGGATCAAACCTGCAACCTGGGTATGTGCCCTGACTGGGAATGGGACTTGCTCCAACCAACTGAACCACACTGGCCAGGGTGAAAGTAGTGTCTTAAAATTTTAAGTAAAAATAAATTTAAGGGACTTCCAGTCAAGATGTCAAAGTAGCTAAAAAACGGGGCTCACCTCCTCCCATGACCACATCAAAATGGCAACTATAATATACCACAGCGACCCTCGAGAACCACTTGAAGACTAGCTGACCTGTACTCCCATAACTATGGATATAAAGAAGAAGCACATGGTTGGTCACACACCCAGTTGAGGAGATTAAGAATCAGGAAAGGGTTAGCTAAAGAGCACATATGCATAACCCACAAACATAGACAACAGTGTGGTGATGGCCAGAGGAAAGGGGGTCGAGGGCTGGGTAGAAGTGAGCAAATGGGGAGGATGGGGACATCTGTAATAGTGTCAACAATAAAAATAAATAAAATAAAAAAATCAGGCAGAGCAGGGGTCCCAGCCCAGAGCACCAAAGCTGAGAAGAGGAGTCCCTACAATATCTGGCTGTGAAGATCGGTAGAAATTTTGTCCAGGTGAGAGAAAAAGCTAGTGGAGTCCTAGGCATTCCTCTTAAAGGGCCCATGTATGGACTTACTCACTGATGGACTCACTGGTTCTGAGCTCCAGCACTGGAGCAGCAGCTCAGCAGCACCAAAGACATCAGGGAAGGAACATAGCTTCTTCCAGCTGCCCAAGCCCAGCACAGGCAGCTACCAACCACAGATCACACTAAGGCTCCTACTAGGTAGCCCCAAGCTAGGCACCAGCAGTGGCCTGCCCCAGAGCACCTCCACAGAGACCCCAGAATCAAGACAATGGTTGGTCAGCTTCAGATCATATCAAGGCACCACCCATATCTTCCCCAAATGACTTATCTAAAGAGTGAACTTAGCAGGCACCAGAGCCCTGCTATAGTAAACCTGCTCCCTAGGGTCAGACCCCTGCAACAGCTTGTCTACTGTAGTCAGAGCCCCGTCAGCCTGAGGGGCATGCCCACAGCAATTGAGTCTCAACTACCACAGGAGGGCACAGACATCCCACACAGGGGACACCCCTGGAGAAAAGTTAAAAATAGTAAAAATTAAAAATAATCCTTAAAGTAATTTTAATAATATATTTTACTTACCTCACTGTAGTTAAGGTATCAGTATATCAACATGAAATCAACATAAAATTATAAATGTGATGTATTTTTTCTCATAGGAACAGGACAAGGGTCTGTGGGGAATAGAAGGATAGTTGTGTGAATGTCATGATGGCATTTTGTGAGCCCTGCTTGTTCAATACAAGGACCAGGCATTGTATAAAGTCCAATATGCACTAGCTTCATATTTTTCTGTCAAATAGCAAAGGCTGGATGAAAACAAACAAACAAACAAACAAGCAAACACAAACCCCCCAGCCCCCGATCATTAAGTCAATTACAAAAAAAAAGAGTGGGATCCTAGAAGTAGTACTGACTTTTATTATGGCATCATGCATAGTCATTAAAACACACATTTTCTTCCAAGATCAAGAGAGTAGGTCATTACAGCATCAAACTGGACAAATTATTTACTTTGAAGTCTCCTATTAACAGCATATCTTCATTGTTTAGCTTTGAGTCAATAACTTTTTTCTTTAAAAAAATATCCCATTTCAAAGTGCTCTAGAAGAGAACACTGCCTGCTCAGAGATTTAAAAGCACAACTGAATAGGCTTGCCGTTCTTATTGATGCATGTTGATTTTTTATCAAAACACATCATTCTCCAGGTCTAAAATAAAAGATGTGCAAGTAAATATACCAGGATTGACCTGTTTTCCCGGAACATAGTTCTTGTGGCTTTTGATTCCCATGATTTTGTGTCTTGCACGCATTAAAGGGAGCCAACCTGGCATTATCGATCCTGCAGGAAACCTTATTCCCAAGGACACAAGTTCCCTCCCTAGAGAAGATAACTTTACATTGCTAAAGGACATGACGGATTACAATAGGTATAGAAAAACCCCTCCAAACAATTTAAATGAGTACTTGAAATTGACGTCATCTGAGAAGCAACTGCTGTGGGAGTGAAGAGTGGTAGAATTTTCTGTAGGAGAAAGGTATTAAAATACCAATTGTTATTTCAATATTCAGGCAATAGTTTGCATTAATCTCTTGCTGGGAAATATCCAACTGTCAGGCATTGTCTTTGGAGGATATGAATATTTACCTCTTAGAAATTATTATGTAAGTGTATTAACACAGTCACATACCTCAAAATAAGGCCTCATTGATGTATAAGTTTGTATATGTTTAATCCGCAAGTCTAATTATCACTCATAACACTATATTTGCTCAAATATAGCTCCTTTCTCCTATACACTTTCTCTTTTCGATTTAAGGTCAGTGCAACTTTTACTGTGACTATACCACTAGTAAGGAGAATTACATAAACTTGGAGTTCTGATTATTTGTCAGACTCGGCAGTTTTTCAAATGTTATTGACATTATCAATCCTTACAAAATATTTAAAATAAACATTAAGTTCCAAATATGATTAAATTTTGATGTAAAAGTATCCTCTCAGATCAATATATTCTATTTTTCAAAAGAATGTTATCATTTCTGGTTAAATGTGTTCTCATAAAAACTGATAATAAACAGGGGAATATGTTTTCAATCAGACTCTCCTACTAGTATTTATTAAGCTCCTATGCTATGCCAGGCAGGCACTATGTTGGAGAAGGGGGGCGGGTGTGGGAATGAGCAAAACATAGCTTCCATCATGACCCCAGAAAGCTGAAAAGTTAATAAAAGTGTCTGAAAAGTAGCCTGGCCAGCATAGCTCAGTGGTTGAGTATCTACCTATGAACAGAAAAGTCATGGTTCAATTCCCAGTCAGGGCACATGCCTGGGTTGTGGGCTTGATCCTCAGTAGGGGGCATGCAGGACACAGCCAATCAATGATTCTCTCTCTTCATTGATGTTTCTATCTCTCTCTCCCTTCCTCTCTGAAATCAATAAAAAAATATATTAAATAAGGGAGTCTTACAAGTAAATACATAAACACCATAAAATAAGTTAGGTATAGCAACCAAGAGATGCATAATGAGCTACTTGAACATAGATATTGGAACAATGAACAATGCCTAGTAAAAGTTGAAAACAGTTTCAAAAGAGAAGGCATTTTAAGCCAGAAAGATATGAGACTGTACCGAGAGATTGGGCACATTTGTGGTATATGAGCGTTTGGAAAATGGATAAAATTACACACTTCAAATTCCATGTTTGCCTAAGCTTGGTGCCATCACGTAGGATAGTACTGGACATGTAATAGCTTCTGCATAAATATTTGATGACTGAATGATTCCAGGGCGAGGAGGATAAGACATACAGATAACCTCATTCTGTACTTATATCTGTTCACCATATTTGACCTCTTTCAGAAAAACCTGCAGTTCTGAATCCACAGCTTTGGTGACATCGAATAGAGGTAAAAGATACACCAGGTGAAAGAATACAATGAGTTTTAGTTAATGTTCTCTATTCCAGGCACCTAGATGATCCCTTTACTTCAGTTAATGCTGAATGTGTCCTCACGGAGTCAAAGATCACGCTGCTAGAAGAAAATTACGGTGCAGCACAGTTTAATTTTAAGCAGAATAAAAGTTTAATGTCTTTGAAAAATAAAAAAACACATGTAATTCTAAAAGTATGTGTGAAAGGAGTATAGGTGAAGGAGGCAGATAGAAAAATGAGAATAATTATGCCAGTAAAGCCAGTGACACCATTCTTAACTTACAGCTATGTGGCATTTGGCTATGAATTTTCTCTACATATCTCAAAGAGTTTACAAAAAGAGTGATTCAGAAGTCAAAGGCCACTGTGCTTCTCTCTTCAGAGAATTATTACTTTGGACAGCTGGAATGATGAAGGACATGAGTGTGACTTTTATAGTACACCTTAGAAACTGTACCAGTGATAGAATGAGCATATCTCTATTAAAGTTTAGCACATGATATTAAAATTTATATCTGTATACTTCTTTATTATCGAGGGCTATCTTATCAATTTTTATCTTTTCATCACCTGTCAAAGTACCTGGAACGTAGGAAACACCTAAGAATGGTTGACTAAAGCAATAAATGACTGTCTTATATTGTGAGGCAGTGGCTTTCCAACCAACACGATGGTCCAGTCTTTGACTGGAAGGTCAACATATCAAGATAAATGTATGCTCTAGTGCAGTGGTTGGGAAACATTTGCTTTAAAAGTCCAGACAATAAACATTTTATGTCTTTAGGGCCAGTCAGCAGCTGTTACAACTTCTCAACTCTGCCACTGTAGTACGAAAACAGCAATGGGTAAAGAAATACACATGGCTGCATTTCAATAAAACTTTATTTACAAAGTAGGCAGAAGGAAGGATTCCCAATACCAACTCATTTTGTATAATATTCTTAAAGATTTGGGTAAGAAATAAAACTTCAAAATGTTTAATTTTATACCATTACTATCTGCTTTAATTTTGAAAAAAAACAAAACATTAATATTAGATCTTCAAAATTACAAAAAGAAGTTCCAGAACAACTGGTTTGCTTGTTAGAAAATGTTTGGAATATAAAGTTTTTATTTCTTTGCTTCTTTGATCTACAGGCGTATATAAGAAAAATATTATACAATGTCACTGAATCATGTTGCATAAATATCTATTTTCATTGAAAACAGCATAGGCTTTGCACTTTTACTGCATTGTGGAAGAAAGATGACGGAGAGCCAACATGATGAAGGAAGGAGAAGAGGGAGAGAGGGTGAGGGTAAGAACAAGAGGAATTGACCAATAGAGTCTTAATGCTTCAGGTTTTATATCCGCACCCGAATGTATTTGCCTGTGATGATTCAGATTTCAGAAATAACTGTGCTTAATGTCCTATTACAATACAGAAGCTAAAAAATTTTACATCCTGATATTTATGCAGTTTATGTAGAAAGTTTCTATTTTGTTTCAAAAATTGGAAGAAATTGACTGATGCTATGATACAAAACACAGCTTTAGGAAAAACTCTCCCTTTTCCCTAAGCAACCATGGGTATGGCACATAATTTTAACTAATAAACACAGTGCGTTTCAGGTACAAAGTACTGGCTGTGCACATTTATTGGTTGCTTTCGCTACATAAGCATAAGGAGTTTGACTCACAGGCAGCAAAATTCAATGTTAGAACTAAACAGTTTGCCTTCCTTTCTTCCTACCTCTTGTTTTTCCTAGATTTGACTATGAATAGGAGGGGGAAAATGTCACTCTAATGACAGTAATTGTTTCCTAATGGCAAGCATTCTGTCAAATTAGCATTAAGTGTCCATTTAAAAGCAAACTTTTATGTGGTTTGCTAAACTATGAAGGCTATTAGTAGAGACATAGAATTGATTTATTTTACCCATTGCATTAACCTCATCTTGCACACTCATCAGTATCTTACACAGGGCACAGTAAATGCACCTTGATGTTTTGTAAAATTGAATTGAAATTCAAGCCATTCACTTTTAAAAGCTACACACTGCTATAATAACAAGAGGGTGACTCAGATGGCCAGAATCTTCATTACAAGTAACTAAATGAAGCTTCAGTAATAGAATCCTCTTGGAAAATGAATTTCATTTCACTGTATACCAAATGTAATTAGTAGCAAATTTATTTTGGTTGGGTTAGAGATCCTTTGATCCATAAAACCAAGAAGTAGGCACTTTTTAGCCTTCCTAAAAGAAGTTAGAGAAAGATCAGCTGCTTTAATAAAAACTCAATTTTCACTTGACAATGAGAAAGGAAATACTTGATTTCATAGTGAATTAATAGTAACGCAATGTATGAAAGACAATATAATTATAAATGTATATAAATATAAAATGTATATTTAATAATAAATATATATAAAATACATATGTCCAGGAGAAATGGTGTATATTTAGAAATAAAATCCAACCCATGTAATATGCATTGAGGATGTACACTGGATACAGTCAACTACACGAGTCATTGTAGGCACTATGTTTCAGGCACAGTGTTATCCAGGAACTTATTATATCATTTAAAGTAAACAATCTTGTAGGGAAAGAGAGAGAGAGAGAGAGAGAGAGAGAGAGAGAGAGAGAGAGAGAGAGAAAGGAAGGGAGGGAAGAAGGAGGGAAGGAAGGAAGGAAGGAAGGAAGGAAGGAAGGAAGGAAGGAAGGAAGGAAGGAAGGAAGGAAGGAAGGAAAAGCAAGCAAGCTATGAAGGGACAAGGTATCAATGTGCAACAAAACTTTGGCAGTGGATATAACCAGCCAGAAAACAGCGGAGCAAAGAATTGAAAACACTGGGGAGTATTCACATTTACAGAAAGGAAAAAAGGATACAGCTTCATGGCAGAAGCAAAGCAGATATAGAAAAGGAGATGACGAGCCAGGTTCTGTTTTCATCATGGGAGGCACAATTTGAACACTGATTTCTAACCATTCAGAGCTCCATCGCTGCCTTAACAAAACTTACTGCTTAAAAAGACTTAGTGGCATTAGTAAATTCCAACATAATGTAAGATCCACAGCAACTCAATGATTGTCTTATTAAATATTACTATAGCAAATATCTAAAATCATTTTTATAATTACTATTTGTGAAAAAATTAAGTTAACATTGACTGAATTTTCATGATTAAATTTCCAGTGTATCTAAAAAAGACTCACTCAATGAACTTACTGTAGAAAGGTCAAATAATAAAGTCATGCTATTATTTTTAAATGCTTTTGTTAACGCTAATGAAGTTAGTGTGAGAGAAGGGAAACCACACTCTTCTCCTGCTTCAGACACACTCTAGAGCAGTGATGGCGAACCGATGACACGCGTGTCCGAGGTGACACGCGAACTCATTTTTTTGGTTGATTTTTCTTTGTTAAATGGCATTTAAATATATAAAATAAATATCAAAAATATAAATCTTTGTTTTACTATGGTGGCAAATATCAAAAAAATTCTATATGTGACATGGCACCAGAGTTAGGGTTTTTCAAAATGCTGACACGCCGAGCTCAAGAGGTTCGCCATCACTGCTCTAGAGTGAGGGTGGTTGAAGAACATTTAAACTTTTGTTGTTGATTTTCCTATTGATAATCCTATCTTTATATATGATTTTCTTGGTTTATCAATTCTAGTCATCATTCATGATTCCTCACCCTGAAACATAACATTTCCATTTATGTTACTCATTAACTGTTCTCTCCTGTCTCCTTATAATGTTTTATTTTCCTTTTATTTGTAATACCACTGGTTGCCTTTGCACTTAAAACCATATTCTGAAATCTCTGCTTCTTTCTTTATCATCTTAGACCAGTGGTTCTCAACCTTCCTAATGCCACGACCCTTTAATAGAGTTCCTCATGTTGTGGTGACCCCCAACCATAAAATTATTTTCATTGCTACTTCATAACTGTAATTTTGCTACTGTTATGATCGTCATGTAAATATCTGATATGCAGGATGTATTTTCATTGTTACAAATTGAACATAATTAAAGCATAGTGATTAATCACAAACACAATATGTAATTATATATGTGTTTTCCGATGGTCTTAGGCGACCCCTGTGAAAGGGCCGTTCGACCCCCAAAGGGGTCGCAACCCACAGGTTGAGAACCACTGTCTTAGACATTAACATGAAGTTGCCTTTTCCTTGTCCACCATCTCCTCAATTCTCCACCCAAACTATATTAGCTATCTGTCCTTCTACACTATCGAAGCTGAAAATTTTACATTTTGTTCTGTAAGATATGTCAGTCAAATGAAAAAGGTTCCAAGGTGAGCACTTAAGCTTATTTAAGTGTGCCCTAGGGGACATTGTGGGCTAGTGTCTGATTCACACTTGAAAAATCGAGAATGCTGGATTCTGTGTTAGCAGGCTTCTCTGCTGTGCCACAAACTTCAGCTTAATCACTAAAGCTGTGTGTGTGTTGGGGGGGGGGGGCAAGGAGATGCTTTAACTCTGACCAGAGATTGCCTAGAGATATTTACATTATCACACCAGACTGGAAATATTAATATCTAAACTGACAATATTCTGTGTGTGGTTATGAGTGTGTATGTGTGTAGCCAGATGACTTCTATTATTTGAAAATGACGAAAAGCCACCGAGACTCACCCAAACTCACACATAGTTAGAAAAGAATAGCCTCTCTGCAGTTCAGAAGGCCAGGAGGGGAAGTAAATAAACCCACCTCGTCTCATGCATTCTACCTTAGAGTTACAGCAATGACAGGTGTTAGGGAGTTATTATCTAATACAGAATTGCTAAGGTACGTGCACAGAACTACATAGTAACTGGAGAAAGGAAGTTAGGATTTTCAGGAAGAGTGCTTTTAAAACTACAAAGGATGCTTAGCTTCACCCCAAACCTACCGAACTAGTTTCAAACAGTGAGAGCTGGGCAACTTGGTCCTTTAAGCAGCTACCCTGTGGTTTTGCTGTATCATTCTAATTGGTTATAATAGTTACAGAAAAATGTTAGAATCATTTTAATTATTGTGCCTGCTCTCTAGCCCACCACCAAAAAAAGGAAAGTTTTATTGAACATACATCTATAATAATAAAAGTATAATATGCTAATTAGACCAGACGACCTTCTGGATGAAGCTGGGGCTGCTACGAGGGAAGCCCGGATCCCCGGTGCCAGAGGGAAGCCGGTGCCGGCAGCCGGGGTAAGGAAGGCCTACTCTTGCACGAATTTCGTGGATCAGGCCTCTAGTTCACATTATAAAAATGTATATCCAATGAACATATATATTACTATATTATATATGTATATAAGTAACATATGTTCATGCATATAATACTAGCTATTGTTATATAATGATATTAACAAGAAACCTCAAAAGAACATGGTAAAGATATCTAGGTTGTTGCATGGCTATCATTGGGGTTTAATCCATGCAAATAATGAATGACTTTATCTCTTCTCTGAAACAGGCTTATGGATCAGGTATATATAGTTGAATCCACAATTCCCACTTAACAGAAGATAAAACAGAGAATAAAATAAGGTGATTTAAACTCAGGACTGTTTGCCTCCAAAGTTTGGGATCTCAACCACCTAGTTCTACAACTTCATTGTTGCGCCTCATTTTGGGATTAGGCATTTATTATGGACATTTGAGAAAAGTCAGATGGTTCTGGTTGATTGCCATAGCAACCCCTGTTTGCTGTGCATTGCTTAAAGATAAATGATATGCTATTAGCAACCAAAATTATCCCAGGAAGTAGCAAATATCCTCAACTCACTTTAAAAAGGAAAAAGACATGGCAGCAATTCACAAAAAGCTTGGAAGGACAAAAGTTACAACATGGCAG
Organism: Myotis nattereri; assembly: GCF_964212035.1. Lineage (NCBI taxonomy): Eukaryota > Metazoa > Chordata > Mammalia > Chiroptera > Vespertilionidae > Myotis > Myotis nattereri. The sequence goes on along the minus strand of NC_138086.1, from coordinate 42,729,122 downwards.
ACTTCTCTTAGATTTTAATTTACATGACTGACATTTCTTTCAAATGCTCCACGAGTCATACAGACAGAAACTGATAGGCCATCTGTTTCCAAGTTCCTCATCTCTTTATAGCCCAGACATATTTGTTGTAAGCTAAACACAAAGGGGAAGATGGCAACGCCCATATATGGTTTGCCATTTCAAGGTTAAACTTCCCTGTGGAAGAATATACAACTTTTGAGAGCAGAAAATACCTTCTATTTATACACCTACTCTATGTGTGGAATTAAACAGATTCATGCAGGACTATTTTTGCATAAGACAGTTAGGGAATTCCATTGATTTCAGTTTCCAAAGCCATAGAGAATCTCCACAATCTATAATGTCCCCAATACCTCTGAACACAAGATTACAGTACATTTACAGTATAGAGGGGAAGGGGGTTATTCCTATGAGGAAACAAGGTGCTTTATCAAAATGAACTTTGTAATGACAACATGATGAAATAAAGGTAGAATGAAGATGTGGTCTGGTAAAAAAAATAACAACTCTATGGGTTATTTATTTTATTGTTTAACATTTAAGAGTTCAAGTGTTTGAATTCTTTCTTAGGCTATTAAAACAAGATTGTGTTCAGGCATTGACACCCTGCATGTGCATGTTATCAATCTTTATATCTCATATAATCAATTTTTCAAACACAAACCCTCACTCAAGTCCTCTCTAAACGGCAATGGATACTTAGACAAATAATGGCAATACGTTTAAGAGGTTTTATGCAATTGTCTCTTCTATACGTAAAATTTTCTTGAATCTGTGAAATTCTGTTCTCATCAAATTATAATATACCCCATAGTACGACAGAAAGTAAGAGCCTTAGTTCAAAATGACAGTTCAAAAGGTTGGTTTTGTTAATACCAGAACTTTGCCTAATTTGGGGCTCCTTGCTCGTTTTGGGGTTTTTTTTGGTTTATTTTGTGAGGTTTTTGTGCTAAAATTCACATTAAATTTACCATTTTAACCATGTTTAAGTGTTCACTTCAGTATTAAGTGTATTCACATCACCAAAAACCATTTCCAGAACTTTCTCAATATCCCAAACTGAATCGATGTATCCATTAAACATTTGCTCTCCATTCCTTCTTTCCCCACCTAGCATCTGGTAACCACTGTTCTACTTTCTGTCTCATGAATTTGACTATTACAGGCACCTCATTTAAATGGAATCATACAGTGTTTCTCCTTTAGTGTCTGCCTTATTTTACTTAGCAAAATGATTTCAAGTTTCATCTATGTTAGACCATATCTCAGAATGTCATTCCTTTGTAATACTGAATAATATTCTATTGTATGCATATGCCACACTTTATCTACTTATCTGTTGATGGACATTTGGGTATTGCCACCTTTTGTCTATTGTGAATAATGCAGTCATAAGCATTGGTGTACAAATATCTGTTCTAGTCCTCTGCTTTCAATTCTTTGGGACATACATTTATAAAAGTGGAATTGCTGAATCACACGGTAATTCTATTAGTTATTTTAGGAACTGCCATACTGTCTTTCACAGCAGTTGCTCCATTTTATATTCACACCTGCAATGCACAGTGTTCTAATTCCTTCACCATCTTTTGTTCTTTTATGTTCTGTATATAATTGTATATTATATGTAATTGTAATAGGTTGAGGTAGTATCTCATGATGGTTTTGATTTGTATTTTCCTAATAATTAGAAATGGTGAGTGTCTTTTTATGTTCTTCCTGGCCATTTATCTCTTTTGGAGAAAAAGCATATTACAGTGCTTTGTCCATATTTTAATTGAGTTATTATTTTTGTTTTGAGTTATAGAATTTCTTTATATTATCTGGATATTATTCCCTTGACAGATAGATGATATGCAAATATTTCTTCCCACTCCATAGGTTATATTTTTACTCTCTTGATAGTGTCCTTTGATGTAAAAAGTGTTTAATTTTTATGAAGCTCAGTTTTGTTTTTTTTCTTTTGCTATGCTTTTGGTGTCATATCCAAGCAATCACCAAGAAATGCAAGGTCATGAAGATTTCTTCTGTGTGTTTTTTTCTGAGACTTTATTGGTTCAACTTTTATATTTAGTTCTTTCATCCACTTTAAGTTAATTTGTGTATATGGTATAAGGTAAGGATCCTACTTCATTTTTTTGTATGTGAACACTAATTTTTCCAGCATCATTTGAAAAGATTGTCCTTTCCTCATTAAATGGTTCTGACATTCTTATAAAAAATCATTTAGCCAGATATGTGAGTTTTATTTCCGATCTCTCTATTGTTTTATGCTTGTCTGCATGTCTGTCCTAATGCCAATACCATGCTGTTTGAACTATGGTAGTGATGTAATAAGCTTAAAATGAGGAAGTGTGAGTTCTCCTGCTTTGTTCTTTTCAAAGGTTGTCTTGGGTATTCAGGGTCCTTTGAGATTCCATATGACCTGTAAGAAGAGTTTTTCTATTCCTGAAAAATAATCACTGGGATTTTTATAGGAATTTCACTGAATCTGTAGCTCACTTTGGGTAGCATTGACATCTTAACAATATTGTCTTCTAATCTATGAACATGACATTCCCCCCACACACTGTTTTAGGTTTGAAACCATCTCAGACATTAGCTTTCTAGTTGAACTGAATTCCTGTAACTTAAAAAACTCAACATACTAATTGTCTAGCTTTTTCTGTTCTGTTATTTGACTTCTGTACCATTAAAAAAAATAACCATATACAGTGGCAGTACCTGTTGGGTGTATAGCTTTGTATTAGCACTCAACAAATTTCACTCTTACAGAGACAGCTACTTTGCTAATGTTCAGATGGGATGGATTCTCTTATTAAGACACTGGGATATTGTTTTACTTACTTATTTATTTATTTTTAAATATTTTTATTGATTTTGGAGAGGAAAGGAGGAGAGAGATGTAAACATCAATGATGAGAGAGAATCATTGATTGGCTAGCACCTCTTGCACGCTCCCTACTGGGGACCGATCCTGCAACCCAGGCATGTGCCCTTGACAGGAATGGAACCTAGGACTCTTCAGTCCGCAGACCGCTACTCTATCCACTGAGCCAAACCAGCTAGGGCTGAGACATTGTTTTAAATACAACACTGTTAAAATCTATTATGATTTCACTCCATGTGTGAACTAGTCACATATATTTATAACGTGTTTGTGTGTGTGTGTGTGTGTGTGTACAATTTTATGTTCAATATTCTTCCTTTTTTTTTTAACTGCACACATCTATAAATAACAAAAACTTTCAAAATAAATTGTGTGTAATTACATAATTTATAAACAGGACATTCATCAATAATGCTTTTTCCAAGTATCAATTTATGGCCACTCTCCTAGGCACTGATGCTTCTGTGCCTTTTGAAACATGAACTAAAAGAGAGCAATGCTGAGTTCAGCGGGGAGGAAGTTTAAATCAGACCACATCCCGCATTCCTACTCCTGTCCAGAAACCTAAACAGTGATGTGCATCTGTTCTTTTGATAGAGCCCCATGTCCTCATGTGCCTGTCTGGTTGCTCTATAAACTGCAGCGTCAGATGGTAGTACACTGAGTGACGAGCCCTGCAGATGCTGTGTGAAAAGAGAGAGACCACAATTTACTAATACAAGCGATGATCCAAATTCTGCAAAAGCCGATGTTCTGGTCCTTAAGAAAGTGAGTACAGACAATGCATTTCAGGTCTATCAAAACCTGAGAACAATAAATTATAACTACATGTTTCTTTGAAGCAATTAAAGTTATTGACGTTCAATACAATTTTGACAATAAAACTAGACAACTTTTACAAGGAAATGCTTTTCCAGGTAGCAGAATATATTTTAATCAAATTCTACACTAAAAGCGTCTGTACTATAGAGAAAATTCTGCAGGAAAAAGCTAAAGCCACCTTCCTTTGAAAAATTTACTGTTTGGTATTCCTCAAGTAACTGTAAAGTCCCCTTTCCATAGGAGATACAACTAAGAGAAGATTGATGAAATATGGCAGGTCAGCATCCAGCTTTAGCACCATTCATTTAAAATGTCTCTCCCTTCCATTCTCTGGTGTAAATTGCTGAGCAATCATCATTTTTCTTTACCTTTTTCTTTGGGTGATACAGTTTATGTCATGCCAGGATCATAGTTCCCTGACATTAATTATAAACCACAGAGATCAACTTTTTACCTCATGCCCACGAGGCTAAATTCTGTGAAGAGATATGAGATAAACAGAACACTTGAGCACTTAAAGAATTTCATTTCGCCTCAGTACTTTACAAACCAGTGCTTGATTTTTTTTTTTCATTTTAAAAGATATAAAGTGGTCACAGCTGTAGCCAGGGCTACATATTGTTGAAAACTTCAAAACAGAATCATACTGGGGGGGAAAAAAAGACATCCCCAAAGATACTTCCCTTGTGGGTTTCTCAAAGTCAACTTCAGGACAAAACAAGTCAACCTTCACAGGGGTGGGCAAACTTTTTGACTCGAGAGCCACAATGGGTTCTTAAACTGGACCGGAGGGCCGGAACAAAAGCATGGATGGAGTGTTTGTGTGAACTAATATAAATTCAAAGTAAACATCATTACATAAAAGGGTACGGTCTTTTTTTTTCAATAGTTTTATTCATTTCAAACAGGCCGGATCCGGCCTGCGGGCCGTAGTTTGCCCACGGCTGATAGCATCTGAACAATCCAGACATCACACAAATTATGAGACACAATTGGAGAATACCAGCAAACACCACCTTAAAAATCAGTGAAAGATAGTCCCTTACAACCAAAGAAAATTTACACTGCCCATTTAAAATCACCAGACACTAAGCATTCTAACAGTAATGTCCTTAACATATGGACACATATTTACACATAATTATTCTTTATTTAGAAAACTGTCCTTTGAACTGAAATAAACATGTTCAAGTTTATACTAAAAGCTCCTTGAAGTAGAATTGGGCCTTTTGTTATTATGTGTGTGCGTCTTCGAGCACATGTAATAAAATTGGGAATTTGACTCACCAATTCTTTAATATCTAAAATATATTTCTCATACTAATACTCTCTTAAGTTGCTATATATTCAGAGGTATTGTATTTAAAAATCTTCATCATCTAAAACTATTTGTAAATGACAAAAATCATTGGAGCATTCAGAGCCAAAAAAAGTATCAACATTTTTGTTCATTTTTATCCACAGAAAACTGACAGCTAATTAAATGTTGTTGTTGTTTTTAATAGGTATTTATTGTTAAAAAATCAACTACATCCTCTCTGAAAAAGATGAAAATCTGCTCAGGTATACATATTATATCGTGTAGGTAACTTTTCAACTGAATATATTTTCACAAAGCTCATAGGGCGCAATACTACATCTCAAGAAGGAAATTTTATCTAGACTTAATGGCAGGAATAAAAGAAACTTAACTTTAAAAAATCACAAAGGCAGTGTGTTAAATAAAAGGATCTCTGAGAAGGCTAACAATGCTCTGTATTTTTAAGCTATCTATCACCTAAGAGTCATTTAAGAGAGAACTTCATCTCATTTCTCATCACTCCCCATTTTTACAATTGTTTCTCATATTCTTCTCTTGTTTGCCTTCCCTTGCATGTCTAATAACTCAGATTATTTTCCTATAAGAAGTTTTCCATGATCTGTCCACTTCCTTCTGAGGTTAGATAACACCACCAGTGTTCCCACATTATCTATTGATGGAGCTTAAGTCACACGACATGATTCTTGTCTGTTAACTGCTCCCTCCACCCCAGGAGACCGTGGAGATTTTGAGAGCAGAGCTTAGTCTTATTGCTGGTGCTATGTCTCAAAACCTAGAATAAATTGTCACCCATAACCTTCACCTAGTGACAACCAAGAAATATATTTTAAGTAATGGATGAATAAATATGTAAACTATTACAGGGAGGAATATGTAATCAAAAATTGAGAAGAGGACTTATGTAATAATTTTCACAAAGGGTATGCTTTCTCCAAAGAGAGAGAGAGAGAGAGAGAGAGAGAGAGAGAGAGAGAGAGAGAGAGAGAGAAACCCAACACATGGTCCTTCGTTTAAGAAAATACTTTTATGATTGTTTTTCTGTTTATTTTTTTAAATCCTCACCTGAAGATACTTTTCCATTGATTTTATTTTATTTATTTTTATGCATCTTTTTAAATTGTTTTATTGCTTAAAGTATTACAAAGAGTATTATATATGTCTCCCTTTTTTTTTTCTCCCCTTGACATTCCCCTAGCCTCCCATACCCGCCCAGTGTCTTGTGTCCATTGGTTATGCTTATATGCATGCATACAAGTCCTTTGGTTGATCTCTTACCCACCACCCCCAACCCTCTCTGGCCTTCCCACTGAGAGTGGAAGAGAGAGCGAAAGACAGCGAGAAATATTGATATGAGAGAAACGCATCGATTGGTTGCCTCCTGCATGTGCCCGACCCAGGCCCAGGCCAAGGAGGAGCCTGCAACCAAGCAAGGTACATGCCCTTGATGCCCGTCACCAGAATTGAACCCTGGACCCTTTGGTCAGCAGGCCGACGCTCTATCCACTGAACCAAAGCAGCTAAGGCTAATTGTTTGTTTTATTCTGAACAAGTTAAAACTCAAAGCTCCCATTGCAGAAGAAGGAGTGAGCTGCTTTTTGTGTATAATAAGTTATAAGGATTCTGACATCAGAACTTGGAACCAAAGAAGGAAGAAGAGAAGATGACAATAAACTGGGGCCAGAGAGGGCACATGATCCATAAGAGGCTAACCCCGGCATGGCATGGGTAAATTTTTGAGTGATAGCTAATATTAAGTTTTAAGTTGCTGCCCATACTGGATAGTGCTGTAAACTACACCCATTATGCAAAAGACGGTGTAATGCTTTGACTATACACAATTATCATGAATTTGTTTCACTGGGGGTGGGAGGAGATTAAGGTGTCCATGAGTATATAAGGTGGGGTAAAGCTATCAAGGAAGCAGATGAAGAAGAGAGTCAGGGTAAGAATCAAGAAACTGGGAAGAATCAGGATATCAGAACGCGAGTTGAAGAAGAGAAATGACAGCTCTCAGAGAACTACTGAAGATATTCTTGAGGATATACTCAGTTATCCTCACTAAGGATAAATAAGTAGAATGGGTGAGCTTCTAGCTATTTACTTTGAATATTAAAAACAAGAGTCTACAGAAGATTAAAAACTTGGGAACAGAAAGTCTGTCTTACAAACACATAAAAGCTTCTAGTCTGAGAAAAGTTTGATTAAAAAGAATCCCTGTAGACAATCTGAACACACATATCGGCTACAGTAATAGACAAATTGATATATAAATATACTAATAAGGTAATGTAATCAAGTTGAATTGTCCTCTTGCAAAGCACACTGGAAAGGGTAAACTTGTAATCAATGACCACATGAAACATTGCATGCTAGGGAACAAGAAAAATCTATGCATCTTACTCAGATTGAAGGAAAACACATCAGTGAGAATGATCTCCGTATGTAAATGAGAAGTCAGGAACTAGGCAGAACTAGAGTGATGGAGTGCAAGAAACAGTGAAGGAGCTGAACACATCAGGCAGGTGAGCAACTCTCACTACAGAAGAGACTGAACCCTTTTCTTGTAGCCATAGATGAAGTAAACCCTGAGAGGATACTGCATCTCTATCTAGGAACCACGACTCTACCTTCAGGGATGTGATTTAAATCATAATTCCTCTGTGGGAAGACAAAATAAAAAAGAGAACATGTCTACCTCTCCATTGTTTAGATTAATACAGTGGGAATGCATAAAGCAGAATTTCTCCCAACACCATTTTTAATCTGCTTTTGTCTTGAGCAAAAGAAATAGAGGCAGCGTCCTACATCAGGAAAATCTGCATCTGAAATGCAAGTAGTTCCTATTGGATGTGACATGAAATCTGAGTCTCTAGAGGTAAATGAAGGCCATGCCCAGTGTCTCTTACCTCAAATCAAAGTAAAAAATATTATGGTTAGACATACGGTAAGCCACAAGGTGGCCACCCATTTTAAGTGTTATACATACTTCACAATGACCAGGGTAAACAGAATAGAACAAATGCTACGAAGCCACCAGTATTTCATAGTGACAACTGTGGGTGGCTCTGTGTATCTCAAACCTGGTCATTTTCTCTTGCAAACACCAAAAAAATAAAAGTCATAAATAAAATAAGATATATGAAAGGGTTTTTGTCGTTGAATAAAAGATATGACATAAGCATTGGAATTACCATTTAAAGGTGCATTTTGTCATATTTACGAGTGAATATTCATTTTTATAAATAAATTTCAGGGTGATAAACCTTTCACTTATATTATTTTATGTGGTTGGAGCCCCTGAACTTATGAAATAAAATATTCATATGAGAGAAACGAAAATATATGAAGACAAATTACCAACTGTCATCATCAATTGAATTTCTAGGGAAAACTCTAGATCCTATGGGCTTCAATTATTTATCTAGTGTTTTCCATGATAAATATTCGTGCTTCCTACCTTTGAGTTGGTGAGTTACTTTTGAAGCTAAAAAATCTAAAATATGATGACCTAATCTCAGATTCACTGTTGTGAAATATAATCTGCTTTAAGAAAGTTTTGTCGGCTATTTTTACATTCCAAATTAAATAAACAATCAATCAAGTGGGGAAAAAAGGAGACATATGTACTACTCTTTGTAATATTTTAAGTAATAAAACAAAATTTAAAAAAATATATCAATCAATAATTGAACAATATAAGCATCTCCCTCTCTCTCATATTTGTATATGTATTTATATAAGTGCAGAAACTAGCTCAATAGTTTAGAAGTAAATTACAAATTATAATTACCTTTTAGGCCTATTTCTGTGCTTAGATAAGCCCACCAAAATGTAGGAATTCAGATAAGAACAATGAAATAACAATAAAATCATAGTTTAGAGTTAAACTTACCTATGTAATGTTAGGAAATTTTTTAGTTTAAAATAGTAACAGTTTTTTTTACCCTCAGTCCCATCTGACCAAAAGCCAAATTCCTTCAAGTAGCAAGAATGGCCTAAAAATGTGGAAAACATAGCCACAATTCTCTTTCTATCAGTAAGAATGTCAGAAAAGAAAAATTTATCTAGTTATTAAAGATCCTGGGTATTTCTTGAGTTAATTCATCTTTGGTAAAGTCTGCATTAAAGAAACATATACACGCATATTATCCTTCAGGCAATATTTATGTAGTCATGCTATATCAGCATATGCTTGTGCTTAAGGTTATATACAATAATTCACTTAGACTCTTTATTCTGCCTATACATATGCACATACCCTTGCAAAAATTATTGTTCTCATAGAAAATCACAATGCAGCGACTGTTAATCAAAGATTTCTTAAACATCTGTCTTCTGGACCCACATTAACCTTAACAAAGAAAAAAGGAAAATAAAGCACCAAAGAGGTCAGAACCTTCCAACTTCAAAGGGGCTTCCTTCAATAAACACACAGCATTAGTGCTGAGTCAGAGACAGAAAAGGCAGGGTGGCATGCTCCCAGTTCAATTACTGAACTTCCACTCACTTACAATTCAAAATAGTTCAAAGGAACTCTCCACCCGATGAGAGACAGAGTGTTAGAGCTCTCATTTGTAAGGCAATATCCATCTATAAAGAAGAAAAGAAGTTGCTCTAATGAATGCGCGAATAAGCCAATGCAGAGAGTGTGTTGCATCTTAAATTGAACGTCCACACCATGAGAGAGCAGGTGCGACAAAGGGAACACAGTGCCGTTGGCACTTATAGGTAATATTGGCAAAACACTCACTGGCATGGAGTCTTCCCAGTATGATTTCTGTAGTAGGAGATAACATGTGTAGGGGAGATTTTGTTATTGCTGCTAATCCTCACCCATGGCTATTTTTTCCATTGATTTTCAGAGAGAGAGGAAAGGAGGGAAGGAGGGAGAGAGAGGGAGAGAGGGAAAGAGAGAAACATTGATGTGAGAGAGACACATAAATTGGTTAACTCCCTCACATGCCAACTAGGGTCAGGGATGGAACCTGCAACCCAGGTAAGTGTCCTGGACTGGGAATCGAACCCACAACCCTTTAGTGTGTGGGCCGACTCTCTAACTACTGAAACTATATTCTCATACATTAGATAATCAAATTTGTTGCCACAGTATTCCCTAAGACGGGAAAGACAAACAGATACAAAATATCAAAAATATCTGTGGGGCCCTGGACAGATGGTTAATTGGTTGGAGTGACATTCCTTATACCAAAAGGTTGAGGGTTTGAGTGTACATTGTGGTTTAGATTCCCAGTCCCCGGTAGGGGCAGGTACAGGAGGCAACCAATCAACATTTATCGCATCAATTTCTCTCTCCCTCTTTCCTTTCTTCTCTCACTAAAAATCAATAAACATATCCTCAGGTGAGGAGATATCCTGTATAATAAAAGGGTAATATGCAAATTGACCCTAATGGCAGAATGCCCGGGAATGACCGGTCACTATGATGCGCACTGACCACCAGGGGGCAGCTTCTGCATTGAGCATCTGCCCCCTGGTGGTCAGTATGCTTCCACAGAGAGAGCGCCACTCAGCCAGAAGCCAGGCTGATGGTTGCAAGCACAGTGGTGGCGGGAGCCTCTCCTGCCTCCTTGGCAGTGCTAAGGATGTCCGACTGCAGCTTAGGACATCCCTTGAGGGTTCCCAGGATGCCAGAGGAATGTTTTGCTGCCAGCTTAGGCCCGATCCCTCGGGCGGCGAGCCTAAGCTGGCACTTGGACATCGCCCAAAGGGTCCCAGACTGCGAAAAGGCACAGGCAGGGCTGAGGGACCCCAACCTCTCCCCCTGCCCCAAGTACACAAATTTTTGTGCACTGGGCCTCTAGTCTATATATATTTTAGATATGAGTGGTTACAGGTAGTTTTTGTTTGGGGTTCTTGCTCTAGTGTTTTCCAGGTTTCATGGCATGACAATGTTTTATTTTTGGTAATTATGATTAAAAGCTATTTAAAAACCAATCAATAAAGGAAAGGTTTTCTCCATCGCTAACCTGCTTTATTATTAGTTTTATAAAAACATGGATATGCTACTATAATCAGCTATATCAAAATGCTGCAACATAAGAAGAGGTTGTAAGAAATGAAATAAAGAATACCACAAACCAAAATTGCATATACAAAGACAATTAATTTTGTTCTAAAATGCGTCATTTAATATGCCCTTCCTATTTTTCCAACTTGATCTCAGGTACGGGTTGATAAAATACAAGTCAAACCTTGGTTCTCAAACATCTCCCATCTCGACCAAGTTGTTTGCGGGAAATAAGTGTCTCGATTGTCCAGCAAAACGTCAGGTCTGGACCAGGTAACCCTTTAATGCTGATACATGTATCGTCAGTCACGAGTCTCCGGTGGCAAACAGAGAAGAGAATGCAGAGTACGAGTCAGCTTACCACTAAACCTCACATTGTTAAAATCTCAGGAAATTGTGCTGTGAATATTTTCATGGTATTTTTTTTGCTTTGATTGCTGCTTATTATTATTAAGTTTTCATTTTAACTGTACATTTTATTTCCTTTTTGTTAAATTTTCTTTTACATTTCGTGTCCTTTTCAAGTATTTATTTATAGATTAAACAGAACTTTAGACATGTACTGTATATAAGAAAGGTTACACCAGGAAATCATTTGGGGATCTAGAACGGATTAATTCAGTTTACATTATTTTTAATGAAAAAAAAATGATTCGGTTTTTAAAAAACAGCTCCTCCAACAGCTCTTCTCGAATTAATTAAGTTTGAGAACCAACATTGCACTTTCCTTTCCTTTTAAAAATTGAACTGCACACGATCTTCAGTTTGAAGCCTCACTGGTAGTTTGCTCCTCTGAGAACTCCAAACAGATCCAAAGAACAAGGAGAATGCACGCATATTAATGATAATAATGACAACAATTCGACCAGTGCAAATATGGCATAAGTCCAGTCAAGCATGCTGCTAAGCACAGCACGGTCAACAAAACCATCAGGACTTTACAAGACCCATTCATTTGAGAACTGAGCTGTGCAGAGTCTGCAAACGCACAGCCACGTTTCTCTCCCTGGAACTCGGGGACTCCTCTAAGTGGCCGTTCAGAGCTGGGAGTGCCATTGCTTGTAGCGAAATAAGTATTCCCTACGCATGTGCTTTTCAAGATATGCATTTCAGGAGAGAGGTGCCACCCACTACCAGCTGGGAACAGATATAAAGAAAAGTTTACTCTTGGAAAAGGAATCAATTGTTGTGTGTTTACATGTTTTCAAGGTAGAGTTAAAAAAAGAATTTATCCTTTTAAAAGTCATTCAGAAATATGTTAAAATATGTTCAAGAGTGAAGGACTATGTTTGCATTAGTTAGTATTTTTAAAAAAAATATTTGAGTTCAATGACTGATAGTCATTTAGCTTATCTCCAAATGTCAACCTCCTGTGTCCATGTATATATAATGCTGTATTTCCTTAGAAACCTTTTGTAATAAAAAGGTGTGTTTAAATTTTTAAATGTAAAAATAAGTTGTGTCACATTAAGTGCGTCTTAAAATTTCCAAATATTTTTAAAGAGATGATCAATAAAAATATTGTTATCATGACAGAATCAATGACACAATAATTGATGCTATACAATATACAAGCCAATAAATAGATACAGATGTGTGTGTGTGTGTGTGTGTGTGTGTTTACAAAATCTATTGCCCTTTGAAGCAGCAATGTAATGGCTGCTTCAAAATGCTCCAATTCATTTTCTCCTTCAAGTCAAAATTAGCATGATTATTGAGCCAAGGTTCTAGTTTAAATGTTGAAACATACGTCCACAAATGTATACCTGCAAGGTGTTTATTTTTTTATTTCGATATTTAAAAATGTTTTAGAGAAGACAGAGGAAGGATTAAAGCTGGCATAGCAAAGATTGAGTAACCACACAGGAAAAATGCAGCATCCTTCCTGTATGTGGAACCAGACATTTTAGACCCACTGAAGTCTTTCTGACACATTAGAGTTCTCCATATATTTCTTATTTAACAGAATTTGCACACATTTCTAGAGAGTATAAATGTTCTTTAAGCATTATGTGCGTTGGATGGATGGCATCTAAAAGATGACATAATCTTAAAAGAGCTACACTTTCCTAATTGCTTAGTAACTTTTTAAAAGATACTTCATATAACATATCAAAAATAAAATCCTAGCAGCCAAAACGTAGTTCATTTTCCTTTTTTCTTGAAGCTATAAAGGTTCTATGGAAATTTTTTGGATCCCTAGAAGCACTGCCAATTCAAAAAGTGTTTATGGAGTATATACTGCATGCAAACACCACATTTCTAACATTTGTTTCTCATCTAACTGTTCAGAATATTATTTCATATGCATATTCTAATTTGACCCTTATAACAAATATAAAACTCCAAATATGGCTAGCAGTTTCCTGAAACTTGAAAAGACATAAAGAGAAGAATTTTTGTGTTTTTTCCCCACAAACATAACTCTCTTACTACTTTGGCTGAACTTCTGTTGATGTACAAAGACTTACAAATGAAAGGAGAGGGCACAGAGTCAAGGTTCTACAGAGCTACAGTCTACATGTCAGCTACTGGGAAGAGATAAAGAATCCTACCATTGCCCTAACCGGTTTGGCTCAGCAGATAGAGCATCGGCCTATGGACTCAAGGGTCCCAGGTTCGATTCCGGTCAAGGGCATGTACCTTGGTTGCGGGCAGACGTGTGCAGGAGACAGCTGATCGGTGTTTCTCTCTCATCAATGTTTCTAAATCTCCATCCCTCTCCCTTCCTCTCTGTAAAAAATCAATAAAATATATTTAAAAAAAGAATCCACCATTGTTTCCATAGACACAAAGTTATATGATTGCTATTTAGACTTCCAACACAAAATGAGATAATAAATCACACAGGAAATATTTTAAATCTAATAATTTAAGAGATTCTAGTAATCTGTTTTTTATGGTTTATTTTTCAAAATGTCTTATTGAAAATTACTTAATGGATCTTTACTTTTTCTGACTTATTTCACTTGGCATGATATTCTCAAGATTCATCTATGTTGTTGCAAATGTCAATATTTTATCTTTTCTTATGGCAGAGTAGTTTTCCATTGTATATATGTACCACCTCTTCTTTTTCCAATCATCTATCAAAGGACACTTTTGTAGTCTTTATGTCTTGGCCATCATAAATAATGTTGCAATGAACATAGGGCTGCATATATGTTTGTGAATAAATGTTTTCAAATTTTTCAGGTAGAGAACCAGGAGAGGGATTGCTGAGTCATATGGTAACTCCATTATTAATTTTTTGAGGAACCTCCATACTGTTTTCCATAGTGGCTGTACCAGTATACATTCATACCACCAGTGGATAAGGTTTCCTTTTGCTTCACAATCTCTCCAACACTTGCTATTACTTGTCTTCTTGAAAATAGCTATTTAACAGTTGTGAGGTGGCATCTCATTGTAATTTTAATTTTCACTTAGGAGGTGAGAATATTTTTATATATCTATTGGCCCTTTGTATGTCTTCTTCAGAGAAGTGCCTGTTCAGGTCCTCTGCCCCTTTTTTAATTGGAACATGTTTTTTTAGTGTGTGTGTTGAGTAGTATGAATTCAATGATTTCACTCGTATGTTGTATAAAACTGAAAGCAACAAATGAACAAACAAGACAAACAAACACAGAAAAACTCATAGACACAGACAACAGTATTGTGGTTATTAGAAGAAAGGGATGTGGGAGTGTAGTAAAGAGTAAAGGGTGTCAAATATATGGTAATCTGTATTAATAAAAGCATAATATGCTAATTAGACTGAACAGCAGAAAAACCTTTCAGACGACCTTACGGATGAAGCCAGGGCTGCGAGGGCCGAGCCCCTTGCACGAATTTTGTGCATCAGGCCTCTAGTGGAAGAATATTTACTTTGGGTGGTGAACACACATTGCAATATACATATGATGTATCATAGAATTGTAAACTTGAAACCTATACAATTTTATTAACCAATATCCCCACAATAAATTTAATTTTAAAAAATTGTTTAATGGATAAGATAATTTATAGATAAGGATTAAACAAATCACATTGAAATATCTATACATACAGTGTAAGTCTATTGGGAAGAAAAACTATACCCACAAGTAACATACAGATGTATTTTCTCTATTTCTAGAAACATTTACTATTAGTAATTATTTTAAGAGCTTTACATGCAGAGTTCTGCTTCTGCTTAAGATTTAGAAAGCTTTAAGAGAATATTACTCCTACCCTAACAGCAAGAAAACCTGGGTAATTTTCAAAGTCATATTTTTTCTTATGCTCATATGAAAGCTGAGATTGCTAAACCAAAATAATTACTATCACATAGATTTTCTCATATTGGAAACAAGTTAGCAATAACAATGCACTTCTAAATTCAATAGGTCAAAATGGAAATCAAAAGGGAAATTAGAACATTTTAAGTCAGATGAAAATGAATATACAACTTATCAAACTTTGTAAGATGTGTTGTAAAGCAGTGCTTATAAGGAAGTTTAAAGCATGATACGGTTATCTTAGAAAACTAAATATTGTAAGATCAATAATAATAGATTTCACCTTAAGAAAATAGACAAAGTAGAACAAATTAAATGCAAAGCAAACAGAAATAATAAAAATAAGGTTGTCAACTAAATTATAATACAGAAATATCAACTAAACAAGAAATCTGGTTCTTAAAAATATAAATAAAATTGACAAGCATCTGGTTAGACTACCTGGTGACAGTACAATGACAAATAAGACAAATAGAGAATAATGCAGAAGCAGAATGTTAAAACTATAAAGAAATGCACAGGTCACTATGAAAGTCCAGGTTGAAAGATAGAAAAATAATATCCACTTATATATGAGGCCTGAATGCATGATTGTTAATGTGAACTACTTACCCAGGAATAAAAAATATAGAAGTTGTTAATTTCCTATTAATGCTTTAATACTGTTACACAATGGACTTGAAGGCATACATATACACGTGACCACAAACCACATTTTAATGGCTTAATTATGAACATTTCTGAACATATGTCGAGCTCTGAAATCTACTCAGATAACAGTTTTAATATTTTGCTCAAGAATTTTGAAAAGAATCTAAGTATTATGGGTAAAGCCAAATACAGCCAAACCCCATTTTTATAGCATCTTCAAACTATTCCTACTCCTCCCCTCCTTTCCTCCCTCCCTCTTTTTCTTGATCTTTTTATTTTCTCTTCTCTCTCTCTCCCTCTCTCTTTCTCTCTCTCCCTCTCTCTTTCTCTCTCTCTCTCTCTCTCTCTCTCTCTCTCTCTCTCTCTCTTTTATTTATTTCATAATATCTATCAGTGGTCCTAGAATACTATTGTTGAAACAAATTTGAAAAGCAACCACCTCATCCTAAGGATGAAAAGTTAAAAGCACTGATATTCCCAATATCACACTATTATTTTAGTAGTAGAATAAAAAGTCTTTACCAGTAAAAACAGCTAATGACTCCTACTTTATATTCATTATATTTAAACTAAGCTGGGAAATATAGCCACAACAATATTCATAAATGATACAGAATTAATGAGAACTAGGCATTTATACACATAGATAGGACGATATATTGGAGTGACTGGGAGAACTGCAGTGAAACAGGAGACCAGGCTGATGCAGATAGAGCCTTTGTCCTGCCACAAATACATAGATGTCTTGTTTCCCACTTTACTGAGGATATTGAAGAAATCTGAGAAGAACCTTTATAATCTCCCACAAATATCCAGCCATCTATAATTATCTTCACCTGTGCACTCTTAGCTTATATCCTAGAAGACTACCTATCAACTCTCCTGCCTAAAAATATTTCCCCCAACTCTGCATTAGATCTCTTCCAATCTTGCCTGCTGTAGGTGGTTGCTTCAGCAATCCCTTCTATTTCTCATTAACTCTTTATTTTCTACTAGATCTTTTCTTTCAACATTTCATTTTCTATTAGCCCATTACCGTCAACCTTTTCTTTACTCAAGTTCCCTTGTCAGCAACCAAACTTTTTAAGTAAGTGGGTAGTTCATAGCAATGTGTTAGAAATTTCATGCAATGGAAATGCTACAGAGCAGTTAATATAATCAAGTACATTTGCATATACCAGTTTCAAAAAGTAAATTGAAAATTTAATTTGCAAAACACTTGTATGGAATACTGTTTATCTATACATTTCAAATACCCTAAAAGAAGACTATGTATGCATGTGTGTATGTGCATATATAATATATGAACTAGTTTGAGGTTTATAGTTTACATTCTCTATATATTTACATAGCAAAAGCATAGTAACATGAGAATAGTGGTTACTTTTTCCCTTTAGAGGGGACGGGGAGAAAATTCTCAGGAGGATGCAAGTCTTGAAATCATAATTAGTTAAGTGAACTGCCAAATAGAATGAAAAGAACAAATTTTAGAACTATTTTTATAAAAACATGTGGTACCTACTAAGAAAAGAGTTAAAGTGAATGCACATATATTTATGTTTCCCTTTTACTTCTGGGAAGCATCAATAGTTCTGAAAATAAATTAAACTTCATCACACTCTAATTTTTCTTAATATGTTTCAGTTGAACAAGTATGGCCAAGTGTTTTGAAGTTGTTTAAATATTGGATTAGTGTCCCTTTTATTCACTTGCTAATTCATTCAACAAATCTTTTCTGAGCATTTACTAGATTCTAGGAAAATTGATTGATTTTGGAATTATGATGAGCAGAACTCAGTTCTACTCTTAATTATGTGAAACGTATAATCAAGTGTAGAAAACAGACAATCATAATAAATATATATATAAAATTATAATTGCAGTCAGAGCTGTTACGAAGTTTATGCCAAGACCTCTCCTTCTCTCTTATCATTTTTACATGATATAAATATACACTGACAATTAATATTTTTATATGATAGTGGAATAGCCTTCCTTATGCTCTGCTTCATCATCATCCAAATAATAAAATGCAAACTCTACTGAATTCAAGAAACAGTAACAGCAGTTACACTTTTAGAGACAAATACATAAAATCTTGATGAAACACTGAACTTGTCTCAAATATAAATACCAATTATTTACTTCTCTGAATTATCATGTGTGGATGATAATCTAACCATAAATTAGATTTTATGGTCTTCATTCCTAAATTTAAATCTTCTAGGCTAAAATTAGAATTATTTAATGAATAATTTTCAGTCTTATGGCAGAGAAATATCTTTCCCAGGAAAGTTTATACTGTACATACAACTCTTACAACAAGAGCATCAATAAAGCTGACTCATTGAGACAAAACATATCAAATTCCCCTGAGCCTGTGGCAAAGTAGACAGGTATGTTGAAACTACTGAATTATAAATGTTATGGTTCAATTACTAAGCTATTGACCGAAAAGAGAAGACAAGTGATGGCTGGACTGCTGACAGGAAGAACATTTTCAAATAGGGAAACCACCTTTGATAACTCTCTCTACTATTTCAGGACTTACAGTATAATCTCATAGATATAGTTACAAAATAAAGAAGCACCTCTATGATTCTGAGTGTTCTACAGAAGATTTTATCATCCTTAATATATTTTATGAATCATTAATACTGGAAGCATCGAGTTTTCCTTTTCCAAGTGAATTTTCTCTTGAGCAATCCTTTAAAGGTTAGCAGGCTAATCATTAACTCTCCCTCTCTCCTTTATCAACTGCCACAAAATATAGTGTCTAAACTCCCCCATGCATGCACATTCAATAATTCTCTTTAATAGTAATTAAAAAGGTCAATACATGAATCATAAAGATAATTAAAGAGAAATGAATTAAAACACTATTCAAATACAATATGAGATTATTTTTGAAACACAAAGTCTAGATTTATATTCAGATATTTGTTCAACCAGAAAATATGGCTGATTTTTAAAGATATCTTTTTCTTGCTATCTCTTGGTCTTAGAGATGATAGAGCAGATTGCCGTTAAACTGTCAAAGGGTTATTGGCTATTTGTGATGAAATCTAACACAGAAATACTTTCCATTTCTTCTCAATGATGTTACAGATCATTTACCAAATGTCATTGCTGAATTCTTAATTATCACAACTGTATCCCAGCATACAATGAAGTAAATTTCTCTCCTCACTGCATTTTTTATATGTGACTTAAAATCTGAGGTATTTGTGACAAAATATCAATAAAAACTAAGAAAAATATGAAATTATATGGTATTTGTCTTTCTTTGACTTATTTCACAAATAGTAAGATTTTATTCTTTTTATGGTCGAGTAATATTTCATTGTATATATGTACCACATCTTCTTTATCCCTTGGTCTATCCATGGGCAATTAGGTTGTTGTAAGTAATGCTGCAATGAACATAGGGGTGCACATATCTTTTCAAATTAGTGTCTTGGATTTCTTCTAATTAATACCCAATAGTGGAATACCATATGATTTCAGTTACATGTGGAATCTAAAAGACAAAATAAGCAACAACAATAAGAAAACAAAAAAGAAACAAACTCATAGATAGAAAGAACAAATCAATGGTTGCCTGATGGGAGCAGGTTTGGGAGCATAAGTAAAAAAGATAAAGGGATCAATACATACAAATTGCCAGTTATAAAAATATATAGAATATCAAGTACAGCATAAGGAATCCTGTATAATAAAAAGCTAATATGCTAATAAGACTGAATAGCAGGATGACTGTCTGGACGACCTTCCAGACAACCGTCCAGATGAAGCCATGGCTGCGAGGGCCAAGTCCCTTGCATAAATTTCATGCATCAGGCCTCTAGTAGATTCATAATATTACAATAACTCTGTACAATGTCAAATAAGTACTTGACTTATCAGTATGATCACTGCGTAAGGTATATAAAAGTCTAATCACTATGTTGTACACCTGAAACTAATATTATATGTCAACTATAATTATAAAATAAATTAAAAGAAAAATATGTAAGTAATATAGCATGTTACTACAATTGCAACTCATGTAGTGAATTCTGAAACTTAATCCTTTAGTTTTATGAACCTTTCAATAAGTTCTATAAAGGTTAATAAGTATGGAAAAGTGGAGAAAAATATCTCAGATCACTCAAAGTTTAAAATGGTATTTGGAGTCATAAATATATTAAAGATAGATTTATATTTGTGAATATGTTGAATTTGATATAAGCTTAAATACTAAGAAAAATAAGAAAAAAATCAAAAAACTCTAAAATTTTGAAAATATTTTAGCATCAACATTACAGTTTTGGTAGAATTTTAATAAAATCCCATAAATAGATTATTCCCCCTCAAAAAAGTACATTTATGGCATACAATACTCTCTTGTCAGATGGAATCAGGAAATGTCTACAGCAACTCAGTACTATCACAAGAAAATAATGATAATGTCAAGTATCCTTTTTTTATTAATTAAATCTTTATTGTGCAGATTATTACAGATGTTCCTCTTTTTCACCCCCCATAACTGCCCTCAACCCAGTTCCCACCCCACCCTCCTCCCTCACTCCCCACCCACTGTCCTCATCCATAGGTGCACGATTTTTGTCCACTCTCTTCCCACATCCCCATTACCCCTTTCCCCCCCAAGAATAGTCAGTCCACTCCCTTTCTATGCCCCTGATTCTATAATAATCACCAGTTTATTCTGTTCATCAGAATATTTATTCACTTGATTTTTAGATTCACTTGTTGATAGATGTGTATTTGTTGTTCATAATTTGTATCTTTACCTTTTTCTTCTTCTTCCTCTTCTTAAAGGATACCTTTCAGCATTTCATATAATACTGGTTTGGTGGTGATGAACTCCATTAGCTTTTTCTTATCTGAAGCTCTTTATCTGACAACAATTCTTAATGATAGCTTTGCTGGATAAAGTAATCTTGGTTGTAGGTTCTTGGCATTCATCACTTTGAATATTTCATGCCACTCCCTTCTGGCCTGCAAAGTTTCTGTTGAGAAATCAGCTGACAGTCGTATGGGTATTCCCTTGTGGGTAACTGACTTTCTTTCTCTTGCTGCTTTTAAGATTCTCTCTTTGTCTTTTGCTCTTGGCATTTTAATCATGCTGTGTCTTGGTGTGGTCCTCTTCGGATTCCTTTTGTTTGGGGTTTTCTGTGCTTCCTGGACTTTTAAGTCTATTTCTTTCACCAGGTAGGGGAAGTTTTCTGTCATTATTTCTTCAAATAGGTTTTCAATATCTTGCTCTCTCTCTTCTTCTGGCACCCCTATAATTCGGATGTTGGTACACTTGAAGCTGTCCCAGAGGCTCCTTACACTATCTTCGTATTTTTGGATTCTTTTTTCATTTTGCTTTTCCGGTTGGGTGTTTTTGCTTCTTCGTATTTCAAATCTTTGACTTGATTCTTGCGATCCTCTAGTCTGCTGTTGGGATTCTGTATAATATTCTTTATTTCAGTCAGTGTATGCTTAATTTCTAGTTGGTCCTTTATCACAACCTCAAGGGTCTCATTAGATTTCTTGTAGGTCTCATTAAGTTTATCAGCAGTTTCTAGAAAATTCTTGAAAAACCTTAAAAGTGTGGTTTTGAACTCTATATCCAGTAGTTTGCTTTCCTGCATTTCTGTCATTTGTGTCCTTTTTCTTTGTCTCCACATTTTTTGTGCTTCCCTGTGTTGATAAAGTCAATTTCTGTGCTAAGTGTCCTCTAGGGCCAAGTGGTTCAGCCTCCCCAATTACCTGAGGAGGACACTCTTGGTGCACCCCCTTGTGGTCTTTGTGCACAGTCTTGTTATAGTTAAGCCTTGATTGTTGTAGTTATCACTGGGAGGAATTGACCTCGAGGCCAATTGGCTGAGAATCAACTGTGTCTGCAGTGGGAGAACTTCTGTGCTGGAGACACCCCTCAGGGGCAAGACTTGCTTCAATGGGGCTTTGGTGCTCACTGAGTCTTCCCCCTGAGTGTGTCCTTTATGGTTCCATGGAGCTGCAAACTGGATGGTCCCACTCTGACCTCTGGGTACACTGGCTCCTGGCTCTCTAGGGAGGTGCTAATCTAGCCTCTGCCTTAGGCTATCCAGCAAAAGCCTCCCTGCAGGGCTTGGACGGGGCAGGTCCCATGGGATCAACAGAGCAGGGCTAGCAGTTATGGCTGCTCTCAGAGGCTCCACTTCTCAGTGTCTCAGCAATCGCTGTTAGCCCCTCCGAGAGAAAGCTGCCCTCGAGTTCCGACCGATGCCAGACAGTCCCACTTCTCCCATATGAGTCTGGGTCCCCAGTGACTCACCCAGAACTGGAGCTCAGATCCTGAGACTCCCTCCCGATTGAAAACGACAACTGTGCCCTCAGCCGCCAACCTGCTCCGCATGCGCCTTTGTACCTTAGTATTTTACTTCCGCACTGCGCCTCCTCTGAGTCTTGGTATGCTTTTCTCTTTCCTTCTAGTTGTAGAATTTCCACTCAGCCAGCCTTCCTGTGGTTCCGGATGATGTCCATTCCATCTTTTAGTTGTATTTTTGAAGTGGTTGTTCGAGACAGCAAACTCCAGTGTTTACCTTATGCCGCCATCTTGGTTTCTCCCTCGGAAGATCTGTCAATTATCTTTATACAAACTATAAAATATATGAGATGGAGCTGACAAGAAAGCAGTGGTTTAATAATCTACAGGTCTATTAGAAGTCAGAGGTGATATCTCTATAAGGATCTGTTGATGATCAGTGTCCACCCTAAAGCTAAAAATTCATATTGATTACAAACATAGTAAGTAAGTTTGAGACACTTCAACCCTCCAAATTAATCTCTTTTTTTTCAGGGCCCTAAGTAGTAAAAAGCATGATTCACTAAGATTTCTTAACTGGTTACACCACCTCTATACAGGAACACACTCATACCCATCCCCAAGTCCCTCTCCCATTTCCATACCTATTGGGAGAAGGGTGGGAGGAGGCACTGAATTTGTAGTGAGGGTTACAGGGAAGTTTTAGCCTGAGCTTTGCATAAAATAAAGGGGCATTATTAGGAGCTCCATATGTATCCAAGTTGAGAATAGAAGTCAGAAAATATTCTGAGAATTGGTAATATTAGGACCAGAACCAGAAGATAAACATCTCACAAAATTTAATCTTTTCTTGGAATTTATTCTTTACTCAATAAACTATTTATGACAATTCCTTTGAATATACCAACCAGGAAGAATTAGCCAGAAGATTTATAATGACCAGCCAATAAAAATAAAAAAATATTAAAAATAAACTAGGAAAACAATAATGGCAGTAATAACATTCAGCTGTAACCAAACAACAACAACAACAAAAACCCACTTTCATGTTACTATCTGTGTTTTGTCATCATAACTGCATATCATTCCCTTCCTGAGGTTTCTGTTATATATATCTGAAGACTAAAGTTAAGCATCATGAACATTTTAATTTGAAGGGCAAAGGGAAGGGTGAGAGAAAACTTCAGAGAGTGTTCAATAAAGGCATTTCTGACATTATTTGCTTCTTTTGTAGGAAAACACCCCTGGATCTCTTCAGAAATCAAAATACAGACCAAATATAGGACATCCTAAATCGTGCGCCAGATGTAGCACATCTAGGACTTTTTCCACCCCAGGATATTTGCCAACTCCCTCTTGACACATCCCAAATATATTTAGCACTTCAAAATACTTTACTTACAGCTCACAAGGTTGGCAGCTAAAAATACTTATGCTGTATAATGCTATTTTCTGTCAAAGATCGCTTTTCTGAGTATCCTTTATTCAGAATGCGCTTTCATAATTAGAGCTCAGGTGGAAGCAGGTTGGCTCAGGATGGAGAAGGTCAGAGCTAGAAGCGCAAGGAATGCTCTGAAAAGAGGAATAAAGTCAGAGGTCAGTGATATTAGAACACACAATTGACTGTGTAAATCTAAAGGAAGGTATCAGAGGTTAAAAACATTCTACAAGAAGGAGGAGGTGAATAGGATTCATAGCTGAATTTCCAAAAGAATCTTAAGGACTAGGCTGTCTGTTGCAGCCAGAGTGGACCCAGCAGCATAGAGAGGTATGGGTGGATCATGATAACACTGATAAGTTTTGGTAGGAGATACAGTCATGGATGAACCGGGGTTCAGAGAGAGAAAACATTGTCTCATGAAAGGTTGTTCTACAAAATAACTCAGTTATAAGGAGAATTAAATAAGTATATCAAATGTTTAAATGCATGCAAATTTAAGGACAAGGTTCAGACAAGGTAGTTTCTATTACTCTAAATGAGAAGGTAAGGAGGATATGATTGTGAAACCATCAAAGGATGCAAAAATACTAGGAAATATGGGTGCTTGAAAGAGAACTGGTGATCACTTAAGAAAAAGCTAGAAACCAATCACTGGAAACTGTGATATATAGATCAGAGAAAGAACCAGGGAGAGAGGAGAAGGAACAGGGAGGAGGAGACAAAGAAATTCTACAGATTCAATGAACTTGTGTCCCATGACAAGGCTGGTCTCAAGGACTGGGATAAAGACAGGGTCACTTTTCAGGTTGCCTACAGAATGAGAAGTACACAGGGTCATGGATTCTAGCTGTTCGCCTTGAATGCTTACATTATGATTACATTGTGAGCATGGTATCTTAGTTCTTCAACAAAGTGATGTTCTTCTTCATGTTGAAGGCATTGAATATAAACCCCTCTCACTTTAAACCTCAATATTTTCTATTCAAGCACCAGCCACTTGTTCTTTTACTAAGGCAAAAGTGCTTTTCTCAGAAATGCATCCGATTATTGGAAACTCTTCTGAAAAAAAATATCTTTATTTCTATATCTAATTTGATTAAGGTGTTTAACAGCATACAGAGTGAGTATTGACTCCTGGCTGTTCCAATGATTATTTTTAACAGGGCAGTTTTGAAAGTTGGCTCTGATTTGCCACGTTCAAATTATAAACTCTAAAAATTCTTTTATCTGTCAATTTTGGCACGGCTTTTATGATTAGGGCACACCTGGGAAGACAGGAATATTTCCAAGAAGATCTTGAAGGACCTAATTCCTATTCACTAAATCCCCAGAATGCATGAGCTGCCACTCACTTTTTCATTCTTTTGAGCATCTGCACTTGTGTGACAAACAAGCTGTTTCTTCATTTCTTTTCCCCTGGCACATCTAGCTCTGATCTATAATTTTGTAAAACCTAAGACATAAGAATAAAGCAGCATGTATTTTTTATATGAGATCAGAGGTGAAAAAAAGTTAGCAAAAGCAGGCGGTCTATATAAAGGGAAGTTGGTGTTACCTTAGATTGGTGTTATAGGTAATTCTGAAGAGGGAATTAAGAAAATCACCCAGCAGCTGCTATCAAGGATGTGTCAGTGTTAAATAGGGAGAAAGATGGATTAGGAGATGCTAACCACAGTGGAATGTGATATTACTTCCCTCCCACCTCCATGTGGGCATTTGTAAAGAAATCATATGATGTGAGAAATTTCTTTGATTTTAAATCAAAGAACAGAGCAGAGTTAAATACTGTATGTCTGGCCTGAGGTTACCAGACCTACATGACTGAAATCACGGATGAGCCCCACCTTTCTCCTCAATGCATCCTGCATTTGGTCTACCAGGCGCTTCAGCGTGCTGTCTGGTGCAGTAATGAACTCGAAATTGTCCTACATAGCCATAGTCACAGTATTTATGTCCTGCCTGCTGCCTACAGAACAGGGTTTCTGTTTTCAGTTTTTGGCCTAGAAAACCCATGTATTTACAGGACCCCATTCCAGCCTAGAAAGCCGGTCCCTTAACATCCCGCCTAGAATTTTTTTATCTCATGCCTGAGAGGGATCATGCTCAGTTGTGAAGGTCACTTACAATCATAACTTCGCCATGTGCTCTGCTTTTCGTCTTTCTTATTTCCAGGGTTTCCTCTTCTCCCTTGCTTTGCCATGTCTGCTGGGTCAGAGTCCTGGCCATTGACTCCTGACTGCTCTGAGCTACCTTAGCCCAGGCTTTCTATTCTGTGTATGCAAGGCACAGCTGCTCCTGCAGGGCCAGCTGCTGTGGCCAGATCGCTCTCCTCAGCTTCTCTGACAAGGGCAGCCAACAGTGACTTTTTTTCTTTTCTATTATCTTTTTTTTAAAAGTTTCTATCATCCCTCACATAGGTCATCTCCAATTATAATAGAGACAATCAGGCAATTCTAAACTCAAATATGTCTCCACGCCCCACCCCTCATTTAGAAATATCTGGTCATTTAGAAATACACTTTTCCCTCAGAAACAATGCTTTCATTAGTAATTATATATCATATCTTCAATTTATTATGCACTAGCCAAGACACAAAATCTAAACTGTAAGTAGAAAGGAGTACTGCGCGTGATCCCCGGCTGCATCACTAGGGCACTAGGGTATAAACCAACCATACACTTTTCTTTCTTCCTCAAGATCACTAGAAGGCTGTTTGCCTCAGGTGCTGCCGCTGCCCCACAACACTGCATACTTAGAAGTCACTGAGCCTCCTCAGACACAGATATCAGGGGAACCTCAGAGTCCTTGCCGAAGAGGCTCAGTCACACCTCCAGGCACCTGGTTTACGTCCAGTGAAAGAGCAGGGATGGTAGTGCATTAACCTGTTCTGGCTGCCGTAACAAAATGGCACACACCCGAGCGGCTCAAACAACATAAATGTCTGTTCTCATAGTTCTGGAGGCTAGAAGTCCAAAATCCAGGTTTTGACAGTTTTTGTTTGTTTGTTTTTCCAGAGGCCTCTGTCCGTGGCTTGCAGATGGTCATCTCACTGTGTCCTCACATGGTCTTCCCTCTGTGAGCACTCATCCCTGGTGTCCTTTAGTGCGTCCAAATTTCCTCTTTTTATAATGACCCCAGTCAGGGTGGATTAGGGCCCAACCTAATGACTTCACTATAACTCACCTCTTTAAAGACCAGATCTTTGAGTAAGTGCTGGGGGTTTGGGCTTCATCGTATGAATTTAGGAGGGACTAAATCATCTCACAACAGGAAGCATCCGTCTCCTCACCAGTAGCCTAGGTCCTGGAAGGACGCCTCAGACAGCAGTGACAGTAGTACACATGCTCAGCTAGACAGGCTAGTGATTGTTGACCCTTTGTACGCCATAAGTGTCTATGGCGTGTGGGAATTGTTTCTCTTTTGGATATGTGGCAGTTAACTGGTTAAAAACATAACTGGTGTGAGACTTTGGAATAGTAAATAAAGAATAACTCACTGGCAGATAATTAAGAATACTAGGTAGTGCTGCCCGGCTGGTGTGGCTCAGTGGTTGAGCATTGACCTATGAACCTGGAGGTCACGGTTCAATTCCCGGTCAGGGCACATGCCCGGGTTGGGAGTTCGATCCCCAGTGTGGGGCATGCAGGAGGCAGCAGATCCATGATTCTTTCTCATCATTGATGTTTCCATCTCTCTCTCCCTCTTCCTTCCTCTCTGAAATCAATAACAAAAAAATTTATTTTAAATGTAGTGCCTATTTCATTACTTAGTATGTACACTACAACATAGGCCCACATCAGAAGTTTATTTCAAGTTACTTGAAAGATTTCAGTGACCTCTACCTTTTTAAAAATTATATGTACCATCAATTAAAATAAAAAACAAAAAAGAATTTTCTCCTCCAATCTATAGTATTTACTCTGTGCAAGGCAGAGTTCTAGATGCCAGGGGTTCAGGACTGAACAAAACCAAGACCATCCCTGGTCTCATGGAGACTGTTGTGCAACAGAAGGGACTGTGAAAAAAGGGTAGATGAGAACTATTCTACCTCTAACACAGCAATGAGAACTATTTCTATGAATAAAAACAAACCTAAATGTGGAGATAGAGGTGGAGTAGCGTTATTTCAGTCCCAATAGAAGGAGGGAGCCATGTGACCCTCTGGTGGAAGAGCTTTCCAAGTAGAGGGTGGGTAGGAGCAAAGGCTTGGATGTTTGAGAAATACACCAGAACTGAGAGCAGCTGGAAGTGGGAGCCAGAAGGAGAAGGGTAAGCACAAGTAGAGGAGACATGAAGCAGTACCTGGTGCTTTATTATGAAAAAAGTTATGGAAAAAATATTTAGCAAACATGTGACAAATATGTGGTTAATGTCTATAATGAATAAAAAGCGCCTATAAGATGATGAGAAAAGTATAAACTAAGGCATAAACATAGGCAAGTTGGTCCTGGCTGGGTAGCTTGCTTGGTTAGAGGGTCATCCAGATACACCAAGGTTGTGGGTCCAATCCCTGGTCTGAGTACATACAAGAATCAACCAATGAATGTACAGATAAGTGGAACAACAAATTGATTCTTCTTTCTCTCTCTCTCCCTTCCTCTCTCTCTAAAATCAATCAATTATAAAAAGGGGGGGTAGGCAAACCAAAGGTAGGGAAATCTTATTATTGTCTGCGTCTATAAGTTTTTGGTTGTTTTTCTTGTTTATTCATTTATTCTTTTCAGTTTTATATCCCACATATGAGTGAAACAGAAATAAATACAAAAGATCAGACAAGAACACGGTGGTTTGTTTTTATCTAGTAGATAGAGTGAAACAACTGATTCTGTTTCTTATTCACATTATTTCCTAGAGCTCTGAGAGTCAAATTTAAGGCTCACCTCCAGCAAAAGTAGCACTTTTACAACATGCATTTGGTTTGCTCACTTTACTCCTTGCTTCATTTTAAGTGTTGTAAACACATTCCTATCTCCCCTAGATTTCGTCATGTACTTATTTTTTTTCTCATTTACAGGACATAGTTTTGCAAACTTTTTAGAGCAGTGTAAGGATAAATAAATTTATGGTTTCATAAGTGCATTATTGCAAGAGTCTGTTGGATGCTGAACAAAAGCAAACTTTTGGTTCAGTTTTCCCAATAAACTGCAATTTAGCTCATTTGTCACCCGGCCATACAGAATACTTCCTGCCCTCACCAGATCAAAAGCTGGTAGTAGGGTAATGGTACACATACCTTGAAAGTTACCAGGAGAATGTTGGTAGTCATGTTATATTAGTAGTAACAATCTCTAACGTAATTGCAGCTATATAAATTGGATACTATAGAACCAGGAGCTAATTTCTTCCTAAAAAATAATACACTTCTGCAGACTATCCTTTCTAAATAACGAGACCATTACTAAGGAGGGTTCTGATTCCTGATTACTTCTTTTATAATAGTTTTACATTTTAAAGACTTTTAAAAACTCTTCTGTACTAACTTCAGTAGTTAGGGTGGTTGTATTTTAGCGTTAAGAACCAATGCCTTCCTTTACTATGCCTGAACTGTACTTGTCCAAAGTTCTTCCCTACATCTGACAAGCCTCCCTCATGATATGCAGGCTCAGAGCCCTTCGATGTTTTCTTGTTTGAACTGCAGTGAAAGATATAGCTTCACCTCTGGTGGGCTCTGTACTTAACACCTGTCTGAGTGCAAATTCAACTAGATTTCTTCTCTACTGAGCTGTGTAATGATTAGGATACAGGAGGTCATGACTGACATTTAAAATTGGGCTTGTCTCAGAACTTAGGCTGTTAATCAGAATCTTTGCACTAGGGAAAGCTATTACTTTTGTAATTTAAGTAAAGATATGTTAGAAAGGGATCTGGATCACAGATTTGGAGTCAGTAAAGGACCAGATCTATGTGACCACAGGAAACAGACTTTATTAAAATCACTTTAATTTGCAAATTTCAGAATCACAGAAATAAAAATATAGCTACTTGTGAACAAACACATCTTTAAAAAATGCCCTGCCCTGTATAGATTTAGCATAATCTTAAATTGTGTATCAATAGAGAATGTTTCCTTTGAAAGGGACCACATGGATGTTAAAATGTTTTGCTTTAAGAATACTGTCCTTCCTAATATACAGGCTATCAATACTCCTATGTTCTATAGTGCAGCATCCTTTGCTTGTTAACAATTGAGTCTGACATCCTATTCTTATGCCTCATTAAAATTCCTTTTCCTCTTTATTCCAATGAATGAATCTGTTTCATCTTCCTGAATAAATAAACCCCAATTATTTTAAGATTTTTTTTCATTTTCACTACACTTTCAGTGAGTTTGTCTTAAAAACATCAACAGTTTATAAGAATAAGCTCTACAAAAACTCTCCAAGTACAGAAAGAAGTATATAGAAATATAGCTGATGATGGTACCTCCACAGTTATATTTAAACATGAAGTTCTATTTTTATTTTGTTTATTTTTTTATTATATTCCACATATAAGTGAAGTCATATGGTACTTGTCTTTCTCTGACTGGTTTATTTCACTTAGCATTATACCCTCCATCAATGCTGTTGCAAAAGGTAAGATTTCCTTTTCTTTTCTTTTTTTTTTTTTTATGTCTCAGTAGTATTCCATTGTGTAAATGTACCACCCATCTCCTAATGAGCACTTGGGCTGCTTCCAAATCTTGACTATTGTAAAAAGTGCTGCAGTGAACATAGGTGTATATATATTCTTTCAAATCTGAGTTTTAGATTTCTTCTGATATATTCCCAGAAGTGAAATTGCTGGATCATTAGGCAGCTCCATTTTTTTTTTTTGAGTTTTTGAGATAACCTCATACTGTTTTCCACACCAATCTGCATTCCCACCAATGCGTGAGGGTTCATTTTTCTCCACATCCTCACCAACACTTGGCATTTGTAGATTTATTAGTGACAGCCATTCTGACAGGTGTGAGGTGATATCTCATTTTGTTTTTGTTTTTTTAAAATGTTTTTATTGATTTTAGAGAGAGAGGAAGGGAGAGGGATAGAGATGTTGATAAAAGAGAAACATCTATAGGCTGCTTCCTACATGCCCCCCCACTGGGGATCGAGTCCACAACCCTGGCATGTGCCCTGACCAGGAATTGAACCTTGATCTCACGGTTCATAGGTCAACGCTCAACCACTGAGTAATGTGGCCCAGGCTGTTTGAGTTCTTCATAAATTGTGGCTACTAACCCCTTATCAGATGTATTATTAGCAAACTTGTTTTCTCATTTAGTGGGCTGTCTTTTCTTTTCTCTCTTTTTTGTTTTTATGGTTTCCTTTGTTGTGCAAGAACTTTTTAGTGTGATGTAGTCCCTTTATTTTTTGTTTCCCTTGCCCAAGGCAATATATTGGACAAAAATATTGCTACAAATAATATAAGATTTTATTGCCTGTTTTCTTCTAGTATTTTTATGGTTTCAAGTTTTACATTTAAGCCTGTAGTCCATTTTTAGTTTATTCTTTTGTATGGTGTAAGGATGTGGCATAGTTTCTTTTTTTTATTTGCATGTACTGTTCAATTTTCCCAACGCCACATATTGAATAGATTGTCTTTACCGTATTTTATATTCTTGCATCCTTTATGAAATATTGACCAAAAAGGTGTATGTAGATTTATATCTGGGCTCTCTATTCTCTTCCATTGAGCTCTATGTCTGTTTTTATGCCAGCTGTTTTGATTTCTATGGCTTTGCATTATAGTTTGATATCAGGTAGTATGATTCTTCTGACTGTTTATTTCTTTCTCAAGATGACTGAGGCCATTTATGGTCTTTTGGGTTCCATTAAAATTTTGGAATATTTTGTTCTAGTTCTGTGAAATATGACATTGTATTTTGATAGGAATTATGTTGAATCTATAGATTTCTTTGGGTAACATGAACATTTTGATGATGGTAATTCTTACTGTTCATAAGCATAGTATCTGCTTCCACTTATTTATTATTTGTATCTCCCTCATTTTATTTTTTCAATATCTTACAATTTTCTGAGTATAGGTGTTAAATTTATTCCTAGCTACCTTACTTATTTATTTTGCAGTTGTAAATTTTATTATCTTCTTAGTTTTGCTTTCCAGTAGTTCATAATTGATGTATAAAAATGCCACCAATTTCTGTATATTTACTTGGTATCCTGCTACTTTACTGAATTCATGTATCAGTTCTAGCAATTTTCTGGTAGAATTTTAAGGATTTCTATATACAGTATAATGTCTTCTGCATATAATAAAAGTTTTACATCTTCCTTTCCAATTTGGATGCCTTTTACTTATTTTTCTTGTCTGATTGCTATGACTAGAACTTCCAACACTATGTTGACTAAGAGTGATTTAGATGGACATCCCCGAGAACAGAATGATAGATGTCAGAGGGGAGGAGTCTGGGGGACTTGATGAAATAAGTGAAGCGATTAAGCTAAAAACAAACAAACTCATAGACACAGACAAGAGTATAGTGATTACAAGAGGGAAAAGGGGGTGTAGGGACGTATGAGTGGGCAAGAGGGTAAATGGTGATGGAAGGAGACTAGACTGGATGGTGAACACGTAACGCAATATAATGGTGATGTGTTACCAAATTTTATACTTGAAACCTATATAATTGTATTAACCAATGTATCTGCAATAAATTCAATTTAAAAATAAAAACAATACTGTGATAGTTTTGTGTGGTGACAGATGATCACTAAAATTAGTGGGTTGTTCACATTGTAAGGTACAAAAGTGTCTAATCATTGCTTTGAACATGAAGTTCTAAAATGAAATATAACATACTCAGAAATAATAAATAATATGATTGGAAGTTTGAAAGCTAAGAAATACAAGTTCCCACACCCAAATCAACAAAGCATTACTTCATGCTTGATTTTTCCTAGCCCAAGTCAACTAAAAATTTGCATCCCTTCTTTTTGCCTTTTATTGGGTCCCCTATAATGCTTTTATTTTTTCAATTGCTTTCTAGTTTAAGAAATATAGTCAGATAATTCACTATAAAAAGAGATATGCATACATCCAAGCTCACTGGGAAACACTCATTTTTCTACAGAATAAGAAGAATCTATATATTTTTTCCATAGGCCTGAGATATTGGAACATTTTACTGAAATAAAAAAAATTAATCTTGATTTACCAGTATATGTACAACCCTGTCTAAGCCCCATTCTAAAACCACTACATAATGTTAGAAAATGGTAAAATGAATTACATTCACTTTTGAAATTATAACAAGGCCTAACTGAAACTGTGAAATTAATTTTCCATTATGAGACTTAGAATTTTATTGTATAATTTTATTGTAATGTAAACAGTTTCTGTAAATGTTTAATATTAAAGTAATATTCTGGTGAAATGATATTGTTATTTTTCAACTCTGCTCAGCAAATAGAGCAATATCTCACAAAAAGAATCATTATAAAGTTTGATGTAACATAGATATGATCCTTGAATAAATCAGCCAGTGATGCTCCTGAATTTTGACTTGATAGTAAGAGATCTAAAGCCCCCTGATCATAACTTAACTGAACCTCCCCCAAATATAATAGCTTATATAACAAAATCTTGACTAAACTTATATTATTTCATACCTCTTTAAAAGCACGTACCACTGGGTTGTCACGTTCCTGTAAAAGGGTTCACTGAACTGTGAAACTAGAACTAAGGCGCTCGACCTGCTTATCTTGTCCCTTCTGTACCAAATCAGCACCAGGGCCGACGGTTTATCTCACTGAGTTCCAAAATGCTCTAAGTAAAAAAAAATGCTATTATCTTCCTATTAGAGGTTATTGTTTTTTATTTCTCAAGTTTCATTACCAAGGTAGTTTGTGTTGATAATAATGCCCACATACTCCTTATCGTAATTTATTTTTATTATTTCTAGATAAATATCAAATTAATCATTTCTTCCTTTATATATTTCCCACTTTCAGATACTGTACCAACTAATTTTTAATTCCCCTACTCATTTCCTGATCTATGTATTCTGAACAACTTTCATCTTTAAATATTTTCTGATTTCCTTCAATTTGCTCACAATTTCCTTCTAATTAAAAAAAATAAAATAGAACGGGAGAAGAGGCATTGGGTTTCAAGAACAATCTCCCAGAGTACTGTGACAAGGACTTACCCACCCCCCTGACACACACACATGGACTCCTTTTATATTATAGCATGAAAAGTTAGTGCTTAGCCATGACATTTTGTTTGATGATCTTAATGCAATTTGCAATTTTCTGAGAAAATATAATAATAATTTTTACTAAAGAAATATGCATGCATATAAGCCTAACCAATGGACACATACAACAGGGGGGTGAGGGCATGAGTGGTAGGGTCGGGGGGCTTATGGGGGGAATAAGGACACATATGTAATACCTTAATCAATAAAGAAATTTAAAAAATAAAAATGACCAAATAAAAGAGAAAGAGTTGTGTGTGTACGAGGATTGTATAATGGGTGTCATGCTACTCTGAGAATAGAATTTTGGTTACCTGATTCCACAGATAAACTGACAAAGAGAAAGTTGTTAAATCTCTTATTTTCACTTGAATCAAATAATATGCCAGACAAAAATGTTGTATTCAACTACACAAGACCCACAACAGAAATGGTCAGCTGTATTTTTTAAGAATCATCATATTCTTCATTAGTTTCAACATGTGCAAATGCAGCCTTTATACAAATATTACCATTTTAACATGTCTCAACAACAGCAATGACACTACTGTATTCAATTTGTTCAGATCATTTCACTATTAATTTTTTAAAATAACATTATATTTTAGCTAGTTAGTCAGCTAAAGAATCTAGGCCTGCATTTTTAAACAAATAATCTTTCACTAAAAACAATATCATTGAAACTCATAAATATGCATTTAGCTTTAATAAGAGTAGTATTAGCCCTAGCTGGTTTTGGCTTAGTGGATAGAGTGTTGGCCTATCGTCTGAAGGGTCCCAGGTTCGATTCCAATCAAGGGCACATGCCTGGGTTGTGAGCTCAATCCCCAGTGGGGGGCATGCAGGAGGCAACTAGCCGATCAGTGATTCTCCCTCATCATTGATGTTTCTATCTCTCTCTCCCTCTCCCTTCCTCTCTGAAATCAATACAAATATATTTTAAAAATATATGAGTAGTAGTATATTCCTTCTAAAACCATACTGCATAATTTTCTTACATTTTGAGATGGTGATTCATAACATAACATTGTCTAAAAATATAGGCCAAAGTGCTACTAAAGGAATCTATAATTATAACATTTCAATGTTATTATTATAGAAACAGTAGCCACAGAGAAATATATCTAACTTGTATATATTAAGTAGACATTCTTCCAGGTTTCTAAATAGTGTGTTCGGGGGTGGATGGGGGGGGTAGCACATGATGTTTACAACTTATTTTATATAATTGCACCAATCTTTCAATTTTCTTTGCCAAAGTAAGGCTTCCAAGATGCCTGGACTGTCTCTCTCTCTCTCTCTCTCTCTCTCTCTCTCTCTCTCTCTCTCTCTCGCCATTTCTCTCAATTTAATTTTCATTAAAAAATTAACCCATGATTCTTTATCCTAAAGCAGCTATATTTCTTGTTTCCCCCTTCTGTCCCATCTATAGATTATAATCCTTATTAGAAGAAAACATAGCACACAGCTGGCTTTCTATGTCTTTATATCTAGCATATTAGGTTATTGATAATATAAATAATATCTATTATTCATGTGTGCCTCCCAGGTGCGTCTGTTTGCTGGCTCTCTTATTCACATTTTCTTTTTTTCTTTTTTTAAAACTTTTTTTTATTGCTTAAAGTATTACAGAGAGTATTACATATGTCTCCTTTTTTTTCCCCCTTGACCTTTCCCCGGCCTCCCCTACCCCCCAGTGTCTTGTGTCCATTGGTTGTGCTTATATGCATGCATACAAGTCCTTTGGTTGATCTCTTACGCCCCCTGACCCCTTGCCCTCCCCAGCTTTCCCGCCGTAGTTTGACAGTCTGTTTGATGCTGCTCTGCCTCTGTATCTATTTTTGTTCATCAGTTTATATGGTCTTTATTATCCATAAATGAGTGAGATCATGTGGTATTTTTCTTCCATTCCTGGACTCTCTTAAGCTGTGCAGTAGCAACGCAATACTGTGAGAAAATGATGGTCAATTGCAATTCCAGGCATTGATTTCATTAGCAATATTATTATGACAGATTGTATCATACACACCCTTCAAAAATACCTTATAAACATCATTTTACTGAAAAAATATTTGAGTGTCTATTTGATAATAATCAAATAGTTAATGATTATTATTCATGCATCCTTATTAGATGAGTTTCTCAGCTTGGAGGTCGAAAGCCTTCTATTAAACTCATCTCTGTCTTTGTTTTATTCAGTATGCAGAGTTTAGGTTTTGACAAAACTATGTTCCCATTCTTTCATTTCTTCTCTATTTCCAATATAACACTTTTTTTTTGTTCTGTATCATAGTGCTAAGTTCTAGCTATTGAAAAAAATTCATTGTCTGTTAACCTACACTTCAGCATTCAACTTCTGCAAGGTCCTAAAACATAAAGGTATGAAACAACAAAAAAAGCATATTTCTGAAAATTAAATAATTCACAAATATAAACTTAATATCATTTTCTTCTATTACTCCCTCTTCTATTTATAAATGCTTAGGCCATGTCATCCATTAAACTCAGCTATGTAATTTGTTCATAATATGTACTCATTTTTAACTTTCTGGTTATGGTGGAACAGAATCTCTATGTCCAAGAGCATTTCATGCATAACCAGAGAGAGTTTTAATATGTCACTGATTCTGTTTGTGACAATATACACTTTGGGAATTTAGAATTCATAAACTAACATTGCTAATCAGAGCAGGTAGAATTATTGGCGGTGACTAGTGAATGGATATGTACCTGGAAAATGTTTGTACTTTCAGGAAGTTTTGTTATTAAAATAAAAATCAGTAATAGTAGAAACTCTCATTGAAGATAAGCAAGTTAGTTTCTCTTAATACTTAATTGATATAAAAATGGTGCTCAGTGACCTGCAAGTATGCAGAGAATATTCCTAATCCAACTCCTATTTGAAGATGGATTAATAATAACTGCTTGCTAAAAAAAATGGTGGGGTAGGTAGTATCCTATATGCCATTCTAGTTTTAAAAAATGTATTGATGTATTGTATTAAATCTAAAACTATATATGAATCAAAAATAAGACTCCCAATTGGAAATATTTTAAATTCTAACTTAGAATAAAACATATTTATCACAAGAATATAATATTGGATATGCTAATAAATCCCTAGATTTATATTTTCTTTCTCAACTTAAATTGCTTAATATATAAACCAAAAATATAAATCAAAATCATATTTAAGTTAAACTGTCAACAATGTCTTTTGATAAAATATATTTAATTTATAAGATATACTGTTTTCATTTTTATTTACTTATTAATTATTCTCAGAAGTTGCTATATAATTTACAAGTGAAACATGATCATTAAACATATATTAACGAATTATGCCAAGAAATGAAAATTTAACCTTTCTGGCTGTTATTTGTAGAATTCTCCTAGTTACTTTGGTGGATCAGCAGGCAGAGTGGTTGTTAAATACACTAGTCTCCTCTTATCTGTGGGGACAGGTTCTAAACCCCTAATGGATGCCTGAAACCACAAATAGTACCAGGCTCAATATATACTATGTTGTTTCCTATCCATGCATACCTATGATAAAGTTTAATTTATAAATTAGGCAATTTCACAGAGAGATTTGTTCTTACTGTAAGAACTTAGCAATGTCAACTTATGATGTTTTATTTCTTTATTAAATTGAGAACTTTTACATTTTCACTTAAAGAAAGTACTTCACAGTTTCTCTTTGGCATATTTGAAGTGCCAGCATCACTACATTTGCACTCCAGGGCCATTATTAAGCAACATAAGGCTTACTTGAACACAAGCACTGTGTTACCAGGATAATCAAGATGGGTGCTAATGGGCAAGTAGCTTATAGAGCCTGGATAAGGTACACAAAGGGATGATTCAAGTCCTGGGTGGGACACAGCAGGACGCAAGATTTCATCATGCTGCTCAGAGTGGCACACAATGTAAAACTTCTGAAATGTTTATTTGCGGAATTTTCTATTTAATCTTTTTAAATCATGGTTGACTGTGGGTAACTGAAATCATACCTGATCAGGCAATGACTAGGAGTCAAAAGATTGGTGTTCTGCATCTGGTGTTGGTCATTTGTTCTCAGGAAATAAAACCTTCTGGGGCCACAATATATCTCATTTGTAACTAGAGGAGAGGTGTTAACAAGAGTTTTTGTGAAAAAGAGGGGGAATAGGAGAATGGGGAGACCATGCTGTATGTGGGCCCTCCAGTTACTACAAAGTCTTATGAAGTCCTCTCTCTGAACTATTTTCGATTGTCTTTAAATGGACTAATATCTAAGGCAAAGTTTGCTTGAGAGGAGCATCATTTTCATTTTTAAACTTCTGTTTAATTAGGCACCCTTAGTTACCTGAAATCCTGAATTTAAAGAGGAATTGGGATAAGAGAAGGTGTAGAGAGATAAACGAGCAGAACTCTGTCCACAGTCCACCTAGCATCCAGTAGCCCCTTAGGCACATCAGTGGGAATCAGTAGGACTTTTTCCCAGAACCCAGACCTCAACTGCAATCGGTCAATATTTTTGGCTTAGTCTCCCTTTTTGGAAACACCTGCAAGTTTCCCATGACAACTCTGCTCAGTCAGCTCTCTTCCTAGCCTGCCACTTGAGTAATCCTATAATGTTGAAGCCTCTTAGCAATCCTCAGGCAATCACAAAGCAAAGTGGAGCTTTTTGGAGAGCAGGTTATCTTTTACTATTTTTGTTAGAAGTAATTACCATTTTCACAGTTAGCTAAATGATTTCATCAGCAAATCCATCTATGTCACGTAGACAGGAGGGCAATGTGCTGTTTAAGAGTGCAGATGATGCTTAAAAATTCTAAGCTCCTTAAGAATGGAAATAGCCCTAACTGGTCTCTCTCAGTGGATAGAGTGTCAGCCTGCGGACTGAAAGGTCCCAGGTTCAATTCCTGCTGGAAGCCAGTCCATCCTTGCTGCTTGACACAGTCACTGCAGGGAAGAAACATCTGCACAGCATATGTTTCAAGGGACCTGGCGTATATGGCATACTGTTCTTAATATGTTTGCTCCCCTTCTTAGTGCTATGTGTTTTAACCAAGGTCACCTCTCCGAGAAAGGTTGTTTCCCCAGGTGGGGATTTTTCCCTGGCATTAGGGATTAACAGGACTAAGGAAGGGAATAAAACCCCTTAACTAAGTGCCAGGCGGGTAATTAATCACTTTAACTAGGAACAGTCACGCTTAAGCCACATAATCTTTATTTAGAATAATCTCCTTCAGTTACTTCCTTGTAGCTTAACAGAATAATAGAGTAGTGACCTTGGAATGGAGATAACAAATGCCCTAACCTTTGGAAGAGAATGGATAGGATTAAAATCAACTGGTATAAATACAGATGTAACAGGAGAATAAAGACAGAACCTGGCTAGGCTGCTGATCAACTGAATGTTGTCTCCGTGTCATTCCTTCTTCACCAACTCCATCCACACCTTTAGGAACCCCTGGACCTGCTAGGGTTGGACCCCAATAGATTCCGGTCAAGGGCATGTACCTTGGTTGCAGGCACATCCCCAGTGGGGGTATGCAGGAGGCAGCTGATCGATGTTTCTCTCTCATTGATGTTTCTAACTCTCTATTCCTCTCCCTTCCTCTCTGTAAAAAATCAATAAAATATATTTAAAAAAAATAAAAAGAATGGAAATAATCCTGCTCCTTCCCCCCTTTCCAGAAGTAAGGTATTTAAGTTATACATTTTCCTAAAATTTACATTATATCTGCATTTTTCATAAACAGAGGTATAGCATTTTTAAATATTTCAATGATTTCATTAACTCTACATTCTAATCTCATCCCTCAAGGAATCTGACTGCGAAGTTATTTCAATGATACAAGTATTTATTTCCAAGATACAAGTATTTATTACTGCACAAGGTTTGAAATGTTTTAATTCTATGGCACCTAGTATAAGACTCAGGCATGCAGCAAGGATTGCTGAGGGAATACTGTGAGTTTTCACAGCTCATAGGATTACCAGATGTAGAGACAGATGTTGATCTTGTTTTGCAGAACATTTTTCCTTTTGATTCTTCGATGGCACTTGCCTTGGATCTAGTCTCTATAAATATTGAGCAAAAAAGTGGACTACACAACAGTCTGTTTAGGGTAGAGAGCAGATGAAACAATACCCTCCCCTAAATACAGAGAAGGAAAATGCAAAGATTCACAATTTGAGTCTCTTAAATTGGAAAATGGATCCAAGGACAGTTTATCTACTTCGAATAAGTATCTACTATTTACCAGCCAATGAATGAAGCTCTTTGGAGAATTAATTTCACATGTTTTAAAGGTATTATAGGGTTATTTGAGCATTAAAATATTTATTAAAGTGGAATTAGCAAAGTGTCTTTTTAATCTAATAGACTTCCAATCAAATTTTCTCAGAGAACTATTAGAAAAATGACATTCCAAAGAAGCTTCTACTTCACCTTGATGCAATTTACATGGAGGAACTCTTGCTTCAGACTATCTGAAAGGCTGAAGAGTTTAGTTTATCAGTCCTGCCTGGAATTACTTTCAGAAACACAGAACATTTTTAGTGACCTAGTGTAATTTAAAAGGATTCACAATGGTGAGAGATAAACCTGATGTACAGGGTAAGCCTGGGGTGTTCTACGATGCCCCGAGGCTGTCTCCACAGTCTGTCTCTATCTACCAACTCAGTCTTTCCCCTGGTTATGTTTTTTAAACTCGTGGGGATTTTTTTTAATAATAGTTCCAATATATACACACACACACACACACACATCTCATGATAATATACTTTTTACACTCCAAATTAGAAATAAGCAAATGTATTTAAACAATTGTCACAATGGCAGCACTTATTTTCATGAAGTCATTTAATCATAGAAATGTGAAATAGGGAATAAAACCAAATTTGCATGTGGATATGAAGGCAATTAGCACACTTAAGGATTATCTTGCAATATCAACAGGTCAGGAAATAAATAGAATCAAGTCAAACTGGAAGAAAAAAAAATGTACATAAATTCAAATGAAGGGAACTTTTTAGGCTACATAGCAAATATCAAACTAAATTGATTGTTAGGGATTAAGAACATTAACAAGGCAAACAGGAAAACTCCAAGCCCATGCAACATAACATCCTCGGAATTAGAGTTGAACAAGAGAGTTGGTGATTGACTTGAGTTAATAACAAAATATGAACTTTGGTATTGGAGTATTTCCTAGGAAATAAAATGAAGTCTATTCTGTAATTTCAGGAGAGGAAGGATGGCAAAAAACACTTACTTAATAGCCTGTCCTGTCGTTTTCTGCTTTTCAGTGCTTACAGAACAAAATGAAACACACTCTAGTAACTCAGCCTTTTCACTGCTGTCCTTTCCATCGGTTGGGGGTGGGGGGGGCTAGGGGGGGTAGCAACTTGAATATATTAACCCACAAAAATCAAAGACACAATATTCTTCACCCTTGTTTATCTCCTCATGTAGAAGAGGAAAGACACTTTTTCATCAAAGGGGCATGTTTCAAATCATGGTCATTTTCCTGACTAAGAGCAAAAACTACAATAGAAGAAAATACAGGGAAGGGACAGTTTTGTTTGGGTTTCTCTGTTCTGGAAATGTCTGGCTTTATTTTGCAATCAGTAGTTCCCATAAACTTAGCCATCACTTTGTTTTAATTAGTAACTTCTTGAAATAATTGTTTATTATTTTTTATCTACGTTCACTGATTAGTAGTAATCTTTTTGAGGTCAGATACTTGCCATATAAATCTTTAAATTTTTCAAATTTGCATTGTTTAAATACTTAAAACAATGATGATATTTTATTTATTTTTTAAAATATATTTTTATTGATTTCAGAGATAGGAAGGGAGAGGGAGAGAGAGATTGAAACATCAATGATGAGAGAGAATCATTGATTGGCTGCCTCCTGCATGCAACCGGGGCATGTGCCCAGATCTGGAATCGAACAGTGACCTCCTGCTTCGTAGGTCGACACTCAAAATCACTGAGCAACACAGGCCAGGCAACAATGATGATATTTTATTCTTTATCTGGTCCAAACCCATCAATTTTCAGATAAATAAGTTGAAGGGAGAAGCAGAATTGACCCTTGCCAACTGTAAAAGAGTGGCAGATGGAGGATTGGGACAGATTTCCTATTTCCAAACCAGCATTGTTATCATCATGTCATGCTACCTTGAATGAATGGTGAATACAGTTTTATAAATCAGCACATTATATTTATAATGGGTGGAAATGTCCCCCATCTTCTCAAAAGTCTCCTATGAAATTAATTGGGGAAGATTGACAAAGTCTAAGTCCACATTAATAGAAAAAGCTTTTCAACATTAAATAAGGGGGAAAACACACACAAACCCTTACAGTTTTTCTTGAGTTCTGTCTTTGAAAATGATGTATAAATAGATGAACAAAGGTAGAAGTGTCTTTAATTAGTTTGAAAGACATTCTTAACAGCATTTATTCAGATAATAAAAAATGCACTTGCCAAAGTTTAATTCTATTGTTTTTAGCCAACTGTGAAAGAAAAACTATGGTATTTACTTTAATTATAACATGCAGGCAATTAATTATTTTTCTTGAAATAAGTATCATTCATAAGAATAACAGGGCCAAGAAAACTAGAAAACTAACCAGAGTATACCACATATATCTATTATACTTACACTATAGAAAAGATCTTTAAAAGCACATCCTGTGCACTGTCTCATAAGGATCTCAGAATACCACCAGCCAAGCACATCAGTTGCAAAGGGTTAAAGATCTAAACTATACATTTCCCTCTACACTGCAATTACTTTAGCATCCAGACCAAATGTCTTATATATCTTTTTTACCTTCCCAACCCCTCAGAGGGCATTCAGTAAATGTTATTGATTAACTGACTAACCAAGGAATCTCACCAAGATTGCTTGTTCCCAAACTGCTAATTCACAATAAGGCTGGTTTTGCATGCAGTCCCAGCCAATTTAATCAAATGGTCATAGAGTTAAAAAAAAAAAAAAAAGTTAAAGTTAAACCAGGTCTTTCAGTGAACAGCCTGATTTTTCTGAATGACTTAATTAAATAAGTTAACATGGATTGATTTAAGAGGTGATTAAAATGTATCTTCTTAGCTAATACATGGGAGTTACCAGAAGAGAATTGAAGGCTCAAATTCAAGTGCATGGGATTTGGGTTCATGTTTTCCTGAAAAAGTAGTACAGGTATTCATTTAGAGCACAGATTCTGGAGCCAGGCTGCCTGCTTTTAAATGCTACTACTTATAAGATTAAAGGCTTTCTAATCTTGGGCTAGTTAATGAATCTGTCCATGCCCTGACTTCATTAGCTATAAAATGGGCATCAGTAATAGTTACCTCACTCATAGAGTTATTTTAAAGATTAAATGAATTCCTGGTACATAGTAATATTATTGTTGTGTTAGCTTTTGTTGTTATTACTCTTATTATTCTTATTTAAAAATCACAAACTGGAACTCCATATTTGAAACAGAAAATTCACCTTGCTTTATTTGTGCTGAAAGATAGTGAATGTGATATTGGGATTTACTGCTTTTGTCTTGACTGAAACTCAGAAATAAACACTTACCCATATTTTAAAAGAATGTAGCCACACTCTAATGCATTAAAATAGATTTTTCCCATTTATAACAGATCATTTAGATAAATTTACTTTCAGAACTAATGATATTTAAAGTAGAAAAAGTAGAAAATTATTTTTCTCCAATAAATATAGAGTTTTTTTATCTTAGCTCTTAAAAAAATCAATCACCCTTCTGTTAGTATACCCACCCCATTCACTTTTACTCAATATCTAAATGTTTCTAAGAAAGGCAAACTGTATTTTTACTGACTAATGAATGCCACCACTCGCCTTTCATACCCTGTGAGTTATGTACATCTAGAACAGCGGTTCTCAACCTGTGGGTCGCGACCCCTTTGGCCATCGAACGGCCCTTTCACAGGGGTTGCCTAAGACCATCCTGCATATCAGATATTTACATTATGATTCATAACAGTGACAACATTACAGTTATGAAGTAGCAATAAAAATAATTTTATGGTTGGGTCACAACATGAGGAACTGTATTTAAAGGGCC
This sequence comes from Myotis nattereri, assembly GCF_964212035.1. NCBI lineage: Eukaryota > Metazoa > Chordata > Mammalia > Chiroptera > Vespertilionidae > Myotis > Myotis nattereri. The sequence continues at coordinate 42,685,085 of NC_138086.1, read as the reverse complement.
AAAGGTTGAGAACCACTGATCTAGAATGAGTAGTCTCTGTCTTCCCAAATAATTTATTTTTTATTTGTATTATATAATTAAATTAAAAATATATACTAGATTAATAAAAGGAGTTTTAATGCTATGGTATCAATCTGAATGCTTTGGGAAGACTTTACAAAGGTAAGGTGCTAAAATACTCATCAAAATAGATTATGAAACCTTTGGGGAAATAATAAAAACAGCATTATATCTTAAAATTGCTCTCAAAATTCTTTATCCCACCCCACTTTAAAGAAATAAAAACTGGAAACTTATATATAATGTATGAGGGGTTGGCTTAGCCATGCAAGTCTATGTGGACCTCCCAAACTCAAGAGAAAGACCTTACTTACACCTAAAGAATGACAATTGTAGAAATATTCCTTCACTTATGATCTTAGTATTATGATATTTAAGTTATACACATACTATTTTTTATGTTCTCTGCCTTTGGGTGGTTTGGGCCCACTAGCTAAATGATTTTGTCTTTTGATCATGCTTTATGAGGCTTCCTCTAGAACTGCAATAGGACACAGGCTCAAAAATAAGCTACTTTAGGTTTTAATATCATGTTAAGCTATCATATTTGGGATAGATGGGAAAAGCTTATCAGAATAAAAACATATTCGTTATGATTACTCTACTAATACTAGATAAACCATGTAAATTCAAAACCTGAATCTCTGCAACCAAACTCAATTCAACAAACACGGACTGAGTGGCCTGTCAGGGGCCCAAAGCTTCCAGCCCGTCTCCTGAAAAATGGACTTTGAGCCAAACCTAACCTAGAACAGCTTTTCTAAACTCCCTCCTTCTAGTCTATATAACCACTTTAATGCCAAATAAATATATACATGGGTTACAGTAGAAAAAATAATTATCAAAAGAACTGCAAACATCTAGTTAAGTCTAAAACCATGCATATGGAAGATTGGGATGCAAATGTTGACGTTCTTGCTAACTCTTATTCTCAGGCTTCATTTATGCTGGAAATAGTATACATTTTATGGAATCAGGAATAAACACTAATTTGGTGAACTCTGTAGATACTGATCATTAAAATATTCTGCAAATTTTTAAATATTTAAGTTGGTATATTTTCTAGATTGTAGTTAAATGATAAAATAATTTATATTAATTTTCACTTTGTTTTATTATATATAATATACATACTTTTAAGGAGCTAGGATTATGTATAATTTAGAACATAAAATGCATTCTTACTAGAAGTCTCAGACAAAAAATTGAACAGTTCTATACATTAGTCACTATACAGTAGACTTTCTATATTTTTTGTATAGAATTATGCCCAATGATTCCTTGTACTTTGTCACAAAATCACCAAATTATGGATAGTGCTTAAAAATTTTGAGGATTAAACCCACACGTAGAAGAGAGTTACAGGTAAAATTGAAAAAGAATTGAAATATTTTGTTAAGTTAACATGTAAAAATGTGCCTGGCAAGAGGTTGTCTATGCTCATATGTGTTACTAATATTACACAATATTTATATTCTGTTTTGTTTGCAGTATGATATAGAACTGAGCCAATAAAATTAGACATGTTTCAGAGGGGTTGGTTTTCAAGAAAGAGGCAAAGAAAGTGGAGTTTGGTAAGGACCATAATTAGATTCTGTGGGGAAGGTCTGCAATGAGCCTTGAGTTTCTACACCACTTGGTTTGCCATTTCTCCTGTGATGTTGTGATGACTACGGTGAATATACCAGATGCTCGCAGATCCACAGCGACAGCACTGTCCTTGTCCGGACATCTGTGTCAAGAGACCTCTGGGTTGAGAGACAGCAATGCTTATTCCTAAGTGGTTTCTGCCTGCTGCTTTGTGTTGCTAGTGATTGTGGCCACAATCTGTCACTCTCCCTCCTTCCTACTGCTACAAAGAGTATCCAGCCTGCCCTGAGGGTGTGATTCAGGGAGTGAAATGCTTTTCTTATGCCTGATAAGCTTCTCCATGTCCACCTTACAGTGCCTCTAAGAGTGCAGATTTTCTCTACTTTAGCTCCAAGAATATTAGTTTATTCCTACATTCATTTATTCAACACATCTCTGAATGTCTGAAATGTCTGCACCATGTAAAACTAGGGGATATAACATCACAATTCCAACATGATATGTTAAGACACACACCAATGAGGTAACTTAGAAAATTCAAAAAAGCTTCCCTGGGGGATGTGTGTTAAGGGAGGGGGAGGCAGGATGGGACCAATATTTAAGTAATACATGAGCAGGAGGCAGAGGCACAAAACATGAGCAAATGGTCTGATAAAATAAAAAACCATAATGTCTACACCATTGCTTCTGTTTTCCAGGCAGACATTTTGAACTGACCAAACCCGATACCTGAGTCTAACCATGAAGAAATCTAAATAGAGTATGGAGTTTAGTTTATAGTAATTTTCATCAAGGTTGAGTCATTAGTTGGTCAAATAGGTCATACTATTGTAAGGTGTTAAGGGGAAATGGGTATGGGATATATGGGATCTCTGTCCTATCTCTGCAACTTTTCTGTAAATTTAAACTATTCTAAAATAAAAAGCTTGCCTGTCCTGTGTGGCTCAGTGGTTGAGTGTCAACCTATGAACAGGAGGTCATGGTTTGATTCCTGGTCAGGGCTTATTGCCTGGGTTTTGGCTCAATCCCCAGTTGGGGGAATACAGGAGGCAGCCTCTTGATGTTTCTCTCTCATCGATGTTTCTATCTCTCTAACCTGCTCCCTTCCTCTCTTTCACTTAGCAATATACATTTAAGGTTTCTCCATGCCTTTTTGTGGCTTGATAGCTTATTTCTTTTTTATCACTGAATAATATTTTATTATATGGATGTACCACAGCTTGTTCATCCATTCACCTATTGAAGGGCATCTTGGTTGCTTTCAGTTTGGGGCAATTATAAATGAAGTTGCTATAAACATTTGTCTGTAGGTTTTTTGTGTGAACATACATTTTACATCAATTAGGTAAATATCAAGGAGCATAATAGATATCTGGAACATATGGTCAGACTATATTTAACGCTCTAAGAAAATGCCGAACTGTCTTGCAAAGTGGTTGAACTATATTATATTCCCACCAGCCCTGAGTAAGAGTTCATGTTGTTCCAGGCTCACTAGCAATTGGTATTGTCAGATTTTTGGATTTCAGTTATTCTAACAGGAATGTAGAATATTTCTCATGCAGTTTTACAATATGAAGTGTACAATTAACAATGTATTTTTTAGTTGCTTCATTTCAAAATTTTATAAATGGGACCACACTGTATGTAACCATCTGGATATTTTGGTTAAATATTATTTTGCAAATTCATATAAGTTGGTGTATGTAACTGTAGGTGTTTCCCTTTCATTACTCCATATTATTTCACTTTATAAAATGCCCATGCATAAAATCCACCACACTTTATCCCTATTTGAGTTGTTCCAAGTTTTCTACTTATTCACAATACATATTTCCATACAAGTAATGCACATGTAGTTTTATTCCTAGAGTGATCTTTGCTGTCAATGTAAATAGTGCTTTTTCAATTCTCATTAACTAATGCACAGTCATGTGCCACTTAATGATGGGGATACGTTCTGAGAAATATGCCTTTAGGCAATTTCATCATTATGTTATCATCATGGAGTGCACTTACACAAACCTAGATAGTATAGCCTACTATACACCAACGCTGTATAGTATAGTCTATTTCTTCATTGGCTACAAGCTTGTATAACAGCATGTTATTGTACAAAACAACACGAGGTTAAATCAAACACAAGCTAAAATGATGCAATCAACAGAAGCTGTAAGCACAAGGTTTATGAGACTGCTGTGGTGCAACACAACATAGTTTTACAGCAAACATTTTTTTTTTATAAATAGAAAGAGTATACTCTCTATTAATCAATAAAGAATAAAATAACGATTCAAAGTATAGTATAGGAAATACATAAACCAGTAACATATTTATTATCAGTGTCAAGTATTATGTACTGTTCATAATAGTATGTGCTATGTGACTAGCAGCACCATAGTTTAGTTTATACCAGCAACACCACAAATATGTGAATAACGAGTTGAGTTATGATGTTACTATGGCTATGAAATCACTAGGTGATAGGAATTTTTCAGGTCCATTATAATCTCATGGGAACACCACCATATATGTGGTCCATTGTTGACTGAAACCATTACAGGGGCAATGGCTCTATGTATTTATCTTTCCTATCCCCCAATAGAATATGGGCTTCTTAACATCAGGGACACTTGTGTTGTTTGCCGATATATCCCTATAGCACATGGAAGAACACAACAGTGCCTGGCATGTAAGAAACCTTCAATAGGTTGTTAATATTGAATGATAGATACGCATAATTGAATTTTTCATGTTATACTCATATGTAATAACTGATAACTTTTATTAATTCTATTTTTTCCACTAATGATAGACATCTATTTTTGCTTTAAGTATGTTAAAACTGCTTTATCAGGACATACAGATTTGTAATTCTTCTCCCTTCCCTGTGAATCATAATTTCAATCACTAGGTATTTATTCTTAGCAAATATTATATCATTTTCTACATGTTTACTCAAACATTACATGTCTTTATGTATTATTTATTTCCATTACATTAACATGAATCTTTTTAATCCAATCTAATAATCTCTGACTTTTACCTCAGAAATGTACTACGTTTATCTTCATTAAAATCATCAATTAATTTGAGTACAATGCTATTATGTTTTTAAATTTTATATTTGCCTCATTTACCTAAGTTGATTTTTTAAAATCTTTGACCTCCTTTGATTAGTTGAAGTACTTATCTCCCTTGTATTCTATTTTCTTCCCCTTTACTAGTTCAATATTCAATCTTTTTCTGTTTTTGTTACTTACCCTAAATACTTTAATGTGAAAATTTAACATGCCAAAGACTAAAGTGAATCCTTCCTTTATCATCTTCTTGACAATAAAAGGTCCTTATAATATTATAGCCAATGACCCTACTAACAACTTAAATGCTTTCATTGTTATTATTGCTTCATACAGTTAGCGTTTATTTAGATTTACATATACATTTTCTAATTTCTTTGATGCTTTTACCATTTTAAGCCTTCCTTCTCAAATAATTTTCTTTATTCTTGAAGTACAGACATTATGTGGTACTTGAGGGAGTGTGAGCATTTTTAGATTTACATTTAAATAGGTTTTGCTTGGTGCAAAAAATTGTAATATCGCTTTCACTCGTAATATATAGTTGTGTTGCTCTGGCAGGTGTTGTTCAGCAGTTAGAGCATCAGCATGCACCCCCGAGGGTGGCGGGTCCAATTCCTGGTCAAGGGTACTTACTGGTTGCAGGTTAGATCTCCAATGACAACCAATTGATTTGTTTCTCTCACATTGATGTTTCTCTCGCTCCCTCCCTCCTTCCTTAAAATATCTTTGGGTGAGGATTAACAATAACAACAAAATAAACAGTTTTGTTGGGAGTCTATCTCTAGCTTAATTGCATTTTTTTTCTCATTTTACTGTCTTCTGCCTTCTAGTATTTTTGTTGGAAAGTCACTGCTATTCTGCATGTCAACCCTTTGTAACGACATCTTTTTCCTCTGGCTCCTTTTATAAGTTCTACAGCTCCACTGCCACTTCTTTCATTGTAGATTTTTATAAATTTATCCTTACTAAGGTTAATTGGACTTCCTATAAAGGTAAATTAACATCATTCATCGACCTGGAAAGTCTGATCCATTCTTCCTTTCCATATGAACTTTCTCAGTTTCCCTCTGAAATGTTGTCTTTCTCCTAAATGTCCCTTAAACTTTTATGTCTTCTATTTTCCTCTTTTTGTTCCTGGGAATGCACATTAGTGGGAACACTCATTTGTGATCAATTAAAATAAACAGGTTTTTCAAACTGTATAGGCATTATTACTTCTAGACCAAAACATGTTTAGATGTGGGATTGTGGCTGGAAATTCTTAGGGGAAACATTATTTTTCTACTTCTCTCATTGTTTGCCTTGTCAGAGTAATTTTTTAAAACTAGTCTGTTTGCCCTCTGTGGGGGTTATATGGGGTTTTAATGGTGGTTTCAGATTTGACCTATTTGCTTAGGTTCCAGGTTCTGCCTCATATCCCTCAAGCACTTTGGTCATTACATCCCAGAATCTAGGTCAGAAGCTATCAAAAGATAACTCCGGGGTAAATGCCAGTTCCAGCGCTGGCTTACCTTATGGATCACTATTTTATTATAGTTTCTGACCTCTGAAGAATAAAGTTGCTCTCTCACCACCTAAGTCAATAATTTAAAGGGGATTATAAAAAATATGTCATCTATCATTTTGGATATGCTTATCTGAAGTGAATTATTTTGAACATTCATCATCTATACTGCATTATTTACTTCTGAAATTTAATTTTGAATTGATAAGGCCATTATCCTATCTAATAATAGAAAAACATGGTAATTAGCTGTACCTCCGCTACCCTTCCCATTGGCTAATCAGGGCGATATAAAAATTAACTGCCAACAAAGATGGCGGTTAACCGCCAACAAAGATGGCGGTTAATTTGCATATGTAAGCCCAATGCTGGGAGGTGAAAGGGGAAGAAGCCGCCTGCCACACGGTGATCGGAAACCCAAGTGGCAGCTAAGAGCCGGGTGGCAAGGCAAAAGTGGCCCTGGGGCTCAAACAGAAGGAGGTGATGGTGGGGCCCCGCCCCCTGTGTGGCCAGGCCATCCTTGCTGGGCTCAGGTGGAAAGCGGCGAAGGGGGGTCCCCGCCCCATGTGCGGCCCGCTCCGTGTGCAGCCAGGCCATCGGCAGGCAGCTCAGGCTGAACGAGGGGATGGCAGGGGCCCCCGCCCATGTGCAGCCCACTCTGTGTACGGCCAGGCCATCAGTGTGGAGCTCAGGGGGAAAGCGGCGAAGGCGGGGTCCCCGCCCTGTGTGCAGCCCGCTCCGTGTAAGGCCAGGCCATTGGCACGGAGCTCAGGCTGAACAAGGGGATGGCAGGGTCCCCGCCCCGTGTGCAGCCCGCTCTGTGTTCAGCCTTCCTGAGTGCAGCCCCAGCCATCCGCGGTGCTCAGAGGGAACACGGCGATGGCGTTGGCCTCGCCCCCTGTGTGCCCAGGCCATGGGCATTGGGCTCAGGAGGCTTCACCAGCAGAGCGGGACTGTGGATTGGGAATGGGCACAAGGCAGACCTCCTGGTCCTTTCCCCTCAGCCGGCAGGCTCCTATCAATCTTCAGTTTCTACTGAAAGGAATGTGGCGCCTCCACTGTGCAGCCTCCCAGGACTCTCAGGCTCTGGAGTGGAGACTTCAACAAGGACTTCAGCTCCTGCTCAGGGGAATAACCACCACCTCCTACTCCACAGCTGCTTCTGTGTCTGCAAGAAGTGCACATGCTCCTTTCTGAGACATGGGCAGGGCTAGAGCCTGAGTGAGGGGTTCCACCACAGCATAGCAGCTGGACCAGTGCAGGGATGGAGGGAGGGAGGGCGGGGAAGGAGCAAGGGGGAAGCCCTGGTTCCCTGCTCCTCCTCCCACAGGCATGGCCCTTGCTGCTGTTATGATAAAAGGAGTTGTGTTTTTCTAACTCTGTCTGAGTAAAGGAAACAAGTGTCCGTTGATTTCTAATCTTATTCTCAGAGCTGCCAGTTAATCCCTCTGGATGCATCATATCCAACCTCCATAGGATCCGAGGGGCAGGATCAACCTTCCTTCCATAGTTAGGAAATTGACCAATAAGCACAGGCGTCTCATGCCTCAGTGTCAACTCCTGCAGAAATCTCCGGGTAATGACTCAGATTCTATATCTAAGGGTATATTTTCTTCTGTTTTCATGTTTAATTCAGCCCCAGGAATCAAATAATACAATAAAGAATAAAATGAGTTCAGAGGGCTCAGCATTGTATTCCCAGGGCCTTCAGTCCCACACAAACCGCAGAGCTCAGTTACCCTGAGATGAAAGGAAAGGAAAGAGAAACATGAAAGGTTTCCCAGCTCAGTCACAGAGACATCTCATAACCATATATTAAGGACACGGCATTAACTTAGGGGTGGAAAGGACACAAATGGAATAGAATATGGAGCCACGTGGAGTGAGCAGGCCAGTAGGGGGGCAGTTGGGGGCAAGCAGGCCAGCAGGAGGGGGGGGCAGTTAGGGGCAAGCAGGCCAGCAGGGGTGGTAGTTGGGGTGAACACACTGGTACAGGGGCAGTTGGGGCTGATCAGGCTGGCGGGGCGGGGGGGGGAGAGCATTTGGGGGCGAGTAGGCTGGCGGCAGGGGGAAGTTGGGGGCAAGCAGGCTGGTAGGCAGAGTGGTTAGGGGCAATCAGGCAGGCAGGCAGGTGAGTGGTTAGGAGCCAGCAGTCCCAGACTGTGAGAGGGATGTCCGACTGCCAGTTTAGGCCCGATCCCTGTAAACCAGCAGTAGGACATCCTTCCAGCGGTCCCAGATTGGAGAGGGTGCAGGCCAGGCTGAAGGACACTCCCCCCAGCCCCCGAGTGCACAAATTTTTGTGCACAGGGCCACTAGTCTGTATATATAAAAGGCTAACATGCAAATTGTACACTCGGGAGTTCAACTTGGAGGGCGGGAATTCAATCACTCGCTATGATGTGTGCTGACCACCAGGGGGCAGCACAGAGTATGATGGGTGACCAGTGGCAGTGGCAGGATGCTGAGGGAGCGAGGAAAGGAAGAGGCGGGGAGGTGGGGAGGCCAGGCCTAGGAACCCTACCCTGCACGAATTTCGTGCACCAGGCCTCTAGTTTTATATAAACCTCTTTAAAATTAATTTTAAAATGCAGAGGTGCATGTGTCTTTTACTTTTGTAAAAAAAAGTATAGAAACTTTAGAATTATTCAAATTTCTCTAAAATATCAAAATCCATATAGTAGAAAGTACTTTAACATTGGATTGAACATTCTAATACTTTGCTTTAAAATAGGGAATCAACATGGAAAAATAAATTTTGTTACCATATCCCTAGATTTTCTCCAACAATAAATGTCAGAGCAAAAGGTTAACTTGGAAATTCAATTAAAAAATCATTTTATTTTCTTAGGGATATGGGTACTAATATAATTAATAACATTTCATTTTATTGCACACACTAAATGGGGATTAATTTCCAATTTCATTATAATGTTTCATCAGGTGTAAACATATTAGGTGGTTTTACATGTTACAGATTTAACTATGTAAAAAAGATTTTTATATTCTGGTATGGAATCTTAATATAAGTAATGGAAAGTAAAAATCTAATTTCTGAAAGAACTATACAAGAGATACAATCTTTAATACTTATTCTCTTCAATAATTGTCCATATCAAGTTACCTATAGTTGTTTTTGTACCTCTGCATTTTTAATGTAGTCTGACTTAAGAAAGATAGACTATTGAACATAAAATAAATTCTCTAATAAGAAATGATATACAGTGGTACTGAATGATCTGATATGTTCTTTTCTTTAATTAAACTTCAGAAATATTGTATTGTTCAACCAAATCAGGTCAATACTTCACTGAAACAACAGCAGCCACAGGGAAAAAAACCTGTATTGTTTTATGAGAAAAGATGAGTTAGCATTATAAATGCAAGCTAGTGATCTCATTGAGTGATCTGGCCTCTAAGCCATGTACAGTTCAGCACTCGATTGAAAAAAAAAAAAAGACAATTTTTATCCAAAATAGAAAATTCCTGAACTGAGAAAGATGACATTTAATGCAATATAATTATTAGCTATTTTTACTTTGATGGTAGGATCCTAAGTACATAAACACAACCTCTGGATTTTACTCAAAAATATGAATCACCAAATATGGGGTGACTAGAAATCGAACTCTGAATTTGAAGCAGGGGTACTATAATATGTGCATTGAAATGTCTTCTCTTGCATTGGCTGATGGGAGGATTGTGTGGTAATGTATTCAGGAGCACTCTGAGTCAAAGTGGAAAAGCATTAACAGAAAATTATTATTACTATCCTTTTAGGAATGAAATGCGCACACCGATTCAATGGATAAGACTAATAAACATAATTGTAGACTGTTACTACGGCAACTTCCACTCAATGGCAATAGCATTCTGATGAAATTTTTTCCCAGAGTAAATAAGAAGTATCTATAGAAAGCTGTTAATTATAAAGGATGTTCTCATAAGCTTTAATATTTTATAGACTAAAGGATATGCCAGAATGTTAAATAGCAATGTAATTTACTAGGTGAGTAATACTGGGCAAGTAGGTTACTACATCTAAACTCTGTTTCTTCATCTGTCATATGTTACAAAGCATAAATGGCTATTTCAAATATTAAATTTATATAAAATGCCAAACTGTCTATCATAATATATAATTCCTCAACATGTAAACATAAAAACATTACTGAGAAATCAAAGCCACATAGATGTATATAGTCTCATAGATATTTTTTAAATATTAAAGAGAAAAAAAACTGAGTTATTTTCAAAAAGATGCAAAAATAACTCAGTTAAGTCAAGCATATAAATGACAAAGGTACTACATGCACTTCATATTCTAGGGTCTCTGGTATGTTTCAGAAATTGAATTATTTGCTGTGTTTCCAAATATATGGTAAAATAATGTATATTTATAGAAAACCCGGGGTTATTTTTTTTAATACTCTGCATTATTAACATTTATCAGAGTGTTGTATTTTGCTCTCTTTAGTTTTTAAAGGAGGTAAAAAATAAGGAAAGGGCTCAAAAATATCAAAAGAAATCATTATAGAGATATAAAATAGTACTTAAGGGAATGGTTGAAGTAGCTGGTATTATTTAGTTTAAGATAAAGTGGCTAAGAAAGAGTAAGATTAGATATGTTTTCATTCTAGTCTGAATTGAGCTAGATGATTTCTTGAGATCCAGTTTCCTTCTACTGAGATCTATAATGCTACTTTCTTCTAAAGTAAATATATCTGCAGACACAGATATAGTTCAATAGGAGATACATAATTGATAACAAGCATTAGCATTACAAGCATTGAATACATGCACACATTCAGTGTTTCTCAAAGTGTAGAGCCACAATCACACATATTAGATCTCCCTGGTGATTTTTAAATGCAGATTCCTAAGCACCTCCCAGTATCTACTGAATCAATAGCCTTGATGATGATGCAATAAGCACACAAGATAATATGTATGTGCACTGAATTTGGAGAGCGACAGATTTAGAGGAACATGTTTTTTCTGTATGTTTTTGTTTTTATTATTTTCAAGGTCACCATGAACCATTACAAATGGCATTCCCCAAGCAATAGGATCAAGTAACAAGGAAAGCATTTGTAACCTATCCATTTTAATGTTTCCTAATTGGTGAATATTCTGACATCTGTTCAGATGCCTTGAACTCAAGAGCTTTCTTTGTGAAACAGTAGGCTAAATAAAAATGCAAACACATGTTGATGGAGAATCTGCCATGTCCCAGGCACCTGGCAGAGAAATCATGCAGGACCACTGTCCTGTGTCCCTAAACAGGCAATATATTTTCACGGTGCATTCCTAATTACAGACTGAAATCTTTATTCAGACCTTAGGTTCTCATTGTTCAGAAAGTATTATTCGTGTGACACAAGGTAGTTGTATGAAAAACAGCTTATTATAAATTCTCTCTCCAAACACAATCTATTTATTTCCTTTTACAAGTAACTTGTACTGCATTGGGAATTATATTATACCTGCTGTCATAATTTAAAATATCTCAGATACGCCAAAACCGGTTTGGCTCAGTGGATAGAGCGTCGGCCTGTGGACTGAAGGGTCCCAGGTTCGATTCCGGTCAAGGGCATGTATCTGGGTTGCGGGCACATCCCCAGTAGGAGATGTGCAGGAGGCAGCTGATCGATGTTCCTCTCTCATCGATGTTTCTAACTCTCTATCTCTCTCCCTTCCTCTCTGTAAAAAATCAATAAAATATATTAAAAAAAATATCTCAGATACTTTAGTAATTATAAAGATATTTTTATTTTATATTTAAAACACTGTTTGAAAAATGGAGATATCAATGTACTCATTTTACAAAGAGAAACATGAGATGTCTTTTGTTAAATGCTTAGATGATAGAGATACAAATCTTTAACAAAATAGTGTTAATTTGCTTCTATTAATCTACCTAACTAAATGCCTTAATATTCAAGAAATTTTCAATTAAAATAAAGTTCACTGGCTATTAGAGTAATAAATATTCAAACACTACAAGTATTAATAAATGTAAGGATCACAAGAGAAGTAAATTTCTGATCACCATATTAAAAATGAAGTTATCCTTAATTTTTTGAGAAGCTTTATGTATCATTTTCCATAGTGGTTGTACCAGTTTACATTCCCACCAGCAGTATATGAAGGTTCCTTTTTTTGTCACAACATCCCCAACTTGTTATTACTTGTCTTGTTGATAATAGCTATTCTAGCAAGTGTGAGGAGGTATCTCATTGAAGTTTCTTTTTATCTTTATTGTTGAAAATATTACATATGTCCCCTTTCCCCCCACCCCCTTTGACCTCTCCCAACCTGCCCCCTCCCCTCTCTCCAGGCCCTCACCACCCTATTGTCTGTATCCATGGGTTATGCATATATGCATATGAGTTCATTGGTTGATCTCTTCCCCCCACTCCCCCCTCTCCTGCCTTCCCTCTAAAGTTTGACAGTCTTTTTTGATGCTTCTATGTCTCTGGGTCTATTTTTTTTTCATGAGTTTATGTTGTTCATTAGATTCCACATATGAGTGAGATCATGTGATACTTATCTTTCTCTGACTGGCTTAATTCTGGACCTAGAGAGCATTATGCTATCTCATTGTAGTTTTGATTTGTATTTTCCTAATAGCTAGTAGAGTTGAGCATCTTTTCCTATATCTGTTGATCAATCTGCTACCTCCCGCATACCCTACACTGCAGATGGAGCCCACAACTGGGGCATGCGCCCTGATTGGGAACCAAACTATGACCTCCTGGTTCATAGGTCAATGTTCAACAACTCAGCCATGCGAACCAGGCCCCTTTTTTAAATTGGATTGTTTGTTTGTTTGGTGTTCAGTTGTATGAGTTCTTTATATATTTTTGAAATTAAACCTTTGTTGGAACTACTATTTGCAAATATTATCTCCCATCTTGGAACTGGAAAGCATTATGCTAAGCAAAATAAACCAGTCAGAGAAAGATAAATATCGCATGATCTCACTCATTTATGGAATATAAGGAACAACATAAACTGATGAACAAAAACAGATCCAGAGACAGAGAAGCATAGATCAGACCGTCAAACCTCAGAGGGAAGGTAGGGGAGGGTGGGGTAAGGGGGAGAGATCAATCAAAGGACTTGTATGCACGCATATAAGCCCAACCAATGGACATAGACACCAGGGAGGGGAGAACATGAGTGGGGGGGGGGGGGTTGGAGGTCAATGGAGCGATAAGGACACATATGTAATACCTTAATAAAGAAAAAATTTTTTAAAAAATATTATCTCCCAACTGGTTGCCTGCCTTCTTGTTTTGTTGTCAATTTATCTGCTGTGCAGAGCTTTTTAGTTTGATATAGTCCCATTCATTTATTGTTGCCTTTATTCCTTTTGTCTGTGGGGTCAAATTCATAACATCTTCTCTAAGACCAAGGTCCATAAGTTTAGTACCTATGTTTTCTTCTATGTAATTTATTTTTCAGGCCTTATATTTAGGTCTTTGATCAATTTTGAGTTTTTTTTTATTATATAGGGTTAGGATTAGTGCCATGCTAGATAAGAGCTGAGATACACAGGGAATAAGAGAGGAACATATTTACAAATATGTTGCTTCTCTAGTATGTGATAGGGTTGAACTTAAGAAAAACAGATTAAACATGTTCATATAGCAAACATTTTCAATAAGCAATTCTTCTCAATTCACTACAAAAATAAAATACTTATGTTATACTTGTGATATACCTAAACTGAAATCATTAGAAGATTTCCTTCTTTTTGTGCCAAAAGGGACTGACACCTAAGAAAGCTTTTGAGTTCTTTTCAAACCAGCATTTCAAAGTTAGTTTGCTACCTGAAATCTAGATTTGACTTACCTGATTCAACCACTGAGTTCAAAGATAGCCTAAATTGACCCAGGATGTTTTCCTGTCTTTAGATATGTTGTGAAGTATCAGATTAATGGGAAACAATAATAAAAAGGTCTTGGGACCTGAAAACATCAATGAATGCAGTCAGCCAATTGAAGCTGGCAGTGGTTGGCCATGGTGTGATGCAAATAAATTGCCACTGGCACTGAGCTGACTGGTGGAATAATATTTGGTTTGTGCATATGGGTGTATGGGCCTGAATGGTTAAGATCTACTTTTTTAACCCCTCCTATTCTAGTCCCTGCATGTCTTCTAAAAGTGAACACCAAGGAGGTAAAAAGACTTTTTCATATTTGGAAAGCTAGGGAATTATAACTGTTAACTAGGGTAGTAGCAACGAGCTAATAATAGACTTCACTCTATTAAAAATATCTTTATTCTGTCCCAACATGAAATTCTTTCTCCTTAGTTATAAATATGCACGGCCAAGTTGGTTCATGGACTGATCAATAAGCCGTGATGGGGGAATTCTAACTACAGAAACCAGATAAGAGATAGAAAGAGAAAATGGTAGGTATAGTCAGTCTATCAGTAAAGGGATGTCATTCATCAAAGTAAATAACATCCTCAACATTCCAAAACATCTTCGAATGGTAGTATACATTTCCTTAAAAAAGAGAAAAGTACTATATATATGTATGTATATATATAGTAGGTTTATGAATATTATGTATACATCACATATAATTATATATACATATATGGTATAGGCAATGGTAGAAGTAAAAATTACATATTAGTACTGTAAAAATTACATATTCAGAGTAAAAGCTTTGGTATCAGACAACCTAGTTTCAGTCAGACTGTACTACTTACTGGTGTGGCTTAGCACAATTTACTTAACTTCTCTATATTTCAGTTCCATTAGCTGCAAACTGGATTTAATAATAGTTATCATATCATATGGTTGTTCTGAGTAATGCTGACCCTTTAAAGCTACTATTTTCTAGGCACATATAAAGACTCAGTGAAAATGGGTTTTCTTATGGTTATCTTTATATTATACGAGGTGGGTGGCAGGGCGGGACTGGGCAAGATGGGTCAGACACACCCTGGAGCCAACCTCCCACGCGGTCCCTCCCTGGCTGGCCACACCTGGAGTGGCACAGTGGCTCGAAGGGCTTCTGCAGAATGAGAGGGGTCTCTTCAGCAGGTGGGGTCCCTCAGCCTGGCCTGCAGGGATTGGGCCAAAACCTGTTCTCCAACATCCCCTGAGGGGCCCCTGAGTGCAAAAGGACACTCTGCAAAGTTGCTGTCATACAGGGTGTGGAATGCAAATGCAAGTGTGCAGTAAGCCAGATTCAGGGCCGAGAGTGCCCCAGCAACAACATAACCCACGGCCGAAGGTGGAATCGTGTGGCCCCATGAGGAATTGGGCTTCCTCCTCTCTGGTTTAGGGGTGTGTCACCGGAGAACTGTCGCTGTCAAGTCACTGCAGCTCAGCAGCTCCTGCGTTGAGTGTCTGCCCCCTGGTGGTCAGTGTATGTCATAGCAACTGGTCAGACAGTCGGACACAGCATATTAGCCTTTTATATAGACAGTTTAGACAAATTGTTAAGGAACTGTGTGATTTCAATTAGTAAGTTTATTCTTAATTATGTCAATGCTATTCCTGTATTAATGTAATTACTCTAATATGCTATTAGAGTCTCCTCAACCAGTTGTTCCTTTCTCATATTTCTCTGTACTTATTATTCAACTAATAAGGGTCTACTGTGTGTGTATCACCACTAGATGAGGTGCACAGTTCTGTTGTGTTCATCTCGTGGTTCATTCCATAATGTTCTATTCACAGAAATATTTAGTAGACTCTTATAAACTGAATGACCATGCTTCCATGCTTGATTGTAATTAAAGCTAGGACGATTATCAGAAACTAACCTTTTTGGAACTAAGTTGTAAAATTAAGAAAGATTTTTAAAGGAAATGCGAAGTTAAATATGGTATTCAGTAATCCATTGATATGCAAAAATGTTCCCAATTTTTTGTGGATTAAAACAATGATTTTTTTATTTCCTAGCATACTGTTGGTAGGGTGAACTCAGCTGAGTGGTTGTTCTGTTCCAGGTGGCATTGACTGGCATGACATTAGGTGCATTTCACTTGGCTGCAGGACTGGGTTGAAAAACTCATCATGTGTCTTTTGCCCCACTATTCCTCCAGGTGTCCACTTTTTCTCTACATGACTAGCTTGGTTTTCTTCACAGCGTAATGGTATCAGAAAAGATATACCACTTGCATTGCAGCTAAATACTGCCAGTGTGAAATGAAAAGCTTTTAATATTCTTACAGGCATTTCTTCTACTTTCTGTTTACAGAAGCCAACAATAAGCCCAGCCTGAATTTAAGAAGAAGGAAAGTAGATATCACCTCCTAATGAGAAAGCAACACACACAGAAAGAGAAATAATTAATCATGCCCATATTTTAAAGCTCTATCATAAGTAGTCATTGCTTTAACAGATTTTAGAATATTATTTTAGTCGTAACAATGAAAGCCAGAGTGATAATATAAAATTATAAACATTATTTCCTAGCTTTTTTTGTTCCCTACATTAAAAGTGGATAAGATAGATCTACATTGTTCACCAAAATTATTGCAACATTTCCTATTTCATTAGTCTAACTAGTGTACCTTTGTTTAAACAACACTTATTTACTACTGATTATGGGCCAGACATTAAACCAAACAATCCTATATAATAAAAGGGTAATATGCAAATTGACAATACGGTGGACGGACCTGTTGCTATGACATGCACTGACCATCAGGGGGCAGACGCTCAATGCAGGAGCTGCCCCCTGGTGGTCAGTGTGCTCCCACAGGGGGAGCTCTGCTTAGCTGCAAGCCACACTGATGGATTCGAGCTGGCCTAAGCCACAGTTGGACATCCCCTGAGGGCTCCCGGGCTGCCAGAGGGATGTCTAACTGCCGGCTTAGGCCTGATTCCCTGGGGAGCAGGCCTAAGCCAGCAGGTAGACACCCCCCGAGGGGTCCCAGACTATGAGAGGGCTCAGGCTGGGCTGAGGGACCCCACCCCCCACCCCACTGAGTGCACAAATTTTTGTGCACTGGGCCTCTAGTTGATATATAAAGATGAATTAAAACAATGAAAGAATTCAAACTTACAATATTTATAGGGGATGTATAAAATATCTTGTATTACATTAATGTGAAAAGTAGTATGATTTATGTAAGAGAAGGATGCCATAACTAAGAGGAGAGGCACAACATTCAGACTAAGCTTGGGGAAGGGTCAGCAAAGTTTTTCTAGCATAAATACCATTAGGACTGAGTCACAAAGACAGAGAAAGAAGCAGAAAAGGTAGAAGTGAGAGCAAGATCAAAGAAATGAGAGCCATGTAAAAGCACAGGGGACATAAGATCTAAAGGAAACTGGGCACTGGCCCTCCATCCTATGTCAAGTGTTTATCTCAGAGAAGCTAGACATAAGTTTTGGCAGAAATAAGAGAGAAAAATCGGGTAGAAAGTTGAAGGAGAATTTAGGGTCACAGAAATTTTTTGTTTTTATTTTGGTTGCTGCTGTTGTTCAGGTGGACTTAAATCTTTTTATGGGCTGAGAAGAAGGATCCCAGAAGGAAACACAGTGTGAAGACTTTATTAATCACTTGCTATGTACCTTCTCAAAGCCCCTCATCTTCACCTAATTTCAGGTTCTTGGCCGTTTGTTCCACCACACCTGCTACAGCAGTGACTGACTGTGAGTGAGCCCACATGCGCCCGCGTGCCTGACACCAGCTGCCAACCTCTGGCTCTTTCCATTGCATCTCAGATGAAGCACAATCACTGGATCATTCCCAGAGGCTACCTAACAGGCCAGGTCATCCAGGAGTGTTACCATTATACATTGACTAATGGGAAACAGGAGGAAAGAGGACACCAACATAAATTCCCCCCTCATTCCCTCTGATACATATGTACCTCTTCAGTGATTGATTTTCTGTGCAGCCTATTTAGAGATATGTCCTATGCCAAGGATCGGGTTTGTCTCTCCAGGAGCCAGCCATGTAGCATCATCTCATATTTGCTTCTCATTCTGCCTGGACTTACTCCCTCTTCTCTGGCCCTGAGATGGCACATCTCAGTAACTGCATGACCACTTAAATCTTACCTCAGTTTCAGTTTCCAGGAAACCACAACTGAGATAAAAATAGAATTCATAGCAGAGATAAGGCATGTATACACTCATTGTTTTATTCATTGCAACAAAGTTTTATTGAATGCTCTTAGCTTATTATGCCAGGCAATTAAGCTCCCCATTTGAAATATGCAAATGAATTGGTAGTCCCTACCCTCAAGACACTGTTAGGAGAGAGTGTACAAGAAGATATTCTTCATATTAAGAAAAAATATATGAATGCAGTAGCATGGAATTGCAAAGGGAGAGTGATCAATCCTACCCAGGGTGAGTGTAAGTATGATAGGGATGGGCAGGAAGCAGGAGGGAAAAAGTCAATTTTTTTCAAAAGGAGATAACTGCTGATAAGAGTTTTAAAATGTAGTTCAATATAATTAGCTTCAAAGATAAAGGAGACAAATAAAACACTACCCCCAAATATGAACTATCCAGAAATATACCCCCCCACACACACATACACGTCTTGATATAACATCCCCGCATTCCCATTCATCTTTTGATGAAAAGTAGTGTTGTCTTGAAATAAACCCCATAAAGCCTAACTGTTCATTGGACAAAGAGATCCAATGTTAAGCATACTCTATACTTAATTGTCACAATTAATATTTTAATATTTAAGGTTTTCATAAGACTGCTCATATAGATAGACAGACATTCGGAAAAGGTTTATACATCTTCCCATTAATAATCTCTATCTCAAACTTTTTATTTCCTGAAACCACTGTTGAAAATATATCCACCTTATAGCTGTAAAACAAACAAACAAAACGAATAGAGCTGAAAAATATTGGCACCATTAAGTCCACAGTTGTTGCTGTTGTGTTTCCCCAAATGCGTAACACTAACAGATTTATTTGCAAGGTCATTATTTTTAGAACATCGCTGTGTTTCTCTATGCTATAACATTTCTAAAATTCTTTCAAAGGATACATTATTTTTATTTTACTATGAATATAATTATGGTCTTACTCTCAATGATTTTGTCATATACAGTACTTGCCTCAAAGTAATTTACAGTATTCAATTGTGCCCTAAGACTTCAGGGACCACAGTGTAGCTCATAATTTCAGCATTACTTATTACATATTTTCTGTATTTTTTTAAATATATTTTATTGATTTTTTACAGAGAGGAAGGGAGAGAGATAGAGAGTCAGAAACATCGATGAGAGAGAAACATCGATCAGCCGCCTCCTGCACATCCCCCACTGGGGATGTGCCCACAACCCGGGTACATGCCCTTGACCGGAATCGAACCTGGGACCCTTCAGTCCACAGGCCGACACTCTATCCACTGAGCCAAACCAGTTTCGGCATATTTTCTGTATTTTTTTATTTACTATAAAATATTCATCAATATCAATAGTATGTCCTATTATCTCTGTCCCATCTTAACTATTATCAACTTTATAAAAAGGTGGTCAGCATTAATCCCATATAAAGAATTATAACCCCATTTTATTCCTTGACTTCAAGTTATGAGAGTGCTTAAATTCACTTCCCTCACCCACCTAAAGTTACTTTCGGTCCTTTGCAAGAAAGGATAAAAGGTTTATCCAATTTAACTCTTACTGCCAACCTTAAGGCATGGTATTTAAGTAGGTAATACCGATGTAGGAGACGCCAGAGATGAGCCTAATGTGAGGAGGAAAGAGTATTTAGATTCCCTTGCTATTATGAATTATAGAAATTATGGGTCAGGAGGAATAGATAATTCTAGGTTAAGAAACCTCTGGACTCAAACTTACGGATTTTAAGCTTGGTTCCTAGTATTTTTCAAGTGTGAAAGTTTGGTTCGAATAACATTTCTAAATGACCAAATAACTTCATTTAAGCATATGCTATGCATTATATAAAATTGAGGCAAAATACTTGAAGTTTAAATAACAGAACTCTTGTTAAGTGTCTAGCACACTGCTTAGCTTATAGTAAAAAAGAAAGTTAGCTATTATTTTTAGATTGGAAGATCCATGAATTATGGAAACCACAAATTTGCTGCCCAATTTTAGGATTTTTCTCCTGCCTGTGTAGAAGATAAAATAAAAGAGGTAGGTGGTATAGTGCTCTGGGGTTGATAATTTACAAGGCTTATCAAGATATTCAGAAGTTAAATCCCACACTTAGTTTAAAAATAAAAGCAGTGGAATAAAACAAAAAAAAAAAATCACTGTTATTAACTATGCACCCTAAATATTTTCCTCATGGGATTCCATGTTTTAAAAAAAAAAAATGTGCTAGGTCTAATTACAACAGCCTTCAAAACATTTTAATCTCTTCACCACTATCATTAAACACACATTAAATCCCCATGTGTGTTTAAAGCTCTAAAAGTTAGAATCCAATAAGCACAATTTTTTCTCAAGGAGGTCACAGCATCTTGACATCTATGATTCTTTCTAAGGATCATTACACAATGGTTAATTTCTTGGCAAAAAAATAAATTTTAAATTTGGAGAAACTTGATATAATGCTACTTCAGTGAAAACAGATATACATGATTATGGACTATTTGAGAAGACTAAATTCATGTACCTTGTAGGTTACTGATGTAATATTACTTATCCTATATATGAAATTAAACATGTTAGAGATAGATATGGACTCTGTGAAGCAGAGTTTCATGTTTGGATAGAATGTAAAAAAATTACTTTAGCATAATCCAGATTACTCTCAGTCACCAATTTTTTTGAAATTGGCACCTCTCTTTGTTCCCCAAAATAAATCCATTTTACCAATGAAAACTTGGAGAGCAATGAAGATTGTACTTAAAATTTTAAGGAGATTTGGACATCACACAACTCTCCTCATGTCACTAAATAAATCATTTACACATCTCATCTGCCAACTCTGCAGGCTCTATTTCAAATTATTCACCCTTCCCCTCTCTCAGGGAATCTAAAATAGTCTGAGGATCACTATTTTGGTTTGTTCCAGCAAATGTTTATCCGATTGATGGAAGACCAATTTTATAATTGTAACAGAGAATAAAGCAGGTTACCTTTTCTCTAGATGACTGAGTCTTTTCACAGAGACACCAATTCACAGAATATGACTAAATACGCACACACACACACACACACACACACACCTTTAATGTTGTCTTTCAGGGTATGGTCACTGCTATGGCACAGAAAGTGTTAAGAGGAGAGGAAAACCATTGTTCAGTGATGGCCATGGGTCCTAAAAAGTTCCTTTCTATCCCAGGAAGAAAAGAGAACAGTTTATCAGTGTAGGTAAGAGGCAGTCGAGTATAGTGAGCAAGAGCATAACGTTGGCGGCAGACTGCCTGGTTTGACTCTATAACCCAGCGCCTAGCATGCTTCTCAGAGAACTGCATACTGACAATTTAAAAAGACACAAAGCATCTTGTTCCTTCTCCCAACACTTGAGGGTGAGAAGGAAAATATCTAAAGTATTTTTTTTTCTATTATTTGACTTCTGCCTTTCACATTTAATAGGGTCAAATATGCTCTGAAAAGTATGAAAAAGTACCTTTATTTCAAGACTTTTCATCACAACTTTTTTCAGTGCTAATTAGTTTATAGGCAGATGGTACATAAGTTATGCAAACATTACCGAGGCGGCCTTTGTATAATAATCTAGCACATCTCTATATGCCTTTCTAAGGCACTTAGGATAGTGTTTAAAAAAAATTAAAAAAAGCGTTGTCATGGGGCATCAGGCCACTCACAAGAGTCAGACAAGGCCAGATTGCAGAGGTTCAGCACCTTCCCACAGTCCACACACCAATGGGGCTTCACACTGATTAGTATGAGCATAGTGCATACAGTACCCACCTTTTACTTTTTTATTTATCATCTTACTTTTAACCTATGTGTGCCTTTTACAGATTTTCTATAGGCAGCATTTTTTTTATCCAACCTGACAATGTCTGACTTACATTTTTTAAATTTATATTTAATGTAATTATTGATATAACTGGGTTTAAGTACACCATTTTGCTATATTTTTTCCTATGTGTCCCAACTCTTCCTTGTTCCTTTTTCCTCTTTTTCTATCTTTTGAATTGAGAATTTTTTATAATTCTATTTTACCTCTTAGCTATAATTCTTTTATTGTTGTTTTTATTGGTTGCTTTGAGGCTTACAGATATATCCGTAATTTAACAAAGTCTACCATCAAGTGGCCACATACCACTTAGTAGGAGAACCATTTAGGAGCATGCATCCCTCTCTCCCCTCTAAACCTTTATAGTATTGTTTCATATTTCAAATCTATGGTATAAACTCTATAAAACAGTGTTATTAGTGTCGCTTTAAACAGTTATTTATAAAGGGGTTTAAATAGGAAAACATCTTTATATTTACTCACGTAGTTAACATTCCAATGATTTTTACTTCTTTATGTAGATTCAGATTTCTATGTGGTGATATTTTCCATTCTTATAATGTGGGTCCAATGGTGAAGAATTATTTTAGCTTTTGATGTCTGAAACAGTCTTTATTTCAACTTTGTTTTTAAAATATGTTTTTACCAGGTAAAAAATTCTACGTTATGGTTTTGTTATTTCAAAGCAATTTAAAGATGCTATCCACTGTCTTCTAGCTTGCATTGTTTCCAAAGATTTCTGTTTTCATAGTTATCTTGGTTCTGCTGTTCCATAATGTATCTTTTTACCTTGGCTACTTTTTTTTTCTTTCTTATCCCTGGTTTTAAGCAATTTGACTATAATGTGCTTCAGAGTAGTTCTCAATGTATCTTTTGCTTGTTGAAGTTCTTGTATATGTGGGTTAATTTTTATTATAGAAAATATTCAGGTATTATTTCTGAAATACCCCCTCCTCAGGCACTTCAATTAAGCACATGTTAGAATACTTGAAGTTGTCCCACAGAACAATGCTCCATCTATATTTTTTTAGCCTTGATTGATATACTTTTCTTATATTTTCCTGTTTTGTATGCCTTGTAATTTTTTTTTTTTATTTTTACTGATTTCAGAGGGAGAGGGAGAGAGAGATAGAAACATCAATGATGAGAGAGAATCACTGATCAGCTGCCTCCTGCACGCCCCCTATTGGGGATCAAGCCTGCAACCAGGGCATGTGCCCTTGACCGGAATTGAACCCAGGACCCTCCAGTCCCCAGGCCAATGTTCCATCCACTGAGCCAAGCCGGCTAGGGCTGTAATTTTTGTTTGAATGTCATTCATTGTGAATTTTAACTTACTAGGTACTGAGTAGTTTTTACTCCTATAAATATTATTGATCCTTGGGCTGTGGCATGGTTGAATTCCTTAGAAATAATTTGATATTTTGGGGTCTTGCTTTTATGCTTCTTAGGCTTTTCGTCTTGGGTAAATTTTACATGGAGACAAGAAGCTTCTGAGTACCGTCCTCTGTGAATTACAAGTCTTTCCTCTCAGGCTGATAGGAACAGGCCCTATTCCCAATTGTTCTTTCCAATTATTTTGGGTGATTCTTTCCAAAATTGCACATGAAATTGATAGTATGCATTCTATTGAATAATCACAAGGGACCTTATGAAGAACTCATTTTCTGTCTGTGTATCTCTCTCCTCTCTGGTACTCTGTCTGACAAACACTGGCCCCCTTGGCTTCCCTGGGCTCCAGGCTCTAACCCAGGTAACTGCCAAGATCTACTTGGGTTCCTGTGCTAGGCCTAGAAATTTCCTCCAGGTAGTAAACCGGGGCATTCGAATGTCGCCAGAGCTCACTATTTTTATCTCCCACCTCATAGCAATTTCTGTCTTCATTGTCTGATGTAAAATGTTTTGAGAATCATTACTTTAAATATTTTGACTTTTTAAATTTGTTTCAGACAGGGAAATCCAGTCAACTGTCTGAAGTGGAAGTCTTTTCCTTTTTTTTTTTATCATCATTTAATCTGTCTTAACTTTGGGGGAAATCTCAGCATTCGTTTACACTCAAGTGTTTTGCTGGTGTATTTTTATTATATTTATAACGGAAGGCAAGGGTATGTCACATTCACCAGGCAAGAGTAGGAAGAGGACTTAACTCCACAAGTTTAAAATAACCTTGCCTTCATTGAAATTATCATTTTGAAATACTTACTTTAATTGAAATGGCTTGGAATAAATACTAAAAACAAACATACATTTTTACACATGATCTTAGCCAAAAAGCCGAGAAGCGGTTAAACATACATTTTTAAGAACTAATTTTAATGACTTACTTTTCCTATTCTCACATTTGTTAATCACTTTATTCACATCTTGTTCCCTATCCAGTATCTACACTAATAAAAGAGAAAAATGGTAATTGGCATACGGCGATACCTTTTTCATTGGCTAATCAGGGCTATATGCAAATTAACTGCCAACTAAGATTGGCAGTTAACTGCCAACAAGATGCCGGCTAATTTGCATATGTAGGCACAATGCAGGGAGGCGAAAGGGAAAGCAGGAAGAAGCCCCCTGCCACTGACAGTGATCGGATACCCAGGGGGGAGCTAAGAGCTGGGGGGCAGGGCAAAGGCGGCCCCAGGGCCGCCTTTGCCCTGCCCCCCAGCCATGATCGGAGAATCAGGCGCCTTTGCCGCCCTGGCCAGTGATAGCAGGAAGTAGGGGTGGAGCCAGCGATGGGAGCTGGGCACAGTCGAAGCTGGCAGTCCCAGGAGCTAGGGGTCCCTTGCCTGGGCCTAAAGCGAAGCCCACGATCACGGCGCCCCCCGCTGCCACTGCAGGTCCCCGCTGCCTGGGCCGGACGCCTAGGCCAGAGGCATTAGGCCTGGGCAGGGGCGGAGCCTGCAACCGCGGGGAGCTGGGGGTCCCCTGTCCAGGCCTGATACCTCTGCCGGAGGCCTCAGGCCTGGTCAAGGGGCCGATCCGGTGATTGGTGATTGGAGGGTGATGAGGGTCAACTCTTCTGGCCAAGGCATCAGGCCTGGGTGGGGGGCGGAGCCAGGGATTGGGGGGATATGATGGTCCCCTTGCCCAGGCCTGAAGCCTGGGTCAGAGGCCTCAGGCCTGGGCGGGGGCAAGAGCCAGTGATCGGGGGGAGATGGGGGTCCCCTGTCCAAGCCTGACACCTCTGGCAGAGGTGTCAGGTCTGGGCAAGGGGCCGATCAGGCGATCGGAGGGTGATGGGGGTCAACGCCTGAGGGCTCCCAGTATGTGAGAGGGGGCAGGCTGGGCTGAGGGACACTCTCCCCCCACACACACACCCAGTGCACGAATTTCGTGCACCGGGCCCCTAGTTTACAATAAAAATATAAAATGTTAGATTGAACCTACCATTATTTTCTTGAATTTTTCACTACTTAACAAAATGAAACTTATCAAATGTTTCATTTGAATAGACAATATCCTTTCCTAATGATCAATGTTGAGCTGAACTTTATTAGGATCTTCTGCTCAATTTGAATCATGGTAAGTGAAGTGAGATAGGGGAAAACAAAATTGGAGTGTGTATAGAGGTAAAAGCAAAATAAATCACGGACGTGCTGGGAAATGTGCCTGATGAGGAAAGGCTAAAAGATGAAGTGTACCTGCCCAAGAAAATTGAAAGGAAACTTTATAGCACATTTCATGTATATGAAGGAATATTTTATGGGTGGCAGTGAGCAGCTATTTTGTTTGTAAATTGAGGGCAGAACTTCAATAGTCCCCTAGCTGATCATCCTGTCACATGCCTCATTTTCTTCATGCTGTGACCTATCTTACACAGGGCTGGAAAAACAGGATCACTCAAAGGCCATTTTCATTCATTTCTCTCCTATTCCTGAACTTCCAAGTGCTCTGACTCATTGCAGCAAATCTAGACTTGTAACAACTAGCATCCAAAGCTCTCCAGCAAATAATGTTATACTTTTCTGTCATGGTTCAATATTTCCTATACTGGCTGGTCTATTTAAGCCAGACTTTTCTATGCCATAATTCTAGACCTCTCTTATCTCCAAACCTTCTTCCCATTTTTTACCCATCCGCATGCCTTTCCCAGTCCTTTCTATAAACAATGCCCATAATTTCTAAAATTAGACACAAAATTGTTTTTTAAAAAAATACTTTTATATTAAACATTATCTAAATCTAAATTACCATCATTTTAGCTTTCACCATTTATTCCATACTTTAAACCTGTCAATAGGTTTATTGACTTCAACTGGTTGTAGGGATTGCTCCCTGCACAGAACCAGGGGAAACTATGAGCCATGTAACCTGTGAATGCACGCCCTAGGCCTGTGCCTGCACACCTGAGCAGCCGTATGTGTGGGCCTGCATCTTACCTTTTATTTCTTCGTCACTGATAATTCTCCCACTATTCATTTACTCCTGAGGCTGATATTTAAAGCCTCTCCTTTCCCCAGCCCCAAAATAGATACTTTCTGCCTTATTATATTTTCTTTCTCCCTGTTTTACCACCTCAGATTTCATGCTTTTAACCAAGGCTTCCTCAAGTTTGGCATTATTGACATTTGGGATTAGGTGATTGTGTTGTTGTGGGGGATGTCCTGTCTATATTGTAGGGTGTTTAGTAGTATTACTGGCCTCTCCCCACTAGATTCTATAGCATCCCTCGCCCTGTAAGAGCCAAAAATGTCCAGCCATTTTCAAATATTCTTGTGGGGGCAAAATCACTCCTGATTGAGAACCACTGCTCTAGCCACACCAAATTAGTAATAATTCCTCAACACTACATGCTGATTCATGTGTCTGTGCCTCTATCAGCATGATTTCTTCTCCCCTTTATAGTCTTCTTGTATGTGAAAGATTGAAGAACCTCTATTCATACTTAGAAATAAAGCCAACAAAGAAACAAAACAACTAACAAAAATTACCACAATATGAATCACAGTAGTTTAGGTCACTACCCTGAGGAAGTATAACAGGATCCCTAGGCAGAATTTATCATACTCTTCTCATTGCTATTATACATGTAGATGGTGTGCATTTTCTATTGCTTTTCTTCATTACATTTCCTCATAATTTATTTTACTTAAATTCATCTTACCTAATGGAATATGAGGGCTGTGAAAATAATGTGAATCCAAACCACCCCTGTAGCCCTATGCCAGGCATGTATGTACTAGATAGTTACTGAAGAAAACATTTAATATTACCTTTTCTCCTGATCAAAAAACCCATACACACATTATTCCAAGCTTAATGAAAGCCTTTAGTATTCATTTTATAACCTTATAAGAATTATAATTTTTATAATTTTATAACACTAGTGGTTTAAAAATTAAGCTTTAAAACTCACTATCTAAAAAAAGAAATGGTTTAAAAAATAAGCCTCAAATGTTAAATATTTTTCTTTAAAAAAAAATTATTGAAGGAAGGAATCTTTTTATTTCTTAACAAAACTTTTGTGCAAACAAATATTTTTGACTGGATACTAAATAATTGAGAAAACTATTATACTCACAAGAATGAGACTGAATAATATTAAAATGAATATAATTTTTCTGAACAATTTTTCCTGCTTTACTTTTTATTTCATATATTGAAATTTAATTATGCATCCTAAAATATAGGCCATCTTGGTTAATTTAATAAACTTCAGACTAAAAGCATCTCTTAGTTTTCCTGATCCTATGTCAAATTTAAAATATTACTTGGTTATAACTTTTTCAAAAAATCGAAGAACTATTTCCAGTTTCTTTGCTGTCATTTCTATTTTCTTCTAAATTTCTAGGACAGTATTTGTTAGCTGCATGCCCTTAAATAATTGTGTGTGTATAAAGTATATGTAACTATCTGATTATTCACACACACATGCATAGATATAGACACAGACACAGACACAGACATAGACACAGACATAGATATTCAGGGGCACATAGAGACACATACCGCTGATTCTTTTTTATCATCCCAGAGAACAGAATGTGAAACTAAGGAGCAAATGGGCCTCCATCCTTTCTGGTCCTCCTTGCTTTGAGAAAGAAGTGTTCTGAGTAACTGAGCTCCAACCCAGGTCATCCTGCTGCCGTTACTATCTGACAGTGCTAAGCTTCAAGACATCCAAAGTGAGTGTGTGGATAAATGTCTATTTACATATTCTGACTAGCACATCCCAAAAGATCCTGAGGAAATACCAGATAGCATGCTTTTTTTGGATCTTCTTATCCCTCCCTTTTGATTCCTCTCCTTCGCAGGGGCTCCACAGACTTCAGAAAGCTGGAGACTTTCTGGTCTCACCTTGAGATCCTTCTTTCATGCTTATTCTTTTTTTGGCAGACAGTTGTTTCATCTGAGCTCAAATGAGCACATCTAATGCTGTTGCATTGATTCTGTGGGAGGTTTTATGAATACAAAGTGCATTAGACTCAGCTCCAGCATATCATTCTCCAAAGGATGCTTATTTTGGAATTTAAAACAAAAAGAGACTTAATGTCATGAATAGTAAAATTAAAATAATATTGTGCGATTAAAATATGATTGCACAATGTTATTTCACTGTCAGCATATCTTTGACCACTGGTGCCTTTCTGAACTGGAAGTTGGTGGTATTCCTAAGCCAGAGACTTAAATAAGCTCTCAGGCCACTATATTGATTACTTTTCTCCCTTTCTTCCTCTTTTCTCCTCTTTACCTCTTTTCAGTGTTACAGAGGCTTACACAAAAAAAAGAATTTTATTTGTGCACTAAACAAATATTTATTGCTTACAAGATTCTAGGGTCTGACTAACAGAGATGAAAAAGACCTGGTACCTGTTCCTGAGGGCCTCTCTGTTTAGAGAGAAAATAATTACACCAACAGATCAATTGCAAACTAATAAGTTCTGTAATAAGAAGACAGAGAAGAGGTTGATGGAAGGCTTGAAACATGGGAAGACTTGTGTACTGTTTTTGCACTATAATTAAGAGTTTTCTTGGCAGGAAAGGAGGAAGATAAGAGAAAAAGCCTGAACAAAAGTCAGCAACTTAGAATAACCAGTCCCATTTGAGAAATGATAAATACAATTCATGGACCATGCCTCTGGACATGTTATATGTTATATGACTGCCTATTGTCTCTGGACTTGAGAGAGCTACCATGATCAAGGTTCCCAGCTTATTTCTCAGGGCAATGCCCTCTGAGTCAGTGCCAGGCTCTCCACCATGTACTAAGATCCATGTGGAGAAGAGTGGCACTTTTTTGTGTAGTTTATGTCATTATTTGTCCAATTTAGTGGCTTCTCAGTTAACTTATTCTGTTCAGTCTCATCCCAGTTTAAAATTATCCCTAGGAAGATAATTTAATTTCATGGACATAAGTAAATATCCATCAAATAGTTTTGAGTTAAATATTTTTTTAATTTGATGCTCTATAGATCTACTTGCTCAAGTCACTAAAACCATCTGAATTTCAATTTTATCATCTACAAAATTAGAATATTAATAAATTCTCATTATTATCTACACTAATAAAAGAGAAACATGCAAATTGACTGCCCCTCTGCTATGCCCACCAGCCAATCAGAGCAATATGCAAATTAACCCAACAAAGATGGTGGTTAATTTGCATGCACAGGCAGGGTTCAAAGACTGAAGACAGGTAGAAGGAAGCCAAGACAGGTAGAAGGGAGCGAAGCAGCTCAGAAGGGAACGGAGCTGAGGCAGCGAAGATGGGAGCGGAGCTGAGAAAGCAGACACAGGAGGGAGCGAGGCAGCAGAGATGGGAAGGAGCGAAGCAGCGGAGAAGGGAGGGAGCGAGGCAGCAGAGAAAGGACCGGGCTTTTCTCCCTTCTCTGCTGCTTCGCTCTGGCCTCAGGAAGCCCTATTCTTGCAGGAATCTTCCTGCAATGGGCCGCTAGTATGAGTAATAAATGGGCTAAAAGTATAAAGTGCTATGATTCCATGATAACTAATTGGATGGTGGAATTATAAGCAGTGGTGTTATCTACACCAATAATATAATTATAACTAGAGACCCTGTGCGTGAATTCATGCACCAGTGGGGTCCCTCAGCCTGTCTTGCGGGATTGGGCCAAAATCAGCTCTCCGACATCCCTCAAGGGGTCCCAGATTGCAAGAGCGTACAGGTCAGGCTGAGGGACCCCACCAGTGCATGATCAGGGCCAGTGAGGGGCATGGGAGGGCTCCAGGGCATGTCTAGCCCATCTCACTCAGTCCCAATCGGCTGGACCCCAGCAGCAAGCTAACCTATCAATCAGAGTGTCTGCCCCCTGATGGTCAGTGCACATCATAGCGAGTGCTTGAATAGCCTTAGCATATCATTAGCATATTAAGCTTGGATTGGTTGAACAGATGACCAGACACTTAGCATATTAGGCTTTTATTATATAGGATAAATCCCTTACTAGATTATTTCTCCAAAAGATTCTTTCAGCTTTCAGAACATTCCCCATCTTTTGTTTAAGAATCACAGCAAACTTTATTGTATATGCTAGGTTAGTTATTTCTTAAAAAGTGAGATAAACATCCTAAATTCTTCTTACAATTAAAAGATTACAGAAATTATGAGTATAGACACATTTCAATGAATTTTTTTTCTGTATTACAGAATCATTACAATTATTTCTTGATGGTAGGCATGTAAAAGGAAATGTAAAAATGCTCGAGTTTTCAGGACTAATTTGCAATAATTGTATTATATTTTGAAAAGGTGCTGTGTGTGTTTCCCCAACAAACTTGGGTTAGAGATAAGATCATTGGTGCACAGCAGTCCAATTATTTCTCTATAAGTTCTTTTGAAATAACAGGGCCCAAGGAGCCTCTGGACTCGATTTTCTAAGTAAAATGACATTCCGTTAAAAAGTGCCAGGGTCCAGGAACATTGGATTTCTGAAACAGACTACCTCATTAAGTAGATTATGTGCAAGGGAGATCAGGTGGCAACCTTCCTTAATTGATTTTTAACAATTCTGTAGCTATAGTGCTACCATTTGTGCAGCTGTAATTAAAGGCCCAGTGTTTCAATTTCCACTCTTTCTTTCCTGACCTGTTCACAGGTGCCTGCTGCAGGTTGAAGCCCACAGTGCAAGCTTTATTAATAATGAATTTGAGAAATAACTGTGATAGAATTTATGTTCCCTCAACAGAGTTGGCAGTGTTTCCCTCCATGGGAGAGCAGATTCTGTAATCTCACTTCCCAGCAATGGCAATACTGAAGCAGAATGAATGGGAGCTAATCAAATGGAACCAACTTACTTGGCTGGTTCAATTCATTTACAGAATTGATGAGAACACAATATTTCGTCTTGCTATTCTTAGGTCATTAAGACAATCTTAGGGAAAATCAGACAGAAAAAAAGCTCCACATTTGTGT
Source organism: Myotis nattereri (assembly GCF_964212035.1). Classification (NCBI taxonomy): domain Eukaryota; kingdom Metazoa; phylum Chordata; class Mammalia; order Chiroptera; family Vespertilionidae; genus Myotis; species Myotis nattereri. The sequence goes on along the minus strand of NC_138086.1, from coordinate 42,653,560 downwards.
TTGATTGACCCTATATTGAAAATATAAAACGAGATGAATTTGGAATAGGATATGACTCTTTTATCCAAATATTTGTATTTTATCACTTAATGAAAATGTATATTATTTATATTGTTTAGTCTAATCAGAATGCAGAGCATGGCTGAAACTATGACATGCTCCTATCAATTAAATATCTGAAGTAATAAAAATAATCATATATGTCAGCTAGACATGTATAGTAGGCAATCAATAAACACTCTATTACTTGAGTGTTTAAGTAGCTCCTCCTAAAACATATAACATGTTCAAATAACAATAAAACCCTATTAAATATAATTTAGGCAGAGAAAATTTAAAAGGCAATACAAGATTTAACAATGCTTACAATGTTTATCAAGAATACCCAGAGTTATCCATACTGTGAAGTGTAAAGGCACAGTCCCCAATGTTGCCCTGAGTTTAGAGGGTTCCCCAACCCACTTTCAGGTTTAGTAATTTGCTAGAAGAGCTCATAGAACTGACTGAAAGCTCATAAACTACTGTTTATTATAGGGAAATATATACAAATTAATATCAGCCGAAAAGAGAGACACAAGGACAAAGTCTGGGAGGTTTCAAAATATGAAGCTTTCGTTGTCTTCTCCTGGCATTGACATGAAGAAACAATGTGCACATGGTATTGCCAAACTGGGAAGCTCATCCACGATTTTGTGTCCATAGTTTACACAGACACTATAATACACTAGAGTAGCGGTTCTAAACCTGTGGGTCGCAACCCCTTTGGCGGTCGAACGACCCTTTCACAGGGGTCTCCTAAGAACATCCTGCATATCAGATATTTACATTATGATTCATAACAGTAGCAACATTACAGTTATGAAGTAGCAACGAAAATAATTTTATGGTTGGGTCACAACATGAGGAACTGTATTTAAAGGGCCAGAAGGTTGAGAACCACTGCACTAGAGGCCTAGTGCATGAAATTCATGCACTGGGGGGAAGGGGTTGTCCTTCAGCCCAGCTTGCACCCTCTCCAATCTGGGACATCCCTCTCGCAATCAGGGACTGCTGGCTCCCAACCGCTCACCTGCCTGCCTATCTGATCACCCCTAACCTCTGCCTGCCAGTCTGATCACCCCCTAACCACTCCCCTGCCAGCCTGATCGATGCCTAACTGCTCTCCTGCCAGCCTGATTGCTCCCAACTGCCCTCCCCTGCTGGCCCGATCACCCCGAACTGTCCTCCCCTGGAGGCCTGGTCCCCCCCATCTGCCCTCCTTTGCCAGCCATCTTGTGACCACATGAGGGTGGCCATCTTTGACCACATGGGGGCAGCCAGCTTGTGCGAGGGCATGACAGTCAATTTGCATATTACCTCTTTATTATATAGGATAGCCATGACTGATTCATTTAATTGCTCACATGTTGAACTCAGTCTTTAAGTCAACTGACACCATGTGAGCAAAAGTCCCCACCCTATTTCACAATGTTTCTCAATCTGGTGGGGCCAGACCCACCCTACAGTTCTTGGTAGGATGACCCATACACAGATCCAGTATACACAGGCCCCCACTAAACAAAAACATTTCTATCAAGTATGTAATAGACTATCTCCCAAAGGCCAAATACTTCCTTGGGCAAGGCAAATTCTTAACTACATGATAAATATTACTGATTCTTTTTGTTACATCTATGTGTGGAGTTAAAATACATAGTAGATAAGTGTATGGTAATATTTCTAGTTTTATCCACTGTGACTTTCCTTAACTAAGATGGTATAATCAGACACTATTAATATTCTATTCCCTAGCAGTCTATGACTATTTTGTCTATATAGTTTAATGCACAACCTTCTATTCTTGAGCCTTATAGAAATATTTTAATCCCAAGCTATTTTATTTTAGTGGGTCAATTTTGTTTATACATCCATGTCAACCCAGAGCTGTTCCCCGCCCCCCCCCCCCCCCCGGGAAAGCTTTTCATCATACCACTTAGCACTTTCCCCAACATCCCCAAACACAAATACAACAAAACTAATTTTTGGTTCTCCCTTGTCTAATTTAGTGACTTCTCAGTTAACTTATTCAGTTTAGTCTCATCTCAGTTTAAAATTTTCCCTGGGAAGGTAATTTAATTTGATAGAAATAAGTAAATATCAATCAAATAGAATTCAGTTAAATATTTCAGGAATCCTGCTAACTAAGTCTGACCAATTCTAACATGTGATTACTAATATTCCCATTTCTAAGAGGAATTACTCATAAGGATTAACATTTTCAAAACTAACAAGATTATGTTGTACTACTCTGAAAATAAATATAATACTATAAGTATTTTATAAATATTTGTTATGAAAAACAAAACTGTATATTATTATTCTTCCATGAAAAGTTCCATTTAGAATATCTTTATCCAGATGGGGAATACTCATTAGCAGAGAATCTGACAACAGGAAGGAAAAAGCAGCCAAACAAACAAATTACCTTAATGACAATAATCATTAGGAAGGAATGGAAACGCTTTAGATGAAGAAGTGATTGCAGGGTTGGGGGCGAGAGCAGAGATTTGCCGTAAATGGAGCTGAAAACACCCCAGTGTGTGTGGAAGGCTGCAGGGGTGCTTATTCTGTGCCAGAACTTGGTTCCAGCCTGTAGTTATATTGTTTTAAAAAAATATGTCTTCTATATGGATATCAATTTGCATTATGCTTCTCTATAGGATTCTCTAAAATGCTTTGGCACTCACCATGCAGAGGACAACAAGGAGTCAGCGCTTTCAAAAATCTTGAGGACAAATGGCTGCGTTAGGAACTCTAGTCTAGTGGAAAATGGCTAGGACTCACATAGCCAAATTACAAATGGTTTCAGTATAAGAAGGAAGGTATATGCTATGTATATATATATTTCATTTAATCCTCCTGACTATCCTATAAGTTGGAGATTATTATTTTATTTTCAGATGAAGAAATGAGGTGCACAGGGATGAAGAACCTGCCCCAGGTTAAGCTGTTAAAATGGCCAGTGAAGGATTCAATTCCCACTTTAGAGTACTCAAAGACTGTGTTTTCCCCCATACTCTTGTCTGAAGTATTGCAGAATCACACCAAGATGGCTCACTGCTGTGGACATAGTATTCTGAATAGCCGTACTGGTGAAACTGTTTATTATTTAAATGTTTTTCCTTGAGGCTATGAAGGGTGGACAGGCTAACAGTTTTTAAAGAACAAGATGGTCAGCCTGGCTTCATATCTCTAATCTGCCCCTAGCTGTGCAACCTTGAGCATATTACCCAATTCTCTGAACAAGACTTTTCCTCCTAAGTGAATTAGGTGAAACAGAAGCAACTTCAAAGGTCTGCTGTACATATTAAATAAGACAGGTAACAGAGCACGCAGCACAGTGCCTGATATTAAGGGGTGGGACAGCTCAGCAGCTTTTCAGGTTGCCAAATACTAGGGATCCCATTAGTATAGCTGATTAGAAAATTTGAAGGTAGGAACCCAGGATTGTCTATAAAGGTCCTTAAATTGCAGACACACATAAATTGAACCCAGTCCTGCCCAAAATAATGTTAGAGATAAGCGATGCCTACATTAATCTATTGCCTCTACTTTTTTTTTTTTAAGCTAACAAGAAAGTTGAGAGTTGCAATGATAACAATATTAAAACCATCCAACTATCAGACACTGAAGACAAAAGGCAGTTAACTGACATTGAACTGAGGGTATAAGGTCTAGTTGCAGTTAACTGAAAGACTGAACTCAAGAGTGCAAGGTTTGGTTTTATAATACTTTTAGCTCTACTTGTTATATTAGTGACTGCCTACCAGTACTTATTATAACAAAACAGCTAATATGAATTAAACACTTACCATAAGTTTCTTATGGAGCAACTTCTATTCTCTCAGTCTTATAGATTAGGAAACAGGCACCTAGAGATTAAAAGGATTGCCCAAGGACCACAAAGTCAGAACCAAGGAAATGTGAGCCTCTGCTCTCTTACTATAGCAATGTATTGGCTCTCTAAGGTGGGGGTGGGGGGGCTGAAAATGTAAAATAAAAGACATTAAATCTATTAACATTTCCTTAATGGTATAGGTAAAAAAATCCATATTTCAAACTCTGAAAAGTAAGTATATACTTTTTATTTATAAAAATTACTTCTAATGCCCCTCTAAATAAAATTCACATCAGAAAACACTGTGACACATAGGGGGTCCTATGTGTCTCAGCCTGGTCTTGAAAACATAATAAATTTTCAAAATTGTAGACAATACAAGTAAGCAAAATTTAAAGTCTACATTTCCCTTTGTTTTTAGTCCGATTTTTCATAGAGTTCTTTCTCCCATCCCCAAACTTGTGAAAAATTTCATATATACAGAAAAGTATATTGAAATAATAGTACAATAAGCACCCATCCATACACTCTCCATCTGGATTCGTCAATAACAGTATTTAGCCATAAATACTTTCTTTCTCTCTATGCACACAGATATGTGGGGTGGGATGGTGTTTTATTTTGTTTTTCTTTGATTTGCGGTGCCATTTGAAAAAGTTGTAAACGTGGTATTTCACTTCCTTAAGAATAAGGAATTAGCCCAGCCAGTGTTGCTCAGTGGTTGAGCATTGCCCTATGAACCAGGATGTCACAGTTTGATTCCCATTCAGGGCAAATGCCCACGTTGCAGGCTCAATCCCCAGTAGGAGGCATATAGGAAACAACTAATCAATGATTCTCTCTCTATCATTTACGTTTCTATCTCTCTTCCTCTCTGAAATCAATAAAAACATATATTAAAAAAGAAAAAGAAATTAATTTGGTGCCTTATTGAAAATATTATTTTGATTTTCTGTATCTTAGTTTCATAAGTGAGTCAAAATCAAGAGGATACCAAAGGTGTATAATCCTAACTGATTTGTAATTAGCATATGAATAGGATGACCTTGCCTGTAACTGCTTGCTAAAGAATCTGTGAGTCTTTAGTAAAGTTCTCCTGTCACAGTCAAGGACTATCATCCTCTTCAAAGGAAAAAAGATGTGCAAATCACAGGGTTCCTATATGCTGAATTCAAGTAGAGCTCAAATCTCTCCTGTGATTTGCCATCATTTTCACAATTATGTCTGGTACCCAGAAGGTGCACTTGTCAGCACTGCAGCATTTGTATGTGGAAAGGAACACCCACAGCTCCCTCTACTTTGTTTAATATTCAACATATGAGCCTTAAAACTCCAATAAACAAGTACTGTTGTTTAAACATTAATCAATATTCCTCAGTGTTTACTCACTACTTACACAAAAATAAAAATTTGTAAGATTGACAAATTAAATCTCATGTTATAAATTGACTAGAGGCCCAGTGCATGAAATCCGTGCACCAGTAGGGTCCCTTGTGGCTGCTGGCCGGGGTCTCCCTTCACACCCACCTTGGCCTGTGCTGCCCATTCACGTGCTCCACCATCCCGCCATGGTCCCGCTCTCATCGGGGCCCATCAGGGCCAGCAGTTCCTCCACTGCCACCCTGCCAGCACTGTGTTGCCGACGCCCACCATGTTCCAAGCTGCCCCCTGATGGTCAGCACACGTCTAACTCCTGGTCAAACTCCTACCCATAGGGACAATTTGCATATTAGCCTTTTATTATATAGGACTAGAGGCCCGGTGCACAAAAATTTGTGCACTCGGGGGGAAGAGGGGGATCCCTCAGCCCGGCCTGTGCCCTCTCCTAGTCTGGTACCCCTCGGGAGATAACGACCTGCTGGCTTAGGCCTGCTCCTGGGTGGCAGAGGGCAGGCACAATCCCTAGGTGCAGCCCCTGGTCAGGCTCAGAGCTGGGTCGAATGGGGAGTTGGGGCGCCGCCCCTGTCATGCACAGAGCAGGGCGGATCGGGAGGTTGCAATGCCACGCTCAGTCACACTCAGGGTAGGGCTGATTGGGGGGTTGGGGCACCGCCCCCTGTCACACTCAAGGCAGGGTCGATGGGGAGGTTGCGGCACCACCCCCTGTCACGCACAGAGCAGGGCCCATCGGGGTTTGGGGAGCTCCCCCTGTCATGCACAGAGCAGGGCCCATCAGGGAATTGGGGAGCTCCCCCCGTCACTCACAAAGTAGGGCCGATAGGGGATTTGGGGCACCGCCCCGTCACACACAGAGCAGGGCCAATCAGGGGGTTGGGGTGCCGCACCCTGTCACACTCAGGGCAGGGCCAATGGGGAGGTTATGGCTGTACCCCGTCACACACAGAGCAGGGCCCGTGGCGCGGGGGGGGGGGTGGGGAAGGGGGGTTGGGGCGCCGCACCCTGTCACACACCGAGCCGCAGGGTGATCAGGCGGTTGAGGAGCTCCCCCCTATCAGGCACAGAGCAGGGCTGATCAGGGGATTGGGGCGCCTTCCCCTGTCACAAACAGAGCAGGGCCGATAGGGAGGTTGTGGTCCCACCCCCTGTCACACACAGAGCCGCAGGGCGATCAGGGGGTTTGGGTGCTGCCCCCTGTCATGCTGATCCCGGTGTCGGGAGGCTTCGTGGCTCCGCTGATCCTGGTGCTGGGAGGCATATTACCCTTTGACTATATAGAATAGAGGCCTGGTGCACGTGTGGGGGCCGGCTGGTTTGCCCTGAAGGGTGTCCTGGATCAGGGTGTGGGTCCCCACTGGGCTGCCTGGCCAGCCTGGATGAGGGGATGATGGCTGTTTGCAGCTGGTCACACACCCTTCAGGGTGGGGGTCCCCACTGGGGTGCTTGGCCAGTCTGGGTGAGGGGCTGAGGGCTGTTTTCAGGCTGGCGGGTGACGGAAGCTCCCAACCGCTCCTTTTTTTCTTTTTTTTAATTCTGGGCCAGCTTTAGCTCTGAGTCTCCAGCTCTTAGGCCTCCGCTGCTGAAAGCAGGTATCTGGTTTGTTTCGGTTCTATAATTGAAACAATGTATAACTCCAGCTCTGAGATCCCGGGCCAGCTGAAAGCAGGTTTCTGGGGTTTTGTTTAGCTTCTATATTTGTTACAATGTTTCAAACTGCAGGCTCAGAGGCTGGCAAGGCAGGCAGGGAACGTTGGTTTCCTCCGTCACTGAAGCAAGCAAGCCTCATGTTAGTTTCAAGCTGCCTGGCTGCCGGCCGCCATCTTGGCTGGCAGTTAATTTGCATATCGCCCTGATTAGCCAATGGGAAGGTTAGCGGTCGTACGCTAATTACCATGTTTCTCTTTTATTCGTTAGGATTACAATCTTAGTAGAATAATATTGATATTTGATTTAAAATATTTCTAATAAAAATTCTTTTAAACATAGAAACCATTGTAAGATTTAGACAAAACATAGCAGATTTTGTCACAGAGAAAGAGAAAAGAAGTTACACAGTGCAAACTTTGAGCCTGCTGTCTGGGTCCAAATTCTGTCATTTTCCACTTAATAGCTGTGTGACTTTAGCCAAGATTATCTTTGCAGAGCTTTGATAACAGGTATACAGTATGTGTTAAATGTTACCTACATATACAATATCACAATTATTAGAGAGGCAATTTTCAAACTTTCTGGTCTCTAAACTCCTTTATTGAGAATTTTGAAGAGGTTTTGCTTAAATTGGTTACATTTATCAATAATTATGTCAGCATATGCAGAAAAAGTAAATTCAAAAAATTTATATTTGGTTTCTCTTTTAGGATATATTGTCATCTTGTTTACCAGTAATAACTATACATATACAGTAAGTCCTCACTTAAAGTAACTGACTATAACTTTAAGGAACTGCATAGCAAAATAAATTTTACTATAAGCTAATTCATATAAACAAGAGTTAAGTTTCTATGGCATCTCATCAATGTTATAAAAAACAACATTGAATGAAATAATGTCATTTGAATACTTGATGGTATGTACTTATATATACATATACTTAAATATTAAAACAAGGATAAATGCATATGTAGAATAGATGTATACATTCATTCTATTCTATTTTTTAAATTCAATGTAAACCAATAACTACTATCTAATTATCCTTTTTTGGCATCACAACTACCCCACATTTTATCTTGGTTTTTTATTTGAATTTCATTTTGAACTCATGTCCTTTTATAGACTTGAAATTGCAACAGCACGGATAAAACTAGAGAGCATTATGCTAAGTGAAATAAGCCAGTCAGAGAAAGATAAATATCACATAATTTCACTCATTTGTGATATATAATGAACAAAATACACTGATGAACAAAAACAGATCCAGAGACAAAGAAGCATTGATCAGACTGTCAAACCTCAGAGGGAAGGTAGGAGAGGGTGGGGGTACAGGGGAGAGATCAACCAAAGGACTTGTATGCAGGCATATAAGCCTAACAAATGGCCACAGATACCAGGGGGGCAAGGGCATAAGTGTGTGTGTGTGTGTGGGGGGGGGGGGGGTTAAGGACACATATGTAATACTTTAATCAATAAAGAAAAAAAAAGAAAAAATAGAAGTATTTCAATTACTTATGACTTCAAGCTTACATTTTTCAACTCTTCCTTCTTCAGTTGTATTCTTTGTCCATTCAGTAATAGTCTTGGTATTTTTTAAAATATTTTTTACAGATACTATTTTTTAAAAAAACCTTACATGAGAATATGTTTTGTTTATTTACTAGCATTTTAGAGAGAGAGGGAGAAGAGAGAGAGAGAGAGAGCAGTACATCAGTTGGTGCCTCCAGTATGTGTTTTGACTAGTAATTGAATTTATGTGCCCCAACCAGGAATCGAACCCATAGCCTTTTGGTGTACAGTACTGGATAATGCTCTAACCAACTGAGTCACCTGGCCAGGGAAGTCCAGGAATTTTTTTAAAGCTTTCATGCTTTTCTGAAGTAATGAAAAGTTTTATGCCCATTTTGAATGGTCTCTGTCCTAGAACAGAATCAAATCTCTAAGAAGCTCTGGTTCTCTTTTTTGTGACTAGGATTAAAAATAAAAATCTTGGCACTAGGCAGTGGTTCTCAACCTTCTGGCCCTTTAAATACAGTTTCTCATATTGTGACCCAACCATAAAATTATTTTCGTTGCTACTTCATAACTGTAATGTTGCTACTGTTATGAATCATAATGTAAATATCTGATATGCAGGATGGTCTTAGGTGACCCCTGTGAAAGGGTCGTTCGACCGCCAAAAGGGCCGCGACCCACAGGTTGAGAACCGCTGCACTAGAGGGTGCATGTGAGTACTGGTAGTATGAAGATGTAGCTCTTATCTTCAATAAATTAATTAAAACAGATGAATACTATAGTTCTGTTCAGGAGAGAGAGAATAGTGAATGTCCAGGGGTGTCTTTTCTATAAGTACATTCTTTCTTTCTTTTTTTTTAAGGAACTGTTTATTTTCTGTCAATGTTATTTTCATTTTCCATTTAAGCGTCTGTGGAAGAACAGCTTAAGGAACAACCCTCAGTGGTTGTCCCTACCCATTCATTAGCCTGAGCGGTAGGAGCTGCAGACCAGTCTTCAGTGGCCGGCTCATGCTGCAGACTTCAATAGGAAGCTGCCGGATACACAGGGCACCTGCGTCCCTTCAGACCAGCCGGGTCCCTCAGGTTGAGCAGCAGTGCACTTGGGAGCTGAAGCAGTCCATCTGCCTGGGATTTCCACCCTGATCACATTTCCCAGCAGTGGCTGCTCTTCCTTTTCCACCTCTTCCACTTCATTCTGATGGGAACCCAGAACAACACCTTACGGACCCCTCTCTGGGTGTCACCTTGTACACAATGCTGCTGCTGAACTCCATGAAGAGCTGGTGACTTCTATAGTCCTCAAAATTGTATTCTATATTGTTCTATGACATTTGGCAAGTAAGTATTTCCTCATCCTTTTCATTAGAAATGTATTATATGAATGTATTTCCCAAGGGCTACATAGTAATTAAAGTATAGGAGCTAGGAGACTGAATGAGGAAAAATAAATTGTTTGATAAACAGAGCATCTTATATTAATGCAACATCAAATTTCAACTTAATGTTTCGTTAAACCCACTTTATTAAAGTATAATTTATATACAATAAATTGCACACATTTTAAGTGTACACTTCTACAAGTTTTGACAAATATAAAAGGCTTTCATACTAAGATGCCAATCAAGAGAATCTATCAACTATTATAAAGTAAGTGTCACCAAGGGGACTGTAATTTTCCTTAAAAACTTTCTATTACTCTAACTCCACTGTCATGCATCTTCTCAATTCTGCACTCATAGGATTATTAGAATCACCTGTCCTTTTATCAACTGGAAAGAAATAGGTCCTTTTCCTCAGACAGACTACATTGGGATTCTGAAACACCAAGTGATGCATGTTATTGGTTTATTGTCTGAATACATAGTTCCAGTCAGCTAATTTTTTTGGATATAATGACTGAAATAGCCACAATTCAAAAATAATTCATAATATAGCTTATATTTATCTGTCATTTTTATGTGATTACAATTGCATTTGGTTAGAATAATAGTTATTTATAAAAATACTTTTTTTTATAATTTCTCTTAAAAATAAATATTTTTTATTTATTTATATGCCATTTACTCTCAAGGTACTTTGATTTCTTGAGTTCAAATTATGTCTGAATAGAGCCTCCCAATTGAACCTGTACTCTAAATAGCTGGAGTTCACTAGTATGCATTAAAAAATAAATAAATGTGAAAACTTGCACTGTTCCTGAAGAATAAATCTTTATAATTTTTAAAACTTGCATCATAATCAGGTAACAATAACATATTACCTAAAAAACATTTAATCTCATTTTCTCAATAGTGTTTCTGAGAAAAAAGAAGAAAAGTGATTTTGGCCTAAGTGTAGGAATATGTAAACAGTACATACAGTCAACTAGGACCCTCTATTTAACCATGTTCTTGTCACCAAAACCCTGAGAAGGCCACTTCAAATCTCTGGCTCTCATTCTCCTCACCCTAGGAAGGATGTATAAATAAAAATTCAATTATTCTTAAACCTTTTGTTGTTGTTGTTTGTTTTTGTTTTACAAATAGCACACACAATTTGGGAAGCTTGGCCTTACCATATAAGGCCAACAGAATTAAGGCACTTCATTAAATTAAAGATGGAACAGACATTCAAATAGGATGACAATGAATTTTCCCCCATTATATTATTAGCAGAAATAATGAAATTAAAGCTATATTGCCCTCCTAGAATTAGTCTTTCTGAAACTCTCAGACTCTAAATCCCCATCTCCTTTATTGGTCCTAACATTTTCTAAAAGCTGAATTCCCACCTTCTTCATCTTAATATCATAACACCCTAGAAACAGGCCAGGCTCATATAATCACTCAATTTTTAAAAAGTAATTTAACTTCAGGACCTCAGTTAATCTTCACTACCACCTTAAAAAAAAAAAAAGCTATTTTCAATCCACTTTACTGATTGGAAAAATAAAATTAGAAAGGTTAAGTAATGTCAAAATCCCACAGATCATAAATGACAGAGGTAAGACCTCATTCTCAAATCTTCTGAAGTTAGAAAAGTTAGATAACTCTAATTACAGAGGCAAACATTTTCCCTTGTCATCCTTTACAGTGATTCATTTAACATCAATAATAACATACTATTTTTTAAAAAGAGGAAGGTAGGAGAGCAAAAGAAAACATTTAAGAGGATAAGAATGTAAAATTTTCAAATGTACATTACCCAAGTATAAATTCACATCAGATTAAAAAATAAAAGCATTGAATAAAAATAATCAGAGCTTAGCACTAAATAGACCATTCAAATTGGCCCAGACTCACTATACTGATAATATGAATATATTTTCAAACTGACACCCCTGTCTAAATTCCTCAGAGTTTATGTTTATATACTGAAAAATTGTTTGTTAAGAAGGTAGATCTCGTGTTAAGTGTTCTTATTACAATAAAAAGCAGTTAAAAAAACACTAAAAAAAAAAAAAAAAAACACCTCATAGACATAGACAACAGCATTGTGATTACCAGAGTGGAAGTGGGGTAGCAGAAGTAGAAGAGGATAAACGGGATAAATGGTGATGGAAGGGGACATGACTTGGGGTGGTGAACACACAATACAATATACAGATGATCCTATATAATAAAAGGCTAATATGCAAATCGACTGAACAGTGGAATGACTGGTTGCTATGACATGCACTGACCACCAGGGGCAGACAGTCAACGTAGGAGCTGCCCCTGGCGGTCAGTGCACTCTCACAGGGGAAGCACCACTCAGCCAGAAGCCAAGCAATGGGCCTAAGCCATCAGTCAGACATCCCCTGAGGGCTCCCGGACTGCAAGAGGGTGCAGGCCAGGCTGAGGGACCCTCCTGAGTGCACGAATTTCATGCACTGGGTCTCTAGTGTATTTATAGAATTGTACTCCTGAAACCTATATAATTTTATCAACTGCCAACCCCAGAAAATTAAAGAAAAAAAGGTAGAAAGAAATGGCTAGACCAGATGTAGTGCAGCTGGCATCAGATCTGTTCCTAAGGACAATATGGTAGGAGAAGGTTAATTTCTCTCTCAAATTGTTCTGCTTTGCTTTTTCCCTAGGGTGAAAATCTGTGTCTGGGAGAGAGGAAGGTAACTTAAGAGAAATTTCAAATATCAATAACTGAGTCAGTAACAAGATGAATGACAGAAAATAATAGAAATTAACATTATTGTTAGCAATAATCCTTCCCTTGAATTTTTTTGTTGTTATTGTGGGACCAAGACCTGGAGCAAAAAGAAAAAAAAACAAACACCTCAACACCTGCTTTTTTGTTGTTGTTATAGAAAGAGAATATTTAGTGTGGGTCCAAAGTTCTTTGATTTCTCTCCAGAACCTATATCTTCAATTTCAAACTATATTGAAATTACTTTGGGTAGGAAACAGGGCTGTTTCCTGAACCTTTAAAAAAACTTTAGCCCTAGCAGGTTTGGCTCAGTGGGTAGAGCGTGGTGGGGCTGTGGACTGAAGGGCCCCATGTTCGATCCTGGTCAAGGGCACATGCCTGAGTTGCAGGCTCAATGCCCAGTAGGGGGCATGCAGGAGGCAGCTGATCAATGATTCTCTCTCCTCAATGATGTTTCTAGCTCTCTCTCCCTCTCCCTTACTCTCTGAAATCAATAAAAAAAAATTTTTTTAAAAGAAATTTTAGGTGTGTGTCTTGAGGTAAAAAAATAAAATAAAAAACCTAATGAGGGGGAAACTGGGTACAACATACACAGAAAATGCACTATTTTTACAATTTTTATGTGAAACAAAAATTATTTCAGAATACAAGTTTTTAAAAAGAAATGTTAACAACCTATTGAGTTTATAAGGAAAGTAATAAAAAGGCATGTATATAGGATCCCAATATGTTGAGAAACATAGGCTGCAAACTAAAAGTATAGAATAAAAAATTATATTATATTTAAGTGAATGAATTTTAAATGATTTTTATTTGTGTTTTGTATGTGTTTATAGGGGTGGGTATTTCTGCAGTTTCCAAAATTTCTTAAGTTGAACATTTTTGCAATGGGGGGAATTTTTATTAAAATAATAGGTGGGGGGCGGGGAGGGGCGGGGGTGGAGTCCAGTGCTCTGGCTATAAGTTTACCTGCCTGAGAGTAGTAGGTGAACTGGACAAGGTCTTTCATTTTCTTCTTACTTATCTTCCTACAATTCTAGAATAAAACAACTGATTATATATATATATATATATATATATATATATATATATACACATACATACAAATTTTAGATAAATCAAAGACAGCAATTGTTGCTAGGATTTCCAGAAGAAAGTTATACATAAGATAGCATACAACTGACTCTAATATTCTGTGTCCAAAATATGACATACTTCAGAGAAAATCTGTTATGTATTACTCAGTTTGACAAGAATTTTGAAAAATATAATTAGGTATCATTTTGTGAGCTGGTTAATGAGATCAGCATAAACTTTTAATCACATAATTTGAGTTCCCCAGTGCCCTTCGGCAACACAAGTCTTTGTGCAATTCTTTTGTAGTAATCAACTATTACTTGGTTTATAAGAAAAACTACAGAAGTGCTTGCAATTTTTTTTTCTTTTCCTCTTAGCCCAACTACAACACATTCATTAAACAAATTGCGCCAGTGTAGCATTTTGCCAAAATGTCAGTGGGCATACCAGAGATTACAAAATCATAAATCAGTGATGAAATAGAAACTTAACTAAATTTATTGTAACAGCTGAAATACATGGCTCACAAATGCATTTTAATATGTGAAAAAAACCTTAAAGACACGACCAAGTAAGATGATTATAATCAACACAGAAACTGATACTACTATAATCATTAGTACAATAATGTATGTTCAGAGTAAAATATTATAGCACAACTTATGATTAAAATAAATAACACACCTTTTGATTTTCATTTCAAAGAGAGTTTTATATAAATCTCTTCCCTCTTTATCATTTTAACAAACAGATGACTGTTTCCTGGCTACATGTCTTTGGGGAGATTCTGAATAAAAGTCACCTAAGCCTTTAAAATAAGTACTGCCTACTTCTCTTTATTTTAATCAAATTGAAAGAAATTGTGGCATCTGAGCCAGTTATATTATAGAAAACTTCCTTAGGTTTTCTAATAAAAGGAAATTATTTAAATTATCACTTGCAAAGTTTCATCTCAAATTCTTGCTAAAGGAGTTCTTTTCTCTTTCCCTTTAATAGGACTGGTTCCCTACTTGCTCCTTCAGCTGTCTCCTTTGAGTTTTATGATTCATTACTGCCAGAAGGGATGTCTCACCAAGCAAACACTCCTGAAAAAATGATTGATATTTAATTAGAGAACAAACTCAGGTCCATGTGGCTTTGGCAGAATGGATTCAGTACTATGGTCTGGTTAACACAGCCCCTAACACTGACCTCATAGGTCATTTAAAAAAGAAAAAGACATCTAATCTCAAAAATAGATGTCTGATAATAGATAAAGAATAATGGATAAGCCCAAGCAAAACCTCCATCATCATAACATTTCAGGAGCTGAGTAAAGATAGACTTATTTTGTAGAGCAGGAATGGGAACACAGGGAACTCCTATAACTACAGAATATTTTATCTGTCAAACAATCTAATTGTTTTCCCCCTAAATCCTACCTTTGATGACATCTTAGGAAACACATTGGCCCACAATGAACGAAAGAAAAACCAGAGTTCTTCTGGTTTCCGGTAATTGTTAAAGTGAACAATATCTCTTCAAAAAATATCATTTTGGCCGAAACCGGTTTGGCTCAGTGGATAGAGCGTTAGCCTGTGGACTGAAAGGTCTCAGGTTCGATTCCGGTCAAAGGCATGTACCTGGGTGGCGGGCATATCCCCAGTAGGAGATGTGCAGGAGGCAGCTGATCGATGTTTCTCTCTCATCGATGTTTCTAACTCTCTATCTCTCTCCCTTCCTCTCTGTAAAAAATCAATAAAAAATATTTTAAAATGTATATATATCATTTTGTATTAATCGTTTTTTAGAAAAATGGCCAAAATTGTTATCTGTTACATATTTTTCTAACTTATTGTTCATTAAAATAATAACTGATATTTATTGAGTAGCTACATGACTAGGCACACATCATTCTCCACCTTAAAAAATGCCTCATTGACAAAGAGTTTCTACACTATGAACCTGTAACAGTAAGTTATTATGACTATTGTAAAACAAAAATGTTGGAGCCATACAATAAAGATGCTTTGGAATTCACCCAAGCTTAGTAATACTCCTTAAAGCCATCATCCAACTAAGGCTCATGAGAAAGACCTTAGCATAAGTTGAATTTATACCTAAAAGCCCTAATTAGACTCCTGTTGGTGCCATTATCATTAGATTTTCTATTGTGCCCGGCCACTAAAATAGTTGTTCTCATTGTGTATACTAAAAGAGAAGCAACATCAAAAAATAACATTTTAAACTGAAAGACACCTTAGAGATAAGCTGTTCAAACCTTTTGAATTTGTAGATGAGGGAAAGGAGGTCCAGTGAGGGTGACTTGATTAGAATCAGTTTAAAAATAAAATGTGTTACAGGTATTTACAGTGAATTGAATGAAAAGGTTTTAAAATGTTACAAAATATTTTCTCTAATCAAATGCATAGCTCAGTTGTAGAAAAGAAAAAAGAAAAAAAATAGAAGTACTAAACTCATTAGATTTAAGTATGATGGCTGCGATTATAGTATTTTCTGACAAATCAGTATCATTTATTCCCAAGTGTTTTCTTTTTCCACATGGTCAAGTATGATGACGTAAAGTGCACAGATCATTAAACCTTGCAGAACCTTAAACCATCTATGTTATGAGAAATCTGATTTTATTAAAAAGCAAGCTGATTTGTTCTCAATAAAATATTTGCTGACTTTGCAGTTCAAAACTGAATTTTCGAAAAGGAGATAAAATAAGTGCCCAACCTCCTATATTGTTCCTTTTATATGCCGGGAATGGGACAGGTCAGTGCTGATTCTACAGGGAACTGAGTCCAACAGAGCTTGGTGGATATGGGTTCAGACATATGAAAAGCTTAAGTGAGAAGCATCATCGTCTAGGTACGGAATGGGACTCAACTCCTAGCAAAGATGAGAAAACGGAGGACCAGGAAGGAAAAGTGACTCACTTTGGTTTTATGCTCATTTGTGGGTATGCCAGGGCTGGAGGCCAAATCTCCCCGGTCCTAAAAGAATACTTTATTTGACCTCACCTCACAGGGAGTCCAGAGAACAAAGGTGTCTCCCCCCACCCTCTGTGTGGAGAAGTCAGGGACAGAGTAAATTAAAGTCATTACTTTCTTGTGCAATCTTTTCTTCCTTAGTTGATGGTTGGACATTATTTAAAAAAAAAAGTCCATCGTGCATAAACTATGGTATTATCACTATCATCAATACCAGGACCTCTAGCTCTGCCCACAAAGTACTGGACATTCTGAGAAGTGTAATTCTACAATGTGAGAGCAATATCCTCACTTCTGCATCATGATCATCTTTCACACTATCCCACTCAGCTCCTCCCACTATCCTTAATCCAGTCTTCTCTCTGCCTTTTATTAGGGTTTAATCTTTGAACACAGACCCAGGTGAGGACAAAAGGAACCAGATAAATTCTAATATGTCATTGTCTTTTACGTTTGGGAGTTTTCAAGACCTTTCTCAAAACCACAACCACTTGATTTTCCTTCAGTGATCATGACTATACATGATTAATTTTGCTTTGTCCACTAAAAACAATTATAACCCACTAACCATTTTTCCTAAATTCCTTCACAGACCTATTTGATTAGTAATTCTTTTATTTTTATTTTTATTTATTTATTTATTTTTAATTTATTGCTTAAAGTATTACAAAGGGTATTACATATGTGTCCATTTTATCCCCCCGCCCTAGACAGTCCCCTAGCCTCCCCTAACCCCCAATGTCTTATGTCCACTGGTTATGCTTATATGCATGCATACAAGTCCTTTAGTTGATCTCTTACCCCCCTACCTCCTGCCCCGCAACCCTCCCTGGCCTTCCCGCTGCAGTTTGACAATCTGTTTGAGGCAGCTCTGCATCTGTATCTATTATTGTTCAAAAGTTTATAATGGTCTCTATTATCCATGAATGAGTGAGATCATGTGGTATTTTTCCTTCATTGACTGGCTTATTTCACTTAGCATAATGCTCTCCAGTTCCATCCATGACGTTGCAAATGGTAAGAGTTCCTTCCTTTTTAGAGCAGCATAGTATTCCATCGTGTAGATGTACCACAGTTTTCTAATCCATTCATCTACTGATGGGCACTTAGGCTGCTTCCAGATCTTAGCTATGGTGAATTGTGCTGCTATGAACATAGGGGTGCATATATCCTTTCTGATTGGTGTTTCTGGTTTCTTGGGATATATTCCTAGAAGTGGGATCACAGGGTCAAATGGGAGTTCCATTTTCAGTTTTTTGAGGAAACTCCATACTGTCTTCCATAGTGGCTGCACCAGTCTGCATTCCCACCAGCAGTGCACAAGTGTTCCTTTTTCTCCACATCCTCTCCAGCACTTGTCGTTTGCTGATTTGTTGATGATAGCCAGTCTGACAGGTGTGAGATGGTACCTCATTGTTGTTTTGATTTGCATCTCTCGGATGATTAGTGACTTTGAGCATGTTTTCATATGTCTCTTGGCTTTCTGAATGTCCTCTTTTGAAAGGTGTCTATTTAGGTCCTTTGCCCATTTTTTGATTGGATTGTTTATCTTCCTTTTGTTGAGTTGTATGAGTTCCCTATAAATTTTGGAGATTAGGCCCTTATCAGATATGACATTGGCAAATATGTTTTCCCACACAGTGGGTTTTCTCCTTGTTTTGTTGATGGTTTCTTTTGCTGTGCAGAAGCTTTTTATTTTGATGTAGTCCCATTTGTTCATTTTCTCTTTAGTTTCAAGTGCCCTAGGAGCTGTATCAGTGAAGAAATTGCTTCGGCATATGTCTGAGATTTTGTTGCCTTTGGATTCTTCTAGAATTTTTATGGTTTCCTTTCGTACATTTAAGTCCTTTATCCATTTTGAGTTTATTTTTGTGTATGGTGTAAGCTGGTGGTCTAGTTTCATTTTCTTGCATATATCTGTCCAATTTTCCCAACACCATTTATTGAAGAGACTATCTTGGCTCCATTGTATGTTCTTGCCTCCTTTGTCAAATATTAATTGAGCATATTGGTTCGGGCCGATTTCTGGGCTCTCTATTCTATTCCATTGATCTATATGCCTATTCTTGTGCCAGTACCAGGCAGTTTTGAGAACAGTGGCTTTGTAATACAACTTGATATTTGGTATTGAGATCCCACCTACTTTGGTCTTTTTCAGGATTGCTGCAGCTATTCGGGGTCTTTTTTTATTCCAGATGAATTTTTGGAGAGTTCGTTCTAGATCTCTGAAGTATGCCGTTGGTATTTTAATGGGAAGTGCGTTGAATTTATAGATTGCTTTGGGTAGTATGGACATTTTAATGATGTTGATTCTACCAATCCATGAACACGGTATGTTCTTCCATCTGTTTATGTCTTCCTCTATATCTTTTTTCAACGTCCTGTAGTTTTCTGAGTAGAGGTCTTTTACCTCGTTAGTTAAGTTTATTCCTAGGTAGCTTAATTTTTTTGGTGCGATGGTAAACGGGATGGTTTTTATAATCTCTCTTTCTGAAAGTTCACTATTGGTGTATAGAAATGCCTCAGATTTCTTGGGGTTAATTTTGTATCCTGCTACATTGCCAAATTCATGTATTAAGTCTATTAGTTTTTTGATGGAGTCTCTAGGGTTTTGTATGTATAATATCATGTCGTCTGCAAATAAGGACAGTTTTACTTCCTCTTTTCCAATTTGGATGCCTTTTATTTCTTCTTCTTGTCTAATTGCAATGGCTAACACTTCCAGTACTATGTTGAACAGGAGTGGTGAGAGTGGGCATCCCTGTCTTGTTCCTGTTCTTAGGGTAAATGGTGTTAGATTTTGTCCATTTAGTATGATGTTGGCTGTGGGCCTGTCATATATGGCTTTTATTATGTTGAGGTATGATCCTTCTACTCCCACCTTGCTGAGAGCTTTTATCAAAAATGGGTGTTGAATTTTGTCAAATGCTTTTTCTGCATCAATTGATATGACCATGTAGTTTTTTTCTTTCAATTTGTTTATGTGATGTATCATGTTTATTGATTTGCGGATATTGTACCATCCTTGCATCCCTGGGATAAATCCTACTTGGTCATGGTGTATGATTTTTCTGATGTACTGCTGGATCCGATTTGCTAAGATTTTGTTGAGGATTTTGGCATATATGTTCATGAGGGATATTGGCCTGTTATTCTCTTTACCTGGTTTTGGTATTAGGGTGATGCTGGCTTCATAGAATGAGCTTGGAAGTGTTCCTTCCTCTTGAATTTTTTGTAGTAGTCTGAGGAGGATAGGTTTTAGTTCTTCCTTGAATGTTTGGTAAAACTCCCCTGTGAAGCCGTCTGGTCCTGGGCTTTTGTTTGCTGGAAGCTTTTTGATGACTACTTCAATTTCTTCCACAGTTATTGGCCTGTTGAGATTTTTAGATTCTTCCTGATTGAGTTTTGGAATGTTGTATTTTTCTAGGAATTTGTCCATTTCCTCCAGGTTGTCTAGTTTGTTGGAGTAGAGCTGTCCATAGTATTTTTTAACAATCATTTGTATTTCTGTGGGGTCTGTTGTTATTTCGCCTCTATCGTTTCTGATTTTGTTTATTTGGGTCCTCTCTCTTTGCTTCTTGGTGAGTCTGGCTAGAGGTTTGTCAATCTTGTTTATCCTTTCAAAGAACCAGCTCTTGGTTTCATTGATTTTCTGTATTGTTTTTTTTGGTCTCTAAGTCATTTATTTCTGCTCTAATCTTTATTATCTCCTTCCTTCTGCTCACTCTGGGGTTTTCTTGTCGCTCTCTTTCTAACTCTTTGAGTTGTAGAGTTAGCTGATTTACTACCATTTTTTCTTGTTTTTTGAGATAGGCCTGTAGAGCTATAAACTTCCCTCTCAGGACTGCTTTCATTGTGTCCCATAGGTTTTGGATTGTTGTGTTTTCATTGTCATTAGTTTCCAGGATGTTTCGAATTTCTTCTTTGATTTCATTGGTAACCCAATCAATATTTAATAGCATGCTATTCAGCTTCCAGGTGTTTGAGTATTTTGGGTTATTTTTATTGTAGTTTATTTCTAATATTATGCCATCATGGTCTGCGAAGATGCTTTTTATGATTTCAATCTTCTTGAATTTGTGGATACTTTGCTTGTGACCCAATATATGGTCTATTTTTGAATATGTCTTATGAGCATTTGAGTAGAATGTATATTCCCTGGCTTTGGGGTGAAGTGTTCTGAAGATGTCTATTAAGTCCATCTGATCTAGTGAGTCATTTAGGATTGCTGTATCTTTGCTGATTGTTTGTCTAGAGGGCTTATCCAGTGTTGTCAGTGGTGTATTAAAGTCCCCTACTATGATTGTATTGTTGTCGATCTCTCCTTTGATATCTTCCAGGAGTTTTTTTATGAATTTGGGTGCTCCTGCATTGGGTGCATATATGTTTACCAGAGTTATATCTTCTTGTTGTATTGATCCCTTTAGTATTATGAAGTGGCCTTCCTTATCTCTTGTTATGGCCTTCACTTTGAGGTCTATTTTGTCTGATATAAATATTGCTACCCCAGCTTTCTTTTCCTTTCCATTTGCCTGAAAGATATTTTTCCATCCTTTCACTTTCAGTCTGTGTGAGTCCCTTCTAATGAGGTGGGTTTCTTGTAGACAGCAGATGTATGGGTCATGTTTTTTTATCCATTCAGCCACTCGATGTCTTTTGTTTGGAGCATTTAGTCCGTTTACGTTTAAAGTTATTATTGAAAGGTACTTGTTTGTAGCCATTTCTGTTTTTGTGTGGCTGTTTTCTTTCTGAGCTTTTTATTTCTTATTTTTATACCAGTCCCTTTAGCATTCCTTGCATTGCTGGCTTGGTGGTGATAAACTCCCTTAGCCTTTTTTTGTCTGTGAAGCTTCTTATTTCCCCTTCAGGTTTGAATGATAGCCTTGCTGGATAGAGTATTCTTGGATTCAGTCCTTTGCTTTGCATAACTTTGTAAATTTCTGTCCATTCTTTTCTGGCCTGATGTGTTTCTGTTGAGAAATCATTTGACAATCTAATGGGAGATCCCTTGTATGTAACTTTCCATCTCTCTCTTGCAGCCTGTAAGATTCTCTCTTTGTCCTGAACGTTTGCCATGGTAATTATGATGTGTCTTGGTGTGGGTCTTTTTGGGTTCATCTTGTTTGGGACTCTCTGGGCTTCTGTGACTTTTTTCTTCCCCACCTCAGGGAAGTTTTCTGATATTATTTCTTCTAATAGGTTTTCTAATCCTTGTTCATCCTTCTATTGTTCTGGTACCCCTATTATTCGTATGTTGTTTCGTTTCATGTTGTCCCAAAGCTCCCTTAGGCTCTCCTCCTGTCTTTTAATTTTTTTCTCCAATTGCAGTTCAGTTTGGGTGTGTTTTGCTTCCTTGTCTTCTAATTCACTAATTCGGTCCTCCGCTTCTCCTAGTCTACTGTTGATACTTTCAATGGAGTTTTTCATTGCAGCTATATCACTCTTCATTTCTTCTTGGGTCTTACTTAAGTTGTTGATTTTTTCATCTGTTTCTTCTAGCTTCTTGCAGAGGTTGTCGATTTTTTCCTCCATCTGGTTTATGCACTCTAGGACCCTTATTCTGAATTCTTTTTCTGTCATGTTGCATGCCTCTGTATTACTTAGCTGCTTTTCTGGAGAGTCCTCCTTCTCTTTCCTTTGGGAGTATCTTTGTCTACCCATGTTTGATCTCACTGACATATCTAGACGTTGAGTCATTCAGTGGTTGCTCCCTTGGTGGCAGTGACTCCTTGGTCTGTGGTTGCTCTTCGGGCGGTTGTGGTAGCAGCTGCTCTTCAGTTGGAAGCAGCTCCTCTGGTGGGTGCTGTTCACAGCTGTGGTGGCTCTTCTGGCTGGTGGGGTGAGGTTTCACGTACAGCTGCTGTTCCTCAGCAGAGGGTGTTGGTGCTCAGGAGGTTGCTGTTGCTTGGATCTGCTTTCCAGGGGAGTTCTGCTCTTCCCGGCTGCAAACCGTCTCACCAGCTGAGCAATTTCTCCAATTCGGGGTGGATGTTACTAGTTTCAGCTGCTCACTCCATTTGCTCCGGGACACGACCTGGGACGCATCTGCCTATACCACCGCCATCTTGCTCCTCCCTAATGTTTCGTGCACAAAAGAAATGTCAGGCACTCTTTGGATTTGATTCAGATGATGAAAGTAAGTCTTCTATCTTCTCAGTGGGTATATCTGCACCTACACAGCCCTCCCGGGCGCTCTTTTGGAGAAGAGACTCCTAAGGCTTTCAGGGCATCACTTCCCGCAACCAGCTGCCTTATGGAAGGTCGATGTTCTCAGTGTAAATGCGCTGCTTTCCTAAAGTGAGATTGAAGGGACTCCTTGATTAGTAATTTTGTTGTAAATCTCTAGCTCATACTATTTTGTCTGACAAATCCGCTCATCTAGGACAAACTTAACTCGAATTATGGGATAGTGTTCTAGGCTCTGGGATGGGTCAGGTGCAATCTAAAAAGCAATGACAGAGCCAGAAAGCCAAAGGGCTATATTCAGAGGTGAGATTCTGAGAGACTGCAAAAAGCAGGCAAAGATATAGCAAGGGGCCAGGATTAGGTCGAGAAGTAGAGTTTCAACAATATGAATTGGAAGGTGCCAGACAAGGTTGGGTCCCTACCTCTACTGAATTAGTAACCTTCATCTACCAGACACTCAGCCTTCCCACTTCCTTTGTCTTTTCTAACCCTCAGAAAAGGAAGGTTTATAGAAAAGGTTATCACGCATAAACCAAACCACAGAGCCAAAGTCACCACATCCATCACTTTCTCCTTTTCCTTCGGGTCATTGATGCCACTGCTCATTCTTCCTGGGGTTGCCACTGTGTGAACTCCTGGCTTCTGTTGCTCCTTGGGAACTGATACCTCTGCCAGTAGTTTTCTATTTGCAAATATGTTCATTTTTTGTTTATCTAGAACCTTCGTTGACCTATTTGATCATTATCACTGACTGTAAATTAGGAAAGAAACGCTCTTCTAGTGTCCAGCCATCAGCAAGTGTATTGGTGCCAATAGCAGGGGCATCTTGTTCATCTAGGGCTGTGCAGTTGGCCACTGCCTGGGGACTGAGTAAGGCAATGGCTGAATGTACCTGGCTCACTGATGTTCCCCACCAGATCTCCTCCTTGCTTCCTTGCTGCCCACCATTCAGGCCCTTATCCTGAGTCTGGTGCCTTCTGCCAGACTTCTAACATTCTCATGGTGATCTTTTGCTCTTAGAAACTTTTTTTTCCATCTTGAACTGTGGTTTCACTCAGGGGATACTGAATTTGCCACACATGTCAGTATATATCTGAATTCCAAGTGTGGACAGACTTCTTATTCTTACATCCCCAGGAAGGGCCACTGCCCAGGCTGGGCTCTTAGCGGTGCAATAGCCTTTTTGGTTTTTCATTCTGAGTGTTTTGCACCCTGATGCCACCTTTAGTGTGTGTATATGAACTATGCTTTTATTGAACTTTTATAAGTAGACTCACAGAAGGATTCTTATCACCTCTTACAAAATTCTTTCTACCAAGTAAATGCTTGATCAGATGACTCTTGATTACTCCAAATAACTGACAGAACCAATGATGTGACCAAATCAAAATGGAAAAGCATTTATATTGTTTGCTTATTTTACCTGTATTTACAAGTGGCCATGCATAGAGTTTTCTTGCAATTTATGTCACTTCAAAATTGTGTTGCTATTGTCAAGCCCATTGAATTGTATCATTTTCTACACTGCTTCTCTGTGGGATTACCTCTTTTTCTCTACGGTATCGATTAAGAGGATCAATTTTACAGCTGAGGAAAAGCAAAAGCATCAGAGTAAAAATGGAACTCTGTTCAATTGTCCTTATGCTATGTTTTTTTCCCATCCTTTCCAAGGCTGAAAGAGGTGATTGAACATTTTAGGATAAAAGGTCTTCCCTTTCAGCACCATCTGGCCTGTAGGCTGCATTTAGCGATAACTACAAACAGGGCTGGCAATAATGTTAATTAATTTTAAGCAGAGAAAATGCCTAGATAAACAAATCAGGATTGTTTGTGTATAAACTATGATGAGGCTATCTAATCAATGTTTAGTGTGTGTGTGTGTGTGTGGGGGGGGGGTTCTACAAAAATAAAGTTTGCTGTTTTTATATCACTTTTTAAAAACTTTTCTTTGTAAAACCAATGTTGTTTCAAAAACCTCAACTAAAACTAATGAACTTTCTGCAAAGTTCCATTGCCTTGAAAACTCTAATTAGAATGCCATAAGGTAAAAGAATATGTATAAATATACCATTAGTTGGTCTTATACTCACATAATCTTTCTAAATAGTGTTGCAGCTTGATTTGGATATAAATCAATGACAGTCCATACTAGCACCACACCAAAGAGAAATTAATGCATTTCTACCTCTAGCAAACTTTATACTACATGTTTCCAAAAGCCAATGGTGCTCCAATATTCCTTCTCATAATAAAAAGAGCCTCAAATAAAGCACAAATAGTATAAAGCATGGCAGACTAAAGTCAGTAGAACTTTGATCTAAATGCTATGTATATAATAGGGTGGCTAATAGTACATGAGTTAACTTATAATCCGTTTTCCTCAACTGGCAAAAAATACTTGTTTTCTATATGGACTATGTTCATTCCTTTGATTTTATAAAAATAGTATTATTAGTTATACATAAAATTTTAAAAGAAAAGGAAGTAACATTTTCCAGAAAGAACGTTTGACTTTGGTATTTCTGCTTCAGAATGACACGTAAGGGTTTGTTGTGAGGCTGTAATTCTAAATTTCTGCAAGTGCCTGGTACCCTTGCATGTGATTAAAGAATATTATTTAGACTCAGTAAGAGTTACTGCTAAGTATTGTTATTGTGTTTGGAATTGCAATCCCTTAGCAGTACCAATTTTGTCAATACCATATTGTCCTCCTCTCCCTAGTACTGCATACACAAGAGACATTTAAAAACTTGAAGGAAACACATGTGGAAAATGTTGGGGATTTATTAAATACCATCTGTGATTGGTGAAAACAAAGACAGCCCTAGCCAGTTTTGCTCAGTGGATAGAGCTTTGGCCCATAACTGCTACTCAAGGGTCCTGGGTTTGATTTTGGTCTGTTCCTCTGTTTCAGGCTCCATCTCCGGTCCTGGTCCTGGTGTGTGCAGTAGGCAACCAATGGATGTGTCTCTCTCACATAGATCTTTCTCTTGCTATCTCTCGCCCTCTCCTCCCCTCTTTCTAAAAATCACTGGGAAAATATCCTTGGGAAAGGATTAACAAGAAGAAAGAAAGAAAAGGAAGGAAGGAAGGGAGGGAGGGAGGGAGGAAGGAAGGGAGGGAGGGAGGGAGGGAGGGAGGAAGGGAGGGAGGAGAAAGAAAGAAGAGTTTATATATATATATATATATATATATATATATATATATATATATATAGAGAGAGAGAGAGAGAGAGAGAGAGAGAGAGAGAGAGAGAAAGGAGCAGTGGGGGAAAATATAACAAAAAACAACTGAATATTGGTAGAGTCACATACAGATTCTTTATATCTGACCATTTTTAAAATAATTATTTCATTTGAAGATTTCAGCAAATACAAATTGCAGTCTTGGAATTACTAGGAACACTTAGAAACACCCACTAGACCTGGACTCATTGCTGAATTGGCTTGGTGAGAAGCTATTATGATCACCTGGTTATGATTCACTGTAGTTTCTTTGTAAACTCACAAAGGTGGTGCTTGACATTTACAAAATAGACATGTTTGTGCATTTTAAATTCATCACCAAGTCACCTTTCATAGGCCAAATTCACATTTCACACTAGAACTGATTAAGAGTGATTTACAGAGATCATGGAGGTTTGGGCAAGGGTAGGCAGGTCAGCCTTCATGATGTGGCTGTGACATTTGCAGATTATTACTTGTAGCAGCCCAGCCAAGAAAAAAAAAAAATCAAAATACTTTCTGAGCATGCTCACAACAGCATATCCAATCTTTTCTATCTTCCCTGTCTTTTCCATGCTGAGGAGTCCTGTGCAGATCCCTAGGAACGTAGGACACTACAAATGATCAGTTTGTGCATTTGACCTCTGGCTAATGTCCCCTTACCTCACTCCATCTCCTTTTCCTCCAAACCTTTTCTTCTTCCTCAGTCCTAACTCAACTCCAGGCTGTGAGAGTGGCAATCAGAAGAGGAGGCAACTTGCAGAGAGCCTGTGGAAGGCAGCTGGGGAGTCCCCATACCCAAGTAGCCACATACATAAGTGTGGGGTATCTGCCCACTCTCCTTTTGGGGTACACCCTGCTCTAGAACCCTGTGGGCATCTAGTCTAGGTTATTTAGAGACTGAAAGCCACCAACATCCAGATGAATGCCTGTGGAAGGGATCAGCCAGAGGCAGTAGTCCTGTGACAGGGAGATTCATGGTTTGACATCTCTGATTCCCAGGAGGGAGCTGGCAGGATTCCAGGTTCAGCTGCTTCTCCTTGTGCCTATGAAGGTTCCCACCCACTGGAATGCCTGAACCCTAGGAGCAGGGGGCAGTGCCAGCAGGAACGGGATTTAACAATATAGTATTAATATTTAAATTTCCTAAAATGGAACACCATGCTCGCTTTATTAAAAATCAAGTATTTTAGTTGGTTTTCAAACATTTGGTTTCTCAAATAATTTTTCAAGAATGCATTATATAGTCAAGTACGGATTGCCTCTATCCTGCAAAATATGTCAGTGGTTATGGATCAATATGTCCACCTTAGAGTTCTTAAATTATTTTTGTAACAAAAAAAACAAAAACAAAAAGTGTGTGTGTGTATGTGTGTCAGGTCTTACCTATGCTGCTAAAAAAGAAATGGCAGAAAAAAAATCTTTTATTTATTACATTGTCCTTCCAAAGAACAACCTCTGAGATAGAGCTTTCATTAAGCTTCAAATGACACAGAGTTCAGAAATTGATTAAAAATATCTAAAGGGGCTTCAAAAGTTACCTTCAAAAAGCTTAACAGGACAAACTATACTTCCTGAGTAAAACTTTGATCGGTTACTTGATCCTGCCAAAACATACGAATCAACCTTCCTGAGAAATCTTCAGTAAGTGCCAGGCTGTCATATCAATGAAGAAGGAGAATCATCACTTCTAGTCTTCAAAACAATTTTGCTAATCTTATTGGAAAATGGGCCTTTTAAAAACTATAGATTTTTATAATTACTTTCTACCTGGAAACTCAGGTTCTTCATATAATTGTTCAGGAGGAAACTTTCTAATAGATTTTTTCCATCCCTATAGATTTTTAAAACGTATTAGATAGCATATAGACTAAGCACTTCAGTGTCTGTGGTACAAAATCACCAAGGAGAAAGCAATCTAGACGAGTGTGTGTAGTCTAATGGAGCAGACAAAAATTGATGGGATATTGGCCCTAAAATGCCTCCGGTACCCCACTCTTCATCGGAACAAGAATAAATCAAAGAGAAACAGAAAGTAAGACAGTGAAGAAAACACAGCCAAGCATTCTAATACCTCCTGCTGCTGTTTATTTACAAAATCTGGGTATGTTTTTTCTAATATCTACATTAAAAACTCTGTGAAGAGCCTAAAATGTTCTCATTATGTCAACTGCATTGTTTCTGACATCTATCTAAATAAAAAACATAGTGGTAACAACCTTATTTAGGCTAGATGACAGAATACAATAAAATAATGAAATAGCATTTTAAATGTATACATGTATATTACACAAACTTTTGCTTGGATTTTGTATATCTCTCACAAGTTGTAGTCAAAATGTCTAAAGTCTTTCTCCTGACAAACATGTACGTATGCACACATATTGTGAATGTATAAAGCAGGAGGGAGAAGATGGTTAAATCACTGACAAACTGTTCAGTTCAGGGACGAAGAGACCTCCCTGTCTTCTTGCTACCCCATCTGCTACTCTTGGCAAGTTGATAATACAACCCTTACTGACAAAACCTAGGAAATAAGTTCTACTTTTTTAAAACTTATTTTCATTTATTTATTATTTCTCCAGTGCACCTTCTGAAGTGGCAGAGTGTTTTTAAGTTCAAGCTCAAGTACCCAGCCTGCGATGTTGTGTCATGTGGGCATATGGGGTTAGCTGCCTCAGGGCCACCATGATGCCCTTCATCCGCAGATCCCCACACTCAGATGGCTTAGCACCTTCGTGGTACCTTTTCCACTTCAACCATAGGAACGCCTTTGGCTGGAGAAGTTAATAGCGAAGGAGAAAAAAAAATGTTGCCTTATATTTTGAATATTCTTTATGCCCTCCTGAGTGCAGGAAGGTAAAATACACTTAATTACACCCACGGATTTGTTTTATTCTCAATCCTTATACTGATTGAAAAACCGAAAAAGCAGTCCTTAATCTTACAGAAGAGTTACACCTGGAGATCTTTTATAGTGTATATCTCTCACCAGTCTAGGAGAGCCTAGTTTTATCTGTGCCATGAATCAAAAGACATTGGCACCCAGCAACAGAATTATCACCTGCCTACCCAGAAAAAAAATGATTAATTTAAGATAAATAGGTGCTGACTTCAGAAAGTGATTATATTTCCAAGATATTGCTTCAGCAACACTCTCTCCACTCAGAAACTTTAAAGTATTCAGAAGGATCATTCTTTTCTACTCACGTAACACAGAGCATTCAAAATTTAATCTAGCTCCCTGTATGCTTGAGTTTTAATTTACCATCAACCTATCAATATGAATCTTCTCTTTAATTCTTTTCATAACATAAACTATTTTCTCTTTCATTGCCCACTTTTATATTTCATTATATAAAAATGACTTAAGTATAAAATAGAATAGTAAACTTATGTCACTTAAAACAATAAGTTAAAGAGAGAACAGCAATCACAACCTGATAATCACTTCTTGAAAGTTTGGCAGAGCATGACCATGCTTCACTTTTTCCCTGAAAAGATTTTAATTTTTTTAAAAATGAGCTTTTTAAAAGTATAGGTTATAAGTGTAAAAGTTATCTTCAGTCAAAAAAGCTATTAATTCTTTATTCTTGGATTCACAAAGAAAACAGCTGCACTTCAATTCTAATACAGTAAAAACACGGTCTTGAAGAATCCCCCTTTTATGAAGTATAGGTCTCGGAGAATGACCTTCTAAAAATGTAAGACTAGCCTGGTTCTCATATCACTGGAGACGAATTTCTAATAACTAAGGATTAGTTACTAAACACAAGCCACACCATTAGCCTCCACCTCTGCAAATTCATTAATATCCCTTCTCCCAACTCTCTGAGCTGGGATCCAAAAAGGCACCGTAAGTCAAGACTCACAGTTTAAAAGTACCCTTTCTTTTTACCGTGGTGCTGTCTTATTATTGAAAGGTCACACACACACAAATGTGATAGAGATTGAATATGGCTCTGTGGTAGATAGGTGCAGTATTTTAGGAAGTAGATTAGAGATTAACCCATCAAGCAATGACTAGGCCAGGCTATTTCTTTATCTTGTAAAAAGATTCCATACTGCCCTAACCGGTTTGGCTCAGTGGATAGAACATCAGCCTGCAGACTGAAGGGTCCCAGATTCGATTCCAGTCAAGGGCATATACCTTGGTTGCAGGCACATCCCCAGTAGGGGGTGTGCAGGAGGCAGCTGATTGATGTTTCTCTCTCATCGATGTTTCTAGCTCTCTATCCCTCTCCCTTCCTCTCTGTAAAAAAATCAATAAGATATATTTTTAAAAAAAGATTCCATAAAAGTGTCAGATATGAAATTAATGTTACACTCACTTTCAGCTCTGTTTATGATAAAAATAAAGTTACCTTACCCATCAAACCATAGCCAAAAAAAGTGTGGTCTCTCTCAGAACCAAGAATCCTTAATGGAAAGTAAAATCACAAATAAATTTAATCATAGCAACTGCAATCAACATTCAAGTTTTTTTGTTAAGAAAGTTGAAAGTCCTAAGGAGTGGGTGATCCAAACAATCTTAATATTTGGCCCCAAAACTTATATAATTCTGCGAATCGTGCCTTTGTAATTATACTTTTGTTTATGTTGTATTATCAATAGTTGGGTTTTTCTGAGTATATCACAACTGAACAGTAGAAGTGGCTTAGGCAACTGAAAAGTGTTACAAGAGTTGCCGAAACCGGTTTGGCTCAGTGGATAGAGCGTCGGCCTGCGGACTGAAAGGTCCCAGGTTCGATTCCGGTCAAGGGCATGTACCTGGGTTGCGGGCACGTCCCCAGTGGGAGATGTGCAGGAGGCAGCTGATTGATGTTTCTCTCTCATCGATGTTTCTAACTCTCTCTATCTCTCTCCCTTCTTCTCTGTGAAAAATCAATAAAATATATTTAAAAAAAAAAAAAAGAGCACATAATAGTCACAGGGAGTCATAATTATTTCTACCAACTAGATCAATGGGTTGGTGGTTAAGACTGTCTAGTTAGCCCAGCCAATATCTTTAAAAATGTGATGCTTAGAACCTCTGGAGGCTAAAAAAGACACAAAAATGATTATTTATCCATGTTTTATTACCCAAAGGCTCAGAATCCAAAATAACTCTGCCTAAGAACTCTCCTGACATAAGCATCCTCATTTAAATGATATTTCCATGAGGTCAATAGCAGCACATATGTAACTGAAAGGCGACTGTCATAGAGACAAGGAATTCAAGTGACAGATGAGGCATGAGCCAGAAGGGCATCCATGCATCTCTAGCAGAAGCCAGAACTGAAAAGTGATGCCGGAAGACCAGGTGCCTACACCCCCACTGTGATGTTACTATATAGACCCTAGGGATGTGTCTTTCCCAATGAAGTAGTTCCCCTGGTCGGCAAACTCATTAGTCAACAGAGCCAACAGCACTTCTTCAAAATAGACTCACCCCGGCGGAAAACCGACTTCCACGCATGGGCCACGAAGTTTCAATCGCACTGTACGTGCGCCCGCAAGTGGTATTTTGTGGAAGAGCCACACTCAAGGGGCCAAAGAGCCGCATGTAGCTCGAGAGCCGCAATTTCCCGACCACGGCCCTAGCATATTTCCATTATGTATAACTCACTTCACAAAAAAAAGTGATTTGTACTTTATAATTCCATACATTACATATCTAATATCCTATGAGGTTCTGAAATATCCTCAACTGCTAATGTTAGTGGGTGCAGTTTCTGAGGAAATATGGAATTGTCCTGAATTAGAATGGGCAAAAGGGCTTTAAATTTAGTGTCGACTGAAAATGTTGCAGGATAATAAAGGCTTGTTGGATAAATTATCAAAATCTATTTAAATATTTAGGGCACAGTTGATCTTTAAAAATATTTTACTATCTTGTTTTTATGTTATTGCTCCTCTGGTTACAGGAAATAAGATGATATCGTTACTCAGACTTGGTTAACATTACTTTTATAAAAAGAAATGCCTTTTAAAGTTTTAAATTCTAGTGAAATCTCATTATATATCGGGAATAGAACAGTTTAGTAGGCATTACTGACTCTAAGGACTGTGCCTTCCAAGCATCCTGAATACAGTTTTAACACCATTAAACGTGGCAACCATCATATAATTTTTCTGTGTAAAAACATTTTATGGTTCTCTATTGAGCATCACAAAATTTAGATTCCTTGAACTGTTTTAGAATGCCTCTAGCCACCACTTTCCTTACTGAAACATCTATCACATTTCCTTAAAAATACTCTAGTAAGAACTATCATCTCACTGTTTCAGTATTTTATGTATAGATGTTTTAGTCAACCTTGTTTTAGGTAAGCACTTGAAGGAGGTAGTATCAGTTAGCCTCCTTCTGCCATGTTTGCCTTAACTCTAAAAGGAATATGTTATGCTGCTGGTGCTAAATTCCTTTCCAACTCTAAACTTCTATTAGTTTAATTTTCTCCATTCTATTGATCAAAGTTAAACCAAAAGCAGGCACTAAAATAGATATTAACTTATTTATGATGTGTTTTATCATAATAGATTATGTGGACCAGAGTAGGTACTTGTACTGAAATTACAAATATATTACTCCAATGATAACTTTGTATGTGGAAAGCAACTTTGCTATTTTATTTATAAAAAAATCTTTTTGTAGTCATTTGAGATAAGTTATGAATATATGAAAAATCAAATTAAGATTTGTTATGGTTTATGTCACCTGATACAACATGCACTGAAAAAAGAGAAAAAAATAAATATAAATCAGAGTTTAGTGTTATTGGAAGTCTCCTAAATCTCTGTATAGAACTAACAATATTAAAATACACATTACAGCATTCCATTTTCAGACTTTACCTCCCTGACTGGACACAATGGCAATTAAAAACAAAACAAAAACCAGCATGCTCGTTTTCAATAGAGAAAAACCCAGGATCACTATAGCATAATTACCCTACAATCTTTCTCCTCTACAGTTTACTATGAGTGCTTTCATCCTTTTTACTACCAATGTTTGGAGGAGTGTCTAGTCTTTGACCACTTATTCTATACTGACTCACTCAATGAGTGCAATCTGGCTTCCCTCAATCATTTTACTGAATCTATTTTTAAGTCCCCATGAATCTTGTAATTGCCAATATTAAAAGATCACCTCAGCCCTTAAGGTTTTTTTTACCTCTGTTTAGAATTTTACCATTATCACCCACTTTTAAACCATTCGTATATTGACCTTCCTGGTCCTGTGTTTCGTTACTTCCCCATCTATTTCTGATGCTTTGCTAACTCCCTTTGGTCCACTCTTAAAATTAGGTGTTCCACATGATAGTACTCTTCTCCTCATCCTTCCCTTCCATAATCTCAGTCATTTTTGTTTCCATGGTTTCAACTCTTCCCCCATGCAGATGACTATCAAATTTGCATCACAATCCTAATTTCTCCAGATCTCCAGACTCTAATTGCATTTATACCTGTATGTTTCTATGGCAATTCCCTTCAACATAATACATACAAACTATTTTTCTCCCTAAATCTGTGCTTTCTCCTTCATTCTCTTTCTATTTAAAACAAAAGTAAAACAAAACAACACCAAAAAACATCTGTCTTCCCAGTTACTGACATTCAAACCCACAGTCATCTTTATATCCTTGCATATCTCACCTCCCGCATCGAGTTGATCAAGTCATGTCTAACTTGGTAATAACTTACATATCATCTTCCTCAGTGTCAGTAAATGCCTCAGTTCAGACTCTAACTGTACACTGGGCTAAAATCTTTCAAAACTCACCTTTCACTCAGTTGTATCTTTCAGGCTGGCCATGCAAAGACCTCACTTCGTGCAAGGGTTTTCTGGACTGAGGTTTTGTAGTAGGCAGTTAGACAAGCATGTGGAGAGTAGGAACGAAAGGCCAGATAGGAAATGTCACCAAGGCAAAGTGCGCCAGGTACCTAGCAACAGGCAAAACTGGGAAAACAAGGACCTGGCTCCCAGGGTGACCTTTCCTCCCTTAGCATTCAGTTTAGACCCCCCGACCTTTCATATCGAGGGGCATGCTGTTCGGACCCTCCCATGTTTTTAGACCCTCCTCTCCCCCTTAGAGGAGGAACAAAGGGACCAGAGAAGAGCCTCATACAAATCCCATAGACGCCCTTGCATAATCACTTCTTTAAGCATTAAGCCCTCAAGACATTGAGGGTCTGACCCACATCAAATAATCTTAGGAACATAGCCTCAGGTCTCTTGATCACAAAGACAAAGTTTTGGTCAAATTAGAGATGACATTTAGGCCTCACCTGTGTTTCAGCTCCAAGCCCAGAAAAGCAGCAAATCCACATCGAGGCCATGGCTGACTTCAGGACCAGATGCAATGAAATGACTCCCTCCCCTACCATCCACCAATCAGTAGAGACCACACGTGGAAAAGCTGATGAATATTCTATCAAGATCGTCCCCTGAAACTTCTGAAAGGTCCTAGCCCTTAGAGAGGGGATAAAAACCCTTAGGGCCTCAGACAGGAGGGCCCAACACAGTTATGTGCCTTTCCCCACCCATTCCCCAAGGTGCGTTTTTCCATGCCTCTTTCTCCTAAGCTGTGGGGCCTTTCATTTGCTGCTTTAACTTATTTCCTGAGCCCATTTCTTCTACGGCTCATTTCTTCTACCTCTGTGTCCTTCTGAGTAAACTTTCTCTTATAGTTTGAGTCTTGGATCTGAATTCTTTCTTAATCAGAACTCAAGTATCGAGGTTGCTGAACCTAAGTCTGGTCTGATTCCACTGTTCTAACACCTGGCGCTGTTTCTCCACCAACAGTTCCTGGGCTGTCTTAATAACGGCCCCCTCTTTCACCTCCATGTGTTCCTAGCTTGCCTCTTTCTCACTGGGCCCAAACATCCCTGAGTGTTTATCCTCCTGTTCATCCTGACCCAGGATCTGCCATATTACAAATTCTGCCCATCAACAAACTCTTTTTTTGTTTTTAATTTTTTTATTGATTTCAGAGAGGAAGGGAGAGGGAGAGATAGAAACATCAATGATGAGAGAGAGTCATTGATCAGCTGCCTCCTGCACGCCCCACACTGGGAATTGAGCCCGAAACCTGAGTATGTGCTCTGACCAGGAACCAAACCCTGACCCTCTGGTTCGTAGGTAGATGCTCAACCTCTGTGCCATGCCGACCAGCCTGCAAACTCTTAATTTAGATTATCCCAGACCCACAAACAGCAGTACATTTGTTACCTTTCACCAAATGATCATCACAGGCTTATTTATTTTTGATGTTATTTTTTTTTCTGAACAGAACAATAATGTATTTATAGATGCTTAACATTTTTGGAAAATATAAAACAAATATCACCACCAAATACCACCAGTTTTAACATTTGCCTAGATGTCCTTCTACTCTAGTTATTTTTAAAAATAAAACTGGCATTACATGCTATATATAATTTTCTGTATTATATTATTTACTTTAGAAAATAACTGTTTTTGCCTGCATTTAAAATAGTCTTCAAAAATGGTTTCAGGGCACCATAGTATTCCATGATTTATATATATATATATATATATATTCAATTTTTCAAAGTTCTCTTTTTTATTATTCCTATAATATTTTAATCTATTAAAATGTCAGTAATCTTATTTCTTTATGATATGTACCTAGAAGACGCATTACCTGGTAAAAAAGTATGAAATTTTTAGCACATGATCCATGTGGTAAATTGCTTTCCAGAAAAGTTGAACCAATTGTCTCTTGGACTGGCAGAATAGCACTCATTTGCAAACCGCAGGATTCTGAAAAGTATCAGAATCAGGCTGCCTCCAGCATTTCCCATCTCTAATTCCACTGCACTTCACAGGCAACTTTCTAAAACACATTACAGGCACCCAAAAATCCCAGTGATCCCCTACTACCCAAAGAGTAAAATTCCAACCTCAGAGCATGGCATCCGAGTCCTCCACACACCGGCTGCAACTTCCTTTCCTCTCCTTTTCCACTCCTCCCCTCCGCTCACCCACTAGCCTAGGTCTGCAGTTCTACCCCAAACTACACTTAGAATCACCTGGAGGGGCTTTTACAATTAGACGTCCGAGTTCCATTCCACACTAATTGAATAAGAACCAGGAGCTGGCTCTTTTTGTTTAATTCCTCACCAGGTGATACTAGTAGCCAGACTTTAAGCCACCACAACTTAACCCATTCTTCTTTAAAGTGAAATAGGTAGAGATACTGGGAGAACACATCAAAAATGCACGTTCTTGGACCTCACTTTAAGGATCTCACTTTAAGATAACTAACTCAGACCCTTTAAGGCTAGAGTGCAGGAATTTGCACTTTAACAAACCTGAAGATTCTGTGGTTTACACTTGAGACAAACCAGACAATTGCCACTTTCATAACGCAATGCCACATTTCCCAGCTCTGTAACAAGTGCTCTCTGCCTTTATGCTTCAACCTTACAGAGTCTGTTCCACACCTTCCCTGCCCCCCACGCCCCACACACACACTCACACTCTCCCACAAATCACATATTTTTATGCCCAGCTTAAATGCTAGTTCTTCCAGCCAAGTTTAATTGTTCCAGCATTTTGTGGTTCCGACGTTCATTGTTTATGACTTTATTACTTATATAACATTTCTTCTCTCCAGCCCCTGTAATTGTGGAGACGTTAAGCTCCACTAATAGAACTGAATTTTTCATGTGCAGATATATTATCTGTTTCACAAGAATATCTCTATAGTATGTGGAACTTATTGGTTTTTGTTGTTTGTTTTTTACAAATAGTAGACATATGTTAAATGCTGGAGTTGAATAACAAAATATTCCCAGCCGGTGCTCTCCTTGTTAAACAATTACCAAACAGTGCTCCATGTTTTGGGCAAAGAAGCAATGTGGAGCCCTAGCTGGTTTGGCTCAGTGGATAGAGCATCAGCCTGCGGACTGAAGGGTCCCAGGTTCAATTCCAGTCAAGGGCACATGCCCAGGTTGTGGGCTAATCCCCAGTAGGGGGCATGCAGAGGCAGCCAATCAGTGATTCTCTCTTATCATTGATGTATCTATCTCTTTCTTCCTCTCCCTTCTTCTCTGAAATCAATCAATATATATATATATATATATATTTTAAAAAAAAGAAGCAATGCTGGAGAAGGTAATCTGGCTTTCCTTTTTTATAAATCTTCAAATAGCTAGTGATTTGGTAACTAATCTCATTCGGGTTTGCTCTGCTAAATTGGGTATATTTTGTCTACTTAATTGTTAATGTATGCACTCCTAGTTGTTAGCAATTTATTTAGACCATGAATTCTCTTATACTGATTATTTAGAAATGTCAAAATGCAGAGAAAGTTAGTGAAGTGATGAAAATGTTTTAGATTGAGTTTTATCCGTTTCTCTAGTACATGAGCACAAGTGAAAGGTCAAAGTGGGACTTGGTATTCCAGGAACCAGAAATCAAATTCACTTAATGCAAATTTTGACCCTTTAAAGAAATAAATCCATGGAATATACACAGAGCCACTCCCCAACTCTATTCCCCGATAGTCATGCCCAAACAAGAACTCTTTCATTAAACTTTCCAAGAAACCCCAACCACAATGTCTCCACAACACCGAATGTCATTCACTTGGCATTTATTCTATTTCTTCCAGTGCTGTGGTGATTCATGGACATCTAATCACCCCTACTGGACTCTAACCTCCTAGAATTAGGAACCAGGTGTTTTCCATGATTGTGTCTCTTACAGAGCCAATCATATTATCTGGCACACCAAAGGTGTAGATAAATCTGAGATGATTGAAAAGATAAAGACAGTACATCAATTTGTTAAATCACAGGTATGATGTAGGGGTTTTCTTTTAAAATTATTTTATTCAAACCATATATTATCCTCCATTTCCAAAGGAATCGTCATGTCATAAAGGAGCAAAGAATGACATTGTGACAAAGGATAAGGAGAGGGAATAATTCCTCCTCTCTCTACCCTGGGTGGAGAGAGGGGAAGTTATTGAGAGGAT
Organism: Myotis nattereri; assembly: GCF_964212035.1. Taxonomy (NCBI): domain Eukaryota; kingdom Metazoa; phylum Chordata; class Mammalia; order Chiroptera; family Vespertilionidae; genus Myotis; species Myotis nattereri. The sequence goes on along the minus strand of NC_138086.1, from coordinate 42,615,541 downwards.
GGTTCACGTATGCAGGGTACTTCACTACCCCATGATTTCATTCCATTGTCTAGAAGTTGTAGGCAAAATTGTATCTATCATATAGGGTTGTTGTGAAGATTAAATTGATTTAATATAAGTAAAAACATCTAGTATGTGGCACATGGTAAATAATAAGTTAATAGTGTTTAATCTTTTTAATCCTTTTTATCTGCCTTATGAACACAAAAGGACACTAAGAGTTTGTATTTTCAGTAACATTTGCTTCCGGATAATAAAACCAGAGCACAAAGTATCTAGTGAACTTTAAGGTGCGCTGCTTGAAATGCATTACAAATATATATTGTGTTTTTATGCAAGATAAATTGGATAACAAGGGTAGATAGGTAGAATAATTCAAAAATGACTCCTCAGCTTAAGTTTTAATTCAAGTCCTGCCATTTGGCAATTATTTGAACATAGATATCTGCTCTAAACAGATTAGTCTGGTTGGAAAAACATGATGTCTCCTTATTTCATTGGATAGACAGAAGAGGTCTGCTTGAGTCACTACCTAAGGGGAAATAACTGTTCCTTAATACATAAAACACAGACTATGGCATCTGGGAACTCAAATGCTGATCATCCATTGAAAGGAGAGTACACAATTAAAATTAATTATATACACCAGGCAATCAAACTACGTGTTGATTCTATTTCTATCTGCTCAAAACTTTAGTCTTAACACTTAAGAGTATGGTTTATGAAACTCAAGGAAACAAGGTAAGATGCCCTTAAATGTTTCAGATAGCCATGTGACAATGAAACTAAAATTTGGAAGAAGCAACCAAACAACTAAAAATGCATCGAGAAATGGAAAAATGCATTGGGAAAATGAAGGTCAAACTATTATATACGGTGGTAAAAACTAGTGTTTTCTAAATGTATTAGGTTGGATCACATAAGACTGTCAATATCAGACCGTTTTTAAGTTATAGAAGTGACAATTTCATATATTTTAGGTCAACATCAATTAAGAGATTATTACTTTTTTTAATCCTTGCCCAAAGATTTTTTTTTTACTGGTTTTTAGAAAGATAGGAAAGAGGAGAGAGGAAGAGAGAGATAAAGAGAGAAGCATCAATTAATTGCCTCTTGTACTTGCCCTGACCAGGAATCGAACTCACCACCTTCTGGGTACTGTAGGACATTCCAACCAACTGAGCCACCTGGTCAGGGCAAGATTATCACTCTTTTAAAGAAGGGATGGTTTAGTGATACTTTGTATAGTTTATGTGGAAATTATAATGATGAAACATTATTTCTCTATTGGGTTGATGAAACAAAAAACACACATGGGGAGAAAAATCACAATTAAGCTCCTTTATTAGGGGCTCACTTCATGTCTCAGTGTCAGATTTTGGTAATTCTCATAATATTTAAAACTTTTTCCTTATTATTATATTTGCTATGGTGATCTGTGATCAGTGATCTTTGATGTTACTATTGTTTTGTGGGTGCCATGAACCATGTATAAGAATATAAGACAGCAAATTTAATCTATAATAATAAAAGCCTAATATGCAATAAGACCAGACAGCCAAACAGCCTTCCAGAAGTCCTTCCAGATGACCTTCCAGATGAAGCCAGGGCTGTGAGGGCCAAGGCAAGCCACCACAGCTGCCAGGACCAAGCCCCTTGCACAAATTTTGTGCATCGGGCCTCTAGTTGATAAATAATGTGTATGTTCTGACTGATCCACTGACCAGCTGTTTCCCTGTCTCTTTTCCTTTCCTGGGGCCCCTATTCCCTGAGACACAACAATATTGTAATTAGGCCAATTGATATCGATGGCCTCTAAGTGGTCAAATGAAAGGAAGAATTACATGCTCCTCACTTGAAATTAAAAGGTAGATATCATTAAGTGTAGTGAGGAAGGCATGTTGAAAGCCCAGACAGGCCAAAAGCTAGGTCTCTTGCACCAAAAGTTCAACCAAGTTGTGAATGCAAAAGAAAATTTCTTGAAGGAAATTAAAAGTGATACCCCAGTGAACAAAAAAATAAATAAGAAAGTGAAATAGCCCACTGCTATGTAAAGTTTTAGAGGTCTGGGTAGAAGATCAAACCAACCACAATATTCTCTTAAAGCCAAAGACTAAACCAGAGCAAGGCTCTAACTCTCTGCAATTCTATGAATGCTGAGAGAGGTAAGGAAGCTACAGAATAAAAGCCTTGAAACTAGCAGAGACTGGTTCATGATATTTAAGAGAAGAAACCACCTACATAACATAAAAGTGCAAGGTGAAGCAAGTACTATATAGAAGCTGCAGCAAGTAATACAGAAGATTGAGCTTAAAATAATTAACAAAGGTGGCAATACTAAACAACAGATTTTCATTGTAAATGAAATTGCCTCATATTGGAAGAAAATGCCATTGAGAACTTATCGCTAGAGAGAAGGCATTAATGCTTGGCTTCAATGCTTCAAAGGAGAGACTGACCCTCTTGTTAGAGGCTAGCGCAGCTGGTGACTTTAAGTTGAAGCCAATGCTCTTTCACCATTCTGAGGGCCCTGGGGCTCTTAAATGCTCAGTCTACACTGGCCCTGTGCTCTGTAAATGGAACAAAGACTGTTTACTTTATAGTCTGTTATATATTTTTTAAGTTCACTGTTGAGACCTACAGCTCAGAAAAAAGATTCCTTTCAAAATAATAATGCTCATTGATAATGTACCTGGCCATCCAAGAGGCCTGGTGAAAATGTACAATGAGATTAATGTTGTTGTCATGCCTGCTAATACACTCCTTTCTGCAGTCCCTGGATCAAGGAGTAATTCTGATTTTCGAGTCTTATATTTAAGAAATATATTGCATAAGGGAATAGTTGCCAGGGACAGTGATTTGTCTGATGGATCGGGGCAAACTCAGTTGAAAACCTTCTGGAAAGAATTGAATATTATAGGTAGCATTAAGAATATCAGTGATTCATGAGAAGCGATCAAGGCACCAACACTAACAGTAGTTTGAAAGACACTGATTCCAGTCTTCATAGATAACTTTGAGGATCCAAGACTTTGGGGGAGGAAGTAACTGCAGAAATGTTTGAAAGAGCAAAAGAACCAGAATTAGAAGTGGAGCCTGAAGATGTGACTGAATTACTGCACTCTCATGATGAAACTTGAATGGGTAAGTTGTTTCTTAGGAGTGAGCAAAGAAAGTGGTTTCTTGAGATGGAATCTACTCCTGACTCTATGAAGTGAAGATGCTGTGAAGAGTTTTGAAATAACAACAAGAGATTGAGAATATTACCCAAAGCCAGTTGATAAAACAGTAGCAGGGTTCAAGAGGGTTGATTCCAATACTGAAAGTCCTACTCTGGTAAAATGCCTACAGCATTGCATGCTAGAGAGAGAAATAATTTATGAAAGGAAGAGTCAATGGATAAAGCAAACTTCATTATTGTCTTATTTTAAGAAATTGCCATTCACCCCAACATTTAGCAACCACCACTTGATCAGTCAGGAGCCATCAACATTGAGGTAAGACACCAGCTAAAAGATTACAACTAGTTAAATGTTTGGATGATAGGTAGCTATTTTTTACAATTACCTATGCTTAATAAAGGTAAGTACGTTTTTAGACATACTCTATTGCACAATTAATAGAATACAATGTGGTGTAAACATAACTTTTATATGCGTGAGAAAACAAAAATATTTATGTGACTCACTTTCATGTGATTTTCGCTTTATTGTGGTGGTCTGGAACCAAACCTGCAATATCTCTGAGGTATGCCTGCAGTAGTCACCTTTACATAGAATCTGGTATGTGTTCTTATTAATAGTCTTTAATTAATTCATAAATATATCTTTACCTTAGAGTAAGGGTATTATTGAGAGCATGTTTGAATCATACTCAAGCCATATAACAGTAGTTTTCTCTCCTCTAAATTGTGGACAAAAAAAAAAATATGTGTAGGAACATATCCAGTCCCCCTGCCCCCCATCTGACTCACAAAGGCACCCGTCTAAAGAGAAGCCATTCTGGAAAAGAAGCTCTCATTTCCTCTACTGGAATATTGAGGTGTCTGCTGAGATCCCTCATTAAATCGAGAAATGGAAGTTGCCAGAGCTCTCTGCCCCTTTAACCCAACTGACATTCTGACTCACTAGGTCACTATAAAAATCAGAATAGAACCCGGGACAGCTGAGAGCACCCCCGGCACACTGGCAGTTGGAAGAGTGATGGAGGAGGATAAGTAGCACCTCATGGACAAGTAAAAGAAAGAAGTACTTGAAGAAAGAAAAATGTTAAGTTGACCTGGATGGAGGAAAATATTTGTAAAAGTAAAGGAATTTCTTTTAATTTGACTCCCCACCCCCACCAACAACAAAAAAGAAAGAAAAAAGAAAATGAAAAAGCTATTTCTGAGGTTTGTTGATAGAATGAAAAACAAAGAATCAAAATTAGTTATTTCCAAGGTTTGCCATTGTTACCCAATCAATATTATTAACTTTCATTATTAACTGTAACTGAATAAAGGTTAAATAAGACAATTGAGACCTGAGAGATCCCTGCATTTAAAAAAAAAATGCTTTTGATCAGTACTATAAAATAAATAGGTAAATCACCATAAAATAGTATTTAAAAAAAGGAATGACAAATCAAGGACAACCTGTAGTCACCATTACATAAATGAAAAGATGGTTTAATGTGATGCCAATGCTACTGTCAGTGACTGGCAGTGGGTATATTTTCTCTCTCTCGCTCGATATATATATAATTTATATGTATATATTAAAAATATATATACATGCTTTTTCCTATCTCTATGTCAGTCTCTGTGTATATGTGTGTATGATTCAAGGATGGGATTGAGAAAAAATGAACTATAAATTGAAGAGGAAAATAATAATGCAAACAAAATAGAGTGAACGTCTCTAGATCAACTTCTCTCTTCTCCCTACTTCCCAGTTTATTGCAGAGTTTTTCTTAGGATGCAAGTGTTAGTTATTTAACTGTAAACTTTTTAAAAAATCTCCATAGTTTGAGTCTAGTTTTAATAATCTCTTTCATTTCCAGGGCATTGTTTATTGATAACACTGGGAAGGGATTTTGCTATTCAGTAGTATTTGACAAACTGAGTAAACTATTTTTCTTTTTGTCAGAATAAATAAAAACAAGAGATCCTCACTGAAGATGTACCCTGATGGTGTAAATATTGAAATAAGCTAAACATTTGAATCATCTAGAAGAATAATTAGGACTCATCATGTCCTTCTCAAGCCATACCCCAAAGAGCACCAAAAGACCTTTGCCACTGGAAAATCTGATGCCACCACAAGTTCCACGAAACAATTACTTGCATTTTCAGGAAGAAAAGCAAAGACTCCAGTTAAAGAAATTCCTTCTTGACAGGATGTTCCTAGTGGCCATGACAAGAGACAACATAGAAAAAAAAGATGTCACTGAATACTATGAGCAAGTGTTTCAGTCAATTGCAAAACCTCACACCGGAGAAGCAGTCACGGGATTGGTGCTCATATATCGCACTTTCATTCTGCATATCCTGGAGTCTTCCAGTGGTAGTCTTTATCGTATTCTTTTAGATTATATTAACCATAAAAAGAGTAGAGGAGAATATTTTATCCAAGGGATGAAGATTATAGTCGTGTCCCATAACATCCCAACAAGGATCTTCATGCAATGGCACGTTGTGGTCATCAGAGTGCCGGTCATGTATCTGGACGATGTGACACAGTCCCAGTCCCTGAAAGAGGTCGTCACTGAGTTTCTCACCCAGACGCACAAACTAGCACTCTACTTTTTTAAGACTCTTAAAGTGGGCGTAAAGGGGCCGGGCGAGAGCTTGCACCAACCTGCACCTGAATTACTCCTCCCAGAACAAATAATTAAGTATTTATACAAATCTGAAGAATTCATGGAACCAGAAACTTTCATAAAAATGTATAATAGACCCATTCACGTCACTTTGGATACGGAGGTGGTGTGGCCTGCCCCTTCCCGTTTCTAGAGCTGGAAGTGACCATGTGAGACCTGTGGTCAAATCTCCTAAGGAATTGGTGCTACTTCAGTAAAAAGGAAAGATTTCTAAAGTTACTCATCTCTTTAAAAAAAGAAACAGAACACCACAATATACACAAAGGTAGTATACAAATGTCTACAGAGCATGTTGAAAATGTATCTGTTCTGATATTAAGTTCAATATGTTATGTCAATAGGTGGAGTGGTTTCATAAGTTCTGAAAGGTTAACATTAGTTTAACTTAATTTATTAAATAAAACTATGCAAACGTGTAAACACTTGATTCACATTCTCATACTCTAAACAGTCAATGAGCAGCTGCTACCACACAGAATCAAATTTTAGGAAAAACCATTTTGTTCTAGGAGTACACAATTTAGGGCAAAAATACCTTGAGTTTCTTGCAATCTAAGGTTTGAGGAAAGTATGTGTAAAAATAAATAGTGAGTATATGACACAGCATGATACAGTATGATAAAATCTCATATGTGATCACTATTATAGTAGCAGTATGTAAGAAAGACTCTAAGAGCACAAATGGAGGAGTAATCTCTATGATTCCTGAATTCAGAAAAAAAAAAAAACTTAAACTTTGAAAATAGTTCCAAATCTCACATATTTTGAACTATAAAATCGAGAATACTGAGACCATTATAAAACTAAAGAACACATTAGCTTTTTTAAATAACCAGAAAATATATTGTCAGAAGGCATTATATTTTTTCTGCAAAATCTTTTATTGTGCACCTTTTATATGACATGTTTGTCAGGTGCTAGGGATATGATAGGGTGCACATAAGACATGATTTCTCAATGACTCCATAAGAGCATTTCTCAATGATTCCACATAATATAAACAAATTGGTTATTTTTTCAGTGACTTCCTGTAAAGCAATTAATTATATGTAATTTCTATACGACCTATTTTAAGTTTGTCTCCCCTTCCTTTACCCCCAGATTAAATTTTTTGCATTACTTAAAATGGTGAAGTTTGTTTGAAAAACTAAATGAAATTAATATCTTTACTATTTCAGTAATACTTATGCAAAATTACTTCAACATCTTATGAAAAGCTATGGATTTAATAGAGAAATATATTGTTATTTTAGTTTCATTTTTACTTATTTGATTTTCAGTCTCTTCGGGAGAAAAAACACACAATCCCAGTATGCACCTCAAATTTGTCATATGCAGATAATTTGTCATCATTTGTTTCATATCAGAATCAAATTTCAGGAAAGACAATTTCTACTTTTACATCTTATAATATAGATTGACATACAGAATGGCATTTTCCACTTTTAACTCAACTTGAAGTTACATTCATTTATATTTACTGACAGAAAGAGTATATTTTAGATGACAAGTAATTCTTCTCGATAAGAAAGAACATATAGTTTACTAACATTTTTAAAAAGACAAGCATCCACTAATAGTAAATATTTAGTGACAAAATGAGTGGAGATAAGAGTAAATGCTTTTCGGTGAGAGAGAGCAAGCTAGATGGAGGGAGAGGAGGGGAGAAGAGAGAGAGAGAGGGAGGGGGAAGAAGGAAGGAAGGAAGGAAGGAAGGAAGGAAGGAAGGAAGGAAGGAAGGAAGGAAGGAAGGAAGGAAGGGAGGGAGGAAGGAGAGAGGAAGGGAAGGAGAGAGGGAGGGAGCAGAGGGCAAGCACTTAATGAAGAAGTAAGTAAGCCTTGGTCTGAGGTTTGAATGAATGTGAGGAGAGGTTTGGGAGGGCAGAGGAGCCTATTTAAGAGAACAGAGAATGAGCAGAAACAGGAAGGAAAAAATGAACAACAAATGTTTATTGGATCAGATAGAATCCCTTTAGCAGGGCAAATTTTATTTGGGAACAATGTTTTCTAAAGTTAGTGAATAGAAGTACACTTCATAAATAAAATTATATACTAATAGATGTAAAATATGGCAGGTTATATTTTCCGAAACTGGCTACTACAGTATAACCCATCCCACATGTTCTTCTTCCAGTGTGACCTTAACATTCCTCCATCGCATGGTGGCTTCTACATCCACCATGACCTTTGTGATTGTCCTAACCAACAGAGAATAACAGAAGTGATCCATGTGACCTTCAGGACTAGGTCATAAAAACACCATCTACTTTGCCTAGATCACTTGAATGCTACCTCTTGGAACCTAAACAATATGCTGTCAGCAACCCCAGCAGTTTTCCAGATGATATCCCTGGGCTGAGGTCCCAGCCAACAGCCAGTAACACCTCTACACATGTAAATGAGTGAATCTTCAGGGGATTCCAGACTCCAGCCCTCCAGTCTGCCTGGATTTCAAACCAGACCAACTGACAGTGCATGAAGTAGTCAAGTAGAGAAGCTATTCCCACTGAGCCCTGTCCAAATTGCAGATTTGGGAACATTAGTAATTGTTGATGATGTAAGCCTCTAAATTTTGGGTGGATGATTATCAGCAGTCTTGGCCAATAATGTATATGTAACAGGAATATTATATATAACATCTAATTATATATAATTTTTATTATATATAATAATTATATGGGTAATTTAATATCATTTATTCACTCATATATGAAACTAATATTTACTAAATGTTTGCTGGTAAATATTTACTGAGGGCCAAGCACTGTACTAGTCCCGGAGTATATAAGCAACAGTAAGATTTGTATCCTCCACACTGCCTAGCATAGATCTTTTATTGGTCTATAATACATTTTGGTGTGAAAAGGATCAATAAAATATTAATTCATTGATCCAAAGGGGAAAAAAAGTAAAAAATATGAGTCATTTTTGAAGAAGTTATAGATACTAAGCAATAACATTACTGATTTAATATACTGTTATTTCACACTTAAAAAAATTAATGAGGTTTCAACTGTGAAAATAACTAGAAAATAAAAAGTGACTGTAAACAAATTAAGCTACTTGTATACTTATTTCTTTATTTTAGTGAGCACACCAGAATGAGTTTATTCAAATGAAAGTTACCCTTCCTAGTAGTCACCTTAGGAGGGTTTATACTTATTCCAGTCATCATTGCTGAAAACGTTCTGTGACTCTTTTATGGCAGATAAAGAGGTGTATAAATCAAAAGGAGCATAAATATTTTAGTAACCTCTAGCTTTTTGATCACCCCACTTGATTTGTGACTTGATATTCGATCTTTGTTCATAGATAGGTTTGTTTTTAAATGTTGCTCTCACTCTCAAAGGAAGATCTGCTGTCACTGAACATATTGACAGAGTGTGATATTGCCTCTATGGGGAAACACAAATATGTTTCAGTGAGCCACATAGTTGCATTATTGAGATTCCTATGTAGCTCACTAATATTATGTCTTTAAAGGGAACATCACTCATTTGAGTGTGTATGTTTGAATATATGTGATAAATTGCAGAAATAAATACTATTTAATTTGATCGTGTCCAAAAATGAGACTCACTAAACCTTAGAAAGACTCACAAGGTAATTCTCAACCCAATGAGAGTTGTAGTTTCCTTACAATAAAACTTTACATAAAAGCAGAGTACAGCCCGGCTGGCAATGCTCGGTGGTTGAGTGTTGATCTATGAACCAGGAGATCGGGGTTTGATTCTGGTCAGAGCACATGCCCAGGTTGTAGGCTCCATCACCCAGTGGAGGGCATGCAGGAGACAGCCAATCAATGATTCTCTCTCATCATTAATGTTTCTATCTCTCTCTCCCCCTTTCCTTTCCGTTCTGAAATCAATATATGCATATATATTGACATATATATATTTCTATCTCTCTCTCCTTCTTTCTTCCTCTCTGAAATCAATAATATATCTATATAATAAAAGCCTAAGCGAGCATTACAGTGGAATGACCAGAACGGCTGGTCGCTATGATGCACGCTGACCACCAGGGGGAAGACGCTCAATGCAGGAGCTGCCCCCCTGGTAATCAGTGTGCTCCCACAGGGGGAGCGCTGCTCAGCCAGAATCTGGGCTCATGGCTGGCAAGCGCAGTGGCAGTGGCGGGAGCCTCTCCCGCCTCCATGGTAGCACTAAGGAGCAGCAAGGAGCAGCGAGCAGGTGGGCGGTAAGGAGTGAGGGCTCCCGGATTGTGAGAGGGCACAGACCAGGCTGAGGGATCCCCCCCCCGGAGTGCACTAATTTCGTTCACCAGGCCTCTAGTTTCTAATACCTGCCCTTGTTTCCATGCCCACCTTACTCCACCTTACTCCCTCACTCCAATCTCCTCTTTGTTACAGCCAAAGGTGACCCTGAGTGGGGGGGTGAATGGATTGAGAAAAGACAGACAAGAAAATGAAAGTTGGGTCTCAGTGGGATGCTGCTCCCTGATGAGGAGACAGCGCCAGCGCCCATAACCCGTGTCTTTATTTTATAGCAGATGCCACGAGGCAAAGTAGGGGCGTGATCACGTTGTTTACAGCATTCTCATGAGTTCCAACCCTACTCAACTACATGCACCTGAACTGTAGCACAAGGCACGTGGGGCTACGTGTTCAGACCATAGGTTCAAGCTTACAACCACAGCCGTTGGCTATGATTGTGCTGGGAGGGCCCTGCCATCCAGCTGGGCATTAGTCTGAGGCTTGAACCTGGCCAAAACACTGTAGCTGCGCCCCACACCTCTTCCTCCCCTCTCTCTTTCTAGTCCATATACTATCAAAGGTAAAGGCAGTAAAGCATAAGGTATAAGAGAGCCACCTCTGGTATCTAATTGCTCCACTGAAACCTGGCTCTGTAACCTTTTTTAGAGCTGTAATGTTTTGTGTTGTTGTGTGTGTGTGTGTGTGTGTGTGTGTGTGTGTTTTCATCTTTCTGCCCCTGGGTTTCCTCATCTACAAATGGATGTGATAACAAATGTCTACATTATTGGCTTTGAGCTTTGCATGAAACAATGCTGTAAAGATCCTAGCATACAGTAAGCACTCAATAAATTTTAGTTCTCTGATCAGACTTCTTCAGTGGCTTTTATTTCAACTCCATGATAAAAAGCAAAATTCATCACAATCTGTAAAGTCTTAATTCTCTGATCTTTGCTTACTTAGCCTCATCTTGTGCCCACCCTTCTCTTTACTCACACTTTCTTCTCTAACAGCTTCCCAATATTTCCATGCTTTTTGCCTTTAACTTCCTTCCTTATTTCTCTTAGAAAATATTTGCATATCCATCAAATTACACTTCCTGTGTGAATCTTAATAAACTCAAGAAACCCTTTTCTTCCCTCATTGTGTGTGACATTCAAGCAGTTCCCCTGTCATATTGCTGTTGTTTATCGTCACACTCATTTCCCTGCCAGCAACTTATAAGCAATTGCTATGGGATTTTTAAATTTATTTATAACTTTAGGGATTTATTTATTTATTTATTTATTTTTTAAAAAGAGAGTTGTTTAAAATATCTGTAAGAATTTCTCTATAGGGTACTTTTACTGAAATAGTTGTGAAATATCAATACTTTAAAATGTTCCTATGTGATTAATCAGGTTTGGGCCATTGTCCATGAAGTTTTTTAAAATAGCAAGTCAAAATACAGTGGCTGCATCTTATCTGAAATCTTCCATTTTATTCACAAAATAATTTCTTCCATCCTAATTTGGAAGGATACCAAGAATACCTTCTGGAAGTGACTCAGCTGAACTTTTGTATTTATATATTGCTATTCACTGAGCCAAGTATAAGAGCTCATTTCCAATTCATTGGATTAAAAATACTCTTTCCTTTTGAAGCATATGAGCAAACTACTAATAAGGAATACAACCTTTATTCCACATTGTAAAGATGCTTTCTTTATGTTCTTTGTTTCCTTGTTTCATTAGCCACACTTATCTGTTCTTTGAGATATGTGCATGGTAAGACTAGTAGTTATCTATTATCTATATTTACTTAGGTTATTATAATATGATTCTATTTTAATTATATAGTTCACATTTCTGATCTGTTTTTAAAATACAAAGACACTATTTTTAAAGGCACTATATAAAAATAGTGCATTAAATATAAAGCCTTGATTTATAGAGAAAGAAATGAATGTCTTAGTATTGAATATATTTCCATTTGACCAAAATTCATTCTAGAGTAATGACCTCCTCAGGGATCTCTCACTCAAGTCTCCTTCCTCCTCATTCTCTTTCCAGTTGATGCTATACTTTGCCTTTTGAAAACAAAAATGATAGACTACTCTACAGGTTAATTTTACTGTAAATAAAAAATACATACCTTGTAATATTTAATTATTTGATTATTTACTTTTTATCCTATACTGTCATAATTCCTCAGCATATACTGTGTTCCAGCCAAAATCAAAATGAAAATAATGGACAAAGACATTGAAATGAGATGACTGACCTTTGTTATGTACTTGCTCTATCACTAACTCATTGTGTGCCCTTGAATAACTAATTGGTTACTTTTGGGAACTCTGCTCATCTACATCATCAAATTTATGAACATCATAAAGAAGTCCAGGAAGCCCTTGAACTGTTATCTAAAAACGTGTCTGAAATCATAGACTATGCTGCCTTACCATGAGGCAGGCAGAGGATAGGATTAATGTGTTTCTATTAAAAATATTAAGCCTAGTGTCTAAATGAATGACTAAACCACCCTATCAGACACTACTTGTGGGCAATGACAACATTCTTCTTTTTTAAAAAAAACAACATCCTGGTTGCATCTATTGTAGCACAAAGATGGATGGGAAACTGAAAAGTCCTATATGATTAGGACTTCTAAAGAGCAAGTTTGGCCTGGTGGGTGTCGACCCATGAACCAGGAGGTCATAGTTTGATGTCTGGTCAGGGCACATGCCTGGGTTATGGGCTGGATCCCCAGTAGAGGGTGTGCAGAAGGCAGCTGATCAATGATTCTCTCTCATTATTGATATTTATATCCCTTCCCTTCTCCCTTCCTCTCTCTGAAATCAATAAAAACTTATTTAAATATATATAAGAGCAAGTTCGGTAGCACCATTAAGTCAGAAGAAACAGTGAAGACCAGGGCATTTTTCTTTAAGTCTGATGGAAAGCCATTGAAGATTTTAAATAGGACATAATCAAATTGTTTTGGCTGCTGAGTGAGAATAAATTGATAGTAGACATGTTAACGCAGACAGACCCCTTAGTAAGTTGTTACAAATTTTCTGGCAAGAGATGGTTATAGCTTGAATGAGATTAATGATTGTGGAAATGGATCTAAGGAGGCCAATTAGAGAGATAATCAGAAGGTAAATAAGCGTAGGTTTTGAGGAAGAGAATGATATCAAATATGTTAAGTTTCTAGTTTTTCTGACATATACAAGCAGTATGAAGTTTGTAGGGGAAGACTGTACTTTTTAATTACTGCCATATTATAGCTACATCAGGTGGGCACAATTTTTATTTGGTATTCCCATTAGCACTCACGTTGGATGAGGTATAGAGCACACACATTATATTAAATATCATAGTTTGCTGAAATGGCTAGGTAATAAGATGTATTTTCTGATATAACAACTTCTAGGAAAGAAAAGTGAATAAAAACAGTTTGATGAAATAAAACATATTAAGCTGAAGAAGAAATTATCTGAAAGATTACCTTGAGTCCACTATTCACCAGAGCTCCCCTTAATCTTAAGTCTGCATTCAATGGAGCCAAAAATAAAATCAGCAACACTTTATTTCACTTAATTCCTTCCCTTAGTCAAATGAAAGTTATTCAAAACATTAATTCAATGATTATCTATTGCCTCCTTTATGTTAGAGGACACGTAAACCACAAACACATAACAGGCCCCATATCGCCCCCACCAATTCATGTGCCTATCATTTATTCCATTCGCAATAAAAATTTAGATGCAAACGTGACATTTGGCATTATATTGAAGTGGCTTACTCTGGTTTCTCTCAGTTGGTTGTGGGACAACATGACACACACTGAATCTTTTTCTCTCTCTGCATTTAGCCATCCAGCAAATATGAACTTTGTTAGGCATGGAGGCTCGGGGCTGCAATGCAATCATGAGAAAATGAACATGACTTCTACCATAGAGAGTATGCAATCTCTGTCTTTCTCTATCACAAACACATAAACGAAAATTAAACAATTAAAATAAGTGTCATTATCATGGATATGTAAGTGTCAATGGTTTCCTATCTTGACCTACTTTAGAGGATTGGAGGCTGTCTCTGGCGGATACAAGATACAAGGATTTCTGAAAGTTAAATAGAAGTGAGCCAAATGAAAGGCAAGGAGTAGGAGGGAAGTGTTCCCGGCTATATACATATGTATACTCTAGCAGACGGATATTCTGAAACCAAAAGGCAAGAGAGTCATACCACGCTGGAAGAACAGAAAGAATTTCAACCAGGCAGCATTTGAAATGCAAAGGGTAATTGTAAGAGGTGAAAGGGATAGTTAAGCATGGGACCAGCTGATGTGGACACTTAAGACCACATAAGTACCATGACTTCATCTCCAGTCAAATGGGACACAGTTGTTTTTTAATCAGAGAAATGTCATAGCTAGATATGCATGATGAAGAACCACTCTGAACTGGGGAGAAGAGATTGGAAGAGAACTGGGAAGCTAGATGAGATAGATAGGAGGCTATTACAGTAATCAGGGAAAGAGATGAAAGAAAGTCTGTACAAAAATGATGATAAGAATAGAAAAAGGGGCACAAAAAAATCAAGAAATAGGTCAGATATCTTGGTATCTGATTGAAAGCAGAGAATGTAAAGAAGAGGAAGGAGTCAAGGATGAAACATGTGACAGGTGGTGGTGCCATTTCCCTAGACAGGTAACCCTGGAAGACAGCTGGGAAGGGAGATGAAGTTTTCTGTTCCCAGCATGCTGAGTTTGAGGCATTTGAGAGACATCAATATTAAATATCCTGTAGAGAGTTTGTTGTATTTCCCTGAATCTCAGGAGATAAAGTCTGCATGGAGATGGAGATTTGGAAATCAGCATATAGACGATGACTAAGATTTCAGGAGGAGTGCTATCACCCATCACAGGCACATAAGGGAACAGAGAAGACAGTACTTCAAAACCCCGAGAAGGCCAAGGGCAGAACAGGGACCTTCAAAGAATTCTAAGACATTTTTTTTAATTTAAATTGCCCAGAAGCAGAGAAAGAGATACAGATGAGGACAGTGTCATGGAAGCCAAAGGGAAAGAGCTTTTCATAAGGAGAGTACTCAGCAGTATCGGTAGCTGTCTCAAAGTCAAGTAAGAAAAGACTAAAAAGTAGACTTAATGACAAGGGGATCATTCGTGACTTGGAAAGAGTGACTTATGTAGTGTAGTGGAGGCAGAAGCAGGATGCAGTAGGTTAAGGAGTGAGAGTTGGGTGAGAAAATAGAACAAGTGTAAGCAATATTTCAGAAAGTTTGGCTATGTAGTTGCTAGTGAATCTGCAGTCAATTGGGGAATGTAAAGGACCCAATTAAAATTCTGAAACGTTTACAGAAAGGAAGACCAACAGTGTCTTTTGGTTCCAAGGAAGGAATCTGTCCTTTCATGTGAGATTAACAATCCAATCAAAACTTGAGGGGAAAGGTGTTCTACCGAGTTTCAAATGGCAAAGATATGGGTTTGTACACTGAAAGTCCTCAAATGACTGTGTGTAAGTTCTGGAAAAGAACGGTCAATAAACTTTTGTTTAGATAAATGATTACGCTCATCTCTAGAAGAAAACTAGCTGTGCAGAAAATGACTTTAGAATATTTGTAAGCTCTGATGTTACAGCCCAAACTTTGGATTATTCCACTGGGATTTTCATGGTCAAGCTTTTATAGTTGATTGCATATTATGCTATGTGCTTTATCTCCTTTATGGACCAACCACATTGCATTTGTAAATTCTGCTCTGAAATCTGGCCCTTATCCAGATTGCATCTTTCTTTGCCCGGTCAGGGCATGCTAGGAAACTGCAAATTACAATCAAGTCTCAATTTTCCAAACTAATGATTTTAAAGGGCAATAATGCATAATCCAAAATGATGGTGAATTCATGAACCATTTATCTTTGCAATGTATATTCATTAAACTTGACTATAAGTACTTCTTATATGACATTCTTAGCAAAATGATAAAGCATTTCAACTGAAATGATTCAAGGAGACTTGCAAGGCTTTCCAATTTCTCTATTTTTGCCTCCCACTATATTCTATTGCTATATCGCCTTTCATGTTTACATGACTCATTAAAATAAACTAACATATTGTACTTTTTAGGATGGAAAAGATAATCAAATTTCATCTACTCCTGACATTATTTCCATATTATTGCCACCCTTTTCTATAGCTATGGTTCTCTGTCTCTGTCTCTCTGAAAAGTTTCATTCACAAAAGAGGACAGTATAATAAGCCCATGTATACTAGTACATCACCCACCTTCAACAATGATCAGAAACTATTTTCACGATTGACTCCTTATTAAGAAACATGCCCATCATCTCTCTGAGACATTATGGATTCAGAAAGCCCACAGATACTAGAGCCAGGAGGGCGTTAGATGTTATCTGTTCCAGCCTAGTCGTTCAGTGAGGAAAATGATGCAAGCAGAGACTTAACAAAGCACAGCTCTGATTGATAGTGAGGCAAGAGTTAGACATCGCCCACCTCTTCCTTATTCCCTCTGGTGAAATGAAGACTACATTGCTACTGCCTTATTCTTGATACAGAATATTTCCCAAAATTCACATGAGGGCCACTCGTGCACTTCTGTTGCAAAAGATGTCTACTCAGGGTATTGTACCATGGCAGGGAAGCTGGAAATGCACAGCTTGCAGGCAGACACAATCTGCTGACAGAGCATCCATTATTATCTCCGGCACTACCTGGTTCTTCTTGCTAATATTAACCAAATGATAGTTGAATAAGCACAAGTAATTAGTTTACAAATAATAAAAGATGATGTTTTCCCCTTTGTATTATATAGAAGACACACCAAAATATCTCTAATAAAGATGACTCCCAGTTGATTAACAGGAATAAAATGCTTGCATAAATAGAATTAAATGTGCACATTTGGAATATAATTATAGATACAGATAGATAGAAATGTCAGTGTATATACACAACCCTCTTAACCCAAACTAGAGAAGCCGATTAGGATTCATAAAACTGCTCCCAGTCAAGGGGGAGAATCGGGGACTTAACTACAAAAGCTGAACAGTGCAGTACAAGAAAGGCTTTGTGTAAATAACGCCAATCATTTCTCCACCAATGATGTCGTCCCTACCTCCACTCTGACTCCCATCTGGGCACCTGCCCATGTAGTTTTCACAGAGTATCTCTTCCCATAGTTTCGTGTAGGGACGACAGACTCATTCTCTCTGCAACTCAATCTCTCTCTCTCTCTCTCTCTCTCTCTCTCTCTCTCTCTCTCTCCCTCTCTCTCTCTCCCTCTCCCCCACGCCCCGCCACCATGGGTGTGCACACACACACACGCACAAACACACACACAGCACACAGGCTGGACTAGTCATTATCCACCAGGAGCAGAGATAGACCATTTGTGAGGCAGCAAATGCTGAAGCTGAACAGAGATGGGCTATCTGGGAATCCAGATACAATCACCTCAGCTCCCGATTATTCCAGTCCTGACTGAGGCCTGGTAGCAATTTTTCCCTCCTGAATCCTTCCAATAGTCAATTCTTCGCTTTTGCTTAAGTCAAAGTGTATTTTTTTTCCCTTTTGAAGCAAACGATTCCTTAGCAGTGTGACAAACATTTTTCAAGGCAACCTATCAGAGCTCTAGTTTCACATTGGAAGACCGTGATCTTAAAAAAGTTATTTAACTTCTATGGGCCCCAGTTTTATCAGCTATAAACTGAATGAGCATCCAAATAGTAAATGAGATAAATCATATGTGAAAATAACCAGCAACTCAATAAATTCATGTTGACTTTGTCAGAGTTGAGCCTATGCTCTGCAAGTCGGCAATTTCCATAATGCAGTTATGACAACAAGCTTTGTGACAAGAATATAAAGCGGTCTGACTTCTGACCAGCAGCCTAGGGAGACCTCAGGGATGTCAGATCAATTAGTCAAGCTGCTGATTCGCAATGCTTTGGCAGCAAGGAGCCCGTAGTCTAGAGACGGTCTACAAAACCTCCTAGCAGGTAAAGCACAGAGTCAGTCCTTCAGGACTTTTGCTGCTGGTCTTAATCTCCTCTGGAAGAATCTGAGCTACCCTTTGATAAATGCTTAAATGCCCATTCCCTGAACTCTGCTCAGTTAATTCAGATTTATTGATTTGTGTTGGGAATATACTATTTATATTCTTCAGTAATAATGTGAACAATAGAAAATCACACCACCATTTAATTAAATGGCTTATTATACTTATGAAGGTTTTTTTTATTATTTCAAAAAGCTCAAATTCTAATAAGATGGGAATGGACTTAGGTTGGTTTTCTGATTTTTGCTTCCTATATATGCTTCTAACAAGAAATCAGTTGCTTAATTGTATGTCCCTCTAGGAATAAGGTATACACAATACTGTGCCTTGTCACCCACTATACATAAATTCATCTTTAATATTTATACTTATGTACAGAATTAGTATATGAAAAAAATAAGAAAGTATGTGATGGTAAGGGAAGCAAAATATACATTTTTATTTCCCCTTATGAAGAAAGATAATTTGGGGTTTTCACCTTGAAAAGTATAATGTTATTTGTGATTTATGTGAAATAAAAATTGTGAAATATTTGCTTCACTTTGAATTGTCATGAATTATTGGTGTCACTGCATTCTTGGAAAGTGCCTTTATAGTTTTGTGCAGTTGCCAATAATAAGAGTTCTTACCATTAGTTTCTTACTAAACTCTGAACATAAGTTAATTATAACTGTACATTGACTGCTGTATATATGAATATGTTGCCAAAGTTTATTTTAATTTTGCCATATGTGTAGGTGCCCACATTTCATGTTTACTTTAGCTTAATATTTTCATTTTGAACCACTCCAATCAAGTAAGATTGAATAAATGAATAAAAGAATGAGCAAGGGGACAGTTTTATTGAGTGCCTACTAATCTGCAGACCCTGCAGCACCCAGGTGCTGGCATTTACCTGGATGAAAAAAAAAAACACAAAAACAAAGAAAGGTAAATAGATATGTGAAATAACAATTAAAATGCTGTTATATTTCAACCAAGGAATACGAACATTGTCACGGCAGCATAGAGCTAGAATAGTCAATTTTCATTAAATGGTTTCACACCTGAGTTTTGGAATCTGAAGGTCCTGGATCCAAGCCCTTGCACTCTGCCAGGCAGTTACTCATAAAATGTGGACCCTCACCTCATCTGCAAAATGGAAGATAACGCTGCCTACATCTTAAGAAAATTGTTTTAAGAATGAAATAATCAATGTGCGAAACGTTTGTTTTGGTACAGTCTGTCTGACATAGAATGAGGGCTTCCAGCCTGTTATCTGAGTGTGAACGGGGCATTAGGGAGGTGTCTGGAGCACCAGGGAAGTATGGAGGATGCCCACAGGCGTTCCAGTGGGAAAAGGAGAGGACAGAGCTGAGCAAGTCAAAACCTTCCTCAGCCTCTAGCGTCTGAGTTTCAAATCAAGGTGAGTGGAAATTGGTTCAATACTTTCATAATGTCAATGTGTACAACAAACCAATGGGCTGCTTGTTGAAAATGTACGCTCCCCCAAAAATAACATTAAATAAATTCTGTTTCTATTAAGTCTAGTGTTGGGGTCTCAAATCTGCAGTGTGACCTCATTTAGACAATAACTGATGAAGATGAGCTCTAAAGGCCATCCTAGCTTGGTTTTACTATAAGTAGCTACGATGTCATATTGGACATGTAATTTAGCAATCTTCTTTTCCATCTTTTTATTCCAGAATCATGAGAACCTGACACATATACTCAGAAAGTGCTTACTATTGATTGCATTGAGATCAGCCAATTTGATGGTCTTTCTCTAGAATATTCACAAATTTTTAAGCCCAATTCTGGAAAAAGGAACCATAATCAGAAAGATCAGCAAACTCTTAAATGCCTGCAGAGCAGCAAGGAGATGGGTTCAGAAGCAGCAGTTGCGGCAGCAGGGCCATCAGAGGAAGGCGTTAGGGTCCAGGCAATACCAGTTCCCCCTGTGCTCCTCCAGCCGGAGGGGCTGCAGTGGCTTACTGCAGTTACTAATCTCTGGGTTATGGCACCTTCCTCTTTTCTCTCCCTCGGGCTTTTCAACACATTTGTTAAAAAAATGTAAAATAAAACAAAAAAGCTCTTGCATTGTACTCCCACTGAAAAGCTGAGAATGGTTTCTGTTATCATGACTAGATACTGATACAAACACTTTTTGCAACATGAAGTGGCAACTGGTAGACATCAATTGAATACTTTCTACTAGTATATATGCTAAGAGCAGAATGTATGTGTACAAAAGTTTGTATCTACACATGGACCTTAAATTCGCTCATAATGTGAACATATGTAAAATATCCACAACTCTTAGTCAATAGTATTTCCTCCTTTCAAATATATAACTGTTATAGTTTGTTGTTGTTTTTTTTAATTGGGGAGAGAAAATGATAGAGGGAAAAATAACTGATTGGTTCATTAAAATTTCCCAAGGCAGAGAAAGATATTTAAATACAGTGATCAGATTGCATGCTTATCAACAAAGAGACAGTAGTCTTACATTAAGTAACTATCTCTATAGAAAAGAGGAAAATCCCTTCTACAGCCAGCAACATTATAAAAACCACTCAACTCAATTTGATTTGACAAAAACAAGAAAAATAGAAAAGCCACTTTAAATGTATCATTTTCTTGGATTAAAGCTGTATCGGGAGAGTAGGGCATACTGAGGTACTGAGCATTTTCATTATAAAAGTTGTAAAAATGCACGGCTGCTATTTGCAATGGTGTATTAAACAGGAAGCTGACTGGCCTCCATGCCTGTACTTCCCTTCCCAAGAAAACACAGCTACAGTGTAAGAGCAATTTTATAGGGCCATTTGAAAGAGCAACAGTTTCAACAATTTGATATGAAAGTGCTGAGTTTCCAGTCAGTGCTCAGAACATTTTCTTTAATCCTTACCCAAGGGCATGCTTAGAGAGAGGAATAGCGAGAGAGAGGGAGAGAGAGAGAGAAAGAGAGAAACATCAATGTGAGAGAGAAACATTGGTTGGTTGCCTTCCTTAAACTCTCCAACTGGGAATAGAACTGGCAACCTTTCAGTGCACGGGATGACACTGAACCAACTGAGCCACACTGGCCAGGCGTCAGAACATTTTAAAAGGTCAAGGAAACTGTTTTTGACAGAACGAGCCAACTGCAGCAGCGATAGCCATCGGCTGCCTTTCACTGTGCCCTTACTGTGTGCCAGACACTAAGTGCTTAGCATTCATTAGCTCATTCACTTCTTACCATGGCCCTATAAGGCAAGTCATGTCACCAGGGAACAAGCTAAGGCTCCCAGTGGTGAAGCATTCACAGAACTAGGCAGTGCTGCAGTGGGAGGTCGCACCAGGTCAGGTCAGTCCAACTCTAAATTCAATATGCTTCACCACGTCTCTCTGCTGAAGATATGAAAGGAGATTCTCCATGCTGCCACCTAAAAATTGTAGGGGCATGAGGGGTAGCTGCATAAAACAAGCAAAACACATATATCAATAATACTACAAAACCCTCCAAACATCATGTTTTAAAAGGTTAAATAAATATAAAAACATGCAACCTTTGTCACCACGCCATACTGAAAAGAACTCATATGTCAGTAGCCATACGTGCATATTTCAACAATAAAGATTTAAAAGAATAATAATAATGTTGACTTCCAAATTGAAATAGTCTTCTGTTTCCAATTCTAGAAATCTTAAGCTTCTCCCAGACCAGCCTTCTATAACCAGATTTTTGCCTCACACACTGGTTAGTTCCAATTGACTCTATTTCAAATCAACCCCCCCTCCTCCTTGAGAACTCAGTTTAGGGGAAACGTTTTTGAGCCTCCTCGAGCTTATCATTAAGGTGTTTCTGAGGTTCCTAAGTGATCGTTACCAGATTCTCCCAGGGACATCATATGGAATTCTTGAACTCATACTGTATAGCATATGGATATTGGAAGATAAGCACTGAATTTTAATGAAAATATAAGATTCATTCTTTAAATATATTTAAATTCAATTAAACTAGGATTGATTAATATATGCATTATTTGGGTTTTATCTATAATCTTCTTGGCAAAACTCCTGTTTCCCTAGTAAAGCAAACATATGTATTTTATCATCATGCATGTGTGTGAAATTACAACTTTTGTAATAAAATTTACATATCATTTGTACATAAATTTTGTTTTATTAGAAGTCCAAGCTAGAGGTTTCTTTCCTTAAATAATTTATTATTTTCCACTAAATACATAATTCACATCTCTCAAATAATGAAAACTCAACAGAGCCATTTCTAACCATTTGTGAGAGATTTGTAAATCTACATTACGGTCGGATTTTTGAATTTCAACAAGTAGTGTTATGGAATAGATAATGAAATACTTCACAGATGTTACCCTGGATATAAACCATGTGTTTTATTAGCATAATCTATTCATTCTTACCTAATCAGTATTCTTTTGTTCATTTGTTTCAAATTATTAGTAAGTTAGCTTTGGTCAGTCAAAGTAAAGTAGCAAAGTGAAGTCTAATTATCATCCCATGTCAAAAAAAAGAGGGTCTTAATTAGTTTACTGTCAGTTGAGCTGCAAATATATATGTTCTTTGCTAAAACTCATTTTAATAGCATTTTTAAAAATAAAGCAGTTCATAATCTTGTGTTAGGGCAGTCTTTGCCTTTGGAGTGGATGGGGCTTGAAAAAGGGTACACCAGGTGTTCCAGGGAGTTGTAATGTTCTGTATTTATATATCTGGAGCATCAAAAAGCTGCACACTTATAATTTGTGACAATTTATATATTACTAGAGGCCCGGAACACAAAAATTTGTGTACTTGGGGGGGTCCCTCAGCCCTGCCCATGCCCTCTCACAGTCTGGGACCCCTCGGAGAATGTCCACCTGCTGGCTTAGGCCTGCTCCCTGGGGGATCGGGCCCAAGCTGGCAATCAGACATCCCTCTGGCAGCCTGGAAGCCTGGCAGCCCTTGGGGGATGTCCACTTGCCAACGGGGAGCAGGCCTAAGCTGCAGTCGGACATCCTTAGCACTGCTGAGGAGGTGGGAGAGGCTCCCACCACCACTGCTCTACCAGCAGCCGGCAGCCTGGCTTGTGGCTGAGCAGAGCTCCCCTTGTGGGAGCGCACTGACCAGCAGGGGCAGTTCCTGCATTGAGTGTCTGCCCCCTGTTGGTCAGTGTGTGTCATAGTGACCAGTCATTCCCAGTCTTTCTATGTTAGGGTCAGTTTGCATATTACCCTTTTATTATATAGGATAGAGGCCTGGTGCATGGCGGGGGGCTGGCTGGTTTGCCCTGAAGGGTGTCCCGGATTAGGGTGGGGGTCCCGCTGGGGTAACTGGCCAGCCTGGGTGAGGGGCTGATGGCTGTTTTCAGGCTGGTCATACCCCCTTTAGGATGGGGGTCCACTGGGGTGCCTGGCCAGTCTGGGTGAGAGGCTTAGGGCCATTTTCAGGCTGGCCAAGCCCCCTGGAGACAGAAGCTCCCAGACTCTCCTCTTTTTCTTTTTTATTCTGGGATTTATTTACCTTCTATAATTGAAACTTTGTAGCCTTGAGAGGAGCTCAGAGCCGGCCAAGGTGGGCGAAGGGAAGCCTCCTGCTCACTCCAGCTCCGTGGCCACGGCCGGCTGAAAGCAGGTATCTGGGGTTTATTTACCTTGTATAATTGAAACTTTGTTGCTTTGAGTGGAGCTCAGAGCCGCCGTGGCAGGCGGGAAGCTTGGCTTTGGGCATCATTGGGGCAACCAAGCCTCCTGCTTGCTCCAGCTCCATGGAGCCACCTTGGTTGGGTTAATTTGCATATAGTCGCTCTGATTGGCTGGTGGGCATGGCTTAAGGCATAGTGAAGGTACACTCAATTTGCATGTTTGTCTTTTATTAGTGTAGATGTTGTTCTTTAATACAGAAGTTAAAAAATAGCTTTCCATTTTGATAGCATTAGGTCAAGCAACAGGCAATGTTGGCGATTTCATAAAATTATAATTATTACTTCAGTGGATCCCATCACTTTTTTAAAAGTAATGTTCTCCCCACTATGAAATTCGTAGATGTCCTAATCAAAGACTACACAAACTAAGAACAATAGCCTTAAGATGTGTCCTTAAGATGATCTTGTTTTAGGGTTCTTAAATGAATCTTCTGTATAGATTATGTGTATATAGTTCAACAGAAAAATATCTGGGAAAAGTAAATACTATTTGAAATAGTGGGTAGTATTTTCCTAAATATATAATAACATCTTACTGAGTTTACCACTTTTGAATAATATAAAAGTTCTACTCTGTTGAAAAGGGAGAAAATTTTATCCTTTGCAACTGCATGGATGGAACTGGAGAATATTGTGCTAAGTGAAATAAGTCAGTCAGAGAGAGACAAATACCATATGATTTCACTCATATGTGAAAATTAATGAACAAACTGAACTACTAAGAAAAATGGAGATGGACTCATAGACCAAGAGCAGGCAAACAGTGGGGCGAGGGGAGAGTGAGGGGCAGAGATAGAGAGAAAAAGAGAGAGAACTCATGCACATGAACAAGAGTGTGGTGATTGCAGAGTGGAGGGGGATGGGTAGGGATGGTAGAGGGCACAGAGAGGATAAAAGCTGATGAAAAAAATAAAATAATTAAAAAAAAATGAATCGTCAGTATGTTATATTTCAAAACTTATATTACATAAAAACTGTAATAAAGCATTTTGAGTTGCAGAAAGTTTAATCAATACATAAGAAAATAATACAAGTGTGGAACATGGAAGAAGATTAGTTAATTCTCACATAATTTTCAGTCCTTTACATGACTTAACAATGAAAAATTTCCAGATGTCTCTGAATAGTTGCAGGGATGTGATGTTAAAGAGTGGGCAGATCTACCCTCCTGCTTCTAAAGAGCACACTAAGGACCAGTGAGTAAATGGAAGAAGGAGGCAGAGACATTGGTAGAGACAGAAGAAGGCTCGGTGTTAATTACATTAGTCTCACAAGAGGATCAGTCACTTCAGCGAGCAAAGTAGCCCACCCACCATTGGAAATGTGCACCCACGTTAAGAGTGGTTGTGTTAGTTTCCCATGGCTGCTCTAACAAATTATCACAAATGTACTGACAATATAAATCTATTATCATACAGTTCTTAAGTTTGAAGTCTTTCTGGACTAATATCAAGGTGTTAGTATGGCGGTGATTTTTTTCTGGATGATCTATAAGCAAAACCATTTACTTGCCTTTCCAGCTTCAGGAAGTCACCTGCATTCCTTGGCTTGCGGTCCCTTCCCCTATCTTCAAAGCCAGCATCACAACCTCCTCAGAGCTCTTTCTGACTCTGACACTTCTGCTTCCCTCTTATAAGGACTCTTGTGATTACGCTGGGCCCACCTACAAATTCCAAGATAATCTCCTCAACCTCCTTAACTATCTCACGTCTGCAAAGCTCCCTTTGCCATGTAAATTAAAAGAGTCAAAGGTTGTCAATATTATAACATAGAGTCTTTATCATTATGATATGTTAAAAGGTATATAGTAGGAGGCTAAACTAGATTGCCAAGTGCCCTCCAAAGTTTATATCCTATAAAAAAGCAAAGAAATCAAATATCTGTTAACAACTATATAAAAAATTTAT
The DNA here is from genome assembly GCF_964212035.1 of Myotis nattereri. NCBI lineage: Eukaryota > Metazoa > Chordata > Mammalia > Chiroptera > Vespertilionidae > Myotis > Myotis nattereri. Next base: position 42,589,801 of record NC_138086.1, on the reverse strand, counting down.
TTGTATTAAGAAACTGACCATACAATAAACCTGATTCTCTTCATTCCAATTGATTACTAGTATCTCTCTACGTGTCCATACTATATGGCTGGATATTTTAGATAAAAATCATTGTTTAGAAGAATTCCAAGCTCCTCTTTGAACAGTGGCTACATCCAGACTGATCCAAGAAAAGACAAGTGCTAACAAAGCCTTGTTGGAAAGTGTGCAGCTGATAAGTTCAGGCAATAATAACCACTGATCAGGGAATTATTGTAGGTCTTTTGAAAGAGGAAGAGAGAGAGAGATGGAGATAGAGGAGATAAATAGACAGAGGCAGAGTGAAAGAATAAGAGAAAGATAGGGTTTACGTACCACAATTTTTTCTCCTTACTACACACTGCTAAATAGAAAGAGAATGATCAAGTTCCTGACTTGCAATTCATTTCTCAGAAACTATTAAATATTCCAATGAGCCCTAGCTGGTTTGGCTCAGTGGATAGAGCGTCAGCCTGCAGACTGAAGGGTCCCAGGTTTGATTCTGGTCTAGGGCACATGCCTAGGTTGTAGGTTTGGTCCCCAGTAGGAGATGTGCAGGAGGCAGCTGATCAATGATTCTCTCTTATCATTGATGTTTCTATTTCACTTTCCCTCTTCCTTCCTCTCTGAAATCAATAAAGTTTAAAAAAAATATTCCAATGAAAAATATGGCTTAACTAACTCATGTATGAATTTCATCCATTTATATATAACCAATCTTCTCATGTGGCCTTTAACAAAAGATATGGAATATAGTACTCTGCAATTTGGATTAATAGAAAATACTAAATTATGCTTGAAGCAATTGACCAAGCGATCTTGGTAGACATTAAAGTGAGAAGCATTACTATAAAAACACTGACCACTCAATCCATCAGTAGAACAGTTTGCATTCTAGAAGATTCTAATGAACCTGGGAAAAATTTCTCTAAGAAAAGAGTTTTCTTCATGGAGCTACCAGTAGGACTAAAGGGTACATATTTCTATCAATTAAATTTCTATTGAAATCCTTTTGTTTTATATTAAAATCAATAATAAACCAGAAGCTGTGCTCAGCTTTGGGGATATAAGGGTAACAGTAGACATGGCACAAAGGATCTCACATTTCATGGTGAAATTGAGACCAAGAAACAAATAGGTTCAGTGATAATCAAAGCAGAAAATGGTTATGATAGCAGCCTGCAGGAGAAGCCCTGGACCCATGATAGGGAACTCAGTGTAAACCAGTGATGGCGAACCTTTTGAGCTCGGCGTGTCAGCATTTTGAAAAATCCTAACTTAACTCTGGTGCTGTGTCACATATAGAAATTTTTTGATATTTGCAACCATAGTAAAACAAAGATTTATGATATTTATTTTAAATATTTAAATGCCATTTAACAAAGAAAAATCAACCAAAAAAATGAGTTTGCATGTCACCTCTGACACGCGTGTCATAGGTTCACCATCACTGGTGTAGACTCACATGAGAAACCAACTCCTTAATAAGTCTGCAAGCATGGCCCAACAAAACAAGGCAAAGAAAAAGGATCTGTGACAGAGGAAACAGCATGTACAATGGCATAAATTCTATAAACACTTGTCGTAATCAAGAACTCGGAGTAGTTCAGTATGGCTGAACGACAGAATCAGATAGAAGATTAAAGGGAGTTAAAACTGACTCTGTAGCTAGAGGCTGGATCATGAAGAATCTTAGATACCACCCAACAGCTTTGAGCATTTTCAGATAACATGAGTGCAATTAATATGGCCACCTCTATATCTGTTGACTTCACAAGCAAATGAAGCAAATGAATGGGGAGAGTCAGTCTTACATGGGTTCTCCATCCCCAACATCATTCAAAAATGGGACCAATGGTTATTTTCTGTTTATAATATGATAATTATTTCATTCACAAAGAGGAAATGCATATAGCTTTTGCTTGCCAAGATGATGTTAGGGAATATAATTATAGCAAAATGGAAATTTGGAAAGGACATGTGGCTGACTATATTTGTTGCTCGGGAAGTAGATGGGACAAGTGAAGTGATAAGTAATAGCTGTGGGAAGGAGAGCAAGGGGAGAACATTGGTAGTTAGGTTCCGAATGGAGATATGGAGGGAGCTCTAAATTCTGAACTAGAGATGAAAGTCACATGTGGATGCTAAACAGTGAAGGGACTTATATGTTTGGGTCAGGGGGCAGGTAGCATGGAATTGTTCTCCCCATTTGCAAGGGTTTATACATCTGGAGTTAAAAGCATATGCCAACACTTCTGCATCAACCAAAAAGATACTTAAAAACTGATAATCATGTTAATCAAAGGAATAAGAATCAGTGGCAAGTAGAATAAGAGGGAGGGGAAAGATTGCTTAAAAAAATTGGCAGTATTAATTTAAAAATAAAATATATTCTGCCTCTTACACCCACACAAAAGTGAAATAAAATTTGCCAAGAGGAATTTTCCAATTGTCAAAGCAAAAAATTGGCAGCCCTAATTGTACTTGCTACAAGTGAACAAAATGAATACTCCCCATGAATCATTCTCAAAACTGTCCAGTACAAAATCCTAAGTGGCATCCCTATATTTGGACAGTCTATATTTTATTATTTATTTATAGCCTGCCTTGCTTTCACAAACAGACCTAAGTCATCTGAAAGCAACTTTATACATTAAAACAATAAAATATAAAGTTAAAAGAATGAGAGCTGTGGAAAATAAGGTTAAAATAAGAGCTAACATTGGGATAGGAGATGAGCAAAGGTAGGGACATGATGTTGCTTTAAAGGCCAACATCAATCTTCAACACTTGGTTAGGCCACAGCTTTGTCTCAAGGTTTCCTACCAGCCAAAGAGAAAGGAAAAATAGTTAACTCTATAGTTCTCTTTATCTGTGAAGAAAAAGTACTAGTATATTAGAAATATATGTTTAGATTTTAGGTATCAAATATGAATAAAAGAGAGTTTAGTTCAATGCATGTTTTCAGGGTGCACCTCAGGAAAAATAAGATCATTAGTGAGTATCATTAAAAGCCCTATTTTAAATACTATGTCATATCGTTTTCCATGTTTTGTCTTCAATAAGCTAACAATGCCTTAGTGAACATATCCAAAGTATGTTGTAAATCATCTTTCCAGAATTTCTTTTCAAGTCCAAAAGTTACTTCCAATGTAAGGGAAACTATGGAACTTGGTGATTCGTATATTCCTATTACCATCATAACTATACTTTTTCAAAAAATATATCAAATGTTTCATTTCTCTCTCCAGACCTTATCCAGTAAGTAAACCTGATTTATAAAATCTGTCAATAAAAGGCTGTTGCCTGTCATTTTATAAAGATAACCTGAAAAACTATATTTGCTAAAACCAAATGACATATTTGAGCAAAGTAGCCCTTTTATTTCAATTTTGATTCAAATTATTTTCTATGAAATATGTACATATATACTAAAAATTATTCTGGCAGTGTGCATTTTGAATAAACCAAACTCACACTAAAATACACTTCAAAAGTTATTTGAAATATATATTTCTCTTCTTGTTTCTTGCTCTCAATACACCCTTGAACCTATTGACATTTTGAGCTCCATTAACACGTGAAAAATATGTATCTTAGTATTTATGCATTATATGAAAAGATTTCACAGTTACAATTAACACCAAATTTTTTAAAACTATAAGTGATTAAGTTTTGTTAAATACAGTCCCCATTTAGCCTACCTACGATGCTAATATGTTTTATTCTTATTTTGTTCCCAAATTATGGGGGAAACCTAAAATAGAGTTTATCTTAATTGTATATCGAAAAGAACAAATCAAGGGATTTGATACATCAAATTTTAATTACAAAATAAATGCTATATAATCAAATAAAGCCACAATGCACTCAAATACTCATCTGATTCATCTTATCATGCAAACTTTCTGAAGTCAGAGAAAAATAAATTTAACTCCTAGAAAGTTGACACATTTTTAAAGCATAAATGCCAACTACTAGTTTCTGAAATTAGTTGGGGGGAAAGAAGAAAGGGTTGAAAAGGCAATGAGAAGAAAAGAGGTTGCTTAATACAATATTTGGCATAAGAAAGAAAACATCAAGAATTGTAACTGAACCTTTATTGAAAACATCTAAAAGTTTTCATATGAAAGGCAGCATTATGCATTCATGAATTTGAGAATAGGATGCAGGTGACTTTTCTATGGGAGAGCATATCTTCGTAATTATTTTTTGGCACATCAGTTTGAGAGCATTTTGGATGTGTTTAACTTGTACTTATTAAGTATAATGAAATACATATAATTGAAGATCATAGATATCAGAATAAAGAACAAGGTTGTAACCTCACTCATTTCCTCATTTAAGAAGTTCTATGAATAGATGGACCCTCAAGATAGTCTTTTCCAGAACTTCTTTCATTTATACATATGCATTTGTAATTTTTAAAAGGGGGCTTTATAGGAATTTTTAGCTCATCTAAAATGCTTATTTGTGGGAGGTAGAAGAAGGTAAAGGGGAGCAGATAAACGGTGAAAGAAGGAAACTTGACTTGGGGTCATGAACATACAATATGCAGATTATATATACTTGTGCATCTGAAAACTAGAAAAATAAAAAATTAAAAATTAAATTATTTTTGTATGTCAACTACTTCTATTAGGCACTTTATTTGGATAACAGAATAAGATCACCAAACAAAACAAAATAACAACAAAATTCCAAGGACCTGATCTGTTACTCAGATAAAAATCCCAAGAATTATCTTCTCATCCAATATTTCAGGGTAAGACAATAGGCATTTTCAGAAACAGATAATTCCTGGATGGTGCTTTCAGGAATAATCACTTCTTAAGAAGTATCACTCTATCTAAGCTTCTAAACAGTGGTAATAAGTTCAACAATATATTACTATGATTATCATTAACATTTCATCAATAGATATTCTGAATGACAGTCTTACTATTAACCTTACCCAGATTAAGTAAACTATAATAAACCATACTTGAATCTAAGTTTGACAATTTTGAAGTCCATAAAATAACTAAGAATCTATTCCAATACATTTTTGACACTACATCGAGGATATTACTTGTTTCATTGCTTTCAAACATGCTGATAGGAGAACTTAGAAGTTCACAAAGAAATGAATTTACCAACGGACTGGTTTCTTATTGAATACTTCAGTTATTGTGACAAAGTTTTACCATCAATGTATTTGATGATAAAAAAGTTTATGAAATAATGTATAGGCTAATTATTTATGCTTCAGCACTGGTAACAATGTGTGTGTGTGTGTGTGTGTGTGTGTGTATGCATCACGCAATGATTTTAACAGTCATCATTCAGACATATTATTCAGAGTTCTGATAGGAAAGGTTGTAAATATCCTAAAATGAAGAAGGATGCAAATTTATTTTCTAAAATTAGAGATTTTTAGCATTAAACACAATGCGATACTTTCTGTCATTATTCTTTCCTTTATCCCTGGATTTAAAGTAACATAAACCATCTTAAATCAATTATTCACATTCTGATTAGCATGTAGGCAGTATGCTATTTTTTTCACACCAAGTTTCCAAAAGGAAGAGAGATGCCACAGATAAGACATTTGCATGTTGTTACTTTGAAGACAGGAGCTGAATTTCACTCTAAAATTTTCAATTTGCTGATCTGGGAAAATTGTTTGGGGGTAAAATGCTTTATTTATTTCTCAAGTATCCCATTAAATATTTATTATCAGAATTCCATATAATGATTCCATGTTTTCTAAATGAAATCCTTTGAAATTATATATATATATATATATATATATATATATATATATATAATCATTCCCTTTTGCACTGTCAGTTTAATATCATGTGTTCAGATTCTACAGACCCATGATTTGAACATGACAAATGTATACAACTCCTTTAAATATATAACTGAAGAACAATACCTATAAGAATTGAAATAGAAAATTCATATTAGGTGCATTTATATCAGAACTCCAAAAGAAGAAACTCTTATTATATCAAAAAGGAATGTTGGCTTTCTCCTTTCAATAACAAAGTTACCAAATAGTCTCATTCAATAGTGTTATGTGCTACTTTTAAACAGCTCTATTAAAACAAAAATGTGGATTAAAAAAATCTTACTCTTAGAATTAAAGAGTAAGAACTAAAGCTGAAGTATTCTAGAATTTAATGTGAGTTAAATCAACTAATGATATCCCAATCTATATAAACTGAGTCTCAATGAGTGCAAATAATTAATGTAATTTATGTAGAGGTCAATTTGAAACTATTCTGGGCACTAAATTTGAAAAACAAAGTACTGTAGAAGTAGCTATGCATTTCAAGAAAAAAATAAATTTACCTTATGAATATGTCAGTATAATATTTATACTGATGAAAAAAACTAAATAAATGTATGTTAACCTGAAAGTTTGGGGGCTGTGTATTGATGATTATAAAAAAGAAATGATGTATAACCAGAGTTTTTAGTTTCATGCTTTACAACTCATTCATAAAGAAGGCAAATATAAACTCATCTAGACCAGGGAACTATTACTTAAATGCCCAAAGGTCTAGGGTACAGAAGGTACCAATTGATTTTAGGGAGAAAGACTAGTGTTATGCAATGTGAAGGCAACTCTGACTTGTCTAACAACCTTCCCATGGCAGAATGAATGAACATCAATTTGTCATATACTGCCAAGCTCATGTGAGAGACTATTCAAACCTTGAAAAAGTAATTCAAATTCAATAGCAAAATGTAAAAGAAGACAAAATAAATCAAGTTTAGACAATACATATACACACTAATTTAGATATTTTAAAGTATGCAAATGTAATTTAACTCAAATGTATAAATATTAGAGAGAATAAATCAGCGAGTTAAAGTATAGTGTCTATATAAAAATAAATTAGTATTTCAGTAAAAACCAGCCCAAAATTAATGAAAATAGTGTCTTGTGGGTGTGAGCGCCTAATCAGCCAGCAGAACCATGAGGAGGATGGGCTGTCTTCTCACATCCACAGTCACCTGTCCATTCCCTGCGGGTCAGTCAAGCACCTGGGAGATGAGTGACCATAGTGGGAGAGGAAGGACACTTTTCACCAAGTGACATAAATTTCTTCTGCAAACCCTTTAGATTTTGGAAGATTAACATCATATTTTAACCAACTCAAATGGAACTAAACAATGTAGAAACTAGGAAGTGATTCTCCCTTTGCCCTGTGAATTATTAAGGCACATATACTACAAAACAGTTTCCAATTCAGATTTCCATAACCAAAGACAGGTTTTTGGAAGCCAGCCACAAAGATTATTAAAGGTTGAAAAATAACACCTATTAGAAGGGTGGAACATGAGAGGTTTTCAAGGCAAAATGAGCTTGAAAAAGAAGAATTTGAAGGATTTATTTTGCTATAAGGAACATCCTGACAGTATGGTTTGCTAAACATTAAGGTGGTTTGCTGAGACTATGGAAACTCCAATCCTGAAAATCTTTAAGTACAGGAAGGATTCTGACCACAGCTGCTCAGGATCAAATGTGGGCTTTATTCAACTAAAACTCTCCCCGAGTCTTCCAACCCTGTGAATTTAATTGTAAATGCCAACACAAACAGTATATTCCATCAAACACTTCTGCTTCAGCACCATACAGCGGTTTGTGGGGAGGGGAGGGGAGGGAGATTGTACGGATCCACTTTTTACAGTGCATGGAAGCATGTGAGGAAATACTTTGTCACAATTAGGAGTCCTAGTGATATCTTTGGGTTCTTGCACTTTCTTATTTAGATTTCTCATGCAAATCACATACAGCACTTTTTAGAATATATTACAGGTTTTTATAATATATTACAGATTCAAATAATTCATGATAATGAAGCAATAAACCATGATGGAAAGTACTAAGAAAATAAATAAAAATCAGGCAACCTAAGTGTTCCTTCGTTATATCATAAAGACCCAAAATACTGGTTTTTAGATTAAACTAGAAAAAATGTTCTTTAAGTTTAGACATTTAGTCACTAATAACCCAAAACTTTAAAAAATACATCATGCCACAAATGTTTCCTTGAAATACATCTTAATCCTTAAAACATTAGTCTCTATATAGTATGTACTAAGGAATGAATTAATACTATATTAAAGTCATAGATCCTGGTCAAAATTATGTTTTAAAAAAAGAATAAATCAAATAGTAAGCCAAGTTGAATAGTTCACTAAATTAAATAGCAATCACTCAAATTGCATGTGAATAGACTTGTATATAACAACAAACTATCCGAGTCTATTTCCAAAAAGAACTCTTGGTCTTTCCTTAGAGAACCATTCATTAGAATGCATCAAGTTTCCACATCAAACACCTTGACCTTTGCCAGTACTCTGATGCAGAATATTTAAAAGTTTATTGTCTTCTAAAGTAGCAGCAGCATTATTCAACTAGTCCCAACTGCTGACTTCACAAAGCGTGGTTATAATGTGCCATTCAAACTTTCTACACTGTCCAAATCAGCAGATCCACAACTGGAGATAGCCACACAGGAGCTACCCTCACAGCCCCTCGGTGAACTGCATTCAGCAAATATTTGCATCCATAGCACTAGAAATGCTAATGAGTGCATTGGAAATACACATGTAAACACGTACCCCTAACAGTCAATAAATTGTATAAACAGACACAATATGCCTATAAGATACGGTCATTATCCGCCACCCACTCCATGTACCAGGACAGTATCTCTTTGTTTACAATGATTCTGAAGGCGAGTGCGTGTGCTGTGGTGTGTGTGCGTGTGCGTGTGTGTGTATGTGTGTGTGTGCTCGCGCGTGTGCGCAGGTTACCGGAGACGGAGATCCGTTCTTGCAGAGGGGCCCTCGGAAGACTCCTTTAATGCCCCGGTAGTGCCCATTGCTGAGATGTCTGGAACTGATGACCAGGTAACAAGCCATGTGGGTCCGGACGGGAGGTACAGAGTCTCAACTTCTTACCAGGCGACCAGCCGCGGAAATGCGGCCGGCTTCTCAGGAGCAGCAGCGACTGCCACCTCCCGAGGAGAAGTGGCCAGCAGGACGCGGGGGGCGCGCGTCCCCGCTCCTCGCCCCGCGCGCTGGGCTCCGGCTGCGGGTCCCGGCTGCTCTGAAGGCGGCGGCAGCCACAGATCACTTAGGGGACCCTGCGAGCCAGTCCACATGCTGCTCTGACCCGCTGGCGGCGAGGTGACTGCTCCACCGCAGGGCCGGAGAGATGTCTTTTTAAGGACAACTTCCTGGGTCCGCTGGGGAATCAGGAGCTCCCCTCTGGTTCCTCCTGCCCCCGCCGACACACCGCACCGAGGCCAGCTGGGGATGCTCGGCGAGGGTCCCCAGGCTCCGGCGGGGGGCGACAGCAGGCTGAGCTGTGGGCTGCGGCGCCGAGGATCCAGCAGCAGCAGCCTGTGCGGGGAGTGTGGCGGGGAGTCCTTGGAAGCGCCAAATCCCTGCGCCCGCGGCAGTGGCGGGGGAGGAGGTGGGGAAGGCGACAGGCGGGCTGGGGAGGATAGGGAGTTTGGGGACGCAGGGACGCGGGAGCCGGAGCTGTTAGCACCGCAGCTCTGAGCAGTCGGGGCGCACGGGGTGGCCGGCTGGGCTAGGAGGTGACAGCTGCCATGGCGATGGCGGGAGGCTCAGCATCCTGCCATCGGCCAGGCCACCCAGCCCGCTGGTCTCTGCGCCCCATTTGGGGGCCAAGTTTGCACTGTTTGGGGCAGAGGCCGGGCTGCCTAGCGTGGTCTGCAGGGAGGAGAGGAGCGGGAAGGGAGCGTTTCCTTACCCTCCCTGCCCGCGCACCTCAGCATTTCCTCTGCACTCGGGCTGAAGACCGGGTCAGCAGAAGCCACAGCTCCCCAGCCGGGGTGAGGATGCGAGTGGCAGCCGCAAATAGGGCGGACACATTAGATGCCCTGTGGCAGGTCACGGATATGGAGAAGGAAGCAAGTTTTCGGTAGAAAACTTACATAAGGAAACATGCGTATGTGTGTATATACATACATATATATCCAGAGTTATACTCACTCACAAATCATCCTGTATCTTCAGAGAGGCAGCTATTTTTGGTCTGTAAAGTACTTTCTGTCTTCAAAATCTCTGAAATTACCCCTGGGAAATGTTATTTTTAACGGACATTGTATCCTTTACTCTAAATCAAGCCACCAGGACGCGAGCTGCACTGGGAATAAAAGACTTGCGCAGAGCCCTAGCTGGTTTGGCTCAATGGATAGAGGATCGGCCTGCAGACTGAAGGATCCCAGGGTTTGATTCTGGCCAAGGGCACAGGCCTGGGTTGCAGGCTCAATCCCCAGTAGGGGATGTGCAGGAGGCAGCGGATCAATGACGATCAATGACTCTCTCTCATCATTCATGTTTCTATCTGTCTCTCCCTTTCCCTTCCTCTCTAAAATAAATACAAATATATTTTTTAAAAAATACTTGTGCAGAAAAGGGAAGGGAGGCCTTGCAGAGTCCGAAGGCACCCTCTCCCCCACCCCGCTGACCTAATGGGGTTCTGTGATCTCTCTCACCCCACCTGGAGGGCCTGTGCTGGCAAGAAGATGAGCATAGGGTTGCATATATCTCAGTGAGCATAGGGATGCATATATCTCTGGGAATATGTGTTTTTGAGTTTTTCGGGTAGATACCCAGAAGAGAGACTGCTGGGTTCTGTGGTAACTCTATTTTTAGTTTTTTTGAGGAACCACCATAAGGTTTTCCATAGTGGCTGTACCAGTCTACATTCCCACCAGCAATGAAAGAGGGTTCATTTTTCTACACAACCTCTCCAACAATTGGTATTACCTGTCTTGTTGGTAATAGCCACTCTAACAGGTGAGAGGTGGTATCTCATTGTAGTGTTGATTCGCAATTCCCTACTAGGTAGGGAAGCTGAACATCTCTTCATATATTTGGTGATCATTTGTATGTCTTCTTGGGAGAGGTGTCTGCTCAGGTCTTCTGCCCATTTTTTTTTTTAATTGAACTGTTTGGTGTTGAGTTGTATAAAATTGTTATATACTTAGGATAGTAACCCCTTGTTGGAGCTGTTGTTTGCAAATATCTTCTCCCATTTGGTTTGATTGCCTTTTTGTTTTGTTGGTGGTTTCTATGGCTGTGCAGAAGCTTTTTTGTTTGATATAGTCTCATTCACTTCCTTTTGCCTTTACTTCCCTTGCCTTTGGGGTCAAATTCATAAAATGTTCTCCAAGACCAGGGTCCATAAGTTTAGTACCTATCCTTTTTTCTATGTAATTCATTGTTTCAGGTCTTGTATTTAGGTGTTTCATCTATTCTGAATTAATTCTTGTTCAAGGGGAAACTGTTATCTAGTTTCATTCTTTTGCATGTGGCTTTCTAATTCTCCCAGCACTATTTACGGAAAGGACTTTCTTTATTCCATTGTGTGTTTTGGGCTCCTTAGCACTATCTGTGGTGGCGAAGACAGGGAGTCAACCAAGATGTCCTTCGATAGATGATTGGATAAAGAGGATGTGTCCATGGAATACTATTTAGCCATAAGAAAAGATGAAATATTGGCATTTGCAACAACATGGATAGACTGTGAGAATAGGATAGTAAGTGAAATAAGTCAGTCAGAAAAGATAAGAACCGTATGATTTCCTTTATATGTGGGATATAAAACTGAACTCAGACTCAGACTGACAACAGCATGGTAGTTACCAAAGGGAAGTGGGGGGGAGGAGGTAGAGGGTAAAGGGGCCAAATATATGGTGATGGAAGATGATTTGACTATGTGTGGTGGGTACACAATGTAATCTAGAGATCATGTACATAGTAATGCACACTTGAAACCTGTATGAACTTATTAACCAATGTCACCCCAATAAATTTAATTAATTGTTTAAAGGTGGCCTCATTTCCCTCCGTTGTCTTATCCCTGGAATTGATACAAGGTTAAGGCTAATGCTCTCAGTCCTCTCCACAGTTTTCTCCTTTCTGTCCCCCACAATGTTCCATTTGTAATTTGTATCCTGGTTGACACCGAGGACCACTCACAAATGACAGAACCTGATAAAAGAAAACAGGCAATTATTTTTTTTCAAGTCAAACAACTCAAAAACCTCTTAAGCAATATATATATATACACTAGAGGCCCGGTGCACAAAATTCGTGCACGGGGGGGGGGTCCCCTCAGCCCAGCCTGCACCCTCTCCAATCTGGGATCCCTTTCACAATCTGGGACCACTGGCTCCTAACTGCTCACCTGCCTGCCTGCCTGATCACCCCTAACTGGCCCCCCTACCAGCATGGTTGCCCCTTACTGCCCCCCCTGCTGACCTGGTCACCCCCAACTGCCCCCCCTGCCAACCTAGTCACCCCTTACTGCCCCCCACCCCCACTGGCCTGGTCGCCCAACGCAGCCTGCTGTTCAGTCAATGGGTCATCCCTCACTAAGCCCCATGCCAGTCTTATTGCCCCACACAGCTTGCTGCTCAGTCATTTGGTCGTCCCTCACTAAACCCCCTGCTGGCCTTGTCACTCCACTCAGCCTGTTCGGTAGTCTGTTTGGTTGTTTCGGATGTGATGGCCCCTGGCTCTCTCTATATATATATTCCAATTAAAATAACTATTGTAACTGCCCAATATAGGGTTGATTTTTTTCCATTATTTCAATAGCTTATATCCTTAGTATTTATTAAGAAGTACACAGATGTATTTCTCATTTTAAACATTTTATATATTTCTTTCAAGGGTTTTTTTAAGTGTTTATAAAGTGTCTTAATATGTAAAGCGAAAATGCCAATTCCTTGAAAACTTTGAATGCAAAATTACTGACATTGAGAGAGTGCAATTGTAGGAATTATTTAATTATTTTGTAACTATCTTGTTGGTAAGAGTTTTTGAAATAAAAAAATATTATGGGTAGTGACAATAGATATAACATATCCACCTTTTCCTTCCTGTTAAGACATGATGTGTTTAATGAAGTTTTGTTTATTAAACTTAGAGCTGAAAAATGTTTTTTGAAGCTGAGAATGTGTAATATTACTCACATATAGACATTAGATCTATTCCATACAAATGGTACAATGTATATGCAAATAGTAAAATTTCAAAATCAGGAGAAGATTTTGACAAAAAATAAATAAAGGAGATAGTGTGGCTCAGTTTATAACCACTATTTCTTCATAAATATCAGTAGCAAACAGCATTAAAAATTTAAATGTAAGTATCCTTAAATGGACTTGAAAAATGAATGATGTCATGTTATAAATAACAGCTCCAAGGATATTATGCCTTCTTCACTAAGCAAACATAATTCCCAATGATGTTTAATTATTTTTAAGAATCAGTTACACATTTCTAAAATGAAAAGACTGACTTAAGTAATCAAAATGGATACAATCAAGCCTGGCCAGTAGCTAAGTGATTAGAGCACCAGCCCTCTCACTGAAGGGTCTCAGGTTTGATTTCCAGTCAAGGGCATGTACCTGGGTTGCAGGTTCATCCCTGGTCAGGGTGAGTGGGGAAGGTGATGTGTCTTTCACACACTGATGTTTTTCTCTCTCACCCCCACCTTCCCTCCCTTCTACTCTCTAAAAAAATTTAATGGGAAAAATATCCTTGGGTGAAGATTAACAATTAAATTACAATTAAAATATATAATCCTATCGTAGTTTTTTTTTAATTGAAATTATCTGTTAAATATCCTGGCATTTTTGTTCATTTGACTATTGTCCTCTATACATCTGAGTTTTCCCCTAAGAAACAATCCCTTTTTATGGTAATGATTCAGAGACTGTAGTAATTTTCCTACATTTCTTTAAAATTATTTAATTTTTGAGGTCTTTCTTCTTTAGAAATGAATTATGCCAATTCTATTAATTTGCCATATTTTAAATCACTTATGGTTGTTCTTTGCTTTACGTTCTATTTTTATGCCATCCATCTTAAAATATCGAAGGGGAAAATTAGCACATTTGCTACTCTCAGGCAATTTTAAGTAAAGTTTTTAAAACAAACAAAAAAGAACAACTACCTTCTTTTGCTTGCCAGATTGTGATTGATAGCTATCAGTGTGATGTCCTCAGAGCCAACAACTCCCCGTCATTGCTGCCCACATTCCAGATGTGGTTTGCTCAACCTGAATAGCAGAAACGTGTGTGTCTTTACTTGCAGAGTTGCTATAGTCACAAAATTATTCAGTTGTATTATCTTCTCTTTTTACTAAAGGAGATATTTTTCTTTTCATGCCCAGATATCAAACATTCTCAGAGAAAGTGAAAGGAAATAAGCCAACATTGAGTGAGTTTTAGATACAGGTCGAATTCTATTCCAACAGACAATCTGAAAACCAAACATCATGTGCAATTTTATAAGGCTCACATATTTAAAGCAATAATTGATCTGATGAGGTTTCATTCCATGAAAGGGGAAAGGAATGGCAAAGGGCATGGATTTAATCCCGTAACCAATTTGTCGTTTCCACATATTTCAGATGCATGACTGTGTCATTGACAGAGTGAGAACATCTCTCTTCCATTACCTTTATTCAGCACATCCCAAAGCGGTCCCCTTCTCTCCATATCCACTATCCCACCTCATCCTAAGCCAGCATCACCTCTTACTTGGACCACTGCAATATCCTCCTAACTAACCTTCCTGCTCCCAATGTCATACACAATTTGCTCTCCATATCTACTAGTAACATCCACAGGGACAGTTAAAACATAGGTCAAATCCTATGTTAAACCACTTAATGGTTACATATTGCATTCAGAATAAAATCCAAATTATATGCTGTTTTAAAAAAAAAAAAAAAAGCCCTGCTTACTGCAGTCCCTGCCCACTTTCTTCTACTGCATTCCCCTCTCCGTGGGCTCCTCAGCTGTTCCCCACGCACTCAGCTTCTCTCCCAGGAGAGCCTCTACTCCAGCTGTTCCATCCCCTGGAAATGTTCTGATCTGAGACTCATCAGGGAACCATCTTCTTGGTCACATTTAAAGACTGTCTGTTCAGAGAGGCCCTCTTGACCACCGAAGCAAGTATAGCTCTCTGGGATCGCTCTCCCCCAGAAAACTTTTTAAAAGTAAAATAATAGATTTGATTTTTTTCAGAGAAGTTTTAGGTTGACAGAAAAATTGAGCAAAAAGTATAAAGAGTCCCCACATAGTCCTCACCCTGCCCTCCCAACACACAGTTTTTCCTGTTATTCATGTCTTGCTTTCGTGTGATACATTTTTTATAATTGATGTCAATATTGATACAATATCAACTGAAGTCCACAGTTTCTATTAAAGTTTGCTCTTTGTGTTATATATTCTATGGATGTTGACAAATGGCATGTATCCAACACCGCAATCTCATACATATATTTTCACTGATCAAAAAAGCTCCTGTGCTCCATCTATTCCATCCTTCTTCTATTCCCTGAATCCCTGGCAACCACTGATCTTATTACTTTCTCCCTATTTTTGCCTTTTCCAGAATGTCACATAGTTGGAATTATACAGAATAGAGCTTTTTCAGGTTGCCTGCAAGGATCTGGAATTTACTCACATTGTGATAGGAGTTTACAATTGGAAAAACACATTTGGGAAACTGTTTGGCTGTATCTACTAAAGCTAAACTCTATTTATGCCATGACTCAGAAACTTTATTCCTAGGTAAACACCAAAGGGAAATGAGTATTTATACCCATCTCCTGCCACAAGCAAAGGGGCAGAAGATTAGTACATTGGTCATCATCTATATATCTATATATATCTATATCTATCTATCTATATATATCTCTCTCTATCTATATATATATCTATATCTATCTATCTATATATATATATATCTCTATCTATATATATATAAAAGCTCAGCGACCCTTACGGTAGAACTGCCAGACTGACCGGTCACTATGACATGCACTGACCACCAGGGGGCAGACACTCAATGCAGGAGCTGACCCCTGGTGGTCAGCGCACTCCCACAGCAGGAGCGCCACTCAGCCAGAAGCTGGGTTCACCTCCGTCGAGCACAGCAGTGGTGGTGGGAGCCTCTCCTGCCTCTGTCACAGCGCTAAGAAGCAGCGAGCCAAGCAGTAAAGACCAAGCAGGTGGGCAGTGAGGAGCTATGAGTCCCAGACATCCCCAGAGGGGTCCCGCATTGCAAAAGAGCTCAGGCCGAGCTGAGGGAACACCCGCCCCTCCCACCCCCGTGCATCGGGCCTCTCTAGTTTAATATAAGCATAGAAGCTGAACTTAAAGTCTCATACACTTTTCTAGTCCATGTTCAGAGCAATTGTCCAAACCCCTGTTATGTAGCACTGGTCCAAACCAATGCCTAGGGCAGTGATGGCGAACCTATGACAAGCGTGTCAGAGGTGACACACGAACTCCTTTTTTTGGTTGATTTTTCTTTGTTAAATGGCATTTAAATATAAAATAAATATCAAAAATATAAGTCTTTGTTTTACTATGGTTGCAAGTATCAAAAAATTTCTACATGTGACACGGCACCAGAGTTAAGTTAGGGTTTTTCAAAATGCAGGCACGCCGAGCTCAAAAGGTTCGCCATCACTGGCCTAGGTAGTGGTCTGGGTTCTCTTTATTCACTTTCATCACCATTGAGAAGCAGACTAACATGGAGGTTACAAGTAGAGTAAGGTTAGCATCTTCCCAGGAAAGGGGCAGGACCTGATGCAGAGATGGAAATAGGCGATGAACTTGTATATTTCATGCCCTTCAGGAAAGTGTTCATCGTGCTCACCCCCAACCTGGAAAGCATGAGGTAGTAGGTGAGGGCTTTCCGCCTTCAAACCTCACTGTGGGCGCCACCGAGCATAGGCTGCCCTAGCTGCGGCCAGACTGAACTGGCAGCCCAGAAACACACGCCCCCACTGCTGACCTGGACCACCACAGAGCCAGGCATGGGGCAGGTCTTCCTTTTCTAATTTCTCCAAATATGAAGTCATGCACCACTTATGGAGAGAGATATGTGCGGAGGGATGCATCATTGTGCGAATGCCATAGAGCAGTGATGGTGAACCTTTTGAGCTCGGCGTGTCGGCATTTTGAAAAACCCTAACTTAACTCTGGTGCCGTGTCACATGTAGAAATTTTTTGATACTTGCAACCATAGTTAAACAAAGACTTATATTTTTGATATTTATTTTATATGTTTAAATGCCATTTAACAAAGAAAAATCAACCAAAACAATGAGTTCGTGTGTCACCTCTGACATGCGTGTCATAGGTTCGCCATCACTGCCATAGAGTGTACTTATATAAACCTAGATAGGATAGTCCTACTGCTACTACTGTGTGTGCTATACTTTT
The DNA here is from genome assembly GCF_964212035.1 of Myotis nattereri. Taxonomy (NCBI): domain Eukaryota; kingdom Metazoa; phylum Chordata; class Mammalia; order Chiroptera; family Vespertilionidae; genus Myotis; species Myotis nattereri. The sequence goes on along the minus strand of NC_138086.1, from coordinate 42,572,486 downwards.
ATATGACTGGGAGCACAGTAGGTTTGTTTACACCAGCATCACCATAAACACATGAGTATGATGCCACCACATTACTAGGCAATAAGTCCATTATAATCTTATTGGGTCACCCTTCTATATTTGGTCCATTGTTGACCAAAACATTGTTTTGTAGCATATGATTGTTTATGTGAGACTACAGATATATTGTGATTCTGTCTTTTTTTTTATTTAAAAAGTTATATAGCATGACTATGAATACCTATAACATTTAAAAAATAAGTTCATCTAGCAACATACTTTTTATGAGAGTCTTCAGAAACTCTACAAAGTTTAATACAGATTTTTGTTTCCCACTTTATCTCATTTCTCTCATTCTAAATTGCCTTACTGATTTACTAATCACATTTTTTTCTCATATTGGCCCTTTTTCCATTTTTTTTTCTAGGAATGTTCCATTTTACCCTAATAGTTCACTGAACAGAGATTTAAAGCATTGAAATAAGAAAGAGCTATATTTTTCAATTGCCTGAGAGCTAACTCAGTTTGTCTCCAAATAGAGCTATTCATCTTTCAAGTTTGGCTGTAACTGGCATGTGACTCTAACTCAACATCACCACAGGGAACTGGCCAGCCCATGGCCAGGCCATGACCACCAACAGGCTCGGAGGACTCTGAGCTGCCCCGGCTGCAGGGGCCTACTTACCAATGCCTCACTTTTTAGGTCCTAACTGCCAGTGAAATGTTCTACTCAGGCTGGCTACTGTTTCCAACCTTTTTCTTATAAACATATTTTACCGGCACGGGCATAGGAAGTCATAGGAAACAGCTGTAGACCTTTAGAATTTTCACACTAGCAAATCTAACAGTAAATACAAACTTTGAAAGCCTGTTTGTGCTTATAGAATTCCAAGAAAGAGAAAAAGAGCATAGAGGAAGAGAACGAGAGAGGTGTTTTGTTTTTTTTCAGCATCACTAAGATCCTTAAGATAGTGGTGCTTCCTTTTTCCCCTGAAGGGAACAATGGGTTGAGAGTGACTGAAGTGTCCTATGGCCCTTGAAACAAAAAGTGTAGCATTTGAGTACTGCCTCCTCACAGAGCAAATAACAAAATTGTGTGTGTGTGTGTGTGTGTGTGTGTGCGCGCGCGTGAGAGAGAGAGAGAGAGAGAGAGAGAGAGAGAGAGAGAGAGAGATTTAATCAAAGCCAAGGAAACAATTTGGAATGAGGTTCTCTCAGACTCAGATTCAATAACTAATTTTACAAAAGGGCACAGTAAGTCACACAGTTAAATTTATACTGTGAGCTATGAGAATACAGGGCAAATGATAAGAAATCAAACTAACCTCATGGATTATTTAAAAGTATTTTCCAGGATTTGCCTTCAATTAAAAATAAAAAGTTGCAGTTCGTTGTTTGGGATTCATTAAAGCTACATCACAGAGAAACTTCTGATACTGACTGACGTTGTGCTGAGTTATTCAGAGAGAGACACAGCTTTCCCACAATAATCCAGAGATACACAACCAATCAAACAAGACCCATCCATAAATCTGATTGTAGAGCACCAACCCCCATCCACACTCCTCCCTCTCCTCCCAAAAGAGTCCCCAAAGCACAGGGGGTAGAAAGAGACTTTGGATGACAATATCATAAAGAAACAGGAGCCCTGCTATTTGCATAGCATTGTGGTGTTCTCCTTTCACTGTTTCTAAAGCCAGGGTGCCAGTTTGACAACACTGTGGAGAGAGAGCCTTGTTGCCAGTGAAAGTCAATAAATGTAGCCACCATCATGTCATTTAGGGCTCAGAATCCCAGCCAAGGCTGGAAGGACGGTAATGTACCTCACGGTAGCTGAGGGCCTCTTCTGCGTTCCTGGAGCTTTGCCATGTCACATTCAAGGGCAGGAGCCATTTATTTTAACACAAAGTGACTTTTCCAAACCTTACCATTCTGATGTGCAGGTGGCACTGTTTTAAAAGACACTTTATTGTGTATAGTCTTCAAATTCAAAATGAATCTTAGTATGCTTGAATAATTATAATATCTGTTCTCATCACTTTGGAGATGATACAAGATGTATTAACTACTTAAGATCAGTAGATAGAAATTTTTTAATTTCTCTCAATCCCACTCTGCATATTGGGGGAAAAAAAAAAACACAACATCAAAATCTTACTATCTGCATAAATTAAGGGAAAGATGGAAGGAGGAAATACTATGGAGTGTCATCCACATGCCAGGTATTTACATACATTATGCCATTTCATCTCCACAATTGCTTTAATGGAGGTAAGGGAGCTTAAACTCAGAGAATGTAAAGACTACTATATCTAAGGTCACAGAGCTAAAAGGTAGAGCTGGAATTCATGCATGTGTGACTCCAAGCCTAGACTTTTCCCACCATCTTGTCTTTTCTCCTATATCATGCAGCCTCTTTGTATGATCAAAAAAGGGTCAGTCACAGGGGCTCCTACTTTCATCAAGGCTAACACCCTCTGGAGGGAACATAGCAAATGTGGATGTAACAAATTAGAGACATGGGAACCAAATGTAATGTATTATTCTAGATGGTAGATGGTATGGTAAGGTGTTAAAAGTCTATAAAGGATATTTGGGAATAATTAAAAAACTTTGAATTGGTAATATTATTGTATTGAGCTAAAAGATCGTGGGTGATACCAAGGTTATGCAGGTGAAGATTTTTAGGAGATGCAAGCAGAATTATTTAGGGGTGAAATATCAAAACGTCAGTAATTTATTTTCACATGGTTCAGAAGGAAAATGTGTGTGTATGAATAGAGAGGGAGAGAGAAAAAACAAATGGTGTAAAATGTTTATAATCGCTGAATCTAGGTAAAGTATATAATAAGGGTACTTAGTGTATTTTTTCTGTTGACGGGGAAGTATGCGGTTATGCAATATAGCTTGCAGTTGAAACAGCATTCACATATTTTTTTTTTAAATATATTTTATTGATTTTTTTTTTTTTTATTTTTTATTTTATTGAGTTTTTACAGAGAGGAAAGGAGAGAGATAGAGAGTTAGAAACATCGATGAGAGAGAAACATCGACCAGCTGCCTCCTGCACACTCCCCACTGGGGATGTGCCCACAACCAAGGTACATGCCCTTGACCGGAATCGAACCTGGGACCTTTCAGTCCGCAGGCCGACGCTCTATCCACTGAGCCAAACCGGTTTCAGCATAAAGGAAAATTATTGTAGTAAAAGCAAAGGAATGTGGTCAGTAGGAAAAGCATGCAGGCCACAGCCTTGAAAATTTCTCTTTCTGAACTTTAAGAATAAGAAAGTAGACAAAAAGAATAGCTCATATATTTTTACAGAAGATTGACATTTTTGGATTAGAGGTAACTGATAATCTTAACACTGGGGAGTCTTGCTGCAGTATTTGGTTACAAACAGGACAGCTGTATAATTTGCAGAGACCAGTGCAAAATGAAACAGAAGGAACTTGTTGTTCAAATATTATTAAGGATTTTAGGAAAGCAATATCAGAACATTAAACCAAGAGTACCTCTCTTCAGAGTCAACACCCTGTGTGACCAAACAGGCCACATGCCCTTGAAGCCTGCCCTTATTACAAGTAAAAACACTGAATATGTCCTGGTTTTCTTCCCATAATTATAAAAAATCCATAGTCACTCAACCAGAATAAAGATAGTATTGAGCCAATTCTACCTGTGCCAAGAACCACAGTTAAAACAAATGAGCTTTACAATGCATTCATTCCACATTTAAGTCCCAGAATTAATATTATTTTTCATTAACGTCATGAGTTATATTTTCTATTCCAAACCAAAACTCCTATATTAATCGTTTCTATCACAACACAGGACTCTTATATCTTGTATTATGGAAGGTATATAAAAACAATTATGCCATCAGCCACATAAAAGCCCTGCATGAATTATAAAATGGATCTGGACTTCTCCAAGGTGTCCAAGCTCTCAAAAAGAAGGAAATGGAGAATGTAGTCTGGCAATTTAATAATAATATTTCAGAAAACGTGAGTTTTTACTGTGTTTATTTTCACATTTTCAATTATATATATGAATTGCTTTGTAATGTTTGTATTTGTGCTGTCAAATGGTGCTGAACTGGTTATTTGCCTTGTGACCTTTGTGAAGTTTCTAGAAAGAAGGAGAACTGTGAGCTTTTGTCCTAGAAAACTCATGCCTGGGGTAAGCAAATCAAGCTAATAAACACTGGCTACTAAGTTTATCTTATTAATATTTCACATAGTTGCTTTATGCCAAAAAATTTCAATGAATTGTTGTTGTTGTTGTTGTTAAAATGCTTATTCTTTTTTTTCATTTTTAAATTTAATTTTATTTAATTTTATTTTTTTACATTTTTTTAATTTTTTTAATATTTTTTTTATTGCTTAAAGTATTACAAAGAGTATTACATATGTCTCCTTTTTTTTCCCCGCCCTTGACAATCCCCTGGCCTCCCCTACCCCCCAGTGTCTTATGTCCATTGGTTATGCTTATATGCATGCGTACAAGTCCTTTGGTTGATCTCTTACCCACCCCCTCCTGCCCTCCCACCCTCCCCAGCCTTCTTGCTGTAGTTTGACAGTCTGTTCGAGGCTGCTCTGCCTCTGTATCTATTTTTGTTCATAAGTTTATAATGGTCTTTATTATCCATAAATGAGTGAGATCATGTGGTATTTTTCCTTCATTGACTGGCTTATTTCACTTAGCATAATGCTCTCCAGTTCCATCCATGCCGTTGCAAATGGTAAGAGTTCCTTCTTTTTTACAGCAGCATAGTATTCCATCGTGTAGATGTACCACAGTTTTCTGAATGGATTAAAATGCTTATTCTATAAAATGTTTTTATTAGGATAATTTTTCATCTCCTCTACCTATAAGACTATTTCTTTAGTCATCATTAATCATGCTTCATGCAAATCAACTTCACAAGCAAATTGCCAACAGACAGAGGTCTTTATTTTTTCATAAAATACTTTCATTATGAATTAGACCATATTGGTTATAAGGCATAATGTCTAATTAATTTCAGATATAAATATAGTTCTGTTCCTCAAAAAAAAAAAAAAGAAAAGAAAAAAGCTCATTTCCTGACTTTTTGGAATAACAGACGTTTCATTATAACCCCTGAGCTTTGGAAGACATTGTGTTTAATCACCTTCGAGGTTTTTAGACTTCCATACTATAAGAGATGCAGAATGTAAGATCCATGCAGTTATCAGGGATGATGGGCTTATAGCTGGTGATATTTCAAGTAAGGCTAAATCTCTGCAACATATACATATGTTTGAATTTAAAAATATAAGAGAGAACCATTCATATAGTGCTTTTTATTTTAAGAAAAAATAATCACATATTTCTTAGTTCTCATTTAAAAGAATACCTGTTTTTTCAAAAAACAAAACAAGACAAAAACAAGCTCATGTATATTGAGAACATATTGGTAGTTGCCAAAGGCAGGGGGTGGGAAAATAGGTGAAATGGGTGAAGGGGGTCAAAAGGTACAAATGTCCAGTTATACAATACATAAGTCAAGGGCATGGAATGTACAGCATGGTGGCTATAGTTCGTGATCCTGCATTGCATATTTGAAAGTAGCTAGGAAATGGGTCTTGAAAGTTATCATCACATGGAAAAAAAAGTGTAACTATATGGCAATGGATGTTAACTGGCCTTACTGTGGTGAAAATTTTGCAATATATAAATATTGAATCATTATGTTGTACACTTGAAACTAATATTAAGTTATGTTAATTATACCTCAATAAGAAAATATCTGTTTTTAAGCAAAATAGTCCTTGAGTATTTTATGATTCCTCTATAATGAAATTAGTGACCAGTTGACTAATATTTTTAAAAGGTACATCTACATAAGTTGTTCTGTGCAGTTGGTACAATACCCATTAAAATAATTCCCAATTGTGTCTTGCCATTTGATACAACTTTTTAAAATGTAAATAATAATAATAATAATAATAGAGATTATAAAACATACATTTAGTGAATAGCTGTGAGGCAGAGCTGCCAAATCAATCAGATATCAAGTCACATTTTAAAACATCTATAATCAAGACAGTAAGCTACTAGAACAAATATAATTATGAAAGGAAATAGAATATAGCGAAAATGTCTAAAAGCAACTTTATAACAAAAAAATTGTATTTGACATAGGCCACATATGGAAGTAACAGAGAAGGGTGCATTAATTAATAAATGACAATAATTAATTAGCAATTTATAGAAAAATTAATTTAGACCCACAGCTCACCCACCCTACATCAATCTAAGTTCCTGACAGATTGTAGAATTAAGTACAAACAAATCATAAAAAATTTAATTAAATACAGATCACTAGAAGGATAACCCATCTCTAATGTGAACAGTTTATTCAAATCAAGATCCAACAAATAAGAAGACAAAGATAATAAATAATTTATATTAAAAGAAGTTAAGCCCATTTAGAAATTCATATAAACTTTAATTTTGATGCAGAAGAAATGCAATTAAATTAACCTTGAGGTAACATTGTATTTTCTTTATATTGAAAAAAATTAATGTTAATATCAAAACACAATGATAATGACTTCGGGGTCAAATTGGCTAACTTAGATGAAACTGTCTTTATATATTCCTTACAAAAGGAAAATTACAATTCATACGAAGAATTGTAGATTTATTCTTACCATTTCTTTGAATTTCCACATTCCTGGGAAATTCATGTAAGGAAATAATTTAACTTTAGAAATCTATATGTAGAAACCACTATCACAGCAACATAGCAAATACTTAAAAGAATATACAGGCTTAACGATGAAATAATGCTAGAATGAATACTATTGCATAGCTGCAGCCTTAATCAGTTCCCTTAAGACTTTTAGGAAAATTGAAACCGTGATTATAACAGTCATGTGAAAGAATAAGTATAGGAGCATCTCTAGAACATGTTGGCAGAACTTTTCTGGTAAATATTAAAAGTTAACTATAAACATGTGAGTATAATCTTGGTTAAAAAGCAGCAAGGATATCTTCACTGCTTAGACTTTAAAAAATGTAATTTAGCCCAGGCTGGTGTGGCTCAGTGGAACCAGGGGGTCATGGTTTGATTCCTGGTAAGGGCACATGCCCGAGTTGTGGGCTCAAGCCCCAGTAGGGGGCATGCAGGAGGCAGCCAATGATTCTCTCTCATCATAGATGTTTCTATCTCTGACTTCATCCCTATCCTTGATTCCCTCAGTCTTAGTAAAAATCTCTGCTTAAAAAAAAAATATATGATGTACCCTGGCCGGTTTGGCTCAGCGGATAGAACCTCGGCCTGAGGACTGAAGGGTCCCGGGTTCGATTCTAATCGAGGGCACATTCCTGGGTTGTGGACTCGATCCCCAGTGTAGAGCATGCAGGAGGCAGCTAGTCAATGATTCTCTCTCATCACTGATGTTTCTAGCTCTCTCTCCCTCTCCCTTCCTCTCTGAAATCAATAAATATATATATATATATATATAATGTTTTTAAATAGTGCTTTCAGGTTTGCATTCCTTTACTATGGGAAACAGTACAAGGAGCCATTCGGGGAAAGTGAGAAACAGAGAAGGAATCCTGAGTTAGCCGCTGCCTGGGAATAGTAATGAGTGGTGAGGAGGGAAAAACACAAATCTGAACATTTGGAGGAGGCTGAGAACCTTTTCTATAGTGATGCAGTGCCTGTGGAGAGTAAGGGAAAAGTGACTGCAGAGATGGCTTAAGGTGAAAGGATTACAGATCCCACACAGAAATAGAGCTTTGGATTACAAGGGAAGGAGTCAATGTTAGCCAGCCTTCAATTCCAAGTTTCTTTTGAAACCAGCCACCTAGAACTGACCTTTTTCTTTCTCTTCCTCCTGCATCTCTTCCATCCTATGATATGGATATTTTTTTTTTTTGCTACGATGTAATAATCAAGCTAACTTAAACAGAGTCAACACCCACAATGTGTTATCCCACCCCAGGGTTGTTACCATGAACAAGCTATCACAACAGGAAGATCATGAGGACTTGGGCAGGAAAAGTCGTAAGTGGCAGTCTTTAAATGTCGATGATGGGGGGGGGGGGGGGATTAAAAAGGAAAGAGATAAACAGAAGGGAGCAGTAAAGTAACAGTAGCTGTGGAAATGCTCAGAGGGATGAAAAAGTAGGATGGGGGCCCTCGCTGGTCTGGCTCAGCAGATATACCATTGGCCTAAGGACTGAAGAGTCCCTGGTTTGATTCAGGTCAAGGGCACATTCCTGGTTGCGGGCTCAGTCCCCAGTAGGGTGTGTGCAGGAGGCAACCAATCAATGATTTTTTCTCATCATTGATGTTCTATCTCTCTCTTCCTCCCCCTTCCTCTCTGACATCAATATATATATATATATATATATATATATATATATATATATATATACACACACACACACACACACACACACACATATATATTTTAAGTAGGATGGCATAGAAATATACGGATGGTAAAAATCAAATCCACAAGTAGCTAAGTCAAATTTGTAAGAGATTTTGGAGAGGGTTCAGCAGGAAAAGTAAGGAGAGGTAGAGCAGGAAGAAAGCTCTGAGTACAGGAGGCCATATCATCATAAAGCAGTTTATATTAAACATGAGTATTTTTAGAGCCACTATAAAATTATTTCAATGTTCTGGCTTTTAATGAGAAGTATAGTCAATTTAAATTGTAATTTAAATGACACTTTCCAAAGATCATTAAAATTTTGGACTCAATTGGGATTTATCACACAGTAGAACTTAGGTGCTTTGGAAATTCATTAATTCTCTTATGACATTTGGCTTTTGCCACAGAACCATTTGTTTGTTAAATGGCACCTTGACCTGAAAGAGCTCATTTATTTCTCAAAGTGAACATTCACTCTTTGGGGGCATCTTGCATAGTAGGAGGCTCCAGTTCAGGTCTGTGGAGAAAGGCTGATAATGAAACAGCACTTGATTGCTTCAATTTTGAATAAATTATTAGCTTTTTCTAGCTTCAACATTAATTTTGTTATTTATGTGAATTAATATAAACTCTGAAAAATAAATTAGTCCATGTCATGCCATTTGCAAAACTTGGCTTTGGAAAACTTACTGTCATCCATTTTAGTTTTATAGGAAAGAAGTTCTTTTCAAAAAGATGAGATGTGAAGGTGATGAATATGTAATAATGTTTTCATACACTTGCCAATTTAATGTGTTTGCATAAATATTTAATATATCAATCTTTTCAAGAAGAACATGTTCTGCATTTCAATGTGTCTTTTCTTTTTCATTAGATTGGCCTATTTTTAAAGTCTCCAGAGAAAATTTTATTATGTGGTGGCTATTTCCAAGACAGTGATCAAATCTCACTTTTTGAGTATATAATAAAATACAATTTTTGTTAGACTCTATGAAAAATCATTATATATGTATATGTGATTTGAAAAAGTAAAATCTGCTTTAGTTTTTTTGTATTCTCAAAATTATGCAGTCTGGCCGCATTAGCTCAGTGGTTGAGTGTCCACCTATGAACCAGGAGGTCATGGTTTGATTCCCGACTGGGGCACATGCCCAGGTTGTGGGCTTGATCCCTGAATATTTAGAAGAAAGCCATTGTGTTGAAATTATTTTAAATTTCAGTCCAAAGCAGGAAAGCTTTTGATAAATGCTGACATCAAAATTTTGTACAAGTTTGAGGTATGTGTATAAAACACAAGAATTTTTAAAATGAAATTTAGTTTGTCTTCACTTATCTTTTAAAAAATATATATTTTATTGATTTCAGAGAAGAAGGGGGGAGAGAGACAACAATGATGAGAGAGAAGCATTGATTGCCTGCCCCAAACTCAGGCATGTGTCTTCACCTGGAATCCAATCATGACCTCCTGGATTATAGGTTGATGCTCAACCACTGAGCTACACTGGCTGAACTTAATTTATCTTTTTTTAAAATTGAATTTATTGGAGTGACATTGGTTAATTAAAGTATGTACATGTCATGTGTACAACTCTATAATACATCATCTGTATATTTTATTGTATTCACTAATCCTAGTCAAGTCTCCTTCCATCACCATTTATCTCCCCTTTACCCTCTTCTACCTCCCCCCATATCCCTTTCCCTCTGGTAATCATCATATTGTTGTCTGTGTCTATGAGGGTTTTTATTTGTTTGTTTTGTTTAATCCTTTAACTTTTTCACCAATCTCCCAACCTCCTCCACCCCACTCACAGGTGTCAGCCTGTTCTTTGTATCCATGAGTCTATTTCTATTTTGTTTGTTAGTTTATTTTGTTCATTAGATTCCATATAAGTGAAGTAATCTGGTATTTCTTTCTCTGACTGGCTTATTTCACTTATCATCATACTCTCCAGATCTATCCATTTCCATTGTTAAATGTATTATACCTTTTTTATCTACTCATCTACTGGGCACTTGGGCAAAATTATATCTTTTTAAGGTTCTATTCAGGTAAACACAATTTCTCATTAAACTGATCTCTCTAAATTTCATTCACATTCAATTATTTTTCCAATATGCCTTCTCAAGACATATAAATGCTTGATTACTCCATTGATAGGTCTTCTCAACAATACCTTGCAACTATTATTTCATTTCTTTATACGCACTTTTTGAGGTCTGTGTGTGTATATAATTGTGGTTATTATTATTAAAGTATAGTTTACATGCATTATTATATTAGTTTCAGATGTACAACATAATGATTCTACACTTATGTACCTTACAATGTGATCACCACACTCAGTCTGTCACCATACAAAATTATTACAATATTATTGACTATATTCCCTGTGCTGTATATTACATACCCATGACTTATTTATTTTATAGCTAGTACACAATAAGAGGAAGACAATAATTTTAAAAGAAAAAATGACTAGTTTTCTAATGTGCCATTTATAAAGTCAAATAATGAAATGAATCTCTATAGAGTAAGGTGTTCAGAACTAGACAGGCCTAACTCCAGGTTTGATAAAACTCTAAGGACTTGGTCTTCTCTGAGAATATGCTACCAAATAACAACAATCTCCTTTTCCTGATATTCTGGGAGCTTTGGTTTATCGCTCTATTCAACAAATACTTCAATGTGAGATTAGAAGGAAATTCACAATTCAATTGAACTTTATAGAACACCTATTACTGGCAGACATTCTGTTAAGAAAGATGTGCAACATTCCTTTGAACCATTAAAGCTGGGAGATGGAGGGCTGTGGATCATAAAAAAAATAATGGACTTTCAAGTGAAAATACTAAACAATGCATTATAAATGTGGCCTTGTGTAAATCACTTGGACTTCTTGTATAGGACAATTCTGTAGTTTAAATTAAGTCATGTATACCATATAATAAAAGCCGAATATGCTAAGTGTCCCACCATTCAACTGTTCAACCAGTCGCTATGACACGCACTGACCACCAGGGGGCAGATGCTCCGACTGGTAGGTTAGCTTGCTGCTGGAGTCCAGCAGATCAGGACTGGGCGAGATGGGCTGCACACACCCTGGAGCCCTCCCATGGTCCCTCCCGGGCCCGTGTACCAGTGGTGTCCCTTAGCCTGACCTGCGCCCTCTTGCAATCCTGGAACCCCTTGGGGGATGTCAGAGAGCTGGTTTCAGCCCCATCCCTGCAGGCCAGGCTGAGAGACCCCAACAGTGCATGAATCCATGTACTGGGCCTCGTTTGTTAATAAACAGTTGTTCTATTTCTGGAACTTAATGAGCATTATTTACAGGGACAGATAAGACATAGTCACCAAAATTATGTAGACAACCGGGTCATCATGCATCCTACATATATTATAGAAAGAAACAGAAAAAAATATCAACCCAGGCAATTTGTTAATTCAAATATATCTTAATTTCAAATTGTATTTCTTTTTATAAATTATCAACCAATTTAAATGTTCGCCTCTGAAAAGTCTCTTCAGTATATAACAGTGTATAACTTGGGTTCAGGTTGAAGCAATGTTCACAAAATCTGCCCTATAAACACATAAATAAATTTTAATACCCAGTATGGTCTGTTTAAATTGTACAGCTTGTTAAGTCAAATCAGTCTTGTTAAGACTGATTACTTCGCCTCTTTAGTTGAATATGTTTAGCTATTTCTGTCTTGTTACACTTAAAAACTCTCATAATCTCATCAATAAATTATTTACATTTCTGTCAATAAAAAATAGTTATCAGTATTTGTTTGATGTTTAGTGCCAATAATTTCACTCTAGTTTGAGTATGATATTTTCAAAAGACTTATTTCCTCCTCTCCAGGAAACCATATTTCTCTTCATTTAGTTAGGAATGAGGGTGGGGTGAACTTATCTGTGATTACCCACAATCCTATATAATAAAAGGCTAATATGCAAAGAGACCAAACGGCAGAACAACCGGTCGCTATGATGCGCACTGACCACGAGGGGGCAAACGCTCAATGCAGGAGCTGCCCCTTGGTGGTCAGTGCACTGGGGGAGCACTGCTAAGCCAGAAGCTGGGCTCACAGCTGGTGAGCATAGCGGCAGTGGCAGGAGCCTCTCCTGCCTCCACGGCAGTGCTAAGGATGTCCAATAGCCATCAGTCAGACATCCGCCAAGGGCTCCCAGTCTGCGAGAGGGCACAGGCTGGGCTGAGAGACACTTCCCCCCCAAGTGCATGAATTTCTTGCACTGGGCCTCCAGTATTTAACAATAAAATTAAAAATTTCTTATCTAATTTCATAGATACATTGTTTAGTCTCTGGTCTGAGATGACAACCTTAGACAATGTATGACAATCCTGAAACCATTTTGAACATTTGACTTTTATGGGAGAATTCTTAAGGTGTGTGTTTTTTTAGATGTAAAATACTATATCTAAACAAGATATGTACACTCAGCCTTGCTACTTTTTACAGTGGTAGAGCCCTCACCCTGTCTTCTTCCTCTGTGACCCTCCCCCTTAGCTTCTAGCCATCTCGCTCCACTGAAAGTGGGGAATTTTGTCTCTTTTTACTTCTTTAAATTATTTTAAAGGAATAGGGGCGAAATTATTGTCATGATTACTATGCCTAAAAAGATAGTATTGTACTCTAGAAAGAAAATGTTCTCTGTCTACATAATACCAAATATGACACTCTGCCTTCTCCCTTGTTAGAATGAGTGAACTGTAAATGCTTTTATGGAAACTCAGATGTTCCACTCATTTGTTGGATGCCATCCAGTATTGAGTATTCAAAGAAATAACTTCTCAAATGGTTTCCTTTCTCTCTCTCGGTTCATTGTATGCAATGTTGGCATGCCCTAAGGCTCTGTCCTTATACTCTTCTCATCTTGCTCTACATCAGCTCTCTAAACGGTCCATACAAACTCATGACTTCAAATACTCTCAACCGCCTGAAAATCCCCATTTGCAGCTCAAGGCCAGACTCTGAATTAATATATTCAAATCACTTACTTAACATCTCCAGCTACATAACTAGGAGACAGCTTTAATTTAACATATTTAAAACTGAGGTCTTGATCTCCCCTATATCTTTTCCTCTAAGGGTTCCACATCTCAGTAAATGGTAATTCCATTTCTTTCCAGTTGCTTAGATCAAAACATTGGAAGGATAATTAAGTTCTCTCTTTTCCTCATAACTAAGTACAACCAACAAACAATACTCTCAACTTTCACTTCAAAATATATCCATAATCTAATAGTTCTGAATTAACCTAATCTAAGTACCTCCATGGCTACCACCCTGGTCCAAGCCACTCCCAACTATGTTCACTCTCCCTTTCCGCCTTTGACGCCAGGCATCTGTAGCCAGTCATCCTTTTAAAACAAATCAGATCATGCCATGCCTCTGTTTCCAAACTTCCATGGCTTTCCAACTTCCTCAGAGTGAACGCTTAAGTTCTTGTCACAATTTATAAAGCTCTATATGATGCAGTCCAATAAGACCTCTGATCTCACCTTTTATCAGTCTCTCTTTTTCCACTTCTAGTCACTCTGGCATATTTTTATTTTCCAAACACACTTGGCCCTCCACATCCCAGGAGCCTGTGTTGCCTTTGCCCATGAATCTCCTTTCCACATATATTTACACTGCAGACTTCGTCACTTTCTTCAGTTTTCAGTTAACTTATTATAGAGGACTGACAAGTAAATAGAATATTAATAAAGACTAGGACATCAATAATAGTAAATGCTTGATAAATCAGTCATTAGATATTACATAGAAGTAGAATTGACATATGATTGCAGAAATACAGTTTCAATATACAAGAGAGTAGATTTTAAAGAATAAGTATCTCTCGCCACCCAGAATCTTGCTATGAAGTATGTTTCTCATCAGTGAAACCATCCCAGGCATCAAACAGAAGGGTCAGTGTGATTGAAACATTGGTGTTGATGTTGACAAAGTGAATGATTCTAACAGGTTAACAACTTGTTTTGCAAATCAGATGGATTTTTGTTGTTGTTAATCCTCATCCAAGGATATTTTTCCATGGATTTTTAGGGAGAGTGGCAGAGAGAGGGAAAAATAGAGAGAAACATCGATGTGAGATAAACACATCGATTGGTTGCCCCCAGGCCAGGGAGAAGCCTGCAAACAAGTACATTCCCTTGACCGGCGTTGAACCTGGAACCCTTTAGTCCATAGGCTGATCGATGCTCTATCCACTGAGCCAAACCAGCTAGGGCTGCAAGTCAGTTGGATTTAAATGCTTTGCTTTCAACAGAATTGAAGAAACATCTCCTCCCCAAAATCAATAACTTATATCACTAAAAGTAATTTTTGTGACTTTTGGCATGTGTCTATAAAAATTTCAAAGGAATAGAGTATGAATGGTACTTCCATTCCCCTCCACATGATTATGTGAAAAAGATTCTCATCTCTTACGTTTATAAAAGTAAAATAAAAAACCAACAGACTTGATTGAATGTCATCTTATTCTAATAATTCTTAATAGTTATCTATAGATAAAATTTTAAATGTTTTATCTTTCTCATTTAGAAATGTATGACCAATAAATTATATTATCCATATTTAATGATTATTCATCAACCTCTTAATATATTTATATTGTTCTGATCGCAAAAAAACTAATAAAAATTGTATTGGCCAATTAATTATGCAAATTGCTCAGTACAGCTTTATGATTATGGGAAATTTTAAAAATTAATTTTGAATTATATACACATTTTTGTTGTAGAGAAGCATAATAGGATCATCAATAAAGGATATCAAGCATAAAAATATTACATTAAAATAAAATTTTGTGAAGGTTGTAGAATGAAACTCAGAGATCTAGGAGAGAAAGGTATTATAGAAAATTCCTAAATATAAAAATATCGTTGTATGTTTTAAAAAATAAATAATAGGGAGGCTCAAATCACTGTGGTATTTAGGCTTAATTGCACACTTTTAAGAGAGTTATGTAGAGATTAAGCTTTAAATCACATAGTCACAATATGTCAAATTGCACTGTCATGACTATTTGATTAAAAATTTTGAGCTACCAACTTAAATCTGCATAAGGAGCATATTTTTCTCACTTTATTCAAAGGGTGTATGAGCAAAGAAGTTTGAAGCCATAAGAAAGCAAAGGGTTTTGGATCTGGTGTTCCTGGATCTAATAATTTATGTACTACTTGCTAACCAAGAGCCTACTTCATCAGCTATAAAATGGAATCCCTTTCAATGCTGCTGGGAACAAATAAAATAATATTTTAATAGACTAACCCAATACTGTGCAGATATTCTCTGCTTTTTGAAAGTTCACATTACACCACTTTGCTTTTAAGAAAAACTACATTAGTACCTGTTTTCACTAACAGAAAGAAATCTGAAGAGGATTTCGCCTTTACAAAAAAAAGGCAAAAGCAAAAATAGCATTCATTCAGCATTTGTTTTGCAGCAAGCTGTTACAGAGGCAGTGCCAAGCTCCTTCCTGGGAACTACACTTAGCATCTCTGTATCAAGCCACCATAGCTTTGAACCGTGTCTATGAGCATCTGTGCTTTTCCCAATTAACTTTATGCATCCATTAAGCAAGATGTGTCTAAAGATATCAGAAAGGCCTGCGAGAGTTTGTAAGGGTGCTACCATTTAGAGTATAACTAGAGGAATTAAAGCATTTTGATTGTGGTTAACCAAATAAAGACACACAAATTAATAGTAACTGCTTCTCCACTTCAGGCCATTTTGGATTATGAAAGGCTTACAGGAATACTGTACTTCCAGACAGTAGGGGAAACCTGTCATTGGTGCCTCCCTCGTATGTAGCATAGTGCTTAACCTATGGTACTGTTCAGTCAGTGTGATCATTTGATTTCAAATACTTGGCTTTAGCCATAACAATATCCATAGAGAGAGCTTCTTGTGGTGACAAGGAGAGCTCTGGTTTCTGACCATCATCTGAAGATATGGATATCATTAAAACAGACTGCTTTACTTTTTTTATGTCCCACCTAGATAAATTCAATTATTTTAAAAAGAATCTCTAAACTTTATATTATCCATGTATGATAAAACATGATTACATTAAAAATTCATATATTACAACAAAAAAGACATGGAAATGTTTTCTTCAGGAAATACCTAGTTTACCTTATAAAAATGAAAACACTTATTCCTGGAACTAGCATATTATATTATAGCTACTAGAGATTTCACTCCAGAATATATATTTCTGAGCCCAATGGGAAGTCAAAATGAACAATATATCTTTGTATTGACAAACTATAGGGTTGGAGTTTGCATTACAAATACCATGTGTCATGAATCTTTTAGAAGATACAAGTAAAACAAGAGATTGAAAAGTCATTAGAAACATAGATAATATTTTAGGTAGGGGTTTCAGTAGCTACTTCAAACATAGGAATGGCAGTGAGAGTCAAACCATGCTTCTCTGAATTTTATTCTTCAAGTTAGGAATAGAATAAAGAAATTGGTAATCCTCAGGAATGAATTAATAGGAGTCAAATCTGTGGCCAAAAGTACTAGGTTATATATGTAAACAATGGCAGACCTATCCAGTAGTGATTTTGGTCATAACAATAAATACAATTTATGAGCTTCTATAAATAGGGTCCTTTATAAATTATATATTCTGAAAAATAATCTCTAGAAAATGGTTCATAGATTAAAGATTTCTGATTATCATGACAGCTCAATGTCCCAGGTTTTGATTCTCATAGGGAGAAACCTTAAATATTTCTGGTTACATGGACACTTAACAAATAGGGGAAAAAAATTCACTAAGTATAATTGTGGCTTAAACATACAAAAAATAAGACTGCTCCTACACCTACTCTCATATAGATATAACTTAAAAATTTTTTCACCATTCTTTCAAAGCTTTTTGTTTGTTTTAATGTACACCAGTGAAATTGGGCGAGAACTGTGAAATATTTGGAAATAGATATATATTTATTTGATAAATCTAATATTTTAATCTTAGTAAAAAGATTTTAAAGATGCATATGTCTAATTTTATGTAATCATCTTTATTCACATCTCTTTATTATCCTTTATTTTAGAATTTTATAAGAAATAATTGCTTATAGAAAACTGTAAACTTCTTTGAAAGCAGTAATTTAAAACTAAGCAATGGCATTAGTGAGAATCAAGTGAACCATTTAGTATTAGGATATTGTTTATGCCCAAAGATTTTACAACATTCATTTATATGAAAAGAAATAAAGTATGTGTTAGAATACATACATATATATGTGTATATATATATGTGTATATATGTATATATATGTATATATAGAGAGAGAGAGATGTAGCCTTGATTTTATGCACATTGTGTATTCTAATTATAACAATCTAATTTACAAACAATATAGGCTGTTGGTCTGACAATAAAATTATGATAAAACACAGTACAAATTTTAATTACATACAGTTCTAATACAGTGAGTGCTGCAACATTTCTGTCATCTTTGAAATGGTAACAGAATAAAAAAAGTTTTTGAAATATGAGCATGAAGGTAATGAGATCAATAAATGTCAGCTAGAAAAAGTAATCACAACTCGTGAGACTCACTGACCTTTCCACAAATTCCAGAAATAATAGAGTAGCTTGGGATGAAGAATTCTTTAACAATGAGAAGCTGATATAATTATAAGAAGAAATGGAAGCAGAGATTGCCCTATAACACAAAAAAACATTGCCTATAAAGGTAATTTTGACACAATAATTTATTCCCTTGATTCTTCTTCTAAGGTCACCACCAACACAGATCACAAATCTTTAGTCTTTACAGAGACAAAATTCCCCCATTGAATCATTCTGAATACTGAAAAACCTGCTTCATAAACTTTGTAATGTTCAGCATCCTAATAGAGGTTAATCATATACTTGGTTGATTTAAATTCCCAAGTGAAAAACATTCTATTTTGGCATTTGTAAAATCACTCTATCAGTGTCTGAATATAATTGGGAAAAATTCAATTCTGGAAAGTGTTTTGAAGGAGTCTTTGGAAAGATTTAATCATAACATTTTTAGCATTTGACTATAAAATGAAACTACATTATAAAACTTTAAATTAGGATATTAAAATATTTTAAAAGTCAACAGTTTCTGAAAATATTGCAAAATAAGGCTTCCAGAATGGCTGAGTTCTACAGGACCAGAAGGGACCAGCACGGAGTAAGTTTTCAGTTATTAGGCTTTTTTCCTGAGGGCAAACTAAAGTCGGCAGCATCAAAGTGCCTAAAATTTCAATATAAAATCCATAGTCTTTCTATACTAGGAGATCAGAGAAAACAGGGAAATTACAGATATTCAAAAGTGAAAGTGAAATCAAGAAAATAAGAAAGCTGTCAACCCAAAGGCAGAGTTTGCAATTCGACACCAACCAAATTAATGATCTAATGAAACAAATCACCAACATACTTCTGAGAAATATAACAAATCTAGAGAGTCTAAAACATAAAACCCCTGATTTTTAGGACACAATTAAAAATCACTTGACTTGCGAAGAGTCAGGAATGTGTAACCAAGATCTAAGAAAAATAAAATTCAACTGAATCTTATTCCAATAAAAAAACAGATATTGAAATTATCAGGATTTTGTGATAATTGTTATAACTGTGACAAATAAGAAAATGATCACAATAAGGGAAAAAATAAAATCTTAGAGAAGAAATTAAAAAGCTATAAAGGAGAACCAATAGGGAGATAATTCTGAAAAGATAATAAAGCATGAAGAAGCAGGAATTAATTGGTTTCCTTAACCAGACGATTATACTGGCACATGTAACTATTTTGGAATTCCAAAGTCTACTGAAGCCTTGCAACTATCTAAGGAGGGTTTTAATAATAAATTTCAGTCCTTATCAGGGTAATAGCTCCCCATCTTTTATCCATAGCCCCCTAGCAGGTAGCTATGTACAAAGGAGCCACCATATAGCTTGTGAGAAACAGGGTGAGCATATATGTTATTCTTAATAAAATTATAAACAGATTTCTCATCAGAAACTTTGGAGGTCAGAAGGCAATAGGCAGATATATTCAAACTGCTAAAAGAAAAAAGAAACTGTCAGCCAAGAATCCTATGTCCGGGAAAACTGTCTTTTAAGAGTGAAGGTGAAGCCGAAACCGGTTTGGCTCAGTGGATAGAGCGTCGGCTTGCGGGCTGAAGGGTCCCAGGTTCGATTCCGGTCAAGGGCATGTACCTGGGTTGCGGGCACATCCCCAGTGGGAGATGTGCAGGAGGCAGCTGATCGATGTTTCTCTCTCATCGATGTTTCTAACTCTCTATCTCTCTCTCCCTTCCTCTCTGTAAAAAATCAATAAAATATATTAAAAAAAAAAAAGAGTGAAGGTGAAATTAAGATATCCCCTAATAAAAGCTGAGGGAGTCCATTGCCACTAGACCTACCCTGCAAGAAATGTTCAAGGGAGTCCTACTGGATGAAATGAAAGAACTTTAGACAGTAACTTGAAGCATATAAAAAATAAAAATCTCAATAAAGATAAATAAATAGGCAATTATAAAAGCTAGTATTAATGTAACAATGGGTTGTAACTCCACTTTTTGTTTTCTACATGATTTAAGAGACTAATATATATTTTAAAATTATTAGGATAAAAGCTAGTATTATTGTAATTTTGTCACTTCGCTGCTGTTTTCTACATAAGTTAAAAGACTAATGAATATAAAAGAAATACTAGTTTATGTGTTGGGGCATTCAATTTATAAAAATATAATTGGTGTCCTAACAACTAAAGGAGGTGGAGATGGAGCTATAAAGGAGCATAGTTTTTGTTTGTTACTGAAGTTAGAAAGCAGGTATAATCAATTTAGAATGTTATAACTTTAGTATGTAAAATTTAATCTCCATGGTAACCACAAAGAAAATAGTTACAGAATATACACAAAAGAAAATGAGAAATAAATTTAAATTTCTCTACAAGAGAAATCAACTAAATACAAAAGAAGACAGTCATGCAGAAAATAAGGGACATAAAAGGTATAATTTTCTATTTCTACAAATACAAAAATGACAGAAGTTAGTCCCTCATTAACTGTAATTACTTTAAATGAAATGGGTTACACTTTCCAGTCAAAATATGGAGCTTGGCAGATTATACAAAAACACAGGATCCAACTACATGCTGTCTACAAGACTTGCTTTACACCTAAAAACACAAAGAGATTCAAAATGAAGATTTAATATGAAAATAGAAACCAAAAGTGAGCAGGACTAGCTACACTTTAAATTTTAAAAGTTTACAAGAGATAAAAAGGTTATTATATATTCATAAAACATTGAATACAGCAAGAATATAAAACAATTATAAACATTCACACACCTAAGAACAGACTAACAAAATATGTGAAGCAAATACTTATAGAATTGAAGGAATAAATACACGGTCCTACAATAATAGTTGGATAATTCAGTACTCTACTCTTAAAAAAATGGATATAACAATCAGAGAGAAAGTAAAAGGGAAATAGAAGACTAAAACCACAATGAATTATTTAGATCTAACAGACATATTCAAAACACTATACACAACAGTAAATACAAATTCTCAAGTGCACATGGGACATTTTCTATCTAGGGTAGATTATTTCTTAGGTCACACATTATATCCCATTAGATTTTAAAAAGATAGATATCACAGAAAATATCTTCTCTGATTACAATAGGATGAAATTAGAAATCAGTAACAGAATAAAATTTGTGAAAATTAAACAACGCCTTTTTTAATAAATATTTTTATTAATTTTAGAGAGGAATGGAGAGGGAGAGAGAGAAACATCAATGTGAGAGAGAAACATCAATCAGTTGCCTCCTGCATGCACCCCAGCAGGGGACCAAATCCACAACCTGTGCATGTACCCTGACTGAGAATCGAACTGGTAACCTTCTGGTGCATGGAACAATGCTCAACCAACTGAGCCACAGCAGCCAGGGCTAAACAACGCACTTTTACCCAATGTATAAATGAAGAAATCACAAGAGAAGTTATAAAACACTTAGAGAAAGTAACAATGAAAATATAACATACCAAAACTTTTGGAATATGTTAAAAGTGGTGGTAAGATGAAATGTAAAGATAAAAATGCACATTAACAAAAACAGAAAAGATCTCAAATCAGTAACCTAACATCATAATTTTAAAAACTCAAAAAAATAGCCAAAACCGGTTTGGCTCAGAGGATAGAGCGTTGGCCTGTGGACTGAAAGGTCCCAGATTCGATTCTGGTCAAGGGCATGTACCTGGGTTGCGGGCACATCCCCAGTAGGAGATGTGCAGGAGGCAGCTGATCGATGTTTCTCTCTCATCGATGTTTCTAACTCTCTATCTCTCTCCCTTCCTCTCTGTAAAAAAATCAATAAAATATATTTTAGAAAAATAAATAAATAAATAAAAACTCAAAAAATAAATGAATAAACTAAACCCAAGCTTCACAGAAAGAATAAAATAATGGTTTTAGCACAGATACACAAAACAGAGAATAGAAAAACAATAGAAAACAAATGAAACCAAAAGCTCTTTGTTTTTTAGAAGATTAATATAATTGGCAAACCTTTAGGGAGATAGAGTAATAAAAATAGAGAGAATGCTCATATTTCTAAAATAATAAAGTGGGAACACTTTGATTAATTCTACTGAAATAAAATGGATTATAAGAAAGTACTATGTACAGCTATATGCCTACAAATTAAATAAACTTGATGAAACAAATACTTAGAAACAGAAAACCTACCAAGAATAAATCACAAGAAAACAGAAAATCTGAATAGACCTATAACTATTAATGAGTTGAATCAGTAATCAAAAACCTGACAAAGAAAAAAAAACTTGGGTTAGACGGCTTCACTGGTGAATTATACCAATTTTTTTAAAAAAATTAATAGCAATTTTCTCAAACTTTTTCCAAAAATTGAGGAGAAAAGAACATTTTCAAATTCATCCTATGAAGGCACCTATTACCCTAATACCAAAACCATACAAAGCCATTACATAAAAACTGTAGACCAATATTCCTTATGAACACATATATAAAAATCCTCAACAAATATTAGCAATCCAAATCCAGCAGCATAATAAAAAATTGTACGCCAAAATCAAGTTGAGTTCATTTCTGTAATGCAAGGATGGTTCAACACAAACAAATCTAACATCAGAAAAGAATAAAGGGGAGAAACGTACATGAGAATCTCAATTGATACAAACAAGCATTTGACGAAATTCAATACCCTGTCATGATTAAAAACAACAACAACAAAACGCTCAACAAACTAGGAGTAGAAGAAAAATATCTCAACATATTAAAAGCCATATATGAAAAAGCCACTGCAAATATCATCCTAAATAGTGGAAAGACTGAAAAGCTTTTCTCTAAGATCAGTACTAACACAAGAATGTCCCCTTCTACTACTTCCATTCAATATAACACTAGAAATACTAACCACAATAATTAAGAATGAAAGAGAAATAAAAGCTATCTGCATGGAAAAACAAAAACTAAAAGTATTTCTATTCACACATGATATAGGTAGAAAACCCTAGAGATTCAAAAAAAAGTTATAACTAATAAATAAATTCAGTAAAGTAACAGGAGACAAAGCCAACACACAAAAATCAGGTGCATTTTTATACACCAACAATAAACAAACTGAAAAGGATTAATTTACAATAACATATCAAAAGGAATTAAATACTTGGGAATTATTTTAACCACGGGAGTACAATAGTTATACAATGAAAATGTTAAAACACTGGTTAAAGAAATTTAAAAAATACAAATAACTGAAAACACATTCCATATAGTGGTTTGGAAAATAATATTAAGATGTCAACACTACCCAAACCAATCTACAGATTCAATACAATTCCTATCAAAATTATAAGACATCTTTTGCAAAATTGGGAAAACCCATCCTAAAATTCATATGAAATCTCAAAGGACCCTGAATAACTAAAACAATATGGAAAGAGACCAAAGCACAAATCAAAAGCAAAAAAAGTAAACAATAAGATAAAAAAAAATGGGCAGATCTGAATAGACATTGCAAGGTACTGAACATATTATATGTGCTCTAAAGTGAAAAATAATATTGGCTTCAGTATTAACTCAGACTCTACAAATGACTTTGTAGGAAATCAAATCCATGACTTTTTTGTGAATCTGAATTACTTCTTCAATGGGACTATTATAATTCTACCACAAATAATTATATCATTACTAATAATTATTTTTCCTGGTAGCTACAAAAAATACACGCTTAAGTGAAGTAAATCATAAGCAAAAAAATTAAAATGCAGTTCTGTTCTTCATTCTCATATTGTGTATGTCCCATATATCAGCAAAAAAAAATTGCTTTGAAAATAATCAAAGGATTTCTATATATAATATAGATAGGTCATTTTAATTTTTGGTATTATATTTAAATCCAAAATTATAAAAAATTTCCTTAAATATACTAATGTTATGCAAAAGGACCATAGTGTGGTGCCACTAACCTGCTGAGTGATGAATTTTAAAAGATTATCCTAAATGTGATCATTGACAAAACTATATTTCTACTTGAGCTTAAAAACCACAAAAATAAAAAATTTAAAAAATCACCTGATCCCAGTAATATGGCTGCTAGAAAATTCGTAAGAAGTGGCACTAATAGACCACAAGTGCAAGCAGTAACCATAGATTGGGTGTGTGATTGTAAATATAAGGCAGCCTAAAGGGCAGAATCAATACCATGTTAGTAAAGACTCCATAGGTATAAGTAACATTCACTAAGCAAGAGCTAGATTCTAGGTCACTCACTGAGCACTTAGATAGACTTGCAGGAAGTACCATCAACAGGGGCATTCTATGTGGAAAGCACAGTATATGCAGAGATAAAATACTATGGAGTTTTATAATTGCATTTGCAGCATGGAGATATGAAGAGAAGGAAGGTTAAAGACTTGTAAATTTTACACAGCAAGGTAGTTAAGAAGTTGAAACTGTAACCCACAGGGAAAAAAAATGTACAGTTTTCAAATATCTGAAATATATCTGATGTGGTTTATATTAGTTGCTTCATGCTGAGCTGCCATTTTGTTCTTATTGTGAGACAATGAAAAAAGACCACCAAATACATTACAGTCTTTGGATTTTCTTGAGAACGTAACCACCGAAAATGTGTATTTCAGCAGTAAATAAACATGGCACTTTTCTCCCATGTTACCGCTGCTTTTGTTTTGAAAAAGCCATACATTTTTTCCACAGGTGAGCCCTTAAATGAAGGAAAATACACACATTTTCCTTTGACACTTTACCTCAAGTGGCACCTGGTGTATAATTATTTATAAATACACTGTTTTAGCCCATTCTCCAGTAATGCTCTCTTAAAATTTTCTTGAAAAAAAAATCTATACAGCATTTTATATTTCAAAAATGAAAGTTCTTTTTTTTCAGTCAACCATTAGCTTTTCTCCTATAATAAAAATAGTCAAATCACTTAGATTTAGAACTGAATTATATACTCTTACACTCTGAATCCACTTTCTTATGTTGCTTTAATGCACTACGTTTTAAAAATAACTAAAATAGTCAAAAGAAATCTAGTTAGAAAATAGCAGAAAAAATAACTTTCTTATTATAGTAGCAGCACTATATTTAATGATTAAATCATTTAAGCATAAAAATTAGTCTGTATCTCCTGTACCTTCTATCTACCAACCACATAGATTTATGTAGTTTTTACTCCTTAAATTAGTACCTTAATGAAAATTGTGCACATTATTTATCCCCTCTGATGTGGCAAATAACAATATTTACATATATGCAAAATAAAAACTCATTGACTATTTTTTCTCTGAAATCTCCTCTTTTTACTCTTACATTTGAATGATAATATAGAACTAAAGATTAGAAATAAATTTCACTACAGATTTTCAAGACTGTCTTCTAGTTTCTAGCACTAGAAATGATAAGAATCCCAATATCATTTTAACTCTTAATATCTTGAGGGAAACATATTCTTTCTCTCTGGAAACTTGTATAATCTCCTCATGACTGAAGCGCTCTCATTTTGCACCAATAGAACAAGGGCATATGTGATACCAACAGTCTCTTTTGCCCATGACCTACCTGTTTTGGCCCTCTCAAATTGTGCACTTAAAGGCAGAAACTAAAGAAGAGGACTCATGTTTTAAACATCTCATAAACAAACAAAAATATCTCATGAAGTAGTGATCTCAGAAGCAACACACCCTGGCTAGGGCTCTAATCAGTGTTTGCCCCAGTTCTCCTCACCATAGGAACCATGGCCTGTTCATCAATGGTTAACCTCCCTCTAGTTTGTTATTTAGGGAGCAGGGACTTTATTCTCATTGGATTATTAATCTTAAAACCCAGTCAGAGGTCTATTTGTTTATGCCATCCTTTCCTCAATTCTATCTCTAAATTTACAGATTTTCTATATGGTTTTAGAAGGTACATAAGTTGATCAACATTCAGGGTAATGAATTAGAAGATAAACTTGACATATCTTTGAGAGTCAAAATGTTTTATTTGTTGTACTCACATTCATTAAAAATATTCAGGCTAAAGGTTTTAAATATCCGGCAGAACTCTTAATCCAGTATAGTTTCTATTATTCATCATAATTTAACGATATTAAACCATGTTATCATCTGCCTATATTATCATGATGACCTTTGGGGGCAAAAATATAAACCCTGCTCTCTTCAAAGTTTTGTGAGGAATTTTCTCTATACTGGATTTTTCTTACACTTCACTGATATCTTTATGTTCATGAGATAACAGTAAAGGAACTCACTTTTGTTAATTTTTCAAATTACCTAAAGAGGAGCCTTTTATTTTAGTTGAACAAATACTACATAGCAGGCACTATACAAGTCATCTTCACTTGTACATCTCCATAATATTTAATTATCACTTGAATAAAGCATAGTAAATATTCTTATGCACATTGTGACAGATGTTGAAAACTGAAGCTCAAAGATATTAAATAACTTAAACAACTTTCCAAAGTTATAAGTGGCATCATCAAAATTTACACACAAACCCTGGCCTGTGTTGTCCAGTGGTGAGAGCATCAGCCTGTGCAGGAAAGGCTCATGGGTTCAAGTCCCAGTCAAGGGCATGTACCTGTGTTGCAGGTTCATTCCCCTAGCTCAGTCTGGACATGTTACAATATCTAAAATAATCAGGTCTTAGAGTCACACAGTCCCACTTTTATCCCCCTCACAGTTTTGCCAAACAATGTTGCTGTCTCATTGTTGCATCTTTAGAAATGGCAGTTACATATTTTCAAAATAGCCCATAATCTAGCATTTTAAAAGTGAAACTGCAATAAGGGTAGAACAGAATTAGAGCACAGAATCACATGTAGAAACCAAGAGCATATCCAAAGGACTTGAATAGACACTTTTCCACAGAGAACATACAGATGGCCAATAGGCATAAAGAAAGATGCTCAATGTCACTAATCATCAGAGAAACATAAATTAAAGATATAATGTCAGAATGTCTACCATCACCCTAGTGCAGTGTTGGTGGGAATGCAGACTGGTGCAACCACTGTGGAAAACATTATGGAGTTGCCTCAATAAATTAAAAATGGAACTGTCTTACAACCCAGTGATTTCACTTATAGGAATATATCTTAAGAGACCCAAAACACTGATTCAAAAGAATATATGCACCTCTATGTTTATTGCAGCATGATTTACAATAGCCAAGATTCAGAAGTAGCCAAATTGCCCATCACTAGATGAGTAGATAAAAATGCTGTGGTACATTAATGAAAAGGAATATTACTGTGCTGTGAAAAAGATGATCTTATCATTTGTGACATCATGGATAGTCCTGGGGAGTATTACTCTAACTGAAATAAGCCAGTCAGAGAAAGACAAATACCATATGATCTCACTTACATGTGGAATCTAATGAACAAAATAAACTGACAAACAAATAGAAACAGACTCACAGATACAGAGAACTGACTAAAAGTTGTTAGAGGGGAGGGTGGTTGGAGTGCTGGGTAAAAAAGGTGAAAGGATTAAGCAAAAAGAAAAAAAAAAAAAACAGAAAAACCTCACAGACTCAGACATCGGTATGGTGATTACCAGAGGAAAGAGAGCCTGGGAGGTAGAAGAAGCTAAATGGGCAATTCATGGTGATGGAAGGAGACTTGACTTTGGGTAATGAACACACAATACAATATACATATGATATGTTATAGAGATGTACACTTGAAACCTATGTAATTTTTTAACCAATGTCACACCAATAAATTCAATTACATTTTTTAAATAAATAAATAAAACTGGTAAAACAGGTAATTCAGATAAGACTCTAGCTAAAGATTCAGACTGAGAACAAGCATTTGTATCCACATCCTATATAATAAAGAGGTAATATGTAAATTAACCTGCACACCCTCACAAGATGGCTGCCTAAAACCAGGCCAGCAGGGGGGTTAGTGAGGGATGACCAAATGACTGAACAGCAGGCTGCGTGGGGCAACCAGGCTGGGGGGGAGGGGGGGTCAGTTAGTGGGGGGGAGAGGCTACCAGGCTGGTGGGGGGGGTCAGTTGGGGACAACCAGGCCAGCAGAAGGGGGCAGTTGGAGGTGACCAGGCTGGCAGGGAGGGCAGTAAGAGGTGACCAGGCTGGCGTGGGGGGGGGGGGGCAGTTGGAGGCGATTAGGCTGTCAGGGGGGCAGTGAGGGGTGATTAGGCCAATGGGGGGAAGTTGGGGGTGAGCAGACCGACAGGGGAGGAAGTTAGGAGAGACCAGTCCAACAGGGATGGGTCAGTTGGGGGCAACCTGGCTGGCAGTGGGGGTCAGTTAGTGGTGACCAGGCTGGCAGGGGGGGCAGTTGGGGCTATCAGGCCAGCACGCAGAGGCAGTGAGGGGTGATCAGGCTGGTGTGGTGAGGGCAGTTAGGGGTGCCCAGGCAGGCAGGCAGGTGAGCAATTAGGAGCTAGAGGTCCAGGATTGTGAGAGGGATGTCCAACTGCCAGTTTAGGCCCAATCCCAGGGGTCAGGCCTAAAACGGCAGTCGGACATCCCCCAAGGGGTTCCGGATTGGAGAGGGTGCAGGCTGGGCTGAGAGGATCCCTCCCCCCCTCTCCCCATGCATGAATTTCATGCACCGGGCCTCTAGTATTCTAATAAAATACAAATATTGAACCAATCATCAGAAAAATGGGTATGAGATGTTACCAGTAGATCAATATTTCAACAAATTTCTGGAAGATGGAAGTATATGGATCATTTCTCATGATATTAACAGGAGAGAGAGCATAAACTATGCAGGAACCAAAGGGTTGTAATGGAGCAGATATAATGGAGGGTAGAGTAAACTATAGGTCTGAAAACAGTGAAATTAACTGAAGATTTGTGCACACAAGAACTGGAGCAGATATCCCCTTGCTCTTCTCCCCTACTTCAACTCAGAACACAAGTACCTGCTCTTTACCCTAGCCTATCCCAACCCTAAATGGCCTCTCTCAAGAAATTATCAAGAAAGCTAGTGTAAATGTGTGGGGTATAGGGGGTCCATGGGGGACACAGGGGGCATCTATAACACTTTTAACAAAAAGAAAAAATTTTAAATCTAAAAGACAGGAAGGAAAAGGAAAAAAAGGCAACTTTCCTGAATAATATTCTCCCCATCTCTTTTAGAGGACTTGTAGCCTGATTCCCAGGTCACCATTCATTCTGTCTGTCTAGAGTCTGTACAGGAAATAGAAACCACTCTGAGTTGGTTTTTGTTGTTTGTTTTTCTTAAGCACCACAGGAGTAAATGAAGGGAATTAGGTGATTATAAAATCAATTGGAAGTGATGGAACAGCGGGATCTATAGTCAGCTTTTAGACATGACTCTCAGAACAGTATGGAACTAATCCCCAAGAACAGTTGCTACCTCTGCAAAAAGCAGAACCATGAAAAGTACTGAGCTCATGAACAGACAGATTTTTTAAAAAGGGGGCCAGGAAAGAGCTGCTACATACATCCTGACAAGCTCCAGAGAGGCTGAAACATCCCTGCTGAGGTGCATCTCCGGCACCCTTCGTTGCCCGGAGGCACATGTCAGCAGAAAGGTCTTTTTTCTAATGTGCAGAACCTGCTTCCCTCCTAGAATCTTGGCTGCTGGGTAGTCTAGGGTATATATAGCTTCCAGCTCTCCAGTCAATGCAAAATATCAGGCTCACTAGACTAAGGGAGATCCTGATGCTGAAAACAACTAGAACATATCCCCAAACTCACCCCTAAGCAACAGCCTCACATAAGGCACTCCATGCCTTATCACACAGAGAGCTCCCAAGTCAGAATCCCAATCAGGGCAGAGACCTGAAAGGAAAATATACCTATTTAGACAATAGAAAAGTAACTTCCACACTGCCTACTCACCCCTTCAACTAATCATCATCAAGGGCAACCAAAGATCATCAGGCATAGGAGGGGAACAAGCATTGTGAAAAAGTATCATGATAAAATAAGAAAACAGGAAATTTAACATCACTCAGGAAGCAAAAGCGAAACGTCTAACATGATCGGAGAGATTAAAAAAGCTAGGAATCTTGAGAAAAGTGTCAACTGGAGAACGTGGGAGCACTTTTTAGAGATTTATATTACAATTGCTAAATTTAAACAGCATAAAATGTTTTCAAGTGTAGAGAAAAAGACATGGGCAGAATATATGAATGGCAAGAGGCAAATAAAAGACAAATTCCAGAGATAACAGCCTCCAGACAGTAGGGGCTCCAGAATAAGAGAATGCACTCAAATACAGACAACCCAGAGACCAGCCTGCACAGACTAAAGCAGGATGATAGAATGCCTCCAGGAGAAGAAAATTCTGGGAAAAGGGGAACTCCATACACTAGCTGGTGTAATGTAAAACTCAAAAAGCTAGAAACACGTCTCCTAAGGGCAACCCAGTATGGTGACATTGTTCCTATAGAAAAGAAATCTATTCCTAGCCCATTATATGAAAATGAACATAACATTATAAATGCTATTCACTGGTTCTTCACTTTTAGAGTCAACATGAAATCATCCAGTGTTTACATGACAGCTCAAATGTATAAGATATTACATAGGCCAAATAAAACAAGTACAGGATGAGTGCAGGCCACAGACCTCAGATGGCAAGCTTTGCAGAAGCCATCTGCTGATAGAACCTCCAGGAGGGTAGTCTAAAGGCAAAGATTTTCAAAGTTTTATTTATATGAGCAGTTTGTAGCCATTATTATTATGTTTGATCCTGAGAGTCAGGCAGGGGAGGAAAAGCATAGCTGACATGGCTGTGGTTTCAGGAAAAGAATATAAATATCAACACATTTAACAATCCTATCTCATAAAGACAGAATATGCAAATTGACCATCACTTCACAACAAAGATGTTGGTGCCCACAGCCAATAAGGAGGGAATATGCAAATTGACATGACAAAGATGGTGGCGGTTAGGCCTGGAAGCTTGCTTCGTCGCCATGGCGACAATGCAGGTGTTCCACCCCACCCTGGCTGCTCTGGGTCTCTGGGCAGCGTTTGAAGGTGGAAAGGCAGCCAGGGGAAGGAAGGCCTATTCTTGCACGAATCTTCGTGCATCAGGCTGCTAGTATAAAAATAAAGCTGTAGTTGATTGATCATGGTAAGCAACAATGAGGGAAGGTGAAGGAAGGCTAGGAATATTGGAGTCCTTATCCCATGAGTGGGGAGCCAAGAGATTCTGTGGATAGTTGAAAGCACACACACACAAAAATATAGACGTGTAAACATAGCATTAGAATTGCAGAGAAGATCAGTAGAATAATTCAAAATAATTAAACTGTAAATATTTGAAAGGAGAGGAAGAGAAAAAAGTGAGCCAAATACTCATCTTTCAGAGAAGTCAATAAGTGGGTATTAAATACCTACTCTATCAAGCACTCTGCCAGGTGCTGAGGACACAATCATGCGCATAGGAGGGGGTGGGGGAAACTGATGCTTGAAATCATTTCATTGTTGTTCACCCTCTAAAATAACAATAGTTTATTATTATTATTTTCTGGTAATGGTCAATCTCTCCAACACAAATCCATGCTTAAAGGCATGGAATATAACCACGATTAGAGAAACAGATAAAAAATATAATCTAGAGCAGGGGTAGGCAACCCTTTTGTGATTGCATGCCAAAACCAGCAAAATCTCTGACTCAAACTTCTTCTGCGTGCCAACCCTAATTTTTTGAGAACATGTTACGCCTACTTGATATCTCTCAAGGTGTACATATGTGAAGAACCTTGAAAACATAATAAAATTCATTCAAGCGACAAAAACACAGTATATGATGATGAAAAATACACTTATTTTTTATTTTTATTTTTTTATTTTTTTAATATATTTCTTTATTTATTTCAGAGAGGAAGGAAGAAGGAGAGATAGAAACATCAATGATGAGAGAGAATCATTGATTGGTTGCCTCCTGCACACCCCCCACTGGGGAACGAGCCCGGAACCCAGGCATGTGCCCTTGGCCAGAATCGAACCTGGGACCCTTCAGTCCGCAGGCTGATGCTCTATCCACTGAGCCAAGCCAGCTAGGGCTACACTTATTTTTTAATGTATACATGTACACTGATAGTCTGACAAAAAACTTTATGACTCCGTTTGATATTATCAGTGGGACTTTTGCTGCTGCATCACTGATGACAGAGATTTTACATCAGGTTTATATTTCGTGACCTTCAGAGGTATGCACAAGCTACTACTTTCATCTGTCAGGCTACTCCTATTACGAGACTTAACAAAATTCATCACTGAGAACAAAGATTCACAAGCGTATGTGGATGAAAACATGGAGAGTAACGCTGTTGCAAAGTTTTTTAAACAGAAAAAATTTTCTGGAATGGCATTTCAAGTCCTCAATAGTTTGTTTTTGACACTTCTCTCTGATACTCCTGTCTCTAATCGCTTTTTTTCAATGTTTTCCAAGTCAACTCTAAGGTCAAAAAATTTCTGCTTCCAAATTGAGCTACTCTGAAATTCAATCAACTGCATTTCAAAGTCAGCCATGTCTATCCATGAAAACATTTGTAAGTTTAGTTCCTCCAGTTTCATGCTGTCTGAGGCTGAAACCAAAACACTGGTCTGATCTAGGAAGGCAGGGAGAGTTAAGGCAGAGGCATAGAAATTGCTCTTCCCCTCTCTCGTCAATTCATGTCTATGGTCTTTAAGATAACTTGTTATATAAAATTATTTATCTAAGATGCACCTACACTGAATTTATCTGAAAAATAAAAAAGTCGATTTTAAGAAAAAAAAATTGTAAATGGAAGATTATAAGAGAGGGTTTTGTGTGCCAGCAAAAGTTACTGGTGTGCCATGTTTGGTACGCGTGCCAGGGGTTGCCCACTCCTGATCTAGAGCTTTGTAGGTGACCACTAGAGAATATCAAAACAGAAACTATAGAACAAGGTTTCATGTGAATAAGAGTAGTACTGGTCATGGAGTTGGGGGAGAGGGGAAAGAAGAGGACTGTTCTGTTTTCTGAAATGCTTTTGTATGATCTGACAGGCCATTGTGGCAGAAACAAATATGTGGCCCCTTCAGTGACAGACTTGTTGCCCTGGCTGCTGAGAGTGTTGTTGACGGACAGTTTTCAACTCTCAGCCCCTTCAGCAATTATTTCAGCTGCAGAAAGCCACTTCTCCCAAAGTATGGTAGACTCCCAAGAAGTCCACATTTAATGACTGACTAATTCTGAAGTTGGCTTGGCCATTTCAACCCAACATGGGATAGATTACTCTTAGGAGCTATTCTACTCATATATCTGTTGGCCATTTGTATGTCTTCTTGGGAGAGGTGTCTGTTCAGGTCCTCTGCCTATTTTTTAATTGGATTGTTTGTTGGGTGGTAAATTGAAAAGTATAAGGTTAATGAAAGGGATTGTAGATTCAAGGAGATAAATTGGAATGGCTTGTGGTAATATAGCTGGAGGGAATGGAGAAAAATCTAGAATAGATAAAGTTGAATTGCAGAAGAGAGATAATATTCTGAAAATATTTCCAAAAATAAGTCACAGATTAGGGGAACTATGCATAAACGTTATTACCATCGTTTAGCTATGAACTCTCCTCAAAAAATGGAGTGGTTAACTTGCCTCCGACTTTGTATAAAAGAAATTCCAAGGGGTAAAACCCTCCGTATGAATTCACCAAGGCTTTCCATTTCAAAAAATCTGGGTAGAGTATAACAATAACAACAACAAAAGATGCTACTGTTGTTGTTTGCTTTTTTTTAAGAAGAAAGTTGAGTCATAACCTAAAATAAATATTCTTTAGACAGTGAGGAGTCACATTGTCTAAGAAGACTTCTAAAAGTAAAATATAGGATATGGATAAGCAAGAGTTTGAGAGTCCCATTATAAGTAAACTTCACTGAGATTGTCCCAGTATTCTGAACTTCCACATACCAGAACACTTACAAACACCCACTCCTCTTGAAGAAAAGAGAACAATAAAATTCAACCTACTCAAAGTGGCAAATAACAAAAGATTTTCTTTTCTTATAAATACACATGTAGTGCTTATTGTTGCTAAATCATCACAACTGCTAATGCATGAATCGAGGAATAAAAAGAATTGAAAGAAAGTAAAGTCATAGGTTAATTATAAATGAAGTATTTCTCCCATAAGGCAGAATTGTTGAATTTTTAAATTATGTGTAAATGTTTTTAAACTTCACAGGAATGGAAAATCTTTAGTAGCAGTAATTTTCATTTATTAATAATAAGTATTATTAGTATTATTATTTTAGAATTCATGGAGAAAGTGCAATGATTTATTTTTGTCAAATAGTTGATGGTTTTGACACATCACAAAGCAATTTTTTTAGTATTTTTCTATAATTTTCCCAAACACATTTATTTCAAAAGAAATGTAATAATGTGTTTCTGAGGCAACTAATGTTAGCTCAAATTTTTTAACTCTAATTGATCTCATTAGCACAGATTTGTTCCTTCTCACTCAGAGAGGGCCAAAAGCTGTTTCAAAAATTTCCCAGGAGTGAGTGGAGGAGGGGGTCCCAATATATGGTGACAGGAGAAGATTTGACTTTGGGTGGTAGGCACACAGGACAATATACAGATCTTGAAACCAAACCTGAAACCTATATGTCCATTTGACCAATGTCATCCCAATCAATTTAATAAATAATAAAAATTTATTTTTAAAATTTCCATATAGTTATAGGGTTGCACTTTGAAAAATTTTCCCTGAAATTCTATCAGGAAAACATGTTTTCTAATACTGCACATTTAGTTGGATGGTATAAAAGTATTGTTACAATCTCCAAAATGATCAGGTCTTAACATTCACACAGTCCTACTTTGATCCCCCTCACAGTTTTGCCAAAGTATGTTGTTCTCTCACTGTCTAATCTTTAGAAATCTGGTTACATATTTTCTGAATAATCTATAATCCAGAATGTTAGCAGAACAATTGCAATAAGAGGAGAGCAGAATTAGAC
The DNA here is from genome assembly GCF_964212035.1 of Myotis nattereri. Classification (NCBI taxonomy): domain Eukaryota; kingdom Metazoa; phylum Chordata; class Mammalia; order Chiroptera; family Vespertilionidae; genus Myotis; species Myotis nattereri. Next base: position 42,537,498 of record NC_138086.1, on the reverse strand, counting down.
CACAGAGCCAAATGTAGATACCAACAACAGCATATCCACCACTAGATTTCCCTCAAAATTAAGGCCAAATCTCTAGCAATGAAATCAAAGTGAAATGTTCAATTCAGACTAGATCCTACAATAAAGCTAAATATTGGCTATTAATATTAACCAACAAACCTTAACAATATTGAAAATAATATAAAGAAAAATATCTGTTTCAAATCCTTACTTTTGTTATAATCTGCCATGTAACTGGACCCCACAAAATGTTGAGTTCCCTCAAAAAATAAAAGATTGATAATATTGTTACAGTGATTCAAAAGTAATATTAGCAATAAGTTAAATCTTATTTTTACTTATTCAATATCTATTAAACCATAATTGAATGTGATAGGAATTATATAGGGTGTGGCAAAAGCAAGTTTACAGTTGTTCATATGGAAAATAACAGATAATAAATAATAATACAAGAATAAATTCTTTTGCATACTCACAACTATAAACCTACTTTTGACCCACCAAGTACTAAGTATATTAATACAAACATATTAATATAATTACATTATATTAGGAGCATCTTGAAGTACCAGAAAATAAGAAAGTGCTCAAAAGCGATCTGGTAGGACCATGTCAAATGATACAGGAAAAAACATTGAAAGAGTTCTTAATGGACAAAGTTGAACAACAAAATGAATGATATAGTATTGGATTATAACCTAAAGTGTAAATTAAACATACAGGAGTCTATATTTTTTAAATAAATTGAATAAATAAACAGAAAGGAAAAGAGATAAAGTTTCCTTACAATGCATAGCTTAATTCCCCCGCCCCTACTCTCCTTGAGTGTGGGCTGACCTCAGTAGCTCACTTGCAAAGAATAGAACCTGGAAAGGGAAAATAGTAACTTCAGAGTGAAAAAACCTAGCAAACACTACCTTAACCAAGTGATCAAGGTTAATATCACCAACGATATCATGTGGATATTATGCACCCCTGACATAAAATGATAAAATAAGCTCATCATCACCACTGTAGTCTTTCAAAAGGCTCATAACCCCAGTATAGTCATGAGAAATATATCATACAGACACAAATTGCAGGAGACCCTACTGACCAGCACTTCTGAAAACTATCAAGGTCATCAAATGCAAGACATGTCTGAGAAACTCTCACATATCAGAGGAGAGTAAGGAGATAAGATGCCGAAATGGGATATGATAAAGGTGACTGGATCCTGGAAGAGGGGGGAAAAAAGGCATTGATGGAAAAATTAGTAAAATCCAAATAAAATGAGAGTTTTTCATTAATAGTGTTGTAGCGATGCCTGTTTGTTAGTTTTGACAAATGTATGAGATATGTAAGCTGATAATATTAGGGAAAACTGAAACTGGATGAGGGTTTATAGCACTATTTATGCAATTCTTCTATAAATCTTAAATTACCCCCCAAATAAAAAAGTTTATTTCTAGATGTTACTTTATCCCACTTTCCCCACTAGCTATAATTCCTACTCACCATCTGACAAATAAATAATGATAACTATATATTTTAAAATGAACTTTTCTCAAAAGAATTTTAATGGCAACTAAACTACTAAATGGAAATATAAATAATGTTTTAAATGACCACATTTATAGTAAATGATCAACATTTAAAAAAAATTATCACATTATTCAGAAAAAATAGTATATCACTGAAGGAAACTGACTAAAACTTTAGTCTTCAAGAACCCCTAAAACAGGTAGTCCATCAAATATTTTAGTTACAGAAAAAAGTAGCATTTATGCAAGAAGCAATAAGATTTATATAGGTAACAACTTCAAATCAGCAACAAATTTTAAAATTCACTTTTTTTTATTATTATACATTCTCCATCTTTGAAATAGCAAATTTCATGTTAACATCAAAATGGGTTAACAATTCCTTGAACCATTTTCATCTAGTTTTTCAACAAAAGCTATTGAGATAACTGTAATGCACAAAGAAGTACTGTTCAAGGTTAAGAAGAAAAACCATTGGCCAAGGATAAAACCCTTGTATCACCAACCTACATAGCTGACAGCAACCAGAAAAATACTATGCAAACCTTCTCAACCTGGTATCTCAGAAATATTTTGTGTATGACTAACTGCCTTTATCAACTGCAATTACATTTGCAGCAAAAGGTCCTGAAGAGGAACGGTATCAACCCAGTGAAAATGAAAAAATCCCAAGGCACTATTTGAAAGACCTTTGTAGCCATACTTAAATTATTACAGTATGACCCCAGCTCCTGAAACCATATAGCTCTTGAATTCATTTGTTGAACCACAGGTGTATACATCTTTAGTAAGAGGATAGCAAACAATTCAGTAAAAGTAAAAACTACTGTTAAATAAAGATACTGTACAACTGCAAAGTTTAAGGTCAACATGATTGGTTGGAAAACACAAAACAGTTACCCTCCTCTTGTGATAATGGGCTTTCTCTGTGGTCATTTAAAATTTCAATTCAAAGTTTACTATTATCGAAGTTACACAGGTACGTTGCTTTAAGAGTCAATAGATACATAAGGCTTGTCATGAGATATAGCAGTTCCCTGCTTTACTCCATCCTATTTCCCAATCTGGAAAAATAAATAAATACAATTGTTTTAGATTATCCTTTGCTATATTATTCTGATAAGTTTTTATATCGATATGTATTAATTTTATTCTAACTATAAACATTAGGTTTATTCTAAAAGTAAACTGTAGAGGCAAACCTATAATTTACTTACAAAATATCTTGCCTTGAAGATATTTCATAAGTAAATAATAGAACTATTGATACATCCTTCAATAGTTCTCCAATTTCATCCACAGGTGACATACGATAGAAAACTGCACTTTACACGGAGGGGATATTTCTGATTTGAAATTATGAAATTAGGAGATTATACAGAAGATGTCACACCAGCCCTCCACCTCTCAGAGAGTAAGAGACAGAGAGCTTTTCTTAGGGAAACAGGAGATGGTGTCTACCCTCAAATTTGGCTCTGGGGGATATAAGAAAGATTTTAGTACCCTATTGCCCTTGGAATGGGAGCAGATGGCTCCATAAGGAGGGACCAGGGGGGACAGATCTAACACTCTTAAGGGTGTGAAGAGCAAATGGGTGTGGGGGAAAAGAGAAATATTCTCTATCTTTCTAGCATGTCAATTTCCATTGTTCAGAAAGCCCTGGCCATGCAGAAAAATGAAAATATTCACATTGATTGCTGATACATTCCACATTTCTGAATGATATAGTCACATTGCTACTTCTAACAAAAACTTAGTCACTGCTGTTGGCACCTCACTCTTTCCTACACCTCCAAATAACACCCCCTGCACCCACAACTCTCCATGAGGTGGTATCATAATTTTAGTTACCCAATATTCAGCATCCATATTAGTATTACCATGTAAATAGTGTTTACTATTGAGGCACATAACAAACGATGATAGTTTCCTTCGTTGCACAATACAGTTAATACTGTCCTTTTTTTCCCTATTAATTGGTTTTCTACTTATCCTAATTTTAAGCCCACTCTCCTCAGTTGTGTCTTCACTTATTATGTTAAAAGGCCAAGAGATTCCAGTTCATCTTCTTGAAGAACTCTTCTGAACAGTTAGGACTTGCTGCAACCTCAGACAACAGCTCTGTAGGCCTGAAATCTGGGAATCTCCAGCTGCCTGCCACCTTTGCTGTCTCACCTTAAATTCTCTCCACTTCTCTAATTTCAGCTGAAGCTGGGTTAGACTGCCCTGTGGTCTCAGACTTTGTTCTGGTATCATCTCATCTCAAGCTCTCTTTGTATGTCTTTCTGCCCTCTGACTGGGTGCCTTAGCCTACACCCAAATGCAGCCCAGCACTGAGGAGTTAATCCTCCATGGGTCATCCTGAACTGGGATGGTAATTCACCAATTCACCGGATTAGAATTGCAGCTATTCTTTTCACCTTATTTCATCCCATCCACTCCACCCTTTCCCTCTGACTTCTGTCAGTATATACCCTGTATCCATGTCCTTGGTTCTATTTTGTTCATCTGTTCATTTTACTCAACTCCTTTTTAAAAAATTACTGTCTTGGAGAGTTATTCAACTTTATTTTATAATTATTTTATTCAAAATTTTGTTTTTTACTGCATATGTGTGTGTTTTTAATTTCTATGAGTTTATTTGAGCCAAACTGATGGCATATACCAGGAATTTCAAATACTCTCTTTACTACATATTTTAATTTCCAAGAGCTCCTTTTGTTCTCTGAATAATCCTTTTTATTTCACCATGAATACAATCTTTTTCATGAGTCCTGTATCATCTTTTATCTCTCTGCATCCTATCTAATAAAATAGGCAAACATGGTAATTGACCATACCTTTGCTGCGCCTCCCATTGGCTAATCAGCGAGATATGCAAATTAACTGCCAACAAAGATGGCAGTGAATTTGCATACATAGGCATGAAGCGGTGGAGCGAAGACTGAAGGCGGCTCCAGCTGGAGCGAAGGCCTGGGTCCCGGGAGCCGGAGGAAAACCGGTGCTGGCAGCCAGGGGAAGGGAAGGCCTATTGCATGAATCTTTTCGTGCAACAGGCCTCTAGTATAATAATAATAACGGGGGCAGATGTGTTTCTCTTTTCTACCTGAAATTGTTTCTTCAAAGCTACTATTTTAATGATCTCTCTCCTTCATATTTAACTTTGAAAAACCAGAGAGTTGATTGGGTCCTTGTGTTTGTTGTCTACAAAATTTTCTGCAAGGTGACCAGGTTGGCACTTCCCCTTCTGCTGAGCCCAGTCAGCATAAGGGAGGTGCCCATCTCCTGCCTGGAAGGATTAAGTCTGTCTGGTAATGCTCTGAACTGGAGTAGAGGAAGAACACTGGAGGAATCACTCAGACAATGCAGAAATTCTTAGTTTTACTATATCAAGAAAATAAAATGACTCATTTCTGCTAAAATGGGAGTGGAGTAGTGACTTGTAGGTGTAGAATGGGAGATAGGATCTTGTGTATCCAACTATTATCTTAAAGTCTCTCAACCAATCATTGTGGTTTTAGCCCCTCCTTCATCACTACACCTGGAAGTAACATGTTGGTAGGAAGCTATAACCAAGACTTACGCCTCTGGGAAGTGTTTATTTGTAAACCTGGAATCTTGACCACTGCTTGTATAGAATTCAGCTTTCTTGGGTCTGCTAGGCCATTTGCCACTTGTTTGTTTTCCAGTTGACAAGATTTTTTTTTTTACTTTCTCCTCTCCCAACTCTGTCCATGTCCTTATGCTATTTTTTAATTCTTATGATCATCATTTTAGTCACATTTCTAGACAAGGTAATAGAGATGTGTATGCTCAATGTAACAGTTTTAGCTGGATGTGCTGCATTTCTTTCTAAGTTAATAAAATGTTCTTATTCCTTTTGACAGAAATAGCTGTTCTCTTTATTTTCTTAACCAGTGTTTGTCACAAATAACTTTATCTTTTTTTATCGTTTATGATGATTTGATTTATCAATTAGAATTTTGGTGCAATAAATGATATTCCCAGGATTTTATTTCGTAATATGTGAGGTTTCTTGTCTTGTACTAAACGGCACTCAATTTTTCTTGGTTTATATACTTATCCTATAATGCTTTTGTTTGTTTTTAACTTTTGTATCTTATTACTGACAATGAATCAGTGGCTTCCATTCTAGCTGGCTCTCCATTAAAAATGAATAAAGTATTTTAAAGGCATTTTGGTAGCTACTGTACTTTCTTGGAGGTCAATAGCTCTCAACTTTTCCTCTATTATGAGTTGACAACAAATTGTCATGTGGTTGATATTATTACAATACAGTCTTTGCATAAATGAGAGCATGTTGTACCTTAGTAAAATAATAAAGATGATGATAATCTTAAACTTGAAAAACAAACAGCACATCTAGCTAAAACCTGTGACATTGAGATGTAAATAGTAATTTCTACAATTTTTTAAGAACTTACTGAATGTCAAGCACAATTTGAAGTGCCTTATAATCACAGCTCATTGTAATTCTATAAGGTAGTTAGTATTGTTATCTGTATTACTATACAGAAAAAAACCCTAGAAGGTGACAAAATAATATTGCTTGTTCCTATAGTGAATAAATGTGAGTTTATTACTTCTAGTGTGACTGACTCCAAAGTCTGTTTTCCCATTACCATGCTATACTGACTCTGTAAAGCATTGCAATATATATCATATAAGGACAATAGTGATAATAAATGCATTTTTTTACGGAACTGATGCAGTTTGGTTCTTCATACTTTAGATTACAGTCCAAGATTAATTTAGTGACAAGAAGCTCAATAAAAGTAGACATTGTGGTTGTAAGGTGAATGCATATGTATGTAGTGGCTGCCAGTCCTCAGTCCTATAAGTCACAAACCTGCTCCTGAGTATTACATCAAATATGATGTAAAAGCAGCTTAACATTCCCTGTCAAAATGTTCAAATCAAATCAAGGCAATATATACTTATTAACAATTTACAGTATACTATGAGAGGTAACTGAAAAATTGAAGATAGAAAATGAGATATATATATTCCCTGCCTTCAAGGGACTTACAGTCTACTTGGAAGTAAAAATAAAACTATAAGATTAAAATCATAATTTGCTAATTAGACCAGACTTCCTTCCAGATGACCTTCCAGACAAAGCCGGGGCTGCTAGGGAAGTCTGGGTCCCGGGTGACAGAGGGAAGCCTGTGCCAGCAGCCGGGGAAGGAAGGCCTACTCTTGCACAAATTTCGTGCATCAGGTCTCTAGTAAATAAATAAAAGCAAACCCTCTTCTGAAAATTCCAAGAACTTTATAATATCATAAATTTTTAAAAGATTTGAAATGCGTGCAATATAGCATTACTTCTGGAGAGAGTTCAGTAAAAGATATCTTGAGAAGGTTGATGGTGTGTAAGAGGCAGTTCTAAAATTCAGTTGGACAGTTATACAGCTTTTAGATTGACAAAGCACAGTTAGTAGGTTTGTTCATGAGGTGGAGATATCAGGTAATAGATAGAAGTGTGAGCAATACAGCCAGAGAACGGAGGCAGGGGATATAGTGAAATGTATTCTACAGGGAGCCATTCCATAAATATCAGTCAGAATTGAAGCCACCTAGCAAATCAGGCTGAGGAAACTGGGCAGTATCCTTTGGCTAAAGGACAGGTTTCTTAAATTCTTTCTCAGAGGAATGATACAGTGGATACTGAGGTTTAGGAAGAATAAGCAGAAAGTGATGTATTGTAAGGAATTAGGAAGAAGTGCAGGGGACCTTCATGGTAAATAACATATCATCTAGATCTAGGAGAAAATCACAGATCTGGGCTTGATGTTATGATTGAAAAATGAATAAATGGAGAATGGGGCCTACTTACCTATAAAGGAAGATTGGCGGGTTTCATGGCTGGTAAAAAGAAAAAGGAATAAAAAGTCAAAAATAATGTTCAGGTTTCCAGATCGAGTCCTCAGAAATATATATAAAGTTCCCAACACTCAGCATATATAATATCTTAGTCATCCCCACTGGACAGGCTCCATGATCTTCTGAATTAAATTAGTATTTTGATTTGGGCCCAGCTTGTGGTTCTGGGACTTTGCCAGAGGACCTGGAGACCAGCTTAGTAAGTACATGTTGGTTAGTATATACAATTTAGGAAAACAACTTGAAAAAACAAACCTAGACTGCTTAGAATGAAAGAAATCTTATTAAACACATTGAATTTATTAATTTAATTCTACCACTGAGAAGAGAATAAACTGTCATAATCTATTACATAGAAAATTTAATTATTTTTATTCATTTAATTACTCACTCATTTAAGTAAATAACATTCACTTAACAAATATTACATGGAATACCTACTACATGCAAGGCATTAATACTTGGTTTTGAAGATAGAAATAAAGCCCTAGCCCAGTGGTTCTCAACCTTCCTAATGCTGCGACCTTTTAATACAGTTCCTCATGTTGTGGTGACCCCCAACCATAAAATTACTTTCGTTGCTACATCATAACTGTAATTTTGCTACTGTTATGAATCATAATGTAAATATCTGATATGCAGGATATATTTTCATTGTAACAAATTGAACATAATTAAAGCATAGTGATTAATCACAAAAACAATATGTAATTATATATGTGTTTTCCGATGGTCTTAGGCGACCCCTGTGAAAGGATCGTTCGATCCTCAAAGGGGTCGCGACCCACAGGTTGAGAACCGCTGCCCTAGCCGGTTTTGCTCAGTGGATAGAGCATCGGCCTGCAGACTACAGGGTCCTGAGATCGATTTCAGTCAAGGGCACATGCCCAGGCTGCAGGCTCGATCCCAGTGGGGGGCATGCAGGACACAGCCAATCAATGATTCTCTCTCATAATTGATGTTTCTATCTCTCCCTCTCCCTTCCTCTCTGAAATCAATAAAATAAATCCTATCTAATAAGAGAGAAACATGGTAATTGGCATACAACCGCTACCTTTCCCATTGGCTAATCAGCGAGATATGCAAATTAACTGCCAGCCAAGATGGCGGCCAGCAGCCAGGCAGCTTAAAGTGAACATGAATGAGGCTTGCTTGCTTCAGTGATGGCAGACTCCAACGTTCCCCGCCTGCCTTGCCGGCCTTTGAGCTGGCAGTTTGAAACATTGTAACAATACAGAAGCTAAACAAAACCCCAGAAACCTGCTTTCAGCGAGCTGGGATCTCAGAGATGGAGTTGATACAGAGTTTTGATTATAGAACACAAACAAACCAGATACCTGCTTTCAGCAGCAGAGGCCTCAGAGCTGGAGCCAGAGCTGAAGCTGGCCCAGAATAAAAAAAGAAAAGAAAAAATGGAGCGGTTGGGAGCTTCAGTCACCCGCCAGCCTGAAAACAGCCCTCAGCTCCTCACCCAGACTGGCCAGGCACCCCAGTGGGGACCCCCACCCTGATCCAGGACACCCTTCAGGGCAAACCAGCCAGCACCCACCCGTGCACCAGGCCTCTATGCTATATAGTAAAAGGGTAATATGCCTCCCAGCACCAGGATCAGCGTGACAGGGTGTGGCGCCCAAACCCCCTGATCGGCCCTGCTCTGTGTGTGACAGGGTGCGGCGCCCCAAACCACCCCCCACCCCCACGACAGGCCCTGCTCTGTGTGTGATGGGGTAGAGCCATAACCTCCCCATCGGCCCTGCCCTGAGTGTGAGAGTGGCGGCGCCCCAACCCCCTGATCAGCCCAGCTCTGTGGGTGACAGAGGGCGGCGCCCCAACCCCTCCTCCCCCATGTGCCTTGCTCTGTGTGTGACAGGAAGCGGTGCCCCAACTCCCCTATTGGCCCTACTCTTTGAGTGACAGGGGGGAGCTCCCCAACCCCCTGATGGGCCCTGCTCTGTGCGTGACAGGGTACGGAGCCCCAACCCCCTGATGGGCCCTGCTCTGTGTGTGACAGGGGGTGGTGCTGCAACCTCCCCATCGACCCTGCCTTGAGTGTGACAGGGGGCGGTGCCCCAACCCCCCAATCGGCCCTACCCTGAGAGTGACTGAGGGTGGCATCGCAACCTCCCGATCCGCCCTGCTCTGTGCATGACAGGGGGCAGCGCCCCAACTCCCCAATCAGCCCTGCTCTGAGCCCGACCAGGGGCTGCACCTAGGGATTGGGCCTACCCTCTGCCACTCAGGAGCAGGCCTAAGCCAGCAGGGTGTTATCTCCTGAGGGGTCCCAGACTGCGAGAGGGCACAGGCCGGGCTGAGGAACCCCCCCTCCCCCCCTGAGTGCACAAATTTTTGTGCACTGGGCCTCTAGTATATTTAATAAAAAGAAGACAGAAATAATAGTGGGATATATCTCTTTCCAAGAAGCTCACAGATCAGTCAAAAGAATAACTCAGGATACAGAGGAATTACAAAGGAGTGGGACTTCCCCATGTTGCCTCAGAAAGTGGCAGGTGCAAAAGGGACTTAGACTCTGAGATGGAAAAACACACACACACACACACACACAAAATTATTGTATCATTTATATGTTTCTAATTAAGTGTATTGGGTGTCATTGGTTAATAAAATTATATCATTCTATTATATATCATCTGTATATAGCATTGTGAGTTTACCACCCAAAGTCAAATCTCCTTCTGTCACCATATATTTGATCCCCTTTACCTCTTGTACCTCCTCCCAACCCCCTTTCCCTCTGGTAGTCACCATTCTGTTGTCTGTGTCTATGAGATTTATTTGTCTTGTTTGTTCATTTGTTACTTTCAGTTTTACATCCCCCATATGAGTGAAATCATATGGTTCTTGACTTTTCCTGTCGACTTATTTTGCTAAGCATGATATTCTCAAGATCCAACCATGTTGTCACAAATTAAATTAAATTAACTCTCCTCTTTTGTTTTTGCTATAAGTAATATTTGACTTCCCTCTCTTTCTTTATAGCCAACATTCAATTCATTAGCAAAGTTTATTAAATCTACCTTCACAATCTTGCCCAAATTTGCTAATTTCTCATGATCTCTGCTACACATTCATCTCATTCAAGTTCCACTTATCTCACATGCAGACATTGCAATTGTCTCGCTGACCTTTCTGCCTCCATCCTTGCCTCCATGGTATCTCTTCTCCACCCAACATTCAGAATGAGCCTCTGGAAGTTAAGTCGGATCATGACACTCCAAGGTCAAAATCTACACTCATTTAGAGACATAGGCTGCATTTGTCTCCAACCTCCTCCCCACGCCCCATCCCAAATTCCCATGGGCCATTTCACTCGCTTTCTGATTCCCGCAAACCAAGCATACTCCCACCAGAGTTTCATGCTTATTGTTCCCTCTGCATAAAATGCTCTTCCCTAGATACCTTCTTCTCTTACTTCTTCTTGTCTTTGCAGAAATATCACTTAATGTAGATGTCTTTTCCTAACTATCCTATAAAAACAGCATCCCCATGATTCTCTAGTCCTATTGTTGTTTTATTCTTTATCACATATTTATTAGTTTTTCTCTGCCTGCTTGAATGAAAATGCTACAAGAGCAGAAACTTTGTATGTATTTTGTTTGCTGCAATATCCTTAGTACTATGCCCACAGTCAGTGTTTGTTGAATTTGGGAACCAAATCTAATTGACATGGGTTTAGGGCTTTCTCTTATTGTCAGCCTCCCTCAGTAGACAGATAAACAAAGAGTAAGTATTGAAGCGATCACCCTCTTTTACAGTCAGAGTCTTTACCCGTAACCCCTCCAAAGTTTAAGGAGATCATGTGTTACTATTTTTTTTATTTTAACATTTATATAGGATTTTACAGAGATTTAGGACTAAAAGGTCATGCAAGACATTTTAGGAAATTTTTAAAACATAGTAAAGTATGTTCTAGAAAATCTTAGAAATTTATGTCATACAACATCTTCATATGAATGTCATGTCATATGTAAAATTGTATGCTCTGATTTTCAGTGCCTAATATTTAGGTTTCTCTTTGTATTACATAATTACAGTTCTTTGAAACCATGACGGGTTTGTGTATTACTTACAAACTTTTTTCCAAAAATGATGCATCACCATAGATTTTGATGAGCACACGTGCTGTCTGTGTCACCTTGCCCTTGCTGAAAGTTGAGAGGCAAGGTAGTAGAGAGGTTGAGAGTACAAAAGCCAAGCCAGACTGCCCAAGTTCCAGGCCCACCTTCACCACTTAACAGCTTTGTGACTTTGGGAACCCCTTAGTGTCTCCATTTTCCTGTATATGGAAAGGGGATAAGAATGATACCAAGTCCATAGGTTTATCATCAGCATTAATTAGGTGAATATATGCAAAGTGCTTAGAATAGGACCTAGCAAAGATTTAGCATATATAAATGTTAGCTGTGAACGCTAAAAAAGTAAAATTCAATATTGTATATGAACATTTCAAATATTTATCAATGTGGGAGGAAATGATGATATCCCATTTATTTCTTTGATTATAAACGACATTGAATGCTTCTTTATTTGACCATTTTCATACCTTTTACAACTAGTGTATTTAAGTCCTTTGCTCATTACTTATTCATTTGTAAGAGTTATTTATACATTGAGATTAACTGCACATATTTATTAAAAGGGTTTCTCTAATTAGTTATATCATTTGTTTATTAATATTATGGATTATATTTGTATTGTACAGAAAACTTTGAAATTTGCATTGTCAAACCTATCAATGTTATCTATTACTTTCTGCTTCTATATTTTCTCCAGTATTTTATGATTTAAATTTTTATATTTAGCTATTTATTTGGATAGTAGTGTATAGAGTGATGTAAGAATTTACCTTGAGTTTCACTGGAGCGGATTTTCCTCAATATCATTTATTTAAACATTTATCCATAATCTCTTTTATAATATTCCTTTATAATAAGTTTATATGTATTATATATGTACACATTATGTATACATGCATACATATAAATACATACATCATATCAAAATTAAATTCTTTACCCTAAATCTTATTTTAATTCTTATAATGAATTTGAGTTGAGTAGATAGTAAGAATAAAAATTACATTGGCATGGTTTTCTTTTGTCTGTCAAACTGAGGCCAAATGTTTCCTTCATAGAAAACTTCTGATACAAAAATCCTAATTAAAAGTAGAAAGCAATGTGTGACCCTCATGCAGCGTTTGCTGCATGTGGATGATCTGTGCAATGCTAACAGCTTCATACACCCAATACAATCGTGCAAGAGCCCGTTACTAATAAACCCACACAAATGCTGGGCAATGTATAGCCCAGCAAATAGAACAGTTACAATTGTCACAGTGTCCACCAAAGCGTTAGTGAGCTTCTAATTTTTGTTCCAACCATTTGGACTTGTTATCCAGCTGTGGTTTCTAAAGTCCATACTCTCACTAACACAAAGGAACAGAGGTTTTCAAAAAAGTATGTAGATGGCCCGCTGCTGATCACTTGCCCTCATATTTTTAATGAAATCAAATATTTGAAATTAAATTAATTTTAAGTGCAGTGTCCTGAAGTCATTTCAAAATGAGTATGCAGATTTTGTTTTTAGTCCTTCTGTTATTAAATGAGTAAATGAATAGTTAGGTCAAATTAGTCAATAATCAATGAAAAGGCCATCCATTGATTCCTTGTACAGCTAGACTAGACTAGATGACTGCAAGTAAAATGCTCTGTGCCCCTCCCCTAGGATGAAAACACATCCTCCCTCTGGGCAGTCAGGAAGCGAGGTGCCAAGGACAAGGCTAGAATGTTCTTGGAACAGGATGGAGGTCTCAGTGAGACAAGCAATAAAGTCAAAGGATCTTGCACCCACATCATATCATCCTTTTTTTATTAATTTTTGACCAATTTTTCCTGGTCAATGTCGCTATAATAAGATGAGCCTAGGCCAGGGGTGGGCAAACTTTTTGACTCGAGGGCCACAATGGGTTCTTAAACTGGAACGGAGGGTTGGAACAAAAGCATGGATGGAGTGTTTGTGTGAACTAATATAAATTCAAAGTAAACATCATTACATAAAAGGGTACAGTCTTTTTTTTTTAGTTTTATTCATTTCAAATGGGCCGGATCCAGCCCGCGGGCCATAGTTTGCCCACGGCTGGCCTAGGCCTAACCGGTTTGGCTCAGTGGATGCAGACTGAAAGGTCCCAGGTTTGATTCTGGTCAAGGGCATGTGCCTTGGTTGCAGGCACATCCCCAGTAGGAGGTGTGCAGGAGGTAGCTGACCGATGTTTCTCTCTCATCGATGTTTCTAACTATCTGTATCTCCCTTCCTCTCTGTAAAAAATCAATAAAATATATTTTTTTAAAAAGATGAGCCTACCTCCTACATGATTTTAGATGAGACATAAAATACAAACCTAATGCTCATTTTCATTTTATGGTGAATGTCCACACAGTTTTTAGTAGGCATATCAGTAGGCATTGTTGTTGTTTTTTCTGGTTTCACTTATTTTTTGCAAAGATTTGTGATAGATTTTTTCCAAAGAAATGTAGCAATAAAGGACTTTGTTAAAATATTCTTGGGCTATGTTCTTTGTTTTAATTCAATTTAACATCATCTCATAATATTAATAGCATCCAATGGGGGAAGGGGGGGTATGAAGAACCTGTTTTAGAAGTTAAGTATACACTGTATAAGCTGATGCTAATATTCAACTTGCGCTTCAGGAATATAGTCTCAAAGGTCAACTTAGATAGATTTATGTCATTAAAAACTCCTTACACAATAAAGAGACTGACATGCTACTGTATCACATTTAATTATCAGATGATGAAGTCTTTTCACAGTAAAGTTATGCCCAGATGCTACACAAAGGGCCCAGAGAAAGTTGTATCAGAAAACTGGGGCATCTGCAGATGTATCCATCAATGAGAAGCAGAAAAAGATCAAAGTTTTGGTTGTGGAGGCTCCTATCCTGTGTTTTTTTCCAGGTACTGTCACATCACTGCTACAAGGTGAGAATATAGCAGTGGTTCTCAACCTCGGCTGCACATTAGAATCATCTGGGAATCTTTTTAAAATCCTGATTTCTGGGCCTCATCCTCCGGAAAGTCTTTTTCTTTGTTATGGGGTGGGGCCACAACATTAGTAACAAAGAAACAGAATTTCTGGAGGATGAGGCCCAGAAATCAGGATTTCAAAAAGATTCCCAGGTGATTCTAATATGCAGCCAAGGTTGAGAACCACTGGAATATAGTGAAGGCTCTAAGTGAAGTGAAGGCTCTAAGTGAACTTCAAACAATGCTCTTAACATGTGAACTAAGTTCACAGGTTATAATCAATCAAGTATCCCATTTTCCTGTATTACAGATGTCCCTCATTGCCCCCTTTGCCCCTCCATGCCTTGATGAAGGGCATGTACTCCAGACCTTCCTAGATATGTACTGAGTGACTGAACTAGTTGTATATAAATATGTCTACGTCTATTCCAATATTTCTATCTCACTCATCCGTAGGACTCCATTTTTTTCTAAAACATATAAAGGAAGTTCTTAAATCTCATCTCTTCCATTATAGGTAACAATTGTGTCCAATCTTTATTAACCAACCCAGGTCACCGAATCCCTCTCCAAGTTGCTAGAGCCAACAAGTCCTGAGTTCCAGTGAGTATACTCAGTGTGATAAATTCAACATTACACAACCATATATTTCATACTCTTTGGTTGGTCCAAGACTATTAGAATCTATTTGCATATATGCTCTCATGGTTTCCATATGTGCTTCCAAGTTACAATATAGTTGGCAGGGATCTACAACTCCTTTGGTATGTAAGCTATGTTTTTTAGGAGTAGGTTTTGCAATTATCCTTGTGATATATAATGGTATCAAATACTTGCTTTTGACCTAGCCAGAAATGGAATGGAAAAAAAAAGGTGAATAATTTTTATAAAATTATAATAAATAAAAGTAGGACTAATATTTTAGAAATAAACAGAGAAAGTGAAAATGCTTGGTTGGGAAGAACAGTGATATTGTAGACAAGCGCAGACTTTAAAAGAAAATATTATTTTTAAACTTGAATATTAAAAGAATTTAAGGACAACTACAAAAATACTATCTGGAGCATCTAAACTACAGAGGAAATAAAACGTTTAAATAAGGAAAATATCATCAACATAACAAAAGGTAGGAAAGAAGATGAAAGCAAGTGAAGGAAGCCCAGGATAAACAAACAAAACATGGTGGAAATAAGTCCATGTGTGTAAATACAAAGATAAATGTAAGTGGACTAATATTAACTATGAGAAGACAAAAGACATTAGAGTGGAAAATCCTTTTTTCGTTTAATTTATGAAATCTATTGTTTTCTGACTTCTCTATTGGGGGTTTCTTAAAACAGAGATACATTTCGCTTAAATTATGTTAAGCGAGGAAGGAGGGTTATGTGCTATGCATTGTTGCTCAATATAAATAATATAACTATAAATTTCAAAGTTTCAGGTTAGTTTGTCTAACTTTTTTGGCAAAATTTTTAAAAAGACAAACTGTTGATCAAAGTCTCATTATCTCCTTCTCAATTAGTGGAAGCCGATATAATTCATAATTAAATTATTAAATTGAAATGCTATTTACTGACAGTTGCTATATAAAGTTGAGTATTATGCTCATTTGATTATAATATTTCCAAATAGTATTTTTTCTGGATCCAATTACACTGAGTTTTTTTAAACCATCGCCTAGTCTTCATTTTTCATACCTCCCCTGCTGTTGATCCCTGTGGTGGGTTGTCTGTGTTTTAATATTTATACACATATACACATTAGCCTTTTTTGCCCATTAAATGCTTTGTTCCTTGGAGTCCTAAAACACATTTTCTTTTTTCGTTCTAGCACAGAGCTTTGTTCGTAATGGGTGTCTTTTTGTTGTTTTCAGAGATGAATAATCGTAACAACACCAACCTTGGTGGTGGGGTGTCCACTAGGGAGACTCATGGCTCTGTAAGCATTGCTTTACTTCCTATGAGCAAGAACCACTGTCACAATGATTTACTTACCTTGCCTCTACATGGGATTACGCCCTGTGGGATTGAGTATACATTAAAAATCTAAACAATGGCAGTGTATTTGCCTAGAAATTATGCATGAGGGTTGTATAATGTTTTGGCATGCCTCAAATTTATCATAATAGGTTTGGATACCTTTTCACAGTAATTTACTTCGAAAAATGCATTCAAATTTTCACATCCTTGGATAATGCAATTCATGTCAAGAGAAGGATTACTAACTCCCTTAATAATTCATTCTATACTCAACTATAGAGAATGCAGTAGTCTAAAAGAAGGTATCATTTTGTAATAAATGTCAAAAACATGTTTTATCTAAATAGTTCAAGCTACAATGCTGACAAAATTTAGTTAGAGATAATTTATATCCTTCAGTGGCCAAAGTAATCTATGGGTTTCTTCAAATTGCTTTTGTCTATAAAATAAATTCAATTTGCTTTACTATATGAAGCACAAATTTAAAGCAATATTTCATAAATCTCTGTCACTGAAGATTAAAGTAATCTTTAATTTATAAATACTGCTACATGTCTATAAGCTTTATGTTGCTAGGGTTTGAAAATTGAGTTAGACACCATAAAGCTGATTTTCAACCTCACCTGCTAGTAAAGACAAGGTTTCTAATAAAATAAAAAGAGATAAGCCATAGTTAAATGTCCTCCAAAGACCTCATATGTGTACTAATATGTTTCTAAACTCTTGTTTGTCTGAACAGGATTGTTTTAATAGAGCGTTAGAGATGAGGCATTAAGATGTGTCCACAGACATGTGTCATAGTCACTCTGCTTGGTAAATTTCAAATGCTGTTTACATTTGCTGCATTAGGTAAAGGAGTTGCATAAGGCCCTTTGGCCCTTGTTGGAAAACACATTACCGATAGATTCTCTTATTTAAAATTATTGTTTCCACACTATGTACCAGTTACAAGCCCAATATAAAATTTAATGAAATTAAACTTTCTACTAATGTATGTATTAAATTTCAAACAGGCTAATGTCAAGCTATGTCAAAAACTTCCATTTCAAAAACAAATGCATTTATGTGACATCTGTGAAACTCTGACTTGTATTTGAATAATCAGCAACATATTTAAATACCAGCTAAGTAGGAGGCACTGTGCTAAGCAATTTGTATGCATTATCACATTGAATTCCTACAACAACCCTTTAAAGTCGTTCTGTGACTGGTTCCTTTTCACAGAAGAGAGAACTGAGGCTCAGGGAAGTTAAATTATCCGAGGACACACAACCAGTAAAGGCTGAAGTGCATTTCTTAAAAATAGACTTCTGTTTTTAAAGGAGTTTAAGAAAAAATGAATAGAAAGGACAGAAAATTCCCATACACCCTCATTTCCCCTCCCACCCCCCTGTACACAGTTTGCCCTATTATTAACATCTTACTATTATGGTACATTTGTTATAGGTTATTATCTTATTAACTAAAATTCATAGTCACCTGAGGATTATCTCTGTGTTGTATAGTTCCCTGTATTTTGACAAAGGCATAATGTTATATATCTGCCATAATATTATATAAAATAGTTTCACTGTTCTAAAAATCACTTATGCTCAACCTGTTCGTACCTACTTCCCCCTTGCCAAATCCCTGGCAACCACTGATCATTTTCCTGTATCTATGGTTTTGCCTGTGCCAGAATGTCTAGAATAAGAATCATACAGTATGTGTCAGACCGGTTTCTTTCACTTAGGAATATGACTTGATAGCTCCTTTCTTTTTATCATGGAATAATATTCCTTTGCCTGAATGCAGCAGAGGCATATTGAAGGACATCTTGGCTGTTTCCAAGTTTAGAAATTATGGATCAAGCTGATAATCTACACTAATAAAAGAGAAAAATGGTAATTGGTGTACGGCGATACCTTTTTCATTGGCTAATCAGGGCTATATGCAAATTAACTGCCAACTAAGATTGGCAGTTAACTGCCAACAAGATGGCGGCTAATTTGCATATGTAGGCACAATGCAGGGAGGCAAAAGGGAAAGCAGGAAGAAGCCCCCTGCCACTGACAGTGACTGGAAACACAGGGGGGAGTTAAGAGCTGGGGGGCAGGGCAAAGGCGGGCGCCTTTGCCGCCCTGGCCAGTGATAGCAGGAAGTAGGGGTGGAGCCAGCGATGGGAGCTGGGCACGGTCGAAGCTGGCAGTCCCAGGAGCTAGGGGTCCCTTGCCTGGGCCTAAAGCGAAGCCCACGATTGCGGCGCTCCCCGCTGCCACTGCAGGTCCCCGCTGCCCGGGCCGGACGCCTAGGCCAGAGGCATTAGGCCTGGGCAGGGGCGGAGCCTGCAACCGCGGGGAGCTGGGGGTCCCCTGCCCAGGCCTGAAACCTCTGCTGGAGGCCTCAGGCCTGGTCAAGGGGCCGATCTGGTGATTGGTGATCGGAGGGTGATGAGGGTCAACTCCTCTGGCTAAGGCATCAGGCCTGGGTGGGGGGCGGAGCCGGGGATTGGGGGGATATGATGGTCCCCTTGCCAAGGCCTGAAGCCTGGGTCAGAGGCGTCAGGCTTGGGCGGGGGTTGGAGCAAGCGATCAGAGGGAGATGGGGGTCCCCTGCCCAGGCATGATTCCTGGGCCAGAGGCCTCAGGCCTGGGTGGGGGACAGAGCCAGTGATCAGGGGGAGATGGGGGTCCCCTGTCGAAGCCTGACACCTCTGGCGGAGGCGTCAGGCCTGGGCAAGGGGCCGATCAGGCGATCGGAGGGTGATGGGGGTCAACGCCTGAGGGCTCCCAGTATGTGAGAGGGGGCAGGCTGGGCTGAGGGACACTCTCCCCCCCACCCCCCACACCCAGTGCATGAATTTCGTGCACCGGGCCCCTAGTTGATATATAAATTTTTGTACGGACATAAATTTTCAATTGATTAAGTTAATGCCTAGTAGTTCTGTACTAGCTTCCTAAAGGTTGCCGTAACAATGTACCACAAACTGGGTAGCTAAGAACAACAGAAGATTATAGCTATTCTTACAGTTGTAGATGCTAGAGATTGAAATCAATATGTGAGCAAGGTAGGTTTCTTCTGAGGGCTGAGTGGGAGAGTCTGCCCCATGCTCCTCTCCTACCTTCTGGTCATTGCTGGCAATCTTTGATAATAATAGATATATTACTCCAACCTCTTCCTTCTTCTTCATGTGGTGTTTTCCCTCTGTGTTATCACGTCACCTTTACTCTCTCTGTCCATGTTTGTGTTCAACCTTCCTCTGTTTATAAGGACACCAATCATGAATTAGGATCCACCTTAATGACTTCATTTTAACCTGAGAACCGCCATAAAGACCCTGTTTCCAGAAGCTCACATTCTGAAGTACTGGGGGTTAGGATTTTAGCATGCTTCTGGGGCAATATGAGTCAAACCACAGTAAGTGAAATTGCTGGATCATATGGTAAGACTATGCTTAGTTTTTGAAAAAGAAAAACTGCCAGGCTGACTTACCAAGTGGCTGTACCAGTTTGCACTCCCACCAGCAATGAATGAGAACTCCTGTTGCTCCAAATGCTCACCTGCACTTGGTGTTGTCAATGTCTTGGATTTCAATCATTTTGCAATTTTCTGATCAAATATGATGTTGAGTATCTTCTTATATTCTCATTTGTCATCTGTATACTTTCTTTGGTGAGTGGTCTGCTCACGTCATTTGCCCATTTTTAAATTGCTTTTTGTTTGTTTGTTTTTCTTATTCCTGAGTTTTTAAGTGTTCCCTGTATATTTGGGCCAAGTCTGTCCTTGGATATGTGTTTTACAAAGATATTCTCCAAACTTGTACTTTGATTTTTTATTCCCCCAACAGTGTCTTTCACAGAGCAGAAGCTTGTAACTTTAATAAGGTCCAACTTACCCTTTTTTTTCTTTCTTCGATCATGATTTTGATTTGTATATAAAAAAAGTCAGCACTAAACCCAAGGTCACCTCGATTTTCTCCTGTGGTTTTTTTTGGGGAAAAAAAAACATTTTTAGCCCTAACCGGTTTGGCTCAGTGGATAGGGCATCAGCCTGCGGACTCAAGGGTCCCAGGTTCGATTCCGGTCAAGGGCATGTACCTTGGTTGCGGGCACATCCCCAGTAGGGAGTGTGCAGGAGGCAGCTGATCGATGTTTCTCTCTCATCAATGTTTCTTTTTTTTTTTAAATATATTTTATTGATTTTTCACAGAGAGAAAGGGAGAGAGATAGAGAGAGTTAGAAACATCGATGAGAGAGAAACATCGATCAGCTGCCTCCTGCACATCCCCCACCGGGGATATGCCGGCAACCCAGGTACATGCCCTTCACCAGAATCGAACACGGGACCTCTCAGTCCGCAGGCCGACGTTCCATCCACTGAGCCAAACCGGTTTCGGCTCATCGATGTTTCTAACTCTATCCTTCTCCCTTCTTCTCTGTAAAAAATCAATAAAACATATTTTTTTAAAAGTACATTTTTATTTATTTCATAGAAGAAGGGAGAGGGAGAAAGAGAAACATCAATGATGAGCAAGAATTATTGATTCGCTGCTCCTGCATGCCACACACTGGGGATCGAGCTTGCAACCTGGGCATGTGCCCTGACCAGGAATTGAATCTTGACTTCCTAGTTCAGTGATGGCAAACCCATGACACACATGTCAGAGGTGACACATGAACTCATTTTTTTGGTTGATTTTTCTTTGTTAAGTGGCATTTAAATATATAAAATAAATATCAAAAATATAAGTCTTTGTTTTACTATGGTTGCAAATATCAAAAAATTTCTATATGTGACATGGCACCAGAGTTAAGTTAGGGTTTTTCAAAATGCTGACATGCCGAGCTCAAAAGGTTCGCCATCACTGTCCTAGTTCATAGGTGGGCACTCAACCACTGAGCCATACCGGCTGGGCTCTCATATGTTTGTTTTTTGTAGTTGGTTTTTTTTTTAAACTCAGAGTTTTATAGTTTTGTGTTTTGCATTTAGGTCTATGGCCCATTTTTAATAAATTTTTGTCAAAAGCATAATATTTTTTGGCATATGTTCAGATGCCCGGTACCTGAAGCCTATTATTATACAACCAAAGAGCTAAGATTGTTTTCTGTATTTTTAAAAGGATTTTTAAAAATATGAAATATAGACCACACATGACCACTAAGCCTAGAACACTTACTATATGGCTCTGTAGAAAAGTGTGTCAAATCTTACTTTAAGGCAGCATTGTCTAGTAGAACTTTCTGTGACCATAGAAATGTATATCTCTGGTGTCTAAATTGGTAGTCACAAAACTCATGTAGTGACTGAGTACTTGAAATGTGGCTAGTGCAACTCAGAAAATGGATTTTAAAGTTATATAATTTTAATTCATTCAAATTTAGCCATATCTGTCTGGTGGCTACCAGTTTGGAAAACACATCTTGACAACACTATTCCTCCTGTTCTGATAGTTCTTTATGTGCCATGAACAGTGAATGGAATAGAAGCTACGCTGTTATAACCTTAGCAGTACTTAGTTATTCTGGTGATCTAACTCCTATGGAAACATTTTCCTTTCCTTCCATTTTCTAACCTCTATTATTTCATCTTACCCATTCATTCCAATGCATCATTAGCCTCCTTGCTATCCCATTATCCTTGTTTTTTTAAATATATTTTTATTATTGATAGTATTACAGATACCTCCCCTATTCCCCTGTTCTCCTTGTTTTCTAAGTGGAAGAGCAGAACACAGGGACAGCCTAGTGACGATCCTATTATAGGGCCCAGATGTATTTCTTTCTGTAAGACTAAGTCAAAACTCTAAACCATTGTTCTTAAAGGAGTGTGGTAGATGAAGGTTAGATTTTATTTCTGGTACCTGGTTAATTGATACAGATCTCTCAGATACATTATGAAATCTTTTTGTTGGCCTAAAGATCCAACTGCCATGGATAATGTAATTTCTGTGGCAATTTTTAGGCTGAGTTTCAAATACCTGACTTTAAAAAACTTACCACAAACTTTCTGACAAATCAGGAATAAACTGTGTATAGATTCACAATAAAAATCACTTACAAGTTGTGCAGTATTATAAGTTATGGAAATATTTATTTGGGAACTATGGAAAATTTCCCACAACTTCACATATGATACAAATACTCTGAATTTAGAACTAGCTAGTGCTGTAGTACTTGCTTGCCCTTGACAAAAACCTCTATCCCAAGGCAGTTTTATTTTATCAGAGTGACACTTCCAAAATCAAACACATTCTCCTCAGCATAACAAGTAAAAATAGTTTATTGTGAAAAAAAATTGGAATACAATACCACCTTTAAACCTTTTCCAAAGCTGCATTATTTTTAATGTTATTTCATTAACCACATGGTTCAGGACAAGAGTCTCTGTGTAATATAAATGCATTACTCCTTAGAACTTAGAATTACAGTTCCAGTTTACTGATTCCCAAATCAATTAAATCAGAATGTGAAAATGAGATTTTGTGCCAAAGCAATTGTTTCTGTTGGAGTTTCTTTTGAACTATAGAGTAGTCTATCTTAAATGTCTTTCTTGGTTAGGCAAAAATATAAGATAGGCAGTAGATAAATGTTGAGAATAGCATTCAATTATTTTAAGTAGCTGTCCAATCCACCCTTTAGAAGCTTCTCAAGGGAAAATGGCTATGTATAGAGGACATAATACACAGCATCATAAAAATATGCTAAATAATTCCTATCTGCAAAAAAATGGCTAGTAAAGAGAGGCAGGAAATGCAGAGCCTTTTTCATTAGAAAGACAATGTACTCAGACAATTGACTGACTTTTTAATTTTTTCAGGATATTTTACTCTCATTAATATTCAAATATATTAATAATATATTAAAAGCTCAATACAAAACCTCTTGACTGATTTTTTAAAAAATACTAATCACCAGCCAAGTATAGGGGGAAACTTTGTGTGTAGATAGATATTAATTATAATTTCAGGTTTTAATTTTTCTTGAGGAACCTAAGGACCTTCAATGCTCCTAAGGTTTTACATAATCTACCAATTATGAGATTTAATTAAACTGTATATTAATTTAGGCAAAGAAAGAGAAGAAATTTATTTTTGTTTTCCATATGTTAAAGACAAAGAAATTCTAGGCATAATACCTCATTTAATATTCTCTCACAGATTTAGCTCCACAAAGATGAGAAAATTCAAATGAATTATAACTAGCATTCAAAGGATAATAATTGAACGGGAAAGCAGTAATTACTTTGGCTGGACAGATGGCAAATCTAAATGCTTTGAGATTAAAAAGAGAATTAAAAAGGGCCTTAGAGATCAAGTAGTCTGTTTTTTAAACTAGTACATTGATTCATTCCATTACATCTTATATTCAGTTTCAGTTCCAATACTTCAATTAACAGGGAGCTTGCTACCTCCCTGGCCAATAAATTCTACCTTTGGAACAATCTAAATGTTAGAAAAGTCTTTTTGATAAAGATATAAATCTAATCACAATTTCCTCATTATTTTTCTCACTTTAACTACTGACCTGGTTTTACCAGGTGCCAGTAGTAATTCAAAGAATTAGCCCACAGCCTGAGAAAATATGTAGGTTTACTGTGAGATATAAGTCCACCATGAAAATGATAGATTGTGATCATTTAGGATACAAACATGAGCCATTTTGTGGATTATTAACACAATAAAAGTTATGAAAACATTTGGAACAGAAAAACTCTCTTCTGTGTCTAATTTTAGTCATAACTTTGATTCACATTTGCAAAGTTTTATGAGGAAGTTATTTTCTTCCCTCACACTATTTTTTCCTAAGGTTTGAATAAGAATATTAAAACATTTTGATAGATGTTATAAAACCACTAATATTATTAGTCATGTTCTATACATCATAGGAGTAGTAGAAGTGATGAATGTGCTTTTCCAAGAGGATTTTCATAAGAATAAAAAAAATTGATTGGTCAAGAAGTCAGACTGGGAGAATAAAAAAAAACAGGGTCAATGTTTCTTAAACCATAATGTACACAAGAATCATTGGGGAACTTCTTCAAATACAGATTCTTTGTACCCACCCCTAGTGATTCTCACTCATTGATTTGTATTCTGCATTTTATTCCCAGATGAAATACAATGGACCACACTTCGAAAACCACAGGTTTGGCCCAAAAATAAGAGAGACAAACTCTAACATAAAATATAAAAATAGTAATGATGAAATCATAAAACTCAAGTTTTATTGATAAGACAAAATTTATAAGTATGGGTATACAAGAAACATAAGGCTGTCTACCCATTTACAGGTAATAAAAATATATAAGGTGATCAAATGTCCTTTTCATTATCTTTATATTTAATAGGAACTTGGGAAAGCAAGTACAAAGCAAAAAGAAGGAGCATAAAAAAGAGAGGAATGAGAATATCAGTCATCCTAATGTTGGCTTACTTACTTGAGCAGTAGCCTATATAATAAAAGGGTAGTATGTAAATTGTCCTACAACCGGGAGTTAGACCGGAGTTCAATGATGAGGCAAGGCCTGCCAGACAACCACCCAGGGCCCCACCCCCCGGCCAGCCCTGCCCCCAATTGATTGGGGCAGGCAGACCAGACCCCACCCGTGCAAGAATTCATGCACTGGGCCTCTAGTCTCTTTAATAATAAGATAGGTTTTCTCAGGGCCCTCAAAAACAAAAACCATCTATGTGCCTCGAAAAATCTCACGTTGACTAAGGTAAAAGTAGAGAATTAGAGTAGTAGTATTTGGAAATAATTTATATCAAATACTGGATAGAATAGTAGTAGTTAGCTCTAATATTTGCTATGTATGTGAACTTAGGCAGTTACTTAGCTTCTCAGAACCTCAATTTTCTTTCTTGGAAAAAGAGGATCATAATATCTGTCCCCTTCTGCTTCCAAGGATGTTGTTGTGTGGATCAAATGAAAAAAGGATGAGAAAATACTTTTGAAACTATAAAAACCACCATGTGGATGGCACATGGGTACAATCAGATCTTAATATATATATTTATCTGCTTCTTCAAATGCCAAAATCAAGGGGAGGGAGGAATAGGGACATCTATAATAGTGTCAACAATAAAAATGAAGATAGTACTTCAATATTCCAATCTCTTTGTGAGGCTAGGAGCCTAAGGTCAGTAGATGCCTGACTCCAACTGGTAAAACTACCTCTTATCACAAAGATTCAAGAAAAATTTTTGTATAATATTTTACAAAGCTAATAAGCAAACACAGATAGCCTGTGTTTTCCCTCTCACCCAAGTGCTTAAAAATCTTTGCACCCTTTGTTTCAGTGCAATAGAGTCAGACTTTATCAGGTCTTCTCCTCTATTGCAATAAATAAAATCTTGAGTAAAATCCTCCTTACTAATTTAACTTTGTCCAGTGCAATTTTTGCTTTAACACTCTAATTTGCAATCATGACAAGACAGACTACTAGTACAGTGTTATCTATATTTTTTTCATAGAATAATATAACAAATGAAAGCCACATATTTCAAGATATATCAAGAGAATAAAATTCTCTAGATAGAACTTTATAAAAGGACACTATTGAAAAGAAAGGATATCTGGGCCATCTTACAGGAAATTCGCCAGTGGAAGGAACTATTTGTAGTATATATATAAGATGAAAAGGAAATCTGCATTTGAATAGTTGATGTATATTTATTCATTTACTCATCATGTAACTGTGCATCAGTGATAAACCAGACACTCTAATCTGTGTGTGCAAGGTGAACTAAACACACACAGGGATTTCTGGAATTTTAATAGTAGACCCTAAGCAGATTAGCCAACAAAGAAATATTTCCTTATAAATTGTGATTAGGGGTATGAAGAAAATAAGTAGACAGCCATACAAGGTAGAATGTGGTCAGCAAAATCAATGGCATAAATTACTTCTCATAAGAGGCAAAATAAATATGGAAATGCTTGATAGAGAGGCTTTTGATGAGCTAATACAGGATATCCCCACAAAAAATGTATACACACTTTAATAGTTGATAGCTCAATTTTGACAATGAAATGTATTTTAATAAACACTGCCTTTATAATTATTCAAAGTATGGTATAAATTTTGGAGGGAGACACCCTATAGAATTTGCCAATTTTGGGGCTGGAAATAAGCTTTGAAAGGGAATTTATATATAGGGAAAATGAAGACATCCAAAAATGTAGAATATTTTCAGAGAGTATTATGCAATTTTGTTTGTTGAAGTTAAGAGTGTATGAGTAGTAATAGGAATAATCAAACATGTAAACTGTATATACTCTGTGCCAAGAACTGTTCTAAGCACTTACTTCAACTCATTTATTCTCTACAGACACCATTTCAGGTAGGTTCTATTATTTTTCCCATTTTCAGTTGAGGAAATTGAAGCATGGAGAACATAAGTAACTTGCTAAAATTCACAGAGCCCTGATTTTAAGAAGTCCAACTCTGGAGTCTGCTCCTAACCCTTGGACTATAATTCTTTAAAGTAGGAAGTTCATATATCTATTCATCATCTGTATTTACTTTTTGGAGAACTATATATTCAGATACTTTGACCATTTTTAATTAGATTGTTTGTCTTCCTCTTGTTGAGTTGAAGGAATTCTCTATATATTTTGGAAATTAACCACTTATCAGATGTGTAATTGGCGAATATGTTCTGCCATACTGTGGGTTCCTTTTGCATTTTGAGGATGGTTTCCTTTGCTGTGCAGAACCTTTTTAGTTTGATATAGTTCTATTTGTCTATTTTTTTGTTTCTCTTGTCTTAGGAGATATATTTGGCAAAAATTCTTCTATGTGAGATGTCTAAGATTTTACTGTCAGTTTTCTTACATTTAAGTCTTTTATCTATTTTGAATTTATTCTTATGTATGGTGTGAGTTGGTGGTCTAGTTTCATTTTTTGCATATACCTGTACAATTTTCACAATACCATTTATTGTAGAGACTGTCTTTATTCCATTGTATGCTCTTGCTTCCTTTGTCAAATATTAATTGGTGATAATGGCTTGGATAAATTTCTGGAATCTCTGTTTTATTGTATTGATCTATATGTCTGTTCTTGTGCCAGTACCAAACTGTTTTGATTACAATGGCTTTGTAGCATAGTTTGATATCCAGTATTGTGATCCCTCAAACTTTGTTCTTCTTTCTCAAGATTGTTGTGGCTATTCAGGGTCTTTTTTGGTTCTATACAAATTTTTGGAATATTTGTTCTAGATCAGTGAAATATGCTGTTGCCATTTTAATAGGAATTGTTTATAGTATATATATAAGATGAAAAATAATTTCATTGAATCTATAGATTGCTTTGGGTAGTACAGACATTTTAGTGATGTTAATTATTCCAATCCATGAGCATGGTATATTCTTCCACTTGTTTGTATCTTCCTCTAGATGGGTAAAGGGCCTGAATAGATATTTCTCCAAAGAGGACATAAAGATGGCAATAGGCCTATGAGAAAATGTTCAATGTCACTAATCATCAGAGAGATGCAAATTAAATCTAAAATGAGGTATCACCTCACACCTGCCAAAATGGCTACCATCAATAAATCAGCAAACAACAAGTGCTGGCGAGATGTGGAGAAAAGAGAACCATAATACTAATA
Organism: Myotis nattereri; assembly: GCF_964212035.1. Taxonomy (NCBI): domain Eukaryota; kingdom Metazoa; phylum Chordata; class Mammalia; order Chiroptera; family Vespertilionidae; genus Myotis; species Myotis nattereri. Next base: position 42,509,441 of record NC_138086.1, on the reverse strand, counting down.
CACTGCTGATAGGGATGCAGACTGGTGCAGCCAATATGGAAAATAGTTTGGAGTTTCCTCAAAAAATTAAAAATGGAATTGCCATTTGACCTAGCAATTTGGGAATATATCCTAAGAATCCTGAAACACGAATCAGAAAAAAATATATGCACCTCTATATTTATAGCAGCAATATTTACAATAGCTAAGATTTGGAAACAGCCTAAGTGCCCATCAGCAGATGAGTGGTACATTTACACAATGGAATACTATGTAGCCATAAAAAAGGAGGACTCCTACCCTTTGAGACAGCACAGATGAACCTGGAGATTATTACAAAGCAAAATAAGCCAGGTAGAAAGACAAATATCATATGATCTCATTTATTTGCAGAGTCTAATGAAAAAAATAAACTGATGAACAAAGTAGGACCATAGACATGGAAGCATGGAGCAGACTGACAGATCTCAGAAGGAAAGTGAGAGGGAGGGAAGGAAGAGATTAATCAAAGAACTTATATGCATATATGCATAGCCCATGCACACAGACAATAGACAGATGAAGGCCTGGAGTGAGGTGGGGTGGGAGCCAGGTGGAGAGGGGCAAAGGGAGATAAATGGGGTACATCTGTAATACTCTCAATAAAATTAAAAATGAATGAATGAATGAATGAATGAATGAATAAATAAATAAATAAATAAATAAATAAATAAATAAAATAGGGAGTTTGGCTCTATGATGGGGGGACTTGATGGTTGGTACTTAATAATTTGCACTTTTTCTGTAGTCAAAGGGGAATCACTGATGATTTTAGTAGAGGTAGATGATATATTTGAACTTGTGTTTTGGGGATATTGGTCTTGTATTTGTGGGCAGATGGATAATCACATATATTGAGAATGGGGTGTCAGTTGGGATGTGGTAAGAAATGACCCAATGAGAATCAATGTGAACCTTGAGTGAATAATTAATGAGCCGTGGAGAGACTCTCTGAGACTAGTTTTCTTATGTACTAGTATAGTGCATATCAGGTAGAACAAAATAGAAAGTAATGTTGGCAGTCCTTTGGATATGAGGGTTAAGTACTGAGTATTGATCCTCTCTGTAATGGGAAAGCTGACTCAGGAGGGAGACATTAATGTTTATTTACTAAGTATCTACTTTGCACCTGGAGCCAACTTTTGTTCATATTGTTTTTAATCCTCACAAAAGGACCACATGAAATAGTATTTCCCACTGATTTCTACTCATTCTGCAGGTGAGGATAGGATGGCCAATTTTTGACTAGTCTGTCAGCAAATTGTAGAACTGGAATTTAGAGTTAAGTTCTCTCTTTATCTTACACTATTAGCAATGATGGCAGTGCTTAATTCAAAAGATTAATTTGCCAGTCACACAGCCTCAAAGGGATTAGCCATATGCTCATATTGGGAAATGTTCTGAAATAAATATTCCTTTGAAATACAGTCTTCTCTGAGATTACCTTGAGTTTAGCTCTAAAGTGCAGAAGATTGAAGCATGGTTAGACAAATCTTTTATTTCTGGGTCACTCATATGATTAACATATATGTACAAATCACAAGACCTCTTTATTGTAGATAAAGAGGATGATAAATATTTTCTGGGGTTTTGAAGCTTCTTTGTTTTATGGAATTCTTAGAGTTTCAATCATGTTGTGACTATTACTAAGACAAAAAGAAATACATGATTCCCACTTATTATGTAGCAGAGTCTAAATAACTCAATAAATACTTAAAATAATACACATAAATTACAAAGATATTTAATTTTTAGATATGTACAATTACTTCCTAATGGGACACATGCAGCTGTTGACTATTGCACAACTCAGATAGCAGAACCAGACTAGACACCACCAGGACCCACAGTTTACCTTTTCAAATCCAACTATTCAAAGATATGCCATTGAAAGGAATTTAGCACAATCTACTACTAAGACTGAAGTACCCCAAACTAGTAGTTTTTAGTAATCTGACAGATGTTTCCCTTGAAAATTTAAAATACTTCATAGTACAGTACCTGGTGCTTTTGCCCTGACGTTGCAGAGCATTTTTGCGCAGTTTGGGAAATATGAGTATCCACTGTTTGACGTATATCAAGAGTTTTGACCTGAACTTATTATAATTTGCATTCAAGGAAACTTAATCCAAAATGTTTTTAACTCCGCAGTTTCTATTCCAGATATAATTATCTACTAGATGCATCCTGTTGCTGAAAAAATATGATTTCAAATCATATTCACAAGCAATTGGTTTCTGAGCAGGTTACCTAACATCAGTGAGTCTTAGTTTCTTCTCATTTTTAATCTATAGTGTGGAAATAATGATAATAGTAAGCACTTCTTATTGTGGTCATCAGAATTAGAGTAAATGTATTTGAAATTTCAGGATAATATGGGGTACCTTTTGGGCTTTGGTGAATGTTGTTTTTCTTCCTCCTTCCTCTACAAAGATAAATTGAACATATTTCTTTCCTAAATAACAAATTTAAAATGAGAAATCCTCCTGTAAGGGCTGTGAAGGTCAATGATTTTTAAATTAGCAAAAATGAGACTAATGCAGATGAGATCAGATGTTTAATTCTGGAGAATTTTATGCTGCCAGAACCATTAACAATCTCCTTTCCAGAAACTATTATCTGAGCAGCCAAGTAAGCTCTGAGTGATAAAGAAGCAAGAAGAAGCCAAGCAAAGACAGATGAATTTAGAAAGGATGAACTGAGGGAAGTTCTATAACAAAATACGTTCCATATGTTCCTAAAATTAAGTTCCAGGGAATATTAATTTATTCTGAAATTTTTCTATATTTTAAGAGTGCCATTGATCAGAATTCTCATGGAGATGAGTAATTCCTAATACATAATTTTCTGTGTGTGGCTGTGTGGTTGAGAGAAATTGAGCCACTGCATTCCACTGCCCACTCCACTGATCTTTCTCCTGGATCAGCCATACACAGTTGGGAAAACTATTTCTACTGGCTAAGAATCTCTTACTTATCCAACATTCCTAAGAGCTATATCAGATCATTAATAGGATCTTCTAAATTAACCACTAAATCAGCAATTAAGGCTTAAGAGCTATCTATTGCAAATAAAAGGGTTATTGATTTTAATTCAGTCATATCTTGTAATTATGGATATTAATCACACACAGTCTTAAACTGTAAAATGTGACTCTCATTATCAGTTAAACATGACAAAGGGAGGAAAAGTTAAGTGGTTTTCAAGTGGCCAAACTGCCAAGACTTAGTGATAAGATGGAACAGTTTTGCACTACATTAAAAGAAATGCATGTGCTCAACAGCATCATTTCATAATGGCTTGAAATGTATATTTAGGATTAGGTAAAATTAATCAGGCATATAATACGGAGCACGTTTATTGAAGGACCATATAAAATTACAGCACTAGAAAGGCAGCACAAACTGAACAGTTACAACTACATCTGTGCTTACACAGACCAGTACACATATCAGACCATGTTTTCACTAACATATTACATAGCAATATAATTTGTTAAAATAATGAATGGAAGAGTGGTAAGAGTCGAGTACAGCAAGCTAGTGAATTCTTTCATATTTAAATTTATTAAAATAAAGATATAGATTTTGTTTCTATCTGGTTTTATTTGTTTTAGTCAACAGAACATGTAAAGTCTCATAAAAAATTAGGAAAAGGCTGCAGCCTACCACCTTTTCTTCTTTTAGCAGATGGCAAGGTTTTCTTTAGCATTCCTTTCTATTTGCCGAGTATGTTGAGTAAGTTTGGGCAGTCTGGAAAAAAACTACTGTTTTTATTGGATAGCATTACAGTTTTGCATATAAATGTTTCGTGCTCAAGACTAGTTATAGAAGATATAAATAAATGGAAGCATATACCATGTGCATGGATAAGAAGCATTAGCATCATTAAAATGTTCATGTTACTCAAAGCAATCTATAGATTCAATGCAATTCCTACCAAGATATCAATGGCATATTTCACACAATTAGAACAAATATTCCAAAGACCAGTTATATTTAATCCTTGATTAAAGTAATAATTCCAAGCTTTGTGCTAATTTATATGACTTGACAGAAGCCTTTTTACAAACGATAGTTTCTGTTTGTATTGTCTTTATCAAGTGCTACACCTTGTACTAAGTGTATCGGTTAATAATGAAGATTTTTTTCAATAGATGGAGTTACACATATGTTGATATATATGAGATTTGATATGTATGCTATTTTGTTATATTGACAACAAGTTTCAAAACTTCATATGTTAAATTTCCTGAAGGTGTTAACATCATAGATATTTTTACGCTTAAAAATGTCGAATTTCGTGCCCCCAAAAAAAGAGTATTTGCAGGAAGTTTTAGCTCATTACTTTATTTTGAAGAAAAGTGCTGCTGAAAGTTATCTTATACTTCGGGAAGCTTATGGTGAACATGCTCCACCTCAAGATACTTGTGAATGCTGGCTTAAACACTTTAAAAGTGGTGATTTTGATGTAAAAGACAAATATGTCCAGGTCAATTTGAACCACTCTTTGATCATACTAGCAATAAGGCACAATGCCTATTTGTGTCATTCATTTTATTATGATTAATATAAATAGTAGACTAAAATCACTAAACCTAGCTCACATTGATAGTTTATGTTTAAATATATCTGTATAACCCAGCCAGCCAGATATCTTTGAGAATTATTTAAGAAAATGTGTATGCTACAGATATGTAGCTCAAAGATATTGCTCTTGTTTGGACATAGTCCCTACATGCTTTTTTCCCCCCATGATACAAATGTACAAATATATTACTGGATATTTTTTCAAGTTTGCAGAGGAAATACAGTGGGTGAACCAGGGAATATGGGCAATTACTTGAATGTAAGAATAATACATTTAATAAAAGTAAAAAGAAGAAAATGAAACCATTAATGTTAAGGATACATAAATATGTGATGAAGCTATAAAAATTCATGGGAGGATAAACACAAAATTCAGGAAGTGGTTCCTCTGCGGCAGTGTCAGAGTAGTGGGAGGGAGGAGGACACAGAAAGTTATTGGTGGTTTTACAGTTGTTAGATAGTACGATGAGTTCAGAGAGGTCTTTATATTTTCTTTTTTTTTAGCCCACATATATTTTTACATTTAAATACCTATTAAATATATTTTAAAATATACAATTAAAATCATGGTGTAAAATCTAAAAAGAAAGATAAGATGATGAGAAAGAAAAAAGAGAAAAGGAATTGAAAAAAAATTCTAGCCCTGGGTCGGTGTGGCTCAGCTGGTTGGAGTGTCATTCTGTACACCAAAAGGTTGTAGGTTTGATTCCCAGTTCAGGGCACATACCTAGGTTTCAGGTGTGATCCCTGGTCCTGGGCTTGTATTGACACTTGTTCCTATATACTAGCAAGCTAAAAAAATAAAAAAATCTAGTTTCTCTTTTAGCCACAGAGCTGAAGCTCCTAAAAATCAAATGCAAAAATTGATTCCATAGGATGAGTAACTAAAATATTAGTTAAATTCACAACCTTACTATTCTTTTATGAAAGGTAAGATGTGACAGGGAATTAGGCAATCCTGATCATTGAAATTAAGGGATCCAGGAGCAGTCAGAGCTTTCAGAGAATCCCAACCACTGAAAATGCTCTGAAACATCCCCATTGTGTCTTTCTTGGTGAAGAGATCTTACAATTTACCCAATTCTAACATTTTTAGCCTCTCAACTGCCCCAAATGGTGAAATGCAAAATGGGAAGAGAGGATAAAATTATTCTACCCAGAAGTTTCATGTATTTAAAATTTTATATCATGGAAATGGGCAATCTGTAGAAGAGTATCTTGAGAGCACTCGGTCATGAAGAGCCAAGCAGGACTTTGGATCAGACTTAATTCTTTGCTATGGGTGAACACAGCAATTTGGAATTCAACAGCTTGAAGGCAGCTGTGATTCTAGTAATTTGTTGGTTTTAGTCAAAACAAAACTAGATCAGAAGGTGACCCTGCTAGGTAATATTAAAAAGCCAGGAAGCCCTTAGTTTAATGTAAAAGAAGGAATTCAAAGACTGCAGGAGAGTGTAATGTTGGATTGGATCCACCCTGTACCTTCCACCCACACATCCCCTCCCTATGCTCATTGTCAGGGTTCAGACAACTCTTCACTCTACTTTGTAATTAGGAACAGACTGGCAAGGAAAGTCCTAGTTTCTTGAAAAAATACTTTATTAGGCTGGTAATTCTAGTGAGCAAGGATGGAATAAAAGTGTGGTCCATGATCTCTCTAGGGAGGAATAAGCCACGCCCAGTGGATTATTACCTCCCAGAAACAAAATGTGCATAAGATCACAGTTCTTATGACCTCCCTCTTTCAAAAGTCTTGGCTCAAATTCAAGTCCCAGTGACAATAGATTGGATTACTCAAATGTGACTCTCATATCAGTCCTAAAATTAATCAGTCATGGCTAGAAATAGGGCTTGGTTACACCCACCGGGGTATCACTGTGAGTATGTAGGGTCACTCATCTTTGGTCTATTATGTTCTTTATTGCTTGGTTCTCAACACATGTACACTTACACATATACACTCACACAAGTGTGCGCGCGCGCACACACACACACACACACACACACACGCACACACACACCCTTGTTCCCTTAATCCAAAAATGTCACCACCTAACATTAAACTGTTTCACTCACATGCACTTCCTCCCCACCAGCACTCAATTTCCAGTTTATATTCTGCAACTCAACCAGAGTTCTTTGCCTGTAGAAATACTTGAAATTTCCACTTTGCCTTCCCAACATAATTACTCATTAAAAATTAAAGGAACCAGTATAGGGGTTTTCTATTTGCCCTGTACTGCTAAATTGTTAACAACAGGATACTGGGAGGGGGGAGGTGCTTGATTTATAATGTTTGCTGATTTCTGTAAATACTTCCACTATGGCCAACTTTGAGCTACCAATGTCAAGTCCCTGAAGCACTGTAAATAAACACAGGCTGGCTCCAGCAGACCTATATAATTATACAATCAGGAATTGGGGAACTTCTGAAGTTTGATGTCCTACTGATTCTCTCCTTAGGCAGGTTTAGCTCATTTTCATTTATCATCTTACCCTCAAAATTTTCCCCTTGTTGGTAGTGATGTTCTATAACAGTGATGGCGAACCTATGACACGCGTGTCAGAAGTGACACGCGAACTCATTTTTTTGGTTGATTTTTCTTTGTTAAATGGAATTTAAATATATAAAATAAATATCAAAAATATAAGTCTTTGTTTTACTATGGTTGCAAATATCAAAACATTTCTATATGTGACACGGCACCAGAGTTTTCAAGATGCTGACACGCTGAGCTCAAAAGGTTCGCCATCACTGTTCTATAACATCAGGAATTAATGCAGGTATCAAGCCAGGATCTAATAGCTTCCCCAAAGGTTTTATATATTGCTTTCCCTATATATTTATTAAGTTAACCCACCTCATTTGAAGAATTGGAATAATTTGCACAGTACATACATTTCGTGTTATTATAGCATGATTCTCTTAAGCTTCCTCTTTTCAAGAAGAGGAGCTGCTCAGTTCAGAGAATTAGGTAATCAAATATGAGTACCTGGTTGAGTCTCAGATCTCGCTGTCAGACTAAAATTCTTAAGTTTCTCTGAAAATCAAGTAGAGCTTAATTCAGAAACAGTCACTTTTATTTCCTTAGAATATGTAATGAATCAATTGTAGCAGGCATCTCTTTTGCCAGACCAGGCCCTACTCTGGGAGCACTGCACTAATCCCATTCACGTCCCTATTATATAACCGTATACCTATTTTGCATTAACATATGGCCAATCAAATATAAGCTCTATAAAGACAGAGGTGTTGTGTGTTTTGTTCCAATAATAGTTTCTGGCATCAAAAGGAAGGACAAAAGTAAGAAAAGAGGAATATTGAAAGATTCACCAAATGTGAAAGAATCATAGAATCTTGAAGCTTGAAAGAACCTGACATTATCTTATCCAGCAGCCACATTTACAGATTGGGAAATGAAATACTGGGGCAGTCAAAATACTTGTCCATGGATAGCCCATCCCAAGCTGCCAAGTCAAAACAAAAGCCATAGCACACAGGCATCCTGTTCCTATAAAAGGCAGGCTACTTTTTAGGGAAGGCTATCAAATTGGGAAAAGGGGTGGAAAATGCCATGGAGGTGTACAGATAAGACAGGGCAGAGCATAAGAGAATAGATTTTTTTTCTCTTATATACCATGATGGTGTGAAACATATGCCATTCCATGGAATGGAAGTAGGTAAAATGTGCCAAAACTTGTGGATTACTGTTTTCAGCTTCCTGGTTCCTGTCCTCTTGAGTGAATCTTAAGATAATGAAGTTGACAGTGGAGCTTGTTTTAATCAAAAACACAGATGACTTCCCTCCACGTGGCCTCCAGCACATCCTGTGGGGAGCGTGTTACTTTGGCATTACAGTTTGGAGGGTTATAAACCATTCATAGAAGCAGCCATATTCTACATGTTTGTCTGAAAGGCAATGTTTTTTGTTATCTTCTTTTCTCCTGAATAATCCAAACTTTTAAACCACACAAATGGAAAACTAAAGGAATCATTTGATTCTATTCAGCAAGGTCATTCTTGAAACACTAATAACCTACTAATATTTCACTAATAACATAAGATAATAATGATAAATTGTGTCTCTATATATTATCTATGAATCAAAATCTATACCTCAGTGTGTAAACTGATCTATGAATGTATAAATCTTGTTTTATCAAAATTTAAATTAAAGAAAAACAACAAACTAAATCATTTTTAATATCAAAAGATTCAACCCTCTCATCTCAGCTGATTATGAAATGAACTATATTATCAGGATAGAACATTTAATTAAGCCTTCTTACAATTTTAGGAAACTTCTGTTCTGGGCCAGAGTTCTGTAATGATACTCAGTAGACGAAGCTTTCACTCTCCCTAGTTAAAAGTTGCTTTTTTCTTACAGAAGAAAATTTTGCCAATCAAATTTGAATATTTCTAGAATAAATAGGTGACTTAGAAATAGACCAATGCATATCATTTGGAGCACTTTGAAAATATGTTAATTCAGCAATCCTCCCAATACAACTTGAGCTGCAAAGGTATATAAAGGTTCTAAAAAAGAACTGAATAAGCCCAGGGAAAGATGGGTGAGTTATGGCTGGAAAATGTGACATACTGGAAAGAGTTAGATAACTTAGAAAAGAATTCATTTAGCCTTTTTGTGACCCAAGAAATCCAGTTTATCATTTGGGGAATGGTGAGGAAGAGAGAGAAATAGAAAGAATTACTAATCAAGCATGTACTACTCTGCAAGGGACTGGGTAAGTTACGTATCTCTCTGACATTAATACAATCTTGTTGAGAAGATATGCCAAGTAGATAAGACGCTAACAAAGGAGGAACTTTGTAGGATGAGGTGCTCAGACAAACCCTAACAGATGATGCAAGGGTGAATGCATACTTGGCAGTTTGTCAGGATATTTAAAACCAATAAAGCAAGGGCAAAAGGTGATAATATTACAACTTGAAGAAAAACAAAAGAGACAATATACTGAAAGGGCGAGTCGTTGAGGGGCCTGACCACGCTGCTGGCAGCCTCGGGCACCAACTCCCCAGCCCACGGCAGGAGCCCGGCGCAGGCTGCCACCCGCCCGCCGCCCCCAGCGGCAGCAGCGGCGGCAGGGCAGGGCGTGTGCCCTCGCCCGAGGAGATGGAGGAGGAGGCGATTGCCGGCGCCCCCGGGAACGAGACGGAGGACATGGACTTCCTGTCTGGGCTGGAACTAGTCGATCTGCTGGACCCCCAGCAACGGGACTGGCCCCTGGAGCCCGGGCTCAGCTCGCCCTGGGGGGGGGCTAGGACTGCGCCCTCCATCTTGCCCTGGGTCCTCCAGTTTTGGGGCGGCCGCCATGTGCTCAGGAGAGTGCCTTCTTCCCAGAAGCCCAGGCCCCTGCTGGCCACACCCAGGATTTCTTTAAACTAACCAATGACAATCAAGGGACGTGCGCGCCAGAGAGATGACCACATCCTGTGTAACAAGACCCGACTCGTGCCTGGCCAATCGGCGGGGCCCACAGTCCCCTCCCCTGCTCTTACTATAAAACCCACAATCCCATCAGGCCTCGCTCTCTTTCGGCCACTGGGCTTACCGTTGTTGTATCGGTGAGTGTGGTCGGGGAGCCGAACTAGTTTGAAATGAAGGACTCTTTGCTTTTGCATCGGACTGACAGGCTCCCTGGGGGTCCTGGGAACCTTGAAATCTGGGCACAACAATACCTACACTTAAAGGGATTTGGGATGAGATGCGACTAACTTTATCTTAACACACACTTACAAAATACAGGATGCTACTTACTTAAACTCAATAACTTAATCTAAAAAAACACCAACAAAGTGCTTAATACCTGCCAGCGATTGAAAATGTTTTTTATTTTTAAATATATCTTTATTGATTTCAAAGAGGAAGGGAGAGGGAGAGAGAGATTGAAACATCAATGATGAGAGAGAATCACTGGTCAGCTGCTTCCTGCACGCCCCACACTGGGGATCGAGCCCGCAACCCAGGCATGTGCCCTGACCGGGAATTGAACCGTGATTTCCTGGTTCATAGGTCGATACTCAACCACTGAGCCACACCAGGCTGCAAATGTTTTTACATGCATGAATTCATGTAATCTTCACAAAACCTGTGAAGTCATTAATATGATTGTTCCCCTTTTACAGATGCTGGGATGGAGACATACAGATGTGAAGAAACTTTTTCAAGCTCATACAGCTAGTAACAGGTACAGCAGGGATTCCAACAAGTATATCAAAATACTCAATATTTTACTTAAAATATTTTAAAATAAACTAACAAGCACTATGAGTTACTAGATAAAATAATTCTTCAAATCAAACAAACCTTGCAAACTCTATTTTAATTGGAGAGTTTTACCATTTTCTTCATTGAGATAAGTGTAGTATATATCTCATGTAATAACTATTCAAAGACAAAGCAGGTTTTATAGAAATGGAAATCAGCCTAAAATATTTTTTAGCCAGGAGTTACTGTTCTACTCAAAATTACTGGATATAGTAAATTAACCTAGGGCAATATTGTACTGCTGTATCGAAATGATAAAAAAAAAAGGGGGTAATTTCGAAAGTCATTTGTCAAAATCAACTGAATAAGTTTCTGGGAGTTCAAACAAACTATAGGCAACACACATTAGGAAAACATTAACAAATGCCTAAGAAAGAAAAACATTTAATATATGTATGTGTGTGTGTGTGTGTGTGTGTGTGTGTGTGTAGGGTTGTGTGCGTGTGTAATTCACTACCATCTGTATGCACATTATGGACTGTCTGTAAATTTTGCTATTTTAAGTTCATTGTAACATGTAGTGCTTTGTGTGTTTGCTTCTGAAGTGCTATTTTCTTAATTTCAACTAAATAAACTAAGTGTATTTTAAAAAAGTAACTCAGTGACACAACTCAATTAGATTGAAGTGTGTAAAAAATATTCATGAAAACCCTGTTATCTTGATTAGTTCTGAAGAAAGGTTCCAAAAGCAGCAGACTGCTCTGTGTTTTAACTTTCAAGTTTTATTCCTAACAAAGATAAAATTTGTTTCTTCACTTCGAATACTTTTTCATATTTAAGACAAAGTGTACATTCATTTTCTAGACATGTCAATTACATTAGAACAGAATGTAGCTTATTTCCTTCATTGCTGACGTCTATAAACTATTTCAGTGTCTCCCTATAGCTTTTAGGATGAAATTTGGAATCTTCATCTATATAAACAATGCCCTCCAGAATCTGATCCTCTGACTGCCTCTCTCAGTTTCAGCTCCCATAACTCTTCCAGTTTCTTAGACTGCCCGCTTTGATGTAGTATTTTCAGCTTCAAGACTTCACAGGGTCTTATGACATTCCAGAAAAGTCTGTCCTTCTCCCCCTTATAACCTAGTTAAACCATGCTCATCCCCTTACCAGTGTCACCTTCTTCTAGAAGTCTTTTTTTTTTATCAACCCAGTATGATTTTGTCTATGGTTCTAAAGAGTCTTATATATCATAGCACGTGTACTGTTTGGCATCATAGTAGTTGATTTTATATATCTTCTTTTCAGAAGCTAACCAAAGACAAACATTGAGTCTTACTTGACATGGTCCTATAGGGCACCTGGCTTAGGGACCAATTTTAGTAATTCTCTGCCTAATTTAGTTCTTCACAGCCAATCTAAAGGGTTTAAGTTATTTAAGCAAGTTAGAGCCTAGAAGCCCTGGCTAGGTAGCCGAGTTGGTTAGAGGGTCATTCCATTACACCAGGGCTGTAGGTTCGATTCCCAGTCAGGGCACATACAAGAAGCAATCAATGCATGCAGAAATAAGTGGAACAACAAATTGATGGTTCTCTCTCTCTCTCTCCTTTATTCTCCCTCTAAAATCAGTAAATAAATTTTTTAAAAATATCCTATATAATAAAAGGCTAATATACAAATTGTCCCCTCAGGAGTTCGACCGACCAGGAGTTCGACTGCTCACTATGACGTGTGCTGCCCACAAGGGGAGGCGCGGAAAGAAGGAAGACCCCAGCCGGCAGCCTGCAGCTGGCAACTGGGGCAAGGTAGGCCCCAATAGGCCCTGATTGCCGGCCAGGCCTAGGGGCCCTACCTGTGCACAAATTTCATGCACGGGGCCTCTAGTATAAAATAAAATGAAGCTCAGATGTCCATTTCCAGGGTATGTGTTTCAAAAGGGAAAGAAAGAAATAATACTACATTAATACTCAGTCCTTGCTCCTCCACTATAATTCTCTCTCACCTTCTCTCATCCCTGGTCTCAGAGATGCTAATGAGCCTGAGCATGTTCCCTGAGGGAATGTGGTGCCTTCCGGTGGGAGTGATATCAAGGACTCATCCTTGGAGTAAATATCCATCTTTCCAATACGGAAGAGAGAATAAAATTTGCTCATGAGATAGCAGCATAATAGAATAAATGTAATGCTAAAGGCCGCCAACTTTTATAAGAATGCCTCTGACCTCTTGTACATAAAAGTACAATTCATTTCTCAAGTAGACTCCCTTGTCAGTGATTTTGAGAGGCCAGTTTAATAAATGAGTACATTCTTCCAACAGGGATTTTTTGAAGTAGGATAATGTAATCTTTAGTTTTGAACACATTTTTGAATCAAAATATACTTACTATTTAAACATTTTTTTTTCAATCTTTTTCAGTGATGAGAAAACTTCAGAAAGGGACCCCTCATACAAACAACCATTTGTCAACTTTACTTTCATATCCACAAAATCAGATAATAAAAAATCAGGAAGTAATAATATTTTCCTATTTTTATTTATTTTATTGATTGATTTGAGAAACAGAGAGAGGAAGAGAGATATTGATTTTGTTGTTCCACTTGTTTACACATTCATTGGTTGATTCCTGTACGTACCATGACCAAGGATCAAACCTGCAACCTTGGCATACACGCTTATCGGGATGACATGCTAACCTACTGAGCTGCCCAGCCAGGGACTAGAAAGTTATATTATTTTCCTTGCACATATTAGAGACTATTATTTTCCTAGATAATTTCTCATAATAACTTCTGAAAAATAGCATAAAGTTGGCATCCATTCGGTTCCTGCCTCAGTGCTTAATCCCATACCATAAGAAAACAATTCTGGAACAATTCTTAAATCTAGCCTCATTGAAAACCTTACCACAGCGCCTTGTCAGTAATATTGATATGGTTACTAGTAAATAACACCTTTCCAAACAAAGCAAGTTTATTTGCTTAAAATTCTATTATAAAAAATGCACTCAATAAATATTTATCAAATAAAAACCTAAATAAACCTACCAGGTAGATTATAAAGAAAATGCACTCTAATTCCAAATCCAATATACCTCATTTTATATCATCTCATTTTTAAAAAGTTTTGTGATTAAATTCAAGGATGCTTTTAAAAGAAAATAAGGGAAGACTTTTGTTAATGACTTTTTAATGAACGCTTTTGTGAAGCAAATAACTACTCTCTAATTTGTTTTCTTTATATACCTCCTATTCTCTATTCTTACACTAATTATTACCCCTTCTTTCTGTTCCATACTAGGGGTAAGTAAACAGACAAGCAAAATAATTTTTGTCTTGTATAATTAAGGTCCAGGAGTTTTGAAAGATGGCAAAGAAACTGTATTTCCATGAACATTGCTCTTTCAGGCTTGATGACATGGAAAGGGAATTTATGATGTTTGGGTTGTGAATCAGGATACCTTTTCTTCTGAATAGGTCAACATGCATCTCTGAAAGAGTTATAAAATTCTGGGATTTGAATGTCTCCCAAATGTCAGAATATTTTCATGTGTGTCAAGCTCTATCTACTACAATACTTTTTCTTTTATATTACTTCTACAAGATAAAATTCTATTACATTGTTGTCAATCATTTTAAATTCCAGTGAATGCTATTCAGTTTCAGAGTCACACATGATATTTAGATTAAGGCTAATTCTTTCCTGCCTAAAGATTTGTTACTCAGGAATGGCAAAAGAGCATATGTAATGCTTTAAAAAAAATTTACTTTTAAAATAAGAGAAAAGAAAGCACCTTACTAACTATACAAAAAACAACAAACCACATTACTCACATGTAAATACTAATAATGACTACATTAGAGACATAAAGCTATGAATGACTTTTCCTACTTTATTTTTCTCATTTTCTTAGTTAAAGCTATTTCATTTTTGTTATTGTTCTTATTCATTATTGAAGTTTCATTTACTTGCTTAATGAAAACTGAAAATGTGTTTTAAACAATAATCTCTTGCATTTAGATGGTGAAAAGCAAATACATAATCACTGTACAACTTCTATAAACATTACAAGGTATTTGGAGTTTACAATTAGAATGTTAGCACAGATCTTCGTGTTGATTTCTATTGTGACTACATACACAAAAACACTATAAAACATACAGCAGATACTTGCACTAGTGATAGAAAAATAATAATAATAAACATGGAGAATATTCAAGTGAAAAGTCAGTGCCTTTTGCAAATGTGTAAAGGTGATAATTACATGGCCAAAATATTAAATCTCAGCAGTTCAGATATACACTGTGTTTATGACTGCCACCCCATTCATTTTACTCATACAGGCTATAAATAGTTAATATGGCAATCATGATTCACTTTTTAAAAAATATATATTTGTATTGGTTTCAGAGAGGAAGGGAGAGGGAAAGATAGATAGAAACATCAATGATGAGAGAGAATCATTGATTGGCTGACTCCTTAACTCCCCCTACTACGGATTGAACCCACAACCCAGCATGTACCCTGAATGGGAATCAAACCTTGACCTCCTGATTCATAGATTGCCTCTCTCAATCAGCTGGGTTCATGATTAACTTTTAAAAATCATTAAGATTATCAATTTCTCACTCTTGAGTTTTTCTGGGTTTACTAAGAATGAAAAGTATCATTTTTTTAAAATATATTTTATTGATTTTTTACAGAGAGGAAGGGAGAGAGATAGAGAGTTAGAAACATCGATGAGAGAGAAACATCGATCAGCTGCCTCCTGCACATCTCCTACTGGGGATATGCCCGCAACCCAGGTACATGTCCTTGACCGGAATCGAACCTGGGACCTTTCAGTCCGCAGGCTGATGCTCTATCCACTGAGCCAAACCAGTTTCGGCGAAAAGTATCATTTTTAAGAGAGTCCATGAGTCTTGGTTTCTGAACAGAAAAATCAAAAAACATCAAGTTCAGAAAAAATAATGAGAAAAATTATGGAAAATGATCAATTCTGGGACAAAAACCAAGAATCTATAAAGGCATAATGACTCTTTTCAAAAGAGAATAACAAGTTGAAAAATGTCCAAAATAAAACTTAAACTTTATTTTGGAAAGTAGAAAGGATAAGATACCCAAAATTGTTTACTCATATAATAATCCTTTTCAAATGGAATGGCAGATCATTTTATTAGCTAGTTTTCCAACAAGTAGAGATTTCCAAAGGGTCTGAGTGATGGTTCTATTCCACAAAAATGTCTATCTATTAAACTTATATTGTCAAAGCTATCTTGTTACTGTCATTCTCAAAGTAAACCCAACTGGTATACATAGAAAACGATTGATTTTAGTTTCAGTTGATTTCTGTGTATACAGAGCAATGAGAATAAGTGAAGAAATAATATATAATTAGACTTATTATGCCTGATAGGCATAATAAAGCTAATTGTTTCCTTCCAATAAAAAAAGTAGAACCGTATCATATGAAGAAAACTTCAGATTATCCCTCATTAAATAACATATATGATAATCATCATAAAAGATTTTACTTCTTCAGACATACTCAGCATTATGTAGGCTTAAGTTAACAAAACTCAGTGGAATCCTTGAACGTTTAATTCATTTTGTCAGGAATTTGTCAGATAACAAATGAAATTTGATAATGGTTTTTAAAGTCAAGTTGACAGGTATCAAAGAGAAAAGGTAATATCACTTACTTAATGAATTAAACATTGAAAAACTATAGAATCACTAATTTTAGAGCTCATGGAGACTCTAAAAATCATTTTAAGCCAACCTTCCCATTTTTCCATTGAGATAACTAACGACCAGAGAGGTGAATTTACTTTATCCGGATCACATAGTAACAGTTTGCACTTCCTGTGTAATAAGAGGTGGTAATCACAGGGCAAAGAATCCCTTCTGGTACATCACATTTGTTAAGGCTTGCTTACCAAGCACTTTACATGTGTTGCCTCATTTAATCCTCAGAGCAACTCTACAGGTTATGCATGATCATCTCCAGTTAATAGAAAAGAAAATTGGTTCACACTGTAAATAATTTTCTCTACAATACAGCGAGTTTTGGAGCCAATATTTGATCCAATGTGTCTACAAATCACCACCTCTTTCTACTCTGCCTTCCTGAGAAGCTTGTGGCCTCTCTTTTAAGTAGAAGTCGCTTTTATAAACATCTACTTGAGGGCGGCAACCCCGTATCACACAGATTATGGTTAGAAAATTTAGAGTGACCCAAGGGTAAATCTAACCTCCAATAGGCAAATCAGTGTGCTAGAAGAACAAGACACTTCTAATCTAAGAGCATGCTTCCTCATGTTAACTGTCTCTCCTTTCAGGACTGAAACTAATTGTTTCAGGAGTGTCATGCACTTATAAAATAGCAATTCCTACAAGGAAGTATGAGTAATCATCATACAAAGGCATAATAAAAGAGAAGTCTTCACGTGACCAATATTGAGATTGCTTTTGTGGGCCAACAACCTCTCATGAATCTAGACACTTTAACAATTTACTTAAAAAGAAAAAGGGGAGCCCTAGCTGGTTTGGCTCAGTGGATAGAGCATTGGCCTGTGGACTGAAGGGTCCCGGGGTTCAATTCCCATCCAAGGCATATGCCTTGGTTGCGGGCTCGATCCCTGGTAGGGGGCCTGCAGGAGGCAGCCGATCAATGATTCTCTCTCATCATTGATGTTTCTATCTCTCTCCCCCTCTCCCTTCCTCTCTGAAATCAATAAAAATATTTTTTAAAAAAATAAGAAAAGAAAAGAAAAAGGGGAAGTTATGCAGGAGGTTTCTGTGATGAGAGAAGAGAAACAGGAAAATGAAGAATTCTCGGGCTTTATCCTCAGGTCAGTCCCATTGGTTGGAAGCATTAGGAGGAAAAGCTAGTTCTAATCTGGCTCTGATGGCACAGTTTTGCATCTCAAAGGTCTACTACAGCTGGGGAGTTCCAGGAGACTGTAGATGGACAGGGTGGCAAATGAAGGAACAGCAACGCTTTGGTGGCTATGGTGGAGCTTGGCAGACTGAGATTTGTTCATAAGCACATGCAACACACGCACACCCCCAGAAACCTCCCGAAATACATAGGTGAACTTTTCAAAGGGCTGTCATGTGATGGGAAAAAGTAGTAGAAATATGTTCAGTGAAATCTGGGTAGAAATGCTAAAAAACATATTTGGTGAGGCTAGTGAGGAAGTCCTATCCAAATAGTACTATAAAATGTGGGCTTTACACCATAGTTTCTTAAAGCCTAAATGATGTTTAATGTTATGTACTACAACCTCTTGGATGTCAGGTGAGGGAACTGAGGCCTAGAGATGTGATTTCATTCTCAAGGTCACACAACTAGGCAGTGATAAGGCCAGAGCTTGTGACCACTGCTTTCAGCTGAATCCTACTACCGCTTTTGGTCCCTGCTGGTCTGTTTCATTTATTAAAATAGCTGTGCATTTAGCATTCTATGAGTTTTTTAAATGTCTGAGAAGTGAGAATTTTTTTTAATAGAATGTGGGCTTTGCAGTTTTAGAAATACTAGTTCTTGTAAATACCAAATGTTTCCCTGAACTAGCTCTTTTAAAAAGTTCCTTCAAAAATAACTCCTTTGCAATGCCAGATAGGGCACCTGAGGACAATTTATCTTTTCTATGTCATTCATCTAATATCTTTACATTTAAAGTGCTAGTACAGAGTTTTGATTACAAGACAAAAATGTTAAAATTGAATGCATCATTGACTTGAAAATATTTCTTGTCAAATCGTGCTGCTGCCTCTGGTCTTCTTTATCCTCTCAGAATGAAATGGCTTAACGTTAGGAAGAAGATTGCTACATACTGACTGGGAAGTTAATGATAATTTTAAATTAAGTATCACATGCTAATGTGTAGCTAAATATTGAATTGAGAAGGATGTGGCTACCACATATATATATAGAAGCTCCAACTTCATCTATGTTATATATGTTTAACAGAGATGATCTTTGTTATCAGCATTAGCTAAAGTAAGATTTTTGAGTTTTAATTTTAGCTCACTCTCTAATTGCTTTGTGGTCCTGTGTCATTTAATTTCTATCTTCAGTCTTGGTTTTTAGAAGAGCATGTATGTAGCCTTTCTAATCTAATAAAATACAGTCCCATAGATACTGATATTAATTTACAAAGGCACTGGATGAGTTATTGATTTCCAATATAATATGAGCTGATGTTGTCTTATACAGATTATGATCTGTTTTAGGTAGCCAAGGGAATAGTGGGAGTACTTTTCCTACCATATATAATTACCTCAAAGTTCAGGAGCTGCATTGATGATCAAATAAAATAACATG
Source organism: Myotis nattereri (assembly GCF_964212035.1). Classification (NCBI taxonomy): domain Eukaryota; kingdom Metazoa; phylum Chordata; class Mammalia; order Chiroptera; family Vespertilionidae; genus Myotis; species Myotis nattereri. Next base: position 42,490,275 of record NC_138086.1, on the reverse strand, counting down.
TGAAGCTCACTTTAAATTTTAAAGTTACATTGAGATATAAGGAACTATTATTATTATTGGCTACTGAGTAAATGTTCCCATATAGTTTTTGAGGCTGCTCTGCTAGCAATCCCTTCCATCAGTGTGCTATCTTGCATCTGGAGAGCAGTGCTCTGAGGGAAAATTAGGAGACATATTCCTATTTCATACTCAAATCTTCTATGGGTTGCTGATAACATGACCACACTTTATCTTGACAGGCAGGCACTATTCTATTCTCCTCATCAGGATCAACTCTGTGACCACTTTCTTTTTCATGAATACAAATCCTAAAATTCTGTGTTGATTCTGAATTTTGAAAATTCTATTATCTATAATAACAAAAGCGTAACATGCTAATTAGACCAGACACCCGAATGACCTTCCAGATGTCATTCTGGCCGTCCTTCCCGACGAAGCTGCCATGGGGGGAGGGGGGAGGGGGCGAGGCAGAGGCGGGGAGGGGCAATCAGGCAGGCAGGCAGAGTGGTTAGGGGTGATCAGTCAAACAGGTGAGCAGTTAGGGGTGATCAGGCAGGCAGGCAGGTGAGTGGATAGGAGCCAGCAATCCTGGATTGTGAGAGGGATGTCCAACTGTCGGTTTAGGCCCAATCCTACATCAGGCCTAAACCAGTAGTTGGAAATCCCCCAAGGGGTCCCGGATTGTGAGAGGGTGCAGGCCAAGCTGAGGGACCCCACCCCCTCGCCCCCATGCACGAATTCGTGCACTTCACCTCTAGTGGGTAAATAACTAGCAATATTTTATTGCAAGACAACTTAAGAATGAAGAACAAAAGCAAGGTTCCTCTGAAAGGAATATACCATACTTTATTGACTGAGAGAATAACAACACCTGAACACAAAATAAAGGGCTATCTGTGTTAGGGGCAGAATTGTTAATCATTTTCTGTTAACTGTGATTGCTAGCTATAGTAATATGAAATATTAATCATGCTCTGTTAACCGTGATTGTTCTGTTCTGATTAGAGAAAGCACATTCTAAACTGGCTGGGAGTTGTACACCCAGGACCTTGGGCTGGGGTCCATTCTTCTTATCCAAGAACTGCCTGTCGTCATGGAAAGATTAACAAGCTAGTTGCCAAAACAATGGAATCCCAGAGGCGCCCACCCTTTGCAACCCCCAGCCTGCATTGCCTGCAATCTGTAACCATTTTACTCATTTTTATTCCTTTTTGCCCACTTCTTCATGTAATCTTTGTCCTTCTACCCAATATAAGCAGCTGGCTTATGGGAGGTGCAGAGCAGGTTTTTGTGGATGACCTGCCACTCTCCCATACTGCCAGCATTATTGGCATAAACACTCATACATTATTCAACCTTGTTCCTGCTTAACTGGCTCAAGTAATGACAGATAGCCCAGACTCACTTGTTGTCTGGTTTCATAAGGAGGGAAAGGAAGATGGTATATGATTTTTTTTCAAATTACTGGCTCAAAGGAGAGATATCCCATCTTAACCCCAAACACACACACACAATATGGAAAATCCAAGCAATCATCAACCTATGGCTCCTAGACAGGTCACCAGAGAAGTAAAGAACTCTCCTCACAGAATTCAAACTAGCAGTAGTCTGCATCTCTGTTACATTTTGGAGTTGCTCTTCCCTCAGTTGGTCGTCACCTGTTACAAACAATATCAAGTCAGGAATCCGGGCCATCAATGTCACTCTATAGACAGATGGTGTGCCTTACCCATCTGTCTATGAGTATCTCTCAGCCATTTTCTCAGCAGTGTGAGTCTTCCTTGACTTGATTGATGGTTTTTATTATGTATTACAAGCAATTTTCTCTCTGGCAATATATCAACAGCCACTTCATGCTTCATACGTTAGACAACACCCTGTTCTGTCATCATTTGGGCAGTTTAGAAGATGGTATATGTGTATCACTTCCCATTCCTCATGGTATATTGTACTCATGATTCTACCTCAGCTTGGTATCTCTAGTACAGCCTGATTGAGCCAGCCCAATTATCCTGAGTTAATTATCCTCCACCCATTTTTGAAACCTAGCTGATCACAATCTTCAAAAAGAAAAAATGAGAGATAGGATAAATCTCAAGGCTTAGCTCCCTGTGTGCTTATTTTGTCTCACTTACCAGCTTCCTGGACAGCGAGCACAGATCTTTCATCTGGGTAAGCCCACATAGCAACCAGCAGACCAGCACACATAGTAGTTATTTAGTAACTAGAGGCCTGGTGCATGAAATTCAGCCACGGGTAGGGTCCCTAGGCCTGGCCAATGACCAGGGCTGATCTGCAGGGTGATCAGGAGGGCCCCCGCTGGCACCACTCACTTGCTGGCCCCGCCCCCCACCACCACTGCCAGTCACTCCCTCTGTGGGACAACTGGTGGGGTGATCGAGGGGACCCCCACTGGCACCCACCTTGGCTGGCCTGGATCCTGTGGGCTGGGGGCAGCTCCTGCATTGAGCGTCTGCCCCCTGGTGGTCAGTTCCACTGGCCGGTCGATTGGGTCAACTTGCATATTAGGCTTTTATTATACAGGATTATGAATTTAACCATTGTAATAGCTCACGGATAAGCCACTTCTTATGTTGAACTTATAACAAGGTCATACAAAATTATCTAGTAACCTCTGTTTATTAAATAAGTAATAAAATAACTCAGTTTAATCATTATATTTTCACTTGAAGATAATTTTATAAATTGCTGCCTCTGATATCTGGTGAACTGTTAACCTAAAAAAAACAAAGCCGTTCAAAGTGAGAGGCAACAAACATTTATTTGAGATAAAAGAGAATCTCTATTCTGGAAACACTGATTCAGGCAGACACCCGAATGGTGTTCTGATTAGGAGACAAAGCAAGGGGTATTTATGAGAAAGAGAAGGAGAACCATTACATCAACAGGAGGAACGCATTTCTTTTATTATTATTTTTTTTAATTTTTACACTTCACCTGAAGACTTGCTTAGAGAGCGGAAGGGAGTGAGAGAGCAAAACAGCAACAGGTTGCCCCAACCAGAGATGGAACCAGCAACCTTGTGGTGCACAGGAGGACTCTCAACCAACTGAGCCACTCTGTCTGGGGAGACAAACATCACTATATGTGCAGATAAACTAACATTCTGATGCTAATTCTAAACAATGCTTTTAATTTTCAGTCTAATAGTCATCAGTCAGGTAAGTAGTCATGATATCTGCTTTCTTTTATTCTTTGCAAGCAGTTCTTAGGAACACAATGTTGCTTTAGGCCTAGTCCAAAAGTTATGTGACCCTGTTTTAACACTGCAACATTTTAAAGCATGACATGCAAGGCAGTTCCTCTGGGATGGCCGCGTGGGCTCCATTTTAAAGTGGCTCTATTTATATTCTTTTTTTCCAGAACAATTCCTCAGTGTCGAGAATTAATCTGCATTCAACAAGTGAGCAATTTTATCCCCTTCCCACCCTTACAATCAGTGGCGATATAATATCCAAGGGGGAAAAAAACATAAGACATGTTTGGAGATTATAATGAATTTGATTACAATGACACCAAATTAAGCCTATTTTCATTCCGATATTATAAAAAAGCAGCAGGAGGTCTGACTAGATAACATGTTTTTACTTTATTAAATTCCTTATGTTACAGTCGGCTCGACTAAGTGCTCCCTGGGAGTGAATTAAGAACGTTTGGGCCTTGTCTTTACATTCAAAACAGCGTGGCTCCAAATCAGGCTTTTACACTTCACTTGAACACGGCAGCCAGAGGGAGATCCCCTAGGGCTCCCTCTCTGCTTGCTGTTTGCTGCCTCCTCGGTGCGGACGGTTTTCCTGCTGCCTTCAGGCCATGCCATTTCACGGTGTGGCCCTGGGCAAATGGAAGACTGACCTACCCCAACTGGACCATCTCAGTTGTCCAGCACAAATGCCATACAAATGTGAAAATTGTTCACAACCCTGGCCTCTTTAGAGAGAACTAAAACCCTACCTCCTTTGGTGGACATGTACTTATGGCTGTTTCACTCCACCTCCACAATGCTAATCAACTAACTGTCTCCTTAGTGTCTTAAAGAGCTGGTACACTTGCCAAAGCTTCAGGCAGACGCTAAGAGGATGTAAGGTTTGGCTATGAGGGATAAAAGGCACTTCTAAAATGTTAGAATCTTTATGCACAATGGGATGCCAGGCAAGAAGAAAATCAAAGGCATCTAAAGAGAACTGAGTCAACTGGGACAGCCCTTAAACAGTTCAGACCACTAACATCAAGCACATGTCCCGCCTCAGCCACGCCTAGTGACAGCTCAGCTGAGCAGCCTTCTCATGGCCCTGGCAGTCTCCCTTGCCAGCTTCCTGTCTCACCTGACAAGGTGGTGTTCAAAAATCTATTCTTGCAGCTGGTTTATTACATGTCTTTTCAGAACAGTGGGCACATTTTGCCTGATGGCAACCATGTTGTGAAATCAGTCACACATTATCCTACCCTCAACTGCTGGGGATGGGACTCTTCCTGTCTATTGTTAAGGATTTGATTTCTTCTAGTAAAATGTGCTTTCCTGTGGCAGCTGCACAAGGGCATTCTCTGCAGTTGAAAAGGAAAAGCTGAGAGGCCGGGCCACCCACCAGCCCTAATCTAAAGGGAACACCATAGAGTCCAATGGGGTGCCAGTTTTCCTTCTCTGAGACAGAAATATCATTTTTCTCCATGTGTCCCCTCTCAGTGCACGCCTTCTCTGTCTTACTCATGCAGGGAGCGGGCCTAAGCCGCAGTCTGGCCTCCCTCTGCAGGAGGAGACCAGGCGATAAGGGCAAGGTGCTGCCTCCATCATCCCGCCACTGCCACTGCTGCTGCCGCCGACGCCACTGGCCACCTTGGCTGCCTGCCCTCGGCCACCCCAGCTTTGTCCAGTAGGACATCTGGCTGTCCGGTCTAATTAGCACATTATGCTTTTATTATTATAGATAGTTACATTAATATTATTTTATTTTTTCTCTTGGGCTTTTCTGTATTTCACTTACTGAATCATCCCTGTGAGCATAGCCTATGTTCTCTTCATTCCTTAGTATCCAGGTCGGGACACTCCATCCCTACTGGGTTTCAGAATTTACTTCAACCCTGAGCGGGCTTCTCAATGCCTAAGATCACTCTTTCCTTAAAGGATGATTTTATCTCATCCTTTAAGGCACTATGAATACGATTCAGCCCTCTTTCTAGAGAAACCTCCCTTGATGTATGCACCACATCAAGTATCCAAAGACTACACTGGACATATCACTAACCCTCAGTCAGAAAAGCAAGAGAATCTCCGAACTTCAGACACGTGTCTTATCATTCTGTTCATTTCATCTCCAGAGTAATCAAAGGGAACGGGGTTGATGCCAGTTTTTCTTTTAGAAAAGAAGTCAGATCAGAGATCCCGGGAGATTTCTTGGTTAACTCTAAAACTGTCATTGAGTTTGTGGTCTCTTTCATAAATATCAAGAAATAGAAAACTCCAGCAAAAGCATGAAAACTTCAAGTAAAATCAAAAGCCCTGTGAGAATGTAGTTTCACTAAAGAACTACTGCACAGCCTGTCGTCATAAAAAAAAAAACACCTGGAAGTGATTAGCCGGGACTGTAGTGACAGTAAGCTAGAAAATACGTTTTCTCTTCAAAGCGAGAGCACCCGGTGGCCCTGTATGATACAGTCAGTGCCCGATGACTCTCGTACACCAATGTAAATCCATGCAGGGTCAGTTGTCAGAGCAGAAGTCATGTGTGCCCAACAGCATTCTATTAGCCCGTGTGAAATGTTTCAACATTCTGACAATATTTAGGGGATGTGACTACATCGACGGGAACACTCAATTTGTTCTCACTTGGAACCTCCAATGATAAACACAAGTGAACAGACTAGCAAATGATGAGTAACAGTCTAATTCAATTGTACAATTATATTAATAGCAACAGCAACAAAACACATTTTATTTATGTAACACTTTACATTTCCAAGGCACATTCATGTTTCTTTCTTTGTTTCTTTTAACAACTCTATGAAATTAACTAATTTACAAAGTATTATTGCTTTAATTTACAGAAGTGGAAAACTGAAGTTCAGATTTGCTAAGTAAGTTGCACCTTGACTTATCACCTAAACGCAAATCCTAATCATGAACAGAACTGAACTAGATCCCTAACCTTTCTGATTTCAAGTCTAAATTCATTCTTGGGCAATATGTTGGCTCTTTTAAAGAGTCTTTGTAAGAACTCAGTTCTTTAGGGAAAAGTAACTTCATCAATTGGACAATTTAGAAAATAAACTGTTGTCCAGGTAATTTTTCTAGTGTCGAAATGTTATGTTCTTTCATAGTAGAGCAATGTGGTGTTTTCAGAATAATCAGTTGAGCATGCTAATATTCACAGTAGCAAATTTATATATATTTTCCTGACGTCAATAATAATAAAACCAAAATTTAAGAACAGCAAACATTTATTGATTGTGTCACATGTGATAGCCTTTATTTTTAAACCTCAGAACTTAACAAAGTAAGCTTTCTAACTTAGGTTCGGGATATAAACAGCATAAAAAAGGTTAAAAAGCTTGAACCGGCCTAGAGAAAGAGTGGCAGACCTGGGCTACAATGTCTGTCAGCCTGGTTTCAAAGCTCGCACTCAGTCATTACATTTGCACCCAGACGAGCATAGAGCAGCATCAGTAAGGAACCGTCTCTGAGGTTGGTGTAAGAAAAACCAAACTATGAAAACCTGCATTGGTTTATTAGGGTTCATCTGATCAAGAGAAACTATACAATATTATTGTCTCAAGCACTACACTATTTTCCCAGCAAACCTATCAAATGTATATATTTTACAAACACAACAGGACAAATTCAAGGGTGACTTGAAACAAAAAATGTGGGTATTTTGAGTCCAAGTTCTTGTCTCTCAAAAACAAACAACAAAGTCTCCGACAAAAAACGATTAATGGAACCAAAGTTAATTGGGAGAAGCCAGTCCTGGAAAAGGTGCAGCTGGGGTTCCGGGAGCAGCCCAGTGTCCAGGGCTTCCTTCCCATGTTACAGTGGGGAGTAGTTTAGTATCCAAGCTAATTAAAGCCTAATAGTTCATGTGTGGAGACCCCCATGGCCATAAGCCACATGGGCACAGGGAACAGGAATGTGAGGTATCCATTGTGAGCTGTGCGGGGAGGAAAGGGGAGGGAGCATGCACTATTTTTGTATACATGCTTGCCTCACTGCCTTGTGATTGGTTATGTGCACGCTGCCTGTCTTAGTAATACCCATACATTTTAAAGTTCATGCCTCTAGCACATACCCTTCCTTCCCACCCGAGTTGGGGTGTCTTAGTAACTCCTCCTGGCTGGGTTCCTGGTTTCACTTCCTCCTCCCATGGTCCCACCCCTATCTAACTATTTTCTGTCTCAATTTCAGTTTAACAGCAAACATTCCTTGAGTTGGTATCAAGTGCAAAATACTGGGAACTCTATGGTCTTAACAATGTAAGGAATTCAGGATTTAAAAAACACAAAAAGAATAAACATACCTGCAGCTTTGGAGAGCACCTGGAAGAATCTTTGCAAAGTACAACAAACGGCAAATGAAATGTAAGTTGCAAGAGCCACGGTTCTCGAACTTCAGTGGGCATTAGAATCACCTGGAGAACCTGCTAACACACTGATCACTGGGCCCCACCCCCTGAGTGTCTGACGCAGAAAGTCTGAGTCTGAGAATTTGCATTTCTAACAAGTTTTCAGGTGATACTAATGTTGCTGCTCCTGGGACCACATCAGAACCACTGCGACAGAGGTCCAATCGAATCCTAAGAGAGCACAGAGGAAGGTGTAATAAGCCTTCCAAAGTACAAGTGAACTTCATGGAGGACTCGGCCTTTGAACTGTGCTCTGACAAAGGAGCAGAATTTCCGATATTGAGAGAGAAGGTGCTTCAGTCCCAAGAGGAGGCATAATCCTTCAGGCTCTTCCATCTCTCCTTTTCCTGATTTGCTGGCCTCACGCATCTCTTGCAGAGTAGAATGAAAATTATAAAACCACATCTCCTTGCCCAATAACTCAATATACATTGATGTTTTCTCGGCTTCAACCAGTTCCTGACATTTCAGAAAGGAATGCAAGAGCAGTTTTAACACAGTATTATACTCCTTTTTCCATTTCAAATAATTTCTGTTTCCTCTGAAACTCTTTGTTTTAATTTTAACAAACCTGACTCTAACATTCTGAGGATGATTAAGAATATAAATGTGATGTTTGCAAAGTTTTTCTTCTGCAGATAAGTTTTATTGATTGTAATGGCTGAAATAGTCACAACTTCCCAAGTGAATATTCTTCCTACTCTATCCCAAGAGGTGAGAGAGAGAAAAAAAGGAAAGAAATGGAAACAATTCTAAAAGCATTTTGACTGCACGTTGGAGCTGGAGAATAATCAAAGGGATAATACACTGACACTCATGAGAATAGTTTTATTTCCAAATCCACTATCATTTTACCACTAGAAGTAATTTGAGTTCTCACTGCTCCAATTTTTGCATTTATAAAATGGGGTAACATTTGCCATAAGGCTTAGTTAAAGCTTGAAAATGATTTTGAGATCATTGGGAAAGGAGAAGAATAAAAAACTATTACTCTACATTGAACTTTGAAACTCAAACAATAAAACAAGAGGAATGTACACTCAGCAACCAACCAGGTGAGAAGGCCTTTTCCTACTATTAAGCTGATCATTGTCATGACAAATTCATTTTGGACTTAGATATTGTCAAATACTTAGCAATCATTTCCTTTATGGTTTTTATTCCATCTCTTGCAGATGGAACAACTAAAAAGAAGATCATTCAAATGCTGTCACTCTGAGAGTGAGAAAACTTTTTCCATAAAGGCTCAGCTGGTAAATATTTTAGATTTTGCAAGCCACCTATGGGCATGTGATCACACAAGATCATGATCATGAGAGACGTTGAAAACTGGGACAAATAATTGCCAGTAATCATTACCATTTTTAATTTTCCCATAAAAAGCACTAGCATCTCTTCTCTTTCATTTTATTTTAATAAGATTTGGCCAGTAAACAGGTAGAATTTGCGACCTAAATATTTGATTTTGTTGGTTAAAAAAATACATAATTTTAAAAAAATAATACTGTTGCTTTCAAGTTCTATTTGGCTTCCCAAAAGTAATTTATTAAGTCAAGCTAGTTTATTTCAGTACCCCAAACACAAGCCATCCAGTTTCATTCACATTTTCTATTTTGTTTTGCCTGCTGCTTCATTACTTGTGTTTCCTCATGAGCCTTGAGAGAAAATAACGTTACTCCTTCAGTTGTGCAAATTGAAAACCTATTTTTAAAAAACTGTGTCCCAGCCATTTTGATTATCCTATTCTATTCCCCTCTTCATTTATTTAATCAATAGAGACTATAAATGAGCCCCGATCTCTCTCCTGAGTGTAGTTGTAGCAGCCTATTGTATTCTTATTAACACGTTAGCACACATTTCACTTTGTTCCCTTATTGAAGTGATAGTTTACCTCCCAGTTTACTTTTCAGTTTACATCTCATTTAAGAATTTTTCTCTAAAGTGCTTTATATAAAGATTCCTAATCAAGTATCCTTTTAAAATAATATAAAGTAGAAACAGAGAGTTTCACTATTTAAGTTGCTAGAGTTTACAAAGTGGTGAATAGTTTAAAGATTTTTGCTTCCTTGTGGTTAAAACTAAGATTTTTAAGATTGTGAGCTTCTCCTTTAACTGAGATGGACTTGTACATTTAAAACAAAACGTTTCTCATAAATCCATATAAGTGAATCAAACATTTCTTACTTTTGGTTAATATAAAAGTAATTATGAATATTATATAATAGAAACAGGAAAAGCACTTAACTTTAATATTTAACTGTACTTTTAAAACTTAAAAGGCATTTTTTTTTCTGATTTTCCTTGCCCTGCAGATTACACCTCAGAAATAAGCCTAATCAGTCCTGACACATGGAAGTCACACTGTCACAGTTTTCTCCGGTTCATGCCATAATTGGAAATCAGTCAACTGTGGAAATCTCTTCACAGCACTATGATTTGGCATTATGTCCTCAGCTCTTATGGAGGGCTGATAAAATAGTGAGCTCTATGAGGAAATCCTGTAGCTTCGATAAAACTGCTACTGAAGACACCTCCTATTATATTGTTCAATGTCCCTACACAGATTCTCACATTTCATGTTTTCTCGAGGTCCCAAGCAAGAAAAAGGTCTTCCCTCTTGATGATTTTATTTGGTCTCTTTCTTATAATTTATAAGGAGTTTTAAACTAATAAACAAATCCAGCAAAGTTACAGGACATAAAATGAATATACAAAAATGAGTTCCATTTTTATACACAATGAACAATCTGAAATGGAAATTAGGAAACATTCCCATTTACAATAGATTCTAAAGAGTAAAAATATTCAGGTATAAAGTTAACCAACTAGTTTAAAGCCTTGTATAGTAAAAACTGCAAAACATTGCTGAAAGTAATTAGAAAGACATAAATAAATGTAAGGACATCCATGTTTATGGATCAGAAGAGATAATGTTTTTTAAATGTCTATATCACTGAAAGAAAGCTACAAAGTCAATGCAATGCTTCTCAAAATCCCAATAGCATGTTCTACAAAAAAGAAAAATCAATCCTGAAAAGTATATGAAACTACAAGAACCCTGAATAGCCAAAATAATCTTGGACAAGAACAAAGCTAGAGGCCTCACACATCTTGACTTTAAAACATATTATAAACCTTTAATAATCAAAACAGTATGGTATTGACATAACGACAGACATATAGATCAATAGAATAAACATGCACCAGAGAGTCTAGAAATAAGCACACACATAAATGGTTAGATTATCTTCAGCAAGGTTTCCAAGACTACACATGAGGGAAAAGTAGTCTCTTAAAGAAATAATGTTGAAAATTTAATATCCACATGCAAAACAAAACAAAAAAATAAAAAGAAATTAAATCCTTATCATACACAAAAATCAACTCAAAATGGACTGAAGACTTAAATGTAAGACCTAAAACTATCAAAATGCTCAGAAGGAAACATAGGGAGAAATCTTCATAATATGGTCTTGGCAATAATTTTTTTGATATGATGCCAAATGCACAGCCAACAAAAGCAAAAACAGGCAACTGGGATTACATCAAAATAAAAGACTTATGTACATATAGGATATAAGCAAGAGTGAAAAGTCAACCTATGGGATGAGAGAAAATATTTGCAAACAGTCTGTCTGATATGGGGTTAATATCTAAAATGCTGTATATGAGGAATTCATACAGCTCAATAGCAAATAAGTAAAGAAGTAAATAAATAACATGAATAAAAATTGAGCATGGGACTTGAATAGACATTTCTCCGCAGAAGACATACAAATGCCATCAGGTACATTAAATGATGCTTAACATCACTAATCATCAGGGAAATGCAAATCAAAACCACAGTGAAATATCATCTCACAAGAGTTGGTGAGGATGTGTTTTTTTGTTTTTTTTTTTAAATATATTTTATTTATTTTTCACAGAGAGGAAGGGAGAGAGATAGAGAGTTAGAAACATCGATGAGAGAGAAACATTGATCAGCTGCCTCCTGCACATTCCCTACTGGGTATGTGCCTGCAGCCAAGGTACATGCCCTTGACTGGGACCCTTGAGTCCACAGGACAACGTTCTATCCACTGAGCCAAACCAGTTAGGGCTAAAAATATATTTTTATTGATTTCAGAGAGGAAGGGAGAGGGAGAGAAATATAGAAACATCAATGATGAGAGAGAATCATTGATTGGCCGCCTCCAGCACACTCCCTATTAGGGATCAAGCTCACAACTTGGGCATGTGCCCTTGACTGGAATTGAACCCAGGACCCTTCAGTCTGCAGGCCAACACTCTATCCACTGAGTCAAACCAGCTAGGACTGTCCAATGTAGTTTTATGAGGCATAATCATTTTTCCCTCAAGCGCAGTCTCAAGTTTAAGAAAATACTTAGAATCAAGGAAAGTAGAGAAATATACCATAAATGTCATCATATTAATTGGATTCACCATCATGTATTCAACCAACAAGTATATTTTTTTCATCAACTTACTCTGTACAAGACTCTAGGCTAGTTACTAAGGTACAGGGAGTTCCATGCACAGGTGCTGACAGATAGGGACTTCCATACGCATTTAGCAATAATCAAATCATTACCTTTCAGAGCCAGTAATGAATTATTGGTCCAGTGTTGATGCCCAAGGTTTCTAGATTTGGCTTCTAAGTTGTGTTTTATGTGATTATAACATATAATTGTTAGGGTATTATTTATGTACCAATTATTGTTTGACAGGTATAGCCCAAAAATCCAACATCTGTGTTGAGCAAAAGCTTTGTCCTGCACATAAGCCTAATGAGGTTGGCTTCCATATGAATAAAATTACATATACTAGTAAATGCAACCCTGAGTTTTATTGTTCCCCATAGGTTCCAAATAATTTGGCTGTAACTCTTTGGGGATGACATTCATGAAAAGCCCTGTAATCTTTGTTATTGTATTCTCAGCTATAGGTACTTCCAAAGCTGTGATTTATCTAAATTGTATTTTTGTCAGAGGGCTGTAACAGGGATAATGTGAAAATACTTTTGGGATATTGTTAGTAAATTTATAAAATTACTTTCTGTATCTAGTTAAACCAAGTAAATTTTTTTACTCATTGCATTCAGGGCAGCCTTTTGTATCATTGATGATTTCAAGGGGATAAAAATTAAACACCCAAATTAAAGATTCTTTGTCTAAAAGCATGTCTGTTAGGACAAAGTTATCATGTATGAGGCTCAAGGATAGCCCTTATATAAGTGAACAGCCTAAGCCAGTGGTTCTCAACCTTCCTAATGTCCCGACCCTTTAATACAGTTCTTCATGTTGTGATGACCCCCAACCATAAAATTATTTTCGTTGCTGCTTCATAACTGTAATTTTGCTACTGTTATGAATCGTAATGTAAATATCTGATATGCTATATGTGTTTTCCGATGGTCGCGACCCACAGGTTGAGAACCACTGGTAAGCCTAAAACTACAAAACTGCACACTGATATTTCCAGAAATTTTCCTCTTGCCCACTCTATGTTGATCCCTCAGATCCAGGAGTGAATTATTGGTCCCAGTATCATATGCATACCACTGTGGCACATCTCACTGCTGCTTGATCCAACCAACACCGCAGTCCATACATCAGTGTTTCATCCAAGAAGAGGTTTGTCTTGGGTAACAGATGTTCCTTGGCACTGCTGTCCCATTCTGAGGCCAACACAGAACTAATGGTACAAAATAATGAGAAGGGTTTGACATCCTATGGACATGAAGTCTGTTGCATATACAATGCCAGAGCTCCATAGAATTTTGGAATCTCACAGTGTCCCCTTAATGCTGTTGTCTTGAGCCATCAGTGAATATAATATACTTTAGCTTCTCAGTTCTGTAACCTTTAACCATATGTCTGAAACCTTTGCATCTTAGCCACCCAAGGAATTTGTGTGGATCCAAAAAATAAGGAGAGTCCAAAAGAGCCCACAGTAGCTAGCATAAAAGTCAAAGGTAAAGCCAGCCGGGACTAGTGGCCAGATATCTGTTTGCAGTGCAAAGCAGCAAATGTATAACACTTGTTAACAGATAAAGCTGGGAAAATAGCAAAATGTGAGAGCAGAACTATCAACAACAGAATTTTCAAAGTCTGTTTTCTAAGTTATCAGTTTAGTTCATTTAGTTGCTGGGTTACAAAATTGAATAAAAAAGAGCAAGAAAAGCCTGATATATTGTCACTGATCTTCAGAGACTCAGGAGACATGACAACTAAGTGCAATGTGGTATCCTGGAATGGATTCTGAAGCAGAAGGACATTAATGGGAAAACTGGTGAAATCTGAACGAAGTTTGAAGTTTAGTTAAGAGTACTGTCCCAAACAGGGGGATGGGAGCATGAGTTTGTGTGTGGGGGGGAGGTTGGGGGTAAATGGGGGGGATGAGGACACATTTGTAATACCTTAACTAATAATAAAAAAAAAAGAAAAAAAAAAGAGTTCTTTAAAAAAAAAAAAAAAGAGTACTGTCCCAATGGACTGACTATTCTTGGGCGGGGGAAGGGGTGTGGGAGATGCGGGAAGAGACTGGACAAAAATCGTGCACCTATGGATGAGGACAGTGGGTGGGGAGTGAGGGTGGAGGGTGGGGTGGGAACTGGGTGGAGGGGAGTTATGGGGGGGAAAAAAGAGGAACAAATGTAATAATCTGAACAATAAAGATTTAATTATAAAAAAAAAAAAGAGTACTGTCCCAGTGTTGCTCTCTTAGATTTGACAACTACACCATGGCAGTGTAAGACAATAGCATTAGGGACATTAACATCGGCAGTGGTCTTATAGTAGTTCTCTGTAGTATCTTCGCAATTTTTCTGTGAATCTAACATTAATTCAAATTTAAAAATGAATAAGACAAGATTCTTATCTTAAAATAGATAGAGCATAATTAGGAAAATGCAATAACAAAGAGACCAACTCAATTCTAGCACTAAATCATTTACTAAAAGGATTCACAAGCTGCAATGGTGCATAGGACAGGCAGAGCTCTTAGTCCAATGTGAAGTTTAAGGAACAATATCTGAGATTGACCTTGAAGGATTTGTAAAATTGGGCAGGAAAAGGAAATGGCGACCAGAATTACAGGTAGAAGGAAGGGCATGAGGGATATGGGGAACGAAGACGATTTGAAAGGGCAAAGGATGAGACTACAGATGGGAACAGATCAGACCATGGAAACTTTTATGCCGGATAAAGAGCTAGAACTTTAGCTGGGGTTAATGGTGAAAAACAATCGTCAGATCTGCAATAGAAAGTAGATAAATTTTTGAAGGAAGAGATGAAAATAGTAGGCAAATTAGGAATCATTTGTAATAGTGTAAATTAGGCAGAAACAGTCGAGATGTAGAAGAGAGTACAAATTTGAGAAATACATAGGAAGTAAAACAAGCAGTGCTTAGTGAACTTGACCTCAGGACACTTAATGCAAAGGGAAATTACCTACCAAATAAAAATATCTTGAAAATATCAATGATCTATAACAAAATCTCCAAAATTAATACAACAATGAAATCCCAAAATGGTTGTACATGGAATTTAACAGACTGATTCTGAAATTTAAATGAAAGGTAAAAGTGGCAAGAATAGTCAAGAGAATTTTGATGGAAAAATAGAATAAAATGTGACTATTTCCTTACTAGATATCAGAACTCTTCTTAACACTAAAGTAAAGAAACATCATGTTACTGACCCATAAAAGATAAAGCAATAAAAAAAGAATAGAGATTGTCTACATACATAGGGGTCGACAAAAGTAGGTTAATAATAATTCATAATACAATAATTAATAAATAAATAATAACACAAGAATAAATTGTGCTTCGTGTGTTGACAACTATAAACCTACTTTTGCCTATCCCTGTATATAGAAACAGTATGTGTTAATGTTGACAATATAAATCTGTGGCAAAATAGAATATTTAAGAAGTTGACCCTGATGATTTTTTCATCCACATGGAAAAAAATTTATTTTTTTAAATATATTTTTATTGACTTCAGAGAGGAAGGGAGAGGGAGAGAGAGATAGAAACATCGATGAGAGAGAATCATGGATCAGCTGCCTCCTGCACGCCCCCTACTGAGGGTCAAGCCTGCAACCCCGGCATGTGCCCTGACCAGAACTGAACTGTGATCTGGTTCATAGGTCAATTCTCAACCATTGAGCCATGCCACCTGGGCCCACATGGAAAAAAATTTAGATCTCTATCTCATGCTATTCCAAAAATAAATAAATAAATAAGTGATCAAAAGACAAAGTGGACAAAAAGCAATAAAGAAGAGAATATAGGTATTTGGTGAAATTGTTTTAACATTGAAGTAGATAAAGATTTATTTATTGAGACAGAGAAAGCATAAGACAAAGAGTAAAAGGTTAATATATTTGAATACTGCATCAATATAAAAATATTCTTTATAAAATAGGTACCACAAAGATTAGAAAAACAACCCAAGAAAAATATTTCAATAAATATAAATGACAAAGGATTTGAATCCAGAATATATATAGATATTCCATGACTTTAGGCAATTCAGAGAATAGAAGTCAAATGACCAATAAACTCATGAAACAATACCTTATTCAATAATCAGGAAAATGCAAATTAACAATAACATTTCATACTTATCCGTTGGTAAAATGTTAGTCTTGTCAAGATTTTCAAACAAAGGGAATGGTTATTCACTGCTGGTGGGATTGTAAATCAGAACAGCCACTTTGAAAAACAATTTGATACTAGGTAAGAAAGATAAAGACAAATGTGCCCTACAATCCCTATTAGGCATATAGTCTAGACTAGAGAATTGTTTGCACATGAGCATTGGGGAACATATACAATTTTAATTATTGTAGTATTGTGTACCCAAATAAAAGTAATACAAAAAGAAAGGAAGTCACCTATATATCGTTAATAGGGGAATGAATTATGATACCATCAACATTGCTATTGCAATTAGCAGCATGCATAGATCTCAAAAATAGCATTAAAATAAGGCAGAAAGATATCTATAATACAATATTATTTTATAACTTTAATAATTTTCAACACAATTCTATAAATTTTATATGGATGAATACTTGATATGGAAAAATATAAAAGCATATGAGAGAATGATAAGCTCCAAATCTTATTCAAGATGGTGATTATATGATTACATTTGGGATGGGAGAGATGAGTAGGGATATAGTAGGTACACAGAAGGGTTCAATATTGATGTTTTTAACTAGGTTAATATAGTAAATAATAAAAGTTGTTCATTTGAATGGTACATGCATGGTTTTTAAAAAATATTATCATCATAGCATCAGCAGCATGGCAAACTCCAGGTCTCTCCACTGGAAGTTACAAGTTGGACAGCTATAATTCAACAAAGAATTCCCAGCTCAACACACAAACACAGAAGATATATTGTAGTATATACTGAAATACATATGTGAAAAAGTATATATCTTTCATATATGTATATGAAAATGTGTATATCTTTACTCACATTGAGACATCCGAGGGTGGGTGAATCAGGGTGAACAAAGGAGATGGAACAGGAGAAGGAAAGAGACGGGGACCCACAGACACAGTCTGGTGCTCATGACCGTAAAGGGTCAGGGTGCAACACCCACTGGGCAGACCAGAGGAGCAGAGGAGACCACTGAGCCTGGATAGCCAGTACACAATGAGGTTGAGCCCAGGGACAGGGGCAGAGAAGGGGTACACGTGGTATGACAACATTCCACAAACCACCATCACCAGGCAAAGGAAGCCACAGACATGGAAACCATGGCCCCATTTTCCTGCGGCCCACCCAGCAGCAAAACCCTTACTCTGCGGGTCTCAAGAGAGCGTAAACAGCTTTCCATCCTAAGTGATCTGTACTGGTTGTTGCTGAATCCATTGGAAAGAACAAGCCACAGACGTGTGACCTCGCATCTCCTCTGCACTCCGCCCTCACCCATCACTGTGAAGCCTGATAGAGGCAGGTAGGGCGCCTGAGACAGAGCAGTGCAGCTGGCAGCTTCTGGCTGCAGGACAGTGGCACCCAGACCGCACAGGCCAGGAGACTCTTGGCCTGATACATCCTACCACAGGGTTGGTGCCCTGAAACGGAGGTAACTGAGTCATAAAGAGGGTGCCCACCTCCTCGAGGGAACACAGGATGTTTTCCATAGCCAAGGCAATGCCCCCCTACAGAGATCCCAGAAGCCCCAGTAGTGCAGGTAAAAGAAAACAAAGACTTGTGCATCTGCCCCACTTACTAGAAAACAAAAGAAACTCTTTACTTATCAACCTGCTAAACAGTTAAAAGTCAAATACTTTAAAAAAAATAAAAAAAGAAGATTTCACTCCCATAAATGCCCAGGCAGAAAAATAATCCATCAAGCACAATGAACAACCAAGGTAACAAGGGATGTCAGAAAGAAAATAAAAAATCTCCAGAAAATAAGCTTAAAGTTATGGAATACTGTGATTTAAATGACAGACTGCAGTTCTGAAAAAATGATCCATCTGCCAGCACGCTTTCCATAGGTAGTCCTGCAGGATGCAACCTAGGTATTTGACCCCTATTAAAATAGTCTCAATTTCCACTGAAATTATGTTTAAATTATGTTCAAACTTTATGTTATTAAAACTAGTTTTTTCCAACTAGTTTTATTAAAAAATCACCATATGCTCATAAAGCCCATTGGCTACTTTCTTAGTCTAAGATTCTTAATCTAAAGCCCCTTCTAATCTTCTCTGACAAATCATTCTAATCTTTTCCCATCTACTGAGCTAATCCAAACATCCTTTGCTGCCCCAAATTTTATCATTATTTTCTAAATTCTAACCTTATTGCATCTTCATCCTCCACCCCAATCTCCAGCCCAGTCAGGATTCTTTGTTGCAGACAACGGAAACTAAATTTGGTGAATTTACATAGAAAGGAAGTAAAAATATTAGAGAGTTCACAGAATCAACTGGAAAGCTGGAGGACTGTGTTTGCAAGGAAATTAAAGAGGAGAGAAAGTCAGATCCTTCCATAGGAATGGTCTGTTCAGGAGGCCCCTGAGGTCATCACACATTCATCATTACACCGCTGGGCTCTCAAGTGCTCTGCAGCTACAGAAAATGCAATCTCTCCCTGGCTTTTCCCTTTGCTTTACTTCCACAAGATTTACATTCCCAGCTAGGAATACAGCCATGGCTAAATCTCATGCCTACAACTCAAAAACCATGAGGCAAAGGAAAATGACTTAGCATCAGAAATTAGTAAAAATTATTATAATAAGATTTTTAATATAAGAATTCCAAGAGCATATATTAAAAATAATGAGAATTCATGGGAGATATCCAAAAAGTGATGAGGCACAAGACATTTATGCAAAAAATCAACATCTTCCTCGTGCAAAAATAATTTAAAGAGAAACTACAAAAAAAACAACTTATAAGATGTCAATCACTTAAACAACAAAAACAAAATATAGACCCTGTGAAGAAAACTACAAACACTAATTCGGATGTTTTAAAAAAGAACAGAATGATGACATAAAGAAAGAGAGAGGGTGGGAGGAGGGAGAAAAGGAGGTGAGGAGGAAGGAAGGAAGGCAGGAAGGGAGGGAGAAAGGAAGGAAGGAAAGAATTCATTATCCGTTCATTCATTTTAGATAGACTGTTTTAAAGCAGCTCTTTTCTACTTTACCTATAATCCAGGATGAATTTGGATTAAGATAAGTAACCAGAGCCCTAACTGGTTTGGCTCAGTGGATAGAGCTGTCGGCCTGTAGACTGAAGTAACCAAGCACCTTATTAAACTAATAGAGGCCCAATGCACAAAATTTGTGCAAGGGGCTCAGCCCTCACAGCTGCGGCAGCTTGCCTCGGCCCTTGCAGCCCCAGCTTCGTCTGGAAGGTCATCCAGAAGGACATCCAGAAGATTGTTTGGCTGTCCAGTCTAATTAGCATATTATACTTTTATTATTATCGATAGGAATTTAGTGTGTGAATTCAATTTTATTAATTTGATTGAGCCTATTTAACTTTTTGAGGTCTCTCTCTCTCTTTCTCTCTCCTTCCTGCCCTCTGTGTGTGTGTGTGTGTGTGTGTGTGTATTCTGGAAATGATTTTAAATTGGCCTACAAACAGATATATATAGAATCATAAATATTTAGATTAACATGCATACTTGATATTAAACATGAAACAGAAAAATATATATATAAAGTCATGGTAGTGTCGTGACATGCATATTTCTGCCCCAAGAGGTGTTAATCTTTTAAACCTGAAATCCCACTAAGAAAATCTAAATGTTAGCTTATTGTCTAACCTGTCGATCATTAAATATAGACTCTTATTCATAAACAAATTCCGTTGTATCTTCCATCTCATTCAGAAACTAGAAAGTTAGATTTATTCTTAGTTGGGTGGTTTTGTTTGTTTGTTTGTTTGTTTGTTTGTTTGTTTTTGTGGGGGGTTTTTGTGCTACCTTGTTCTGTTATTTGAGGTTTGGCCAGATGATAAAATAGAGCCCAAGATTGTTAAATTTCAACATTGAAGAACCTCAAATCTAATTATCAGCTCATACCCTAGACACAATGCTATTACTGGTGGAGATTTAATGAGGATGAAGAATTAAAGCAAAAATAAAATTGAAAACAATTAGGGAATAATTATCAAATTGCTGGTAAATACGGAGGATGTCCAAACAAGATTTTCATTTACTCTCCTGCTCCTAGCAGCTCCCTTTTAGCAACTGCTGTGATTGGAAAATATCAGAATGTAAAATCCCTGTGTAACCATATGAATACCTGGAGTCCAGCCTGATATCACTGTGACTATCCTCAGGGCTTTTCCTACTCTCTAAATCAGTGGTTCTCAACCTTCCTAATGCTGTGACCCTTTAATACAGTTCCTCATGTTGTGGTGACCCCCAACCATAAAATTATTTTCATTGCTACTTCATAACTGTAATTTTGCTACTGTTATGAATTATAATGTAAATACCTGATATGCAGGATGTGTTTTTATTATTACAAATTGAACATAATTAAAGCATAGTGATTAATCACAAAAACAATATGTAATTATATACAGTGGGGCCTTGACTTATGAGTGTCCCGACTAACGAGTTTTTTGAGATACCAGCTGTCTCTCCGCCGATTTTTTGCATTGAGTTGATAGAGTAATTTGAGTTAACGAGCTCCTTAACGAGCTTGGTCTCGGAACGAATTAAACTCGTAAGTCAAGGGCCCACTGTATGTGTTTTCCGATGGTCTTAGGTGTGAAAGTGTTCGTTCGACCCCCAAAGGGGTGGCGACCCACAGGTTGAGAACCACTGCTCTAAATCCTCACACATTGACTGCTTGTCTAGAACCATTTAGGGAATCTAAATAACCCTGTGCTCTACCCCACCGTGCTCAGTCCCCATGTTCTCTCAAGAACACACCAATGTGCTCTCATCATTCATTTTATCATAGTGAAGTGAGGAGTGGATTCTTTAAAAAATCAAATAAACAGCCGAAACCGGTTTGGCTCAGTGGATGGAGCGTCGGCCTGCGGACTGAGAGGTCCCAGGTTCGATTCCGGTCAAGGGCATGTACCTGGGTTGCGGGCACATCCCCGGTGGGGGATGTGCAAGAGGCGGCTGGTCGATGTTTCTCTCTCATCGATGTTTCTGACTCTCTATCTCTCTCCCTTCCTCTCTGTAAAAAATCAATAAAATATATTTTTAAAAAATCAAATAAACAACAAAAAGACTAGAGTGTTATTCAACTAAAAGTTTCCCCCTCAAGATATAGAGTCAAATAGATCCACTGGTTACTTAAGCCCTTACTAATAATCTCTCTTGATTGAAAGATATTTCTTACGTTAACTAAGAATGTTTAAGCTCCTAAATTTGAAGAGAAGATATAACAAGCTACCATAGCCATGTCCACTTCATGTTCAGTATTTCATGGTCTCTGATACAGAAGAGATGTCCCTCCCACCCACCCATTAGAGTGACAAGGCATTTATTCATTCATCCATTCAATCAACAAATATTTACTGAACAAGTTCTAGGTACCAAACACTGGGTATTTGGTGGTAAATAAAAAGACAAAAATATATGTCCTCATGGCATTTAAACTCTGATGGGAAAAGACACAATAAACAAACTAAATAGATAAGCCATTCTGGCTCTGCAACAGGCTACTCCAGCCATATATGTTCCTTGAGGCCTCAAAGATGATGGTGTCCACTGACTTCCGATTAGTTAGGATCTTATTTCTAGTAATTTTCTCTGCTACTATTCCTTCTTGCTTGGTATCTCTGCTACAGGGTTTTTCTTTGCTTCTACGTTTAATTCCAGGAATGCCTGCAATTTAATGAGTTTCTGCTAAAAACACTACTACCTCAGCAAGGTCCATTAACCATGCAGAGGTGTAGTGATTGAATAAGGACCATTGTTTACTATATTTCAAGAAGAAATAAGCTGGGAATATACATTATTTATGAAATATTTATGATGTCATCCAATATAACCATAAACACAGACTGACAACACTATAATAAACACAGGAGCTGTTTCCTCCGTTATTTCACTGTTCAACTATAACTGGTAATTCAAGTCTTAGTATTTTCTCTCTTTATTAGGCAGTTTGACCTAGTGATAAATGAATCAATCTTCATGCAAAAATCTCATTTCATAGCTACTTAAATACAATAAATCAAACACTCAAGATGTTAAAAAAAAGTAACAATTTAGAAACATCTTTATTAGAACAGAAAGTTTTGAAATTTTACTGGGCACTGTGATATTGGTGGGTATGACTGGTCTAAGCTTTGAACTAAAAAGCTAAATTTCTAAATTGGGTCTTTTTGAAGTGATGGAGTTTCTGTCTGTGTTAATACTTCTAGTGTGAAGATAACTCTTTGCCAATTTAGAGATAAGTTAACATTGTGTTTTAACATTATCTTTTTGATAAGTGTCTTTTAAGAACAATAAAGGGATTTATTTCTCTCTTATAGTAAAAATGTGATGAGGGCCTTCAACTGCTTTAGTATTTTATCAAAGTCATGATGTATACCTGGCACTTGAAGCTGAAAAGAGGGAGAGCTGGACAGAGTTCATAGAGCAACAGAGAGTAGAGCAGGTGGTAGGCAGAAGGGCCACATAATACTCCATCTTTTCGTCTTTTCCCAATTGGACTACAGATTTAGAAAAATCCAACTAACATATCTAGAAGAGAATGTCTAACAAATTCACTGATTATGGTACTTTTTATAGTTCTATTGTGAAGGGTAGTACATTTTCAGATTATAACTCTGCATTAATAACTCTCCTTCATTAAAAATATTGACTTGTTATTAAATGTTAAACGTAAATTTACCCTGACTCTGAAATTAAACACTTTATTGAATTTTAATAGAGAAGTACTAATGACCAGCAAACTACTTAAGAGTTGGAAATGGAAAGGTAAATGTCATTCTAAAGAATGGATGTGGAGGAGAAACTAAGATGGCGGCATAGATAAACACCGGGAAATAGTCGCCTCCCACAACAATTGAAAAATATCCCAAAGGACGGAGCAAACATCGTCCAGAACAACAGGAAGGCTGGCTGAGTGTAAATTCTACAACTAGAAGGAAAGAAAAGCACGCTGAGAGCCAGAGGAGCTGCGGAGGTGAAGTGCACAGGTACGGCGGCTCGTGCGCACGCGGAAAGGGGGTGGCACCTGAGGACGCGGCTGTCTTTTTGAATCACAAGCTCCCGACTGCTCTGAACTCTGGTTCTGGGAAGTCTCTGGGGACCCAGGACTCATATGGGGAGAGGCTGCTCTGTCAGGTGGCAGCGGACGAACTTGAGGGCGGATTTCCCTCAGAGGTGCTTGCAGCCGTTACCGGGACACTGAGACACGCAACTCCCGGCGCGGAGAATCAGCCATAGCTTCTTTCTCCGCCCTTTTGACTCCCTGAGACCCCGCCCCACCCAGGCTGCAGCAGAGGCTTTTGCATGTGAATGTACCTAACTACAGCAAAGCCAAGCAGACCCAGAACTTCCAAGAGAAGGCCCAAGGCCCCGCAGAGGCTTGCATTGCTTCACAGCTGAGCCTCTTCTGGCTCCGGCTGTGTGGCCTCAGGCAGGGGCTAAATTAGCACCTCCTTAGATCCAGGAGCCACTGTACCCAGTGGTCAGAGGGGGACCATTCTCCCACTTCAGACACAGCTGCTTCCCACAGCCAATTGGCCTGGAGGTCAATTCCTCCCAGTGATTCTACAACAACCAAGGCACCAAGAGTGCACCAAGAGTGTCCACCCCAGGTAACTGGGGAGGCTGAGCCACTGGGCCCTACAGGACACCTGGCGCGCAGGGCCACTCTATCAACACAGGGAAGCAGCCAAAATGCGGAGACAAAGAAACAGGTCACAATTGGCAGAAACGGAGGAGGGCAGACGACTGGATATAGAGTTCAAGGCCACGTTTATAAGGTTTGTCAAGAATTTTATGGAAACCGCCAATAAATTTAATGAATCCCTCAAGGAGTATAGTGAGACCATGGAGGACATGAAAAAGGACCAACTAGAAATTAAGCATACACTGACTGAAATAAAGAATAATCTACAGAGATCCAACAGCAGACAAGAGGATCCCAAGAATCAAGTCAAAGATTTGAAATACAAAGAAACAAAAAATACCCAACCGAAAAAGAAAAAAGAAAAGAGATTCAAAAAATATGAAGATAGTGTAAGGAACCTCTGGGACAACTTCAAGCGTACCAACATCAGAATTATAGGGGTACCAGAAGGAGAGAGAGGGCAAGATATTGAAAACCTTTTTGAAGAAATAATGACAGAAAACTTCCCCCACCTGGTGAAAGAAATGGACTTACAAGTCCAGGAAGCACAGAGAACCCCAAACAAAAGGAATCCAAAGAGGACCACACCAAGACACATCATAATTAAAATGCCAAGAGCAAAAGATAAAGAGAGAATCTTAAAAGCAGCAAGAGAAAGACAGTCAGTTACCTACAAGGGAGTACCCATCCGACTGTCAGCTGATTTCTCAACAGAAACCATGCAGGCCAGAAGAGAGTGGCAAGAAATATTCAAAGAGATGAATAGCAAGAACCTGCAACCAAGATTACTTTATCCAGCAAAGCTATCATTCAGAATGGAAGGTCAGATAAAGAGCTTCACGGATAAGAAAAAGCTAAAGGAGTTCATCACCACCAAACCAGCATTATATGAAATGCTGAAAGGTATTCTTTAAGAAGAGGAAGAAGAAAAAGGAACTCTTACCATTTGCCACAGCATCGATGGAACTGGAGAGCGGATAAATACCACAAGATCTCACTTATTTGTGGAATATAATGAACAACATAAACTGATGAACAAGGACTGATCCAGAGACGGAGAGGCTTTGATTGGACTGTCGGGCCTTGGAGGGAAGGTAGGGGAGGGTGGGGGCAAGGGGGAAGGATCAACCAAAGGACTTATATGCAAGCATATAGGCCTAACCAATGGACACGGACAACGGGGGGGTGAGGGGATGGGGGGGGGGGGTAGAGGGTACACATATGTAATATCTTAATCAATAAAAAAATTAAAAAAAAAAAAGAATGGGTGTGTTCAGACTTCTCTCCTTCTCCTGTTCTATTAACCTTCAAAACACTTGTCTTTATGTAAGTCAGCACTTCTCACACTATTGCCCATGAGATGTATTTCTAAACTTTTGTAACTATTTGATAGAGTAATGTTATAACTCTTTAATCTAATAAAAACTTTGTGCTTAGATTTTTATTTTTATATTTCATTTTTTCTAGTAATTTATTATTGTTTAATTTTACAAAGGTATCTCTTTGAGACATGTAGAAAATTATAAACAAAACACTCCTTCACTAAAGATAGAAAACAAAAAAACTAAAACAAGCAAACAGAAGGAGTAGCTGTGGGGAAAGAGAGGTTTGTTTTTTTTTTTGTATTTATAAGTGGAAAGTCCTGATAAAAATTCTACTACAGAGATTCAGTCAACTCCTTGGAGGATTAAATTTCCTCCCCCAACTTCCCATTTTACTTTCAAGTGTATGCAGTTTGCTTTAGCATTGATTTGATTGGGTCAAATATATTGCTTCCGTGGCCTTCAACAAATCAGATTTATTCACTTTATTTCATTTATTAGTCATCCCAATGACTTTCCTTTAATTTTTTACATATGCACATATTTTTAATAATAGCTTTATGCCTAACTGGAGCAGATTTCATAACCTTGGTATTACAGTAGGTAATTCATTGCTTATCTCTCTTTTTCACTCCTGCCATAAATATATCTATACTCATTGAGAGTCAGTTACAAAACATGGATTTGGTCCAGCTTCCCTTTCATAGCCTTTCAGTGGTTTAGAATTAGAACTCATCAAAAAAATATTGCAATCAAAAGAATATACTTCCATCACTATCACATCCACTTTACAACAGAAGGAAACAAATGTGTGTTTAGTTTTCTTCTCTTCTCCACCCTGTGTATTGCCATAGCTCTTTGTAATAATAAGCATGTTCAGGGAGCAAAGAAAAACAAGAAGTTGAGAAGGCTGTTCATTTTCAAAGCCATGAAATAATCAAGTTCTTTACCTTAGGAGCAAATTCCTACTGTAGTAAAAAGAAACAGAGCTAGGTTTCTAAGGGACAACTAAGAAAAAAATACACCCTGAAATAGCAGATCCTAATACATGGAAACTCAGTTAAAAACTGCTGTAACATTTTTCTCATTTTGTTTAAAAAATGCTGTAAGTTGGCTTTGCCCTTGAGCAGAAAGAGAAATTGTCATGAGGTGTAAAGGAGCTCCTAAAAGGTAATTCTTTACTCCTGGCAGTAAACACAGAGCTGCTCATGTTCACAACAGCATGAATGAATTCAGACACATTATACTGGTTGAAAGAAGCCAGATACAAAGGAGTATATATAATATGAATTCACTTATATGTAGTTTACCAAAAAACAAAACTAATCAATGGCAAAAGACATCACCATAATATTTACATCCTGAGAAATAGAAGCTAGTATTAACTTTGAAGGGAACTTTCTGGATTCATGGTAATATTCAGTATATTGATAGAAGTTTGGATTAAACATGTGAATATATTTCTCAAACTCACCAAATGGTATACTTAAGTACCTTAAAAACAGGAACTTAAGCAAGTCTAGAAACAGTTAACTATATGCATACTGAAGTGTCTAGCATAAAGTGTACAGATCTCTGCAACTCATTTTGAAATTCATTCAAAAACCAAGATAATTTTAGATTAATGGGTATACAGATAAGAAAAGACAGATAAATATGTGATTAAGCAAATATAGCAAAATATTAATTATAGAAACTAAGTGGTGACTATGGGTTTTCACTGTACAATCCATTCAATTTTTCTGTATGTTTGAAAGTTTTCCATAATAAAAAGTTTGGTAGAAAAAAGGCAATTTTTTTTCTTCCTGAACCCAAAAGTATCTCCCCAAAACCCTGTCATAGATTCTTTTTCAGTATCTTTCTTTTGAAATGCTAACAAAGACAGGAAGTAAAAAACAGTGAGTTGCTAGAAGAAGAAGAACTATGATTAAGAAGCTATTTATACACCTGGTACTGGCATTATCTAATTTAATTCTTGAGAGAACTTTTTAGATTAGGTATTGCTTTGGGTGCCAAAATCATTTTTTAATAACAGGGGCCCCTTAGGTTCTATAGTAAGTTAAAAGAAAAAAAAATTAGTATTTCACACAGCACCATAGATTTCATTAATGTATTGATGCCTTTGGGGAAATGGGAGAGAAAAAAAGAAAAAATGTATCTCTAATAAACATTCTTAAGACTCATTTAAGAAAGAAGAAAACAGCATTCTCACCTTTCCATCATAATCCATTCTCTCATCTTATATAGGAAGATCCTTTTCTGTCTTCCAGTGAGACAGCAGTCTACAACATTGACCTCAATATCTTGGTACTTGAAAGTAATCAAGGCAAATATCAATCTTTAAAAATGTAAGATTTACAATCACACAATCTGCACAATTTGTCTCTCCGCTATATATACCTCAGATCTTGCAGAACTGCATTTGACTCCAAGCAAATGAGCAAAAGAAACGGGAAGAGTGTTATTCCATGAAAAAAAGGTGGGGGGGAGGAAGAGGCATAAAGGGTTGTATTCTTGGCTTAAGCTCATAAACCTGGGAGAGAGGGTAGATTCTCAAATCCATAGCCCTTCCATTTGGGTACCCAACAGAGTTCACCCATTCTAACTGCATGTACTACTGTAAACCCATAAATAGGTATCATCCAGAAATTTATAGAGAAATAAACAGTTTATAGAGCTTATGAACTTGTCCAGAGCCACATAGCTACAGAGTAGTGGACCAAAGATCAAACACAGAACTGTGGGGTTTTTTGAAATTTACTTTCCTTCTGCATTAAGTTATGATTTATACATAGTGTGAATTGTTTGGTTTTTTTGGATCAGTTGCTGGATATGTAGCTGAAAACTGAGCACAGAAGACAATGCAGTTTTCACCTGAAAAGAGAACAGTGTCAGCATGCAAAGCTTTACCTAGAGATGTCAGACTGGATGGAGGACCAATAGAGCCTAGAGCACAATGAAAGAGGAAGCAGCGGAAAAGGTGAAGAGTCCATAGAAAGGACACAAGGAAGGCATCAGAAATAAACTTCACCCATTTCCTAGTGTGTTAACCCTGAGTAGTATTATTCTCACTGCTTATTTCATAAGAGAGATAGGATCATCAGACACTGTGGTTTGCCCAGGACAACCTGGTTTATTCCTGTTGTTCCTGTGTGTTATAAAGTTTATGGTCACCCTATTTAGAAAGGAAAGATGTATATTGAAAAATAATCCATTAGAAAAAAACGCATCTCATGAAAAAAAGCCTTTTTAAGTTGAGTAATTGTAATTAAATGGTAGCCAAAAGTATTTTGTGCAGCTACCATTTTGGTAACCGTGCTGTTGACTCACTGGCTTATTACTTCCTAGAGAATCACTCCAGTTGGGATGACTGTTTTATGAAAAAGCTTTGAGCTCGTTAAAATTTTGTTATTTTCCTGTCAAACAGTGGACTCTTTAGTCTAGGCATATTGCCCAGTTTCCAAGGTAATCTTCCTCCATTAATCATACATTATTATATGAATGTCTATTTCACATTTAGAATGAATTTTCATTTATGCTTTCAAATATAAAATGAAATCTGTTGAAAGAATGGAAAATCATCACCTCTGGTTCTTAAATTTTAGTCCCCACTTACAAAGTAGGGACTAAAAGTGGTGAAATAAATATAGTCACAAGGTTTTAAAGATGAAATGGGCTGTAAAAAATCTCATTTAATTCCCTGCAAAATCTAGATAACTTTTCTAAGTTTGTCTGGATACTACATAGTTTATTATAAGACACTTAATACTTTGTCAAACTGTTAAAAAGACATGTCAGCTGTATCATGTAAAACAATTCCTTTGGCAGAGTCGAAAGTAAATTCTGATTTGCATGCCACCTTCCTTTGTACTTCCCACTCCTATTTCTTCCCAAAGTTAACATTTATGAAGGCAGAGTCATTTGCAGCAGCAACAAAGAATTTGAGTTCATAAAGCACTTTTGAAGTGGGACTAATTGTTTCCCACTGTGTGGTTATCGATTAAGAGTAATAGAATATGGCTATTGGGCATTTTGTTTGGTATGACATATCTCATCTGTTTGCCCATCAATTAAAGGCACCGTTCCTACCGATGATACTAATCAGCAAGAGTAACGATTTATACCCGCAAAAAGGTGCTTCTTCTAAAGCATGTGTATCTACCACAGAGATTGGTACATGACTGTCATTGAGTTCCAAAGGCTTTCTCAGGAAGAATGGAGAAAGCCTCAAATGGGGAAAGCCAGGTTCAAAGCAGGAAGAACTGTGACCTGCCCAAAAGGCTGGACCCCTGACCGTGGCCAGAAGTCAGTGTTATGATAGTGTTCAAAGAAGTATAGAGTGTCCAACCAGATGTATGAGTGCAAGTCGAAGTGCCCCAAGAAGTTTTAGCTGGACTTCCCTCATGTTTTCCATAGAACCAGGTTCTTCCCACATTTGCTTTTAATTTTAGTTTTTCAATTACAGTTTACTTTCAATATTATTTTGCATTGGTTTCAGCTGTACAGCATAGTGGTTAAACAATCATATACTTTACGAAGTGGTCCCCATGATATTTCCAGTACCCACCTGACACTCTAAACAGTTATTAGAATAGTATTGACTATATTTCCCTCTGCTGTACTTTGTATGTATCCCCTGATTATTTTGTAACTTCCAATTTTCACTTTTTAATCCCTTTACCTCTTTCTCTTGTTCCCCAACTGTCACTCCCCTCTGGCAACCACCAGTCCACTGTATCTACGAGACTGTTTTAATTTTGTTTGTTTATTTTGTTCTTAAGATTCCACATATAACTTAAATCATATGGTATTTGTCTTTCTCTGACTTATTTCACTGAGCATAATCAGGTACTTCTCACATTATAAAAATTAAACAGTCTAACAATAACAATATTGAGTACTTACTTACTATGCGTCAGATTCTTCATTACGTGAACTATCTCATTAGAAGGTCACAGGTACAGAAATAAATTTCTAGGCCCAAGGTGGAGCCACTCCTGCTGGGGTGCCACATAAGAAAACTCAAACTTAGATAATTTTTGTGTCCCTGTAATTGCTCCACTTGATCAGAAATGCAGTATATCCAGTCAGCCAATCCCCAAACACCAAGCCAATTTAGGGTTCTTATATATAATTTCTTGCTCCTTATTCATTTCCTATTATTCTCTTCCCTCTTCCTTATTCTCTCTCCTATCAGTTTCCTGCCTTGTCCTAGCCTGTTTTGCACAGTGGATAGAGCATTGGCCTGTGGACTGAAGAGCACCGGGTTCAATTTCAGCCAAGACCAGGTAACTCAGTTACTTGCAGGTTTGATTCCTGGCCCTGGAAGGGGCACATGCAGGAGGAAACCAATCAATATTTCTCTCTGTGTGTCTCTCCCCATCCCTTCCACTCTCTCTAAAAATCAATGGGAAAATATCCTTGGGTAAAGATTAACAACAACAACCAGAGCTGCCTGCCTTCTGCCCCATTTCCCAGTTCTCTGGACCCTTCAGAAGAGAGACTTCCCACCTCATGAAGTGTTAAATAAAGTTTCTTCTCATCACCTAAATTGTCTTCTTTTTTTTTTTCATTTTAACACAAGAGAGATCTGAGATGCATAATATTCCATTTTACAGATAAAGAGCTGACTATTTTTACACAGCAAGAGGGGAAATTTGAACTGAGGCTGTCTGACTCCAGAGCCAAGTAATACACTATATGAGAGTATACTATATTTATTCATCTTACCCAGAATTATATTCACAGTATTTGGCACAGAGTCTAGTACAAAATTAAATAAAGATCAACTGAATACATCAATGACGGAGGCAATATCTAAACCATAAAATACTTTAAGCAAACATGTTAGTTTCTCAAAAAACTTAACTATATAGTGTCAAAACTTTGCTTCTTTAAATAACTTAGGTCCACTAATGAGCAAGAAGAAAAAGATTAAACGTATAGTAACATGATATATCCGGCAGCCACCTCTAAGCCAGGAGTCAGAAACTTTTTCTGTAAAAGGCCAAATAATAAATATTTTAGGCTTTTCAGACAATACAGATCTCTGTAGCAACCACTCAATTCTGATATTGTAAGAAGAAGGCAGTCATAGATAATACATAAATTAATTAATATGATAAGTAACAGTTAATTTTTATTTATGAACACTAAAATTTGAATTTTATGTAATTTTCACAGATCATAAAATATTATCCTAAACAATGCAGAATTAATCTTCAGCTCTCAAACCATATATCCAGAAGCAAGGGAGTAGCTCAGAACTGGCATCCCGGCCATAGTTTGCTGGCCCTTGCTCTAAAGCATTCTAGCAAGTCTTCTTCCAAATAGTGAGAATTTGAAAGAGAATGGAGATGGAATTCCAAAATGAGTGAGATTCACCCAAATGTGCTGTGTTGTTTGTATTTTTATAAAATCACATAGAGAAAGTAGAGCCATTTAAGCCATGGTGTTGTGACAAATGAACAAGGTAAAGAGCAGGGAAGTAGTAAAAATAAGAGGACATATTCTGTTATCCAATTGACTAGTTGGAATATGTCATTCATAAGGCAATGAGAGCAACAAGAGGAC
This sequence comes from Myotis nattereri, assembly GCF_964212035.1. Taxonomy (NCBI): domain Eukaryota; kingdom Metazoa; phylum Chordata; class Mammalia; order Chiroptera; family Vespertilionidae; genus Myotis; species Myotis nattereri. Next base: position 42,458,435 of record NC_138086.1, on the reverse strand, counting down.
ACTTACATTTAAGCACCAGAAACGTACAGAAGCAGATTAGGTCAGAAAGATAGCACCAGTCATTCAAGGCCTTAGCTACAGCTCTCTCCTTCAGCTAAAATGGCAATTAAGCCCTAACTGGTTTGGCTCAGTGGATAGAGCATCACCCTGTGGACTGAAAGGTCTCAAATTCGATTCCAGTCAAGGGCATGTACCTTGGTTGTGGGCATATCCCCAGTAGGGGGTGTGCAGGAGGCAGCTGATCGATATTTCTAGCTCTCTATCCCTCTCCTTTCCTCTCTGTAAAAAATCAATAAAATATATTTAAAAAATAATAAAATAAGATGGCAATTAAATAATTCTTTAAAAAAGAGTAAGTTTTTTTTCTACATAAGCTGATGCAGATGCTTCATGCTCAGTCATTAAAATGTATCTAAATAGTTAAAATGTACATAAGAAGAGAGAAAACAGATCTGCATTTCTGTTTACCATCCATCCACACCAAAAGACTGAAGGTCTAACCAGATTTGTTTTTTTTTCCTCCTTTCAAAATAATTCCTGCTCCAGCTCAGAATGCTGAGTGGTGCCAGAGAAAACGGCACAACTGCGCCAGTGAGACAGATGCAAAACCTTTCGTCCTTCCTTGGCCAGATCCTGCTCCCTATCTTTATGAAAGAGCCACAGAGTTCTTCACCCTTCTCAAGGGCTAACCCACCCCCTCCCTCTCTCAGGCTTTCTTCCCTGTGGATGACCTTGTTGGTTTCACAGAGAAATTGAAGCTGTCAGAAAGGATAGCCTTCAACTTCCGACCCTCTGAGTGACAAACATCAGGATCTCAATTCACGCTCCTTTCAAGTCTCAGAAGCTGAAGGGTCCCTTTGTCTTGTTTCGGAGCCTCCACAGTGACCTCAGCCCATCTGCCCGCCCCATTGCATCTGGAACAAGGACTTTGTTCCATTTCTTGTTCTCTCTCTTCTGTAGATTAAAATGCCCCCTTTTTCCCTGCTTCTTCCACACAGCCTGTAAACACACCTGGCTCTTTTCCCCATTAAAAACAAATTCACAAACCCCAATCCTCTCCATCTGGTCCCAATTTGTTCACCATTATTTCACCAGAAGAATAGCTAAGGTTCTAATAAATGGAATATTTGCATTTGGCTTCTGTCATAATTTTGAATACTTTGAGGTTTGGAGGTGGAGTAATCGAAGCCACGGAAACCTATCTTTACCACCTTGCAGCGGTTCTCAATCTGTGGGTCACAACCATCAGAAAACACATATAGCATATCAGATGTTTACATGACGATTCATAACAGTAGCAAAATTACAGTTATGAAGTAGCAACGAAAATAATTTTATGGTTGGTGGTCACCACAACATGAGGAACTGTATTAAAGGGTCACGGCATTAGGAAGGTTGAGAACCACTGGGGGTTGATTGATTCTTACTAGATATAAATCCTCTAAAATTACATATAGCACCTCAATCTGTCTACCCTATTTAAATCATCTACACACTTGTATATAAAAGCCTAAGTGACCATTACGACCGAACAACCAGAATGACTGGTCAACCAGTCACTATGACACACACTGACCACCAGGGGGCAGACGCTCAAGGCAGGAGCTGCCCCCTGGTGGTCAGTGTGCTCCCACAGCCAACCTCCCACGGCCCCTCCCCCAAGCCGGCCAGCCCCCATCGGCCCTGGTGCTAAACCATTTATAGAGACCTGCTTCTGGGCAGAGCAGCTCCCTCCCTGAGATCTATTGAAAGTCAGCCCTCAACAGTGGTGGTGTGGTGATGAGGGAAGGAGGGGGAGGGGAGGCAGGGAATTGCACTGTGGCAGGGCACTGACAGGGCATGGGCGTCCAGGGTCTGTTACTTCCACACCTGGCCTGGCAACCATCACTTCCTCTCCCAACCCCGCCAAAGCCCTCAGGCCAGGGCTGGGATAGGGAACCAGGGTGGGTGGTGGCAGACACAGACCCTTTCCCAGGGGAGCTGAGGGCGGGCTCCCTCCTCGGGGCTGGCAGCCAATCTCCCGTGGTCCCTCCCCCATCCCTCCCCCGAGCTGGCCAACCTCCCGCAGTCCCTCCCCCCTCCACCCCAGGCAACAAATTCATGCACAAGGCCTCTAGTTCATAATATTGTCTGTACATCTACACTTCCTGTCTTGAACCTTAACACTCCAGCATGAATATATTTACCTTGTGATGCCAAGAGAAAGCTAAGGAAGTATTTATATTTGCAAATGGGAATTGTACATAGAATTGTCAATTTCCAATAATGGACAATTATATCAATGTGCCAAGAGAACACTAATTATGAACTAAGCATAAAATACATTCTGTGAATTGACCAATAAAACAATAAATTTTATTTATAAACATATAGTGAAGTAATTTTCCTTAAAATATAAAATGCAAAGGAAATTAGCAATAATTCTTTTATTCATAGGAGAAAGTTAACTATATCGTGTGTGAATAAAAAGTTAATGCATTATGCAAACTCTGCAGTATAAAGAGAAAAAGAAATCAGCCACCAGACACAGTGGATCTAATCAAGGCTTGTGAAATAATAGTTGTTTATATATAACTTCACCTCTGCCTCAGGAGTAGCCATTTCATTCTATAGAGGCAATATACTTTGCTAAAATAATCTGTTTACCATTATTGATCCAAAGGAATTAATAAAAATGCCATAGCCTTTAAAAATGTGCCTCAACAGTCACTAGATAATTTTTAGGTATATTTGACTTGTTACCCAATACATTACGCACTTAATGACTGCACATTCACTGAATGCATACTATGTGATTGGAATTTCTAAACCAATATTTTCATGTACTTGCAATTACTTTATGTCAAGTTCTTATTTTCTTTGATGTTGACTGAATGTCATCTCAATAGAAACCAGTGTAGTCAAAATGCCCTTGTGGTTAAAACATTAGGATCAGCCCAGCCAGCATGGCTCAGTGGTTTTTTTCTGACATGATAAAGGATACAGATGAATAGCCAGATGAAGAGATACATAGGGTGTGGTCCAGAAGGATTCCTACACAGGAGTTTTGTCTCCATGGAGTTGGGGTACACCAACCTCCTGACATGTAGAAGTGTTCACAAGTTTTCCAAACTTCATACTTTGGGGAATTTTATAGAAGCTTCATTGTAGGCTTGATGAGTCATTAACTCCACTTCCAACCCCTCTCCCTTCTCTTGAGGATGGGAAGCTAAAAGTCCCAAGCTTCTAATCATGGCTTGGTTTTTCTTGGGCAGAAGCCCACCTAAATGGTCTTATTCCAACAAAGCCACTGCTATCACTCAGGAAATTCCAAGGGAGTTAGGAGATCAATGTCAGAAGTCGGGCTCAAAGATCAAATATTAGAAGAAAAGTTGTTCCTAGTGCTCTTGTCACTGAGGAATTACACGGGTTTTAGGAGCTCTGTGTCAAGAACCAGGGGCAGAGAATATATTATATATATTATTTTACATGTGCCTAAACACATCATTTTTAAGTCCTAGATCCATCAGCTAACATTATACAATTCATAACTACAGCTTCAAAATTAACAGGTAAAGAAAACTTCTGTTCCTGGCACTATGCAAATGAGTTTTTCCTTTAATTGCATCCATTCTCACCATTTTTTGTCTTGAAAACTATAGTACTTTTTAATTTAAAAAATAAGTTATTTAAGTTAACAGTGATGGGTGTATTATCTTAAAATTACACATAAATATTTAATTTTCTCAGTTTTAATCACCAATACAGCTAATATAGATGGATGTCTTACACATAAACTAAAGTTCTTTGGAGTCCTCAATAATTTTTTAGAGTAAATAGGGGCTTTGAGAAAAAAAAAGGGGGGGAACCACAGATGTACAACATGTATAATCTACTCTATTCTTACTCTTAATATTCTTTGTATTTAGTTTATTGGCCCTTATCATTTTTGATATCTGTTTACCTTGAAAAATCTAAGACAGTAAAAAGTCTTTTGATTCTTACTTTTGAACAGACAAATTCGTTTCTGTCTATCATTCTATCTTAGCGAATGGTACATCAGATGGTGTTATTCACAGACAGATTCATGGGATCTGTTCTGAACAACAATGCTTTATCTGTAACACACCGTGCCATCATGGACGTCTGGGAGCTTTGTTGTGAAAGAAAGAACTTCTGTATGTCTGAGAGTTTCCATGTTGCTGTTATGCAGGATGATGAATTATCTTTAAACTAGTTAGACTCTCAGCATCTTAGACCCCATAGTGGGCTTTCCACAGGTCCAGTTGGAACTAAAGATGGGCCCAGAACATCCATGTGCCCTTCCTGGAGTCTGGCATCGGTGGCTCAGCACACGGGTATTCCTTCACCTTGCAGCAGCTGCCAGCCTCTTCTTTTTGAGACATCCTCTCCCCTTTTGATTGTCCCACTGCACCCTTCTGGTTCTCCTCTGTCTTTAATTACAACTGGCCATTCCTTAAACAAAGGTTTTTCAGTGATTTATCCTCCACCCTTCTACGATTCATCCCACAGGATGAGAACTTCCACACCCAAGGGCACAGGTATCAGCTATGTACACACCACTCTCACATCACAAGTCCAACCTTCGCTTTGCTCATGAGCGCAGGACCCTCAGTTTCCAATAGAAGGCTAAGTAACTCCAAATGCAGATATTGCTAGCTCCCCTCATAGCATACGGCACCAAGCTTGTTACTTTTCCCACAAACAACACAGTGCAAAGTTGTTCCTCTCCTATTCCACGGGTTCTCCACTACAGGAGACTTTGCTCCCTAGGGGACATTTGCCAATGTCCAGAGACATTTTTGGTTGTCACAACTAGGGAAGGAGTTGCTACTGGCATCTAGCGGGTAGGGCCACTGATGCTGTGAAGTATCCTACAAGGCACAGGGCAGCACCCACAACAGGGAATTGTCTGCCCCAAATGTTAATAGTGCTGAATTGAGACACTGCTTTATTCCCATCACTAAAATCAATAAAAGCATATCCTTGGGTGAGGATTTTTTTAAAAAAAGGCATGAGAGCAGAAATAGCATTTTGGTGTGAAAGGCATCTTAGCAGATTGCTGCATTTATACCTCAGCCCCATCTTTGGAAGAGCAGATGGGAGGGCGGCAGATGCCTGCTCCTTGTCTCAAACTGGTGAGAGGGAATTCCCAGGGATCATCAGAATGATGTGTCCCCTGTACACCTGAAACTAACACAATATTACATTTCAACTGTAATTGAAAAGTAAAAATTAAAAATATGTGGTTCTTTTATTTTTAATAAAAATTATAGATATTTAAGATGTACAATGTGATGGTTTGATATACATATACATAGTGAAATGATTGCTACAGTCAAGCTAACATATTCAGCTCCTCACATAGTTATCATTTTTGTGTATAATGAGAGCACCTGAAATACTTTATTTTTTTAACATTTTTATTGATTTCAGAGATTAAGGGAAAGGGAGAGACAGAAACATCAGTGATGAGAGACAATCATTGATCGGATGCCTCCTGCATATCCCCCACTGGGGATCGAGCCCACAATCCAAGCATGTGCCCTAACTGGGAATCGAACCCTGGCCGCCTGGTTCATAGGTCAATGCTCAACCACTGAGCCATGCCGGCTGGGCTGACATCTTGTTTGACTTTACTCAAACAGGGTTGAGGTGGGCTTCCTAAGAGCTTTGGAAGCAGCATATGCTGCTGAGTTAGGATAAATGTGCTCTCCTAGAGCCCTACTGGGCCTAGAAATGTGTTTGTGCTGCCAGTGGACCAGATGAGGGTCAGTCAACAGGTTGGTGGTATTAAGAGACTATCACAGCTACCTGTGATGAGCCCTCAGCTGACAAATTCTCAAGGTGGGCCCAGGAATTGCTCACAGTGTCAGAGGAAGTAAGTGGCCAGCTGAAATAGGGAAACATCTGCAGTGAGGAAACTATTGGAGAGAAACTCCTGGATATGTAAGGTCTCTAAGGACCCCACAAAAGTGCCAACAAGAGAATCAGCTTTAATCATGTCAGGTGGCAAGAGAGCAGAGTCATGTAATACTGGCAGCAAAGAAGTAAGAACTACTTTATCTCCCTTTTCTCTCTTCCCTCACCACTGGTTTAACATATTAAAGGAAGGAAAAAAGCGTTAGGAGTGAATCTGCCAGCAGCCTTTGCAAAGAAGGCCCCAGCTTGGCAAGGGGTGGTAGGAGAAGGTTTTAAATTATATTCTGAGTTATGTTATTATTTGACTGTACATTATCATTGTTGAATTGAGACACGTTATTTAAAGCAACTCTACTTCTTCCTCTAACCTAAGGATGAACGGAAACGTGAAGTCGGCCTGAGTTTGTATCCAGAGGTAGGGAGAATACTGTCCCTACTGAGCAGTATTGAAAGATCACTGGGACACGGTCCTTTTAATGGGTTTCCTTTTATTACAGTTACAGTGCTTGTATGTACATTGACTCCAAAGGTGTGGGCAAACCTAGACTTAAATTGAAGGGTCTGGCACCAGTCCACCCAACAATATGAATGAACTCAATAGGGGAAAAATAAAGAAGAGAACAGGGGAATGCCATGTACTTATGGGAGTCATTGAGCAACTCCTAGAGCAGGGGAGTGTAAAACACTAAGAAGATTCGGACCTCACCCAAGTTAGAACACCCAGTGTCTCTAGCTCCTGTCTCTCCCTCACTCTGTATGCAGCCACCCAGCCTCAACTAGTCTACGTCCACAGTATTTTTCAGCTGCTTCTCTCCATCCCCAGTGCTCAAGTTATTGTATTGTGTACTGTGAATTTGCTAAGAAAATAGATTTCAGATGCTGTCATCACACACAAAAATATAATTATGTGAGATGAATATTTTAGTTAGCTTGACTGTAGTAATTAGTTCGCTATGTATATGCATATCCAACCATCATGTTGTACACCTTAAATATATTCAATTTTTAGTTAGAAAATAAAAGAGCTATATTCTTTTTAATTTTACGTTTATAATTGTATTTTTCTTTTTTTTCTTTTTTTATTGCTTAAAGTATTACAAAGGGTATTACATATGTGTCCTTTTTTCCCCCCCGCCCTTGACAGTCCCCTGGCCTCCCCTACCCCCCAGTGTCTTATGTCCATTGGTTATGCTTATATGCATGCATACAAGTCCTTCGGTTGATCTCTTACCCCCTATAATTGTATTTTTCAATTGCAGCTGACATTCAATATTATGTTAGTTTCAGGTGTACAGCATAGTGGTTAGATACTTATATAGCTCACGTAGTGATCCCCCCCCCCCAATAAATCCAGTACCTACATGACATCATATATAACCATTACAATAATATTTACAATATATTCCCTGTGTCTATTTTGTAACTGCTAATTTGTACTTCTTAATCCCTTCACCTTTTCACGCAGCCCCCTAACCCCCTCCCACCAGGCAAACATCCAAATGTTCTCTGTACCTATGAGTTTGTTTCTGTTTCGTTGGCTCATTAATTTGTTTTTTTAGATTCTACATATAAGTGAAATCATATGGTATTTGTATTTGTATGACTTATTTCACTTAACATAATACCTTCTACGTTCATCTATGTTGTTGCAAATGGCAAGAAATGGAAGCAACCTAAGCATCCATTGATAGATGGTTGGATAAAGAAGAAGTGAATATATATATATATATATATATATATATATATATATATATATTATTTGGCTACACACACACACACACACACACACACAGTCCTATTATTCTGGACTACCATTGCTTAAGTAGATAATGCATTTTCTTCTCATTATGCTATTTCTCATATTTTGACTTCAATCTCAAATACTCTTTCCCCAACCCTCCCTTCCACTTTCCTCCTCCCTCCTGCTTTTGAAACTCTACTCATTGTTCTAGGTCCAGCTTCTATTAGAGTTCTGTGAAGCATTATCTTGCCTCCCAGTCAGAATTACCACTCCTTCCTCTGCTGGTTTTTTTAAAATATACTTTTTATTGATTTCAGAGAGGAAGGAAGAGGGAGAGATAGAAACATTAATGATGAGAGAGAATCATTGATTGGCTGCCTCCTGCACACTCCCTACCGGGGATCAAGCCCACAACCCAGGCATGTGCCCTTGACCGGAATCGAACCTGGGACCCTGCAGTCCACAGGCCGACGCTCTATCCACTGAGCAAAACTGTGCAGGGCCTCTGGTAATTTTTTTAAAATATATTTTTATTGATTTCAGAGAGGAACGAAGAGGGAGAGATAGAAACATCAATGGTGAGAGAGAATCATTGATTGGTTGCCTCCTGCACACCCCCTAATGGGGATTGAGCCCACAACCCAGGCATGTGCCCTTGACTGGAATTGAACCCAGGACCCTTCAGTCCGCAGGCTGACGCTCTATCCACTGAGCCAAACCAGTTAGGGCTCTGCTAATTTTTTTTTTACTGCACTTATTTATAGCACTTATTTCCATTCTAACCTATAATAAATCACTTTTGTTTGTCTGTATCCCCTCACAGTTAGTAAATCTCTTGAGAGCTTACCTATAATAGACCATCATCAGCTATCTGTTGAACTGAATTAAATGCTACTGACCAAAGCAGTTTCCTCCACACTCTTAATCTTCCTATAATACACTATTCTCAGTTTTATTACCTACTGGTCCCTCTTGTTTCAGCTGAAATGACTTAGAAAAAGTAACAGGTTCTTTTGTAAAAAAAAAAAAAAAAAAAATCAGGACTAATTTTTAAAATATACAGAGATGAAACAGAATAAAAAGTGTACATTTTTTAGTCAAATACTGTTAAATGAATGTCTAAGAACAGTGATTTCTTTATTTCAAGCAAAGATCTGTTTGTAGGAAAAATCACCTTAAGAATAAATTATCCAAACTTGGTTTCAATGATAACTAATAATTCAGTTTTTTTGTTTGTTTTTGTTTTGTTTTTAAATGTATGCTGCAGGTGTCATCCTTTTGCATGGATTTGGGCAAAGATGATGAAATAGAAAAACTCAGTGATTTTAGAATTCCAAAAGCCTTATGATCTACAGCCTATTTCATACATGCTATTTTCAGTCTACTCCAGCAGAATTAATCACTCTCTCCTATTGGCAAGCATAGAACTAATCTCATCGTCTTAGAGTTCTGTGTCCTTTTATGTACTGAATATTGGATGCCTTAAGAACAAAGATTGTCAGTTACATTTGTACCCTTAGCACAGTGATTAGCATTTTATAAAAACTCAGTAAACATGTGCTAATTAAATAAAATAACAAAAGGATGATTATAAGGTTTAACAGCAACCTGGTATGATAAAAAGAAGAGGAGTTTGGAGTCATAAAATTGAATATAAATCTTTCTTCACATTTTAGAAAGCATTTTTATGCACATAGCCCAGGAATCCTATGAAGTAATATGGTAGCCATTAGCACTTTTGGCAAAACATTTCTATCTCTCCTCTATACTTATAATAGAACTAGAAGCCTGGTGCACAAATTTATGCACATGGGTGGGGGGGACTGGTGCATGAATTCATGGGAAGTTGACCAGCACAGGGACCATGGGAGGTTGGCCGTGGGCCCCCAGGAGGAAACTGGCCCTCGGCTCCCCTGGGAAAGGCTCTGCATCTGCCACCACCCACCGCTGGTTCTCTTCCCAGCCCAGGCCCAAAGGGCCTGGTGGGGTTGAGAGAGGGGGTGACAGTCACCGGGCTGAGCATGGAAGGAACAGACACCGGATGCCAATGCCACTGTTGGCTCCCAGCCACTGTGTGGTTCCCCGCCTCCACTCCTCCTCCTTCCCTCACCACTGTGCCACCACCTCAGTGGGTGGGTGGTCCCCGGGGAAGGGGAAGAATGGGAGCGAGACAAGTCCTGTGTAGAGGGGCTGACTTTCAATAGATCACAGCGAGGGAGCTGCCCTTTTATGTATGAAACCCCGACCAAGAAGCAGGCCTCTATGAATGCTTTAGAACCAGGGGCTGATGAGGGCCAGCTGGCCTGAGGAAGGGACTAGGGGAGGTTGGCTGTGAGAGCACACTGACCACCAGGGAGCAGCTACTGCATTGAGCATCTGCCGCCAGGTGGCCAGTGCGCATTATAGCAACTGGTCGACTGGTTGTTCCAGTTATTCTGGTCATTCGGTTGTAATGGTCTTTTGGAGATATATATATATATATATATATATATATATATATATATATATATATATTAGTAGATTGAATTTCCTGTTCTCCCCTCTAGTGTTTGAGTAGAACCATGTGAGCAGCCAGTGAGTTGAATATGCAAGTGATATCGTCATCTCTAGACTAGAGCACTTAATTGGCAATGGGAGATTGGTTAGGCCTCTCTTTTTCTTCTGGCATAGATACAGGCATCACTCAATATGCTCTGTCAGCTTGGTCCCTGAGTGACAAAAACAATCCCACCCCCTCCTGCCAATCTTTCTTGGACATGTTGCTTAAGTTAGCAAAATTTTTAAAAGGTTCATTAAAGCCACTGAGTTTTGTCCATCATTTGTTAGCACAAAATAATTAATTCTATCTGATTGATACAGGTAGGCAAAACAATAATTTGGTCTACACCTTTGATAGATAGCAAAACCCAGATGCAGAGAAACTAATGGACATTTTTGAGATTGTCTTAGTTAATAGCTAGTAGCAGAAATGGAATTCACCACTACATTTTCTGACTGTAGATGTTGGGCATTTGTACATCAATTTGAAATGGAAAATATTTTTAAATACATTAACTTAATTGAACATGTATGTATATGTGTGTATATATATACACAGTATACATAATTTTAGAGAAAATGTAGGAGAAAATTGAAGTAATCAAAATAATAAATTCCAGTATTATACTACTATATTGTTCAGTTTTAGTCTTCGTTAGTGAAAAGTTTTTTGTTTTTTGTTGTTTTTTTGTTTGTTTTAATTTTTTTTTATATTTTTTTATTGATTTTTTACAGAGAGGAAGGGAAAGAGATAGAGAGTTAGAAACATCGATGAGAGAGAAACATCGATCAGCTGCCTCCTGCACATCTCCTACTGGGGATGTGCCCGCAACCCATGTACATGCCCTTGACCGGAATCGAACCTGGGACCTTTCAGTCCGCAAGCCGACGCTCTATCCACTGAGCCAGACCGGTTTCGGCTGTTAGTGAAAAGTTTTAAATTTATTTTAAAAGCTAAAATTGTTTATAGTTCTAATTTCTAGAATTTTAGAATTGTTTACATTTACCAACTATTTTGAGTTTTTTAAATTATCTCTTTAATTAGAAAAAAAGATACGTGCAACCTATAGAAAATTTTTATGAGTTTATTTGAGCCAAAATGCTCTGGAGAATGGCAGTTACACAGCTTATTTTTATACATTCAAATAAAAGGAGGAGACATAATGAGGGTTACATGAAATCCATTTGTGGTAGATTGGGTGGAGGGGGGCGCAGGTAGGAGAAGCATAGCAGAAAATCTCTGGAATTAGATAAAAAGGCAAAAGAGGGAAACACTTCTTTTATATCAGTGGGTACAGGATAGTTAATATTAACATTTACGGCACAAAGAGGTGGTGTGCTAGGAACAAGAAAACAATGAGGGGTATTGTGGGTTTATGCTCTGGTGCTACCCTGGTGCCTTAAGGGGTCTGGAAAAGATGACTCTGACATCTAACAAGTATGGTATATTAGGTGCAAAAAGACAGTAGACAAGCTCACTTAAGGCAAAGATTGACCTTTGTCAAGGAAGCTAGAGGTCCTGGATGTGACTACCTGCTATGACTCGTTTTTAATTAGGAATTGTTATGTTCAGAACATCCTGTATGGTCACTTTAGGTCTCTGAGTTTATAAAGCCTGCCAGGCAGGATTCCCCTGAGCTTGGCAGGTTGAGTATGTGGCCAATTTTTGGTACACAACTTAGAAAATGAAATGGATTTCCAAGTAAGCTGGATATTAATGAGAGAAAAAAAAGAAAAAAAAAAGCAAAAGAAGACTCAGAAATTGTTGAATATATTCAGCTGGGAAGTAGAGGCCTGTTTGCCTCACCAGGAAGTTACAGCCTCACAGCCTAATAAATCAGGGCATTGTCCCTCCAAGGGGATTAACACCCCTTTCTTCTGGGCTGTATGTGGGGAGCAGATAGCAGGGGTGAGATAAGGACATGAGCAATAAAGTCAAAATGGCACAGGGGGAGGTGCAGACCACAGAGGACTGTCAGTCTAACCCGGGAAAGGGAACGTTCATCAGGGGTGGACCCATCAGAAGCCTGCAAAATCTGGGGAAGTTAATTGGTTATTTTGAAAAAGCTTCTGGACAAACCTGAGAATACATAATATATATAATTCCAGGTAAAGAAAGAATCTCTCTCTCTCTCTCTCTCTCTCTCTCTCTCTCTCTCTCTCTCTCTCTCCTGTCATAACCTGCACTCACCCATGGGTTCTGACATTCTCTCCATAGACAAGTGGCCCTAGAAGCTGCATGGCTAATGGCCATACCAACCCCACACGCAGACTCCAGGCAGAAGCCTGGGTACAGCAGCCAAGCAAGGATTGCAGCAGGAACACAAGCTAAGCTAGCCAGATGCTGGATTGGGACTAAGCTTTAATATGGCACAGAACCCCTGGTTATTGACTCTGTTTCTTGCTCTGATTTTCTATGGTGATACCGACAGAGATGGGACATTGGGGAACTCCTGTAATATTGCTTCTCAAATAAATCCTCCTCCTTTATGGGTCCTTGGAAATGTTTTTCCTCATGACACTGCAAGAACCCCACATCCACTGGCAACACAGGTACTTTCCAGTAATTAGACATCTTATAATTATATATTCTTGTCAAAGTCAAATGTATTTTTAGAATTATTACAAAAAATACTGAGAAATATTTTCTATGTTTATGATGGTTAAACTGAGTTATATGGGAATTTTAAATGAAAATGGGCTTTTGTGCTTCTGTTATATAATCTCAGAACTTGCATTTTTGTTGCTGAAATTCAGAATGCTTTTCCTTACTCTCATTCACTGTGATGAATAAGATGTAAACAAACTCATCTTTCTCTTGAGTCATAACAAATATTTTCAAAAGTGTTAACTGAGTATCATTTATCTTGTGCTGTGTAGGCTACCATGAATGTCCTCCCTTTTCTCACCAACATTTCTATTTTCAGAGAACTTAAAGCATCCCCTCTAGTTTTGATCTTATTCTTCAAGGACAGTATACAAAAGAACTGGGGAACAATATACATTGTTGAGAAGCCATTTAAATTCAAAAATAGCCACATACACAAAAGTTGAAAGCCTGGGTGGTTTTCAAGATTATTGTATTCTGATGCAAAATTTGACTACTTAATGATTTGGGATCATTTGCTAAAGTAACTATTCAGATGCCTCAGAGAAAAATATTATCTCCAAAACAATAATTATCTAATAAGTGATTTAAATTTTCTGCGTTGTCATCCCCAGAAATACCAGTTTCAGAAAAGGAAAACACTACAAAAAGACAATAGGCTGAATCTCTGTAAAGGATCTCTGATTGAAAGCAACAGAAAAGAACCCTATTAACTTTAAGACAATTAAATCCACTGAAAGGATACTGAGCACCTCACAGAAACCTAAGGAAAAGTTAAATTCCTGAAAACAAGAAAGGCTAGTTTGGAGGGGAAGGGGGGATTCACCCAGCCTGTAACAAAAGGAGTGTTTCTTCAGGCCACCACCAGAAAGAACTGACTCCAAATATTTTCTGTTCTTATGACAAGGTCCACAAGAAAGAATCTGATTCTTTTAGCGTCATTCACATGCACAAACCCTGGCCAGAGAAGGGCTGTGGCTCTTCCATTGACTGTTCCCTGTCCCCCCAAGAGTAAAGACTGCTTTTCTAGGGGCCAATTGGCATGTTGTTAGCAAAATAAGAGGCAATAGATGCTGAGCATTCAAAAATCAGCTGCCCACCTGTTTTAGGGTCTAATTTTGTAAGATGAGCTCTTGGGGGCTTTGCTATGCTCCTGTCTCTATCTTTCTTATATTCCAACAAAGTTTTGGAAAATAAGACAGGATAACAGAAAATTTTCACAGACCCTGCTTCCTAAGATTCCATCTTTAGAATTCTGCCATAGTTAACCAAAGGTATGATGCATAGTGAAGTCTTCTTTCTACTGGATCAATTTATCTCGCTGGGATCCTATGTGAGGAAGCACCTTAGCTACTGGCAACGATCCTATTTCCAAACAAATTCACTAAGGAACTGGGAGTTAGGATGTCAGCACAGGAAATAGGGGGGCCACAATTAACCCCATAACAGTGAGATTCTGGCCTCATGACGAAGCAAGGTTATTGTGGTTTTTGTTACCCAGCTTATAGCAGCTAAGCTGTTCTGACAGCAAAAGATCCGTGGCTTCCTGCACTCTATGTTTTTGATGGGACATAGGCCATGTATGAACATTTTACTCTGTATAGCATTCCCACTTTACCCATCAGCTGCCCTCATACAACACTTTGCTGGTAGACATGTACAGGTACCCCTAACTGCACCAGTTAAAAGCAGAGATAATAGCTTAGGACTAGACTGGGGGGGAGGGGGGAAGTATTGAAATGGTTAGCGGCTGAGAGGAACCTGACCTCCTGCATATGAAAAATGTCTCATTTCCAACTGCCACAGTACGACACAGGCTTCAGTTCCTCACTATATTCAGATACAAAAACTGCAGGCCATCTCCGCCACCAGAGAAACAACAGGCTTCTCTCATCATTATGCTAGTGAAATAAGTGTGACAGAGAAAGACAAATACCATATGATCTCAGTTACATGTAGAATCTAAGAAAACAAACAAATCAAAACAAAACAAACAAATAAACCAAGCTCGTAGTTACAGAGAACAGATTGGTGGCTGCCAGAGGAGAGGGGGGATGGTAGGGGAATGAAATGGGTGAAGGGAATTAAAAGGTACAAACTTCTAGTTATAAAATAATGTCATGAGGATGTAATGGCCACTATAGTTAATAATACTGTATTGCATATTTCAAAGTTGCAAAAGAGTAAATCTTAAAAGTCCCATCACAAGAAAAAAAAATTTTAAAACTATGTATGGTAATGAATGATAACTAGACTTATTGTGGGGATCATTTCACAATATATACAAATATTAAATCATGCTCAATACTTAAAACTAGTATAATGTTACATGTCACTTATAGCTCATTAAAAATACAAGGGACATCAGAGAATAGATAGAAAGCATTTTCTTGGCTAGGACTTAATATTGGAAATATCACCCCTAATTGATGTATAAATTGAATACAAAACATATCAGAACATTTTTAAAAAGAAAAAGAAAGCACTTTGTTATATTGCCTACTCCTCACACATCAGTCGAAGCATGGAGGTCTTGTCCTGAGAGGTGACCTACATCTACTCAGATCACCTCCTTAGAAACTTTCCTCTGAGAGATCTGTCATCCCCGAATGCCACGCCCCTTTTATCTCACAACCACTGAGAACACAGGATCTGAGGAAAGACAGGGGAATAAGGTTGATAGCAACCAAGGACAGAGGAGAAGGAGATGAGGAACTGGGACTTTAGGTTTTATTTTAAAACTAGAGGCCCAGTACACAGATTTGTGCACTGGTGAGGTTCCTCAGCCCGGCCTACAGACATCCCCCGAGGGGTCCCGGATTGCAAGAGGGCACAGGCCAGGCCAAGGGACCCCACTGGTGCATAAGCAGGGCCAGGGAGGGACTGTGGGAAGGCTCTAGGGCATGTCTGGCCCATCTCGCCCAATCCCAATCAGCCAGACCCCAGCAGCAAGTTAACCTACCAGTTGGAGCATCTGCCCCCTCATGGTCAGTGTGTGTCATAGCTACCAGTTGAGCAGTCGAACGGTAGCTTAGGCTTTTATATATATACTAGAGGCCCGGTGCACAAAAATTTGTGCACTCGGGGGTGAGGAGGAGCCCCTCAGCCTGGTCTGTGCCCTCTTGCAGTCTGGGACCCCTCGGGGGATGACCACCTGCTGGCTTAGGCCTGCTCCCTGGGGGATTGGGCCTAAGCTGGCAATCAGACATCCCTCTGGCAGCCCGGCAGCCCTCGGGGGATGTCCATTTGCCAGCGGGGAGCAGACCTAAGCTGCAGTCGGACATCCTTAGGGCTGCTGAGGAGGCAGAAGAGGCTCCCACCACCACCGCTGTACTGGCAGCCATCAGCCTGGCTTGTGGCTGAGAAGAGCTCCCCCATGTGGGAGCACACTGACCACCAGAGGGCAGCTCCTGCATTGAGCGTCTGCCCCCTGGTGGTCAGTGTATGTCATAGTGACCAGTCATCCCCAGTCTTTCTGCTGTTAAGGTCAGTTTTCATATTACCCTTTTACTATATAGGATAGAGGCCTGGTGCACGGGTGGGGGCCGGCTGGTTTGCCCTGAAGGGTGTCCCGGATCAGGGTGGGTGTCCCGCTTGTGTGCCTGGCCAGACTGGGTGAGGGGCTGATGGCTGTTTGCAGCTGGTCATGCCCCCTTCAGGGTGGGGGTCCCCACTGGGGTGCCTGGCCAGCCTGGATGAGGGGCTGAGGGCCGTTTTCAGGCTGGCCTGTGACTGAAGCTCCCAGCCTCTCCTTGTTTTCTTTTTTTTTATTCTGGGATTTATTTACCTTCTATAATTGAAACTCTGTTGCTGTCACTGGTGCTCCCAGCTCTGAGACTGAGGCTGGCTGAAAGCAGGTATCTGGGGTTTGTTTAGCTTCTAAAATTGAAACTTTGTTGCTTTCGGATCTTAGAGCAGGCCGTGGCAGGCGGGGAACCTTGGCTTCCTCCATCACTGGAGCAAGCAAGCCTCATGTTCGCTTCAGCTGCATGGCTGCTGGCCTCCATCTCTGTTGGCAGTTAATTTGCATATCACCCTGATTAGCCAATGGGAAGCGTAGTGGAGGTATGGTTAATTACCTTTTTTGTCTTTTATTAGATAGGACAGAAGATATGCAAATAAACAAAAATATAAAACGTATGTGGAAAATATTAACAAATGCTAATTCTAAGCAGTGTGTACATTGGTTTCTGTTATATAATCTTCACATTTTGCCTACATGCTTGAAATGTTTTATATTAAATTTTAAAAATATTTATTTAAAATAAAAAGTAGGTCCTGGTCAAATTGGGACATGGACGTGAACACCACACTAATGCTTTAGACAGGGTCTAAAATAACAGTCCCTCAGTGAAGGTTTGCTAAGAAAGAAAGACCGTCTCGAGACTGTGAAAACTCTCACAGTTGAGTGAAGAATGGAATGAAAAAGGAAGAGAAATGAAGGTTAGGGAAAAAGTAAAAAGGCCACCCCTATAATTATGGTAGAAGGAGACAAGATCTGAGGCATGGTGAGGACAGAGGGAACTGAGAGAATAGAGTGAAGGTGAGACATTTCCGGCAGTAGGTGTCATGTGACTTTGTGAGGGATTATCAAGGACAGGAGTAGGCAGAAAAATTGAATATAATCCCAAACTTCCCAGGGTAGTTGATTAAAATGACATAAAACCAAGGAGAAAGTGGACCAGGCCTGGAAGAAAAGGGTTCCAATTCAATTTGGTGCTCCAATATAGAAGTGCTGAGTGTATTGAAAGTGAGATGTCCCTGGGCAATTAGAAGTGAAGGCCTAGAGCTCTAGAGAAAGATCAGAGCTGAAGACAGACCATCCAGGGTCTTCTACACAGATGTGACCATTAAGGCTGTGAAGCTAAATATGGCTGCTTAACAAAGGGCAGGGAACAAAAAGAGCAGGATGACACATAATGCGAAAAACATGTTTGGGAGTCTAACTATACATTACAGTTAAGAACTACCTGTCCCATGTAAACACAGCCTCAGCAAGGCAAGTCCCAGGACCTTGAATACATCCTAACGGAGTCAGGGCAGGAGATTTAGCTGTGTACCTGTGATGATGCAGGAACAAACTCTAAGTATTTAATAGAATCTTACTCTTCCCTCACAACAGCTCTCCAAGGAGATATTATGATGCCAGTTTTATAAAAGAGGGACCTGAAGCTCAGAGGTAGGAAGGAATTTACCCAAGTTCACATATCTAACAAATGACAGAGCTGGGATTCAAATCCACATTTGAATGATTCCAAAGCCAATAGTCAAGAAGCAATCCATCTGGGGAGCAATTTACATGTGCCTAATAGGTACTATCTTTTAAAAAGACATGGAATAATTCAAGTGAGCTAAACGCCTTATAGCATGGTTGAGAGTACTTTAATATTACTTCAAAAAAAAGCACTTATTTGGACTTAAATTGAGTCTTTCTATGACTTAGTGATTTTTTTCTATGTTGATTTTGTTTTGGTTTGCTTTTGTTTTTGCTGAGGAAATGGATACAAAGAATTTATGCATTTGACCCAGATATTTGTTTCCCTAACAAGGGAATTAGGGTAAAACATTTGTTTCAAATTCATTTTTCTTCCATCTGAAGTAGTGCTTAGTTAAAAGAAATATGTTAGCAGCAACTTCAGTGCTGGCTCTGTGCAGGCCAGTTGCACGTAAGTAAGTGATGCATTAAAAAGTGAAAACTAATGTCCCTGAATGAGGAGGAGCAGTGGAAGAACAGTAGTATAGCCTGATCTTAAGCTGTGCTCAGAGAGGTTATCATCCACTTTAACACCATACACACTCTGCGATCGTTGGCACAGAGGGGAGTTGAGAAACATGCCTTAGAAATAGCAAGGTTGCTAATAAGTCCTGTCTGTCACAAACAGAACCCACGAGTGTCTGGGCCTACGCCTGCAATTCCCACTTACAATTTGAGTTTCAACCCATTCCAAATGATTCACGGACATCTCATAACCAGGGGAGTGAGTTTCTTTAACATTGGGTGTAAAACAAAAAACAAAGTAAAAATCAATGCCATTGATACCTTTCTGCCAATAGACAAGCTACGCCAAGGATCAAGGCTTCTAAAAGCTTAAAAGATAACAGAATGAGTTAAGTTACAAATATGTACTTGGTTCATGTTACTGCCAAGAGGTGGGGTAATACTGAGCCAGTCCAAGCTCTCCACATTAGCACTCAACAGTAACATTTTTTAAAAATCCCAGATTCAACAGAGTCCACCAAAAGATGTCTTTTAAAAAATCAGTCACACTTGGGGGGGGGGGGTGAGTGGGTAGAAAGAGATTAATCAAAGAACTTGTATGCATATATGCATAACCCATGAACACAAATAATAGTATGGTGAAGGCCTGGGATGGGGGGTCAGGTGCAGGGTAGAAGGGGTCAATAGGGAAAAAAAGAGAACATCTGTAATACTTTCAACAATAAAGATACTTTAAAAATTAGCCACACTCTTTGAAAATGGCTTAGTATTGTATTGTCCTAAGTATCCTGAAATATTGTGTCATCTGTATTGTTCAAGAAAACTATAACCCTCACCCAAACCATGTATAGAATACATTTTGCATACAGAAGCAGAAAACATCCTGGACCTTGGTCATTGACCTTGAAAGAGGGAAATTACCAAGAAACTAAGGTACCAGTGGATTGCTGCAAATATATATTTGTTTACGGCCATTCTGGGTGAGCCTCATCAGATAGCAGACCACTAAATATTTAAAGGACATGGGACGGACCTGGCAGAAGACTATAAGATTGAATTGTTACCAGCACAACCTTAGTAAAGTACACAGATCTTTCCAGACAAGCTAAAGAACTATGCAAACGCCAAGTCACTCTTCTCTCTCATCTGGTGTGAAAGTGATAAACAGACTGAAAATCAACCTCATGTTGATTCCTCGCTTTAATGCACTGACTTGTTAATCGAATAGCTTAGTTTTATGGGGCAGCTATTTCAAATCAAGAGTCGCACTCCACAAATCCATATTTTACAATACCAACTGTGCAACCTATATAAACAACTATGGGAAGCACATGAATCAATGAGACCCATGAATAAACAAGCCCATGTGGCAGTAGAGTACGGTTGAAAAAAAAGGAAACAGTTGTTGAAAAAAAATCACTCTGTTTAGGGGAATTTATATGCAGTCCTCCCTTCTGTAATAGCTTTGAAAATTGGAAGCAGAAGATATAATAAATTACTAAAATAGTAAGTATTCCTTTTGATATTTTACATAATTGTGTATATTCCTTTTGGTTTAAACCTCTCATTCTTATAAATGCTGACTCAAATCAAAAGAAGTAGTGACACATTTGAGGTGCTTTGCAGAGCTTATTTTACTGTTTTAGCTTTGCATTCATTAATCGCATTAATTTTTGTCAACTGTGTGTTCTGTTTCAAGCGCATTCAGTAAACTATCATGCATAAACAATCATGAGTGCATGTTTTGAATATTAAACCAACAAAAAAAGTTTGTACTTCCTAGTACCTTAAAAATGCATCAGAATTTGGGTGTGGGTTGAATTTCAGCAACTTAATGCCTGTTTAGTTCTAGGATATAGTTCATGTCCATAATCAAGGGACATGTTTGTGGAATGTACCATCTATTCTAATTTCCCAAGTTTTGCCCACTTGGAGCAAAAGCCTATTGGTGCTGCCAAGAGGGTCTGGGAAATCAATACAGCTCAGAAATATGGATGGTCTTTCCTGCTACCTCTCTGGTTTTAATCTTCAATTATTTCAACTCATGGTGAAAGTAAAAATCAGACTCATCATTTTATTACTATATTTCAAAATTTTTTAGACATTTTGCATAGTTAACCCCTGAAATTGAGCAGTATCTTTAATCTATAGCATCTTAGAATTACTTAGAAGTAATTTTTTCTTTCTTAGTGGCATATAAAATAAATGTGTATGCCACAATTGTTGGCATTTTGGAATAGATGAAACATGATATAGTTAAATCTCACTATTTCTTAGTATAATAAACACCATTTCAAATTAGTAAAAGCAAAAGATCTTAATTGGAGAGCATTTTTTTAAAATACTACTTTATTCATTTTGACTATTCTTAATGGCAGTTTATAACATAAAGACTTAGAGAAATTTTAAAGTATATCTCTGCTAGAGGGATTATATTTAAGTAATAACAGTAAATATAATAAGTGTTTAATATTTACCAAAGTCTATGTTATCACCTTTCTATCTGCATTTTTCTTATTTAGCCCTCTTAGCTACTTAATTTATCAAAGATTTGAAGGGAGACAAAAATCTTTGCCCATGCCTAAACTATGAGCCAACTGAAATACAAAACTAAGGTAGATGGGAGATCCAAATATGTACTACCTTCATTGCTGATAGTGCTGATGTGTAAGGATATGCCCTAGAAAGGAGTAGCAGGGCTGATAAATACTTGCTCCCCAACAACACATAGGAGATGGGATTAATATGATTCCGATTATCAATAAGAAAGCTGAGGAGTAGAGAGGCCCAGCTGTCAGATGCTAGGATGTAAAACAAGAGTGGCTTTTCTAAAATCCCATCAACAGTCTATTTATTTTGTGCAAACGTTTTCTTCACAGATTTCATGTCTGCCCTCCTAATCACTGTGAACACTGGTCGAGTTGCTTAACGTCTCTGTGCCTCAGTCTCCTCATCTATGAAATGGACAACAGTAACAGTACCCACCTTAAAGGGATGTTACAAAGGTGACTGAAACATGGAACAGGCTTAGAACGGAGTCCGGCAGTAGTAAGCCCTCAGTAAAACCTGGCTACGAATAGGTTGAACCACATAAATTTGTCATTTGTAAGCTCAAAATGGCCAAACATGAGCAATTTATTATAGTTCAACACACTATCTGAAAAAAATCCTATTTGCTTCATTTAATCTTTTCAGGGTGAAACATGAACTCACCTTGATATCTTTAACAAAATAATTTCATATTCATGAAAACACTTCCATTCTCTGAATAGAAGCTGGCAATATTGGGGTTCCAACAGAACAGTTTCTCAGATATGATACAATCCTGTTCAAAGACCACACCAAATGATGGCGCTGTCTGATTATTAGCTTTTCTGCAGTTAAATTGGGCAGGCTGAAAATTAAGTAAAAATACTAAAATTTTGAAATTTTAACAGTTCTGAATAAGCACTCTGGCTCATTTTCTTTTCACTTCAGAGGCCAGTCAGCAAGATTACTAAACTGGCAAGGAAGCCGCTGCAGTGTAAACCCTAATATAATGAAAACACTAACGAGTAATCGCAACCTTTCCAATGGAAAGTCTTCAGTGTTCCAAGTTTAGGAAAGAAAACCAAATATAAATTCTTGTTTAAGTTATTTTTCTTACCTTTTTCAAATTTGTAGAAATAAAGTAGAAAATAAAAACCTTTTTTTAAAACTCACCTCAGCTGCCCTCTTCTAAAAAGAATGCTTTATTTAAATTTATTAACATCCATTACCATCTTCCAGATATTTAAATTTCTTATGTCTTTAGAATCCTAAAAGCTGGAAACAACTATCTTATTATTTCAATGATCATTTGCATCTTTGAAAGCTTGTCACAATGTCTTTATCTTACCAATTATTTTAATCAAGTCCTTCCCCCATGTCATTAATTTATTGGCTTGGGAGTGACGTGCATTATAAATTTAAATTCTGAAATACACAAAAAAAATTTTAAGAATTCCCCATTCCTTTGTGAATAGTAACTTCAGTATTTACTTAATGGAAATGAACTCCTTTTTCTGTGTTGCTCCTTGTAATTCTGGTTGTCATTATCCATATTTAGGCCTCTGAGAGTAAGCTCCAAATAAAATATTACACTAAGACTCCCCTTTTTCACTCTTCTAGCTAAATACACATTTCTTATCTTCTTTCCTAATATTTATCACAACTCATTATGGCAGTGTTTAAAAAGCAGAGACCTTTGAATATTTATATTCCTCACAGAAACGCGCCATTCACAGAATATTTTGTATATTTAATGAGTGATTAGTGAGTGAATATGTCTCTCAAAAAATTCCAAATAGTTGAACCTGCTGGAGAATATCACTCAGTCTGAGCTCTGACTTTATAAGATGACTTGGGGGATAGTTTCCTGGCAAAAATGATCTTGCAGTAGGATTTTGAAAATATGAAGAGGTCTGAAGAGGAAATTAAAAGCCAAACAGGAGGAAGAAACCATTTAACTGAAGCATTGAAAGTGACAATATAGCCATGAAAAAGTAAAAGATCATATGAGAATGAGATGGCTGCATAAAAGGGTTAAAAGGAGGGCTGTTATAGATGGTGTGACATGATCAGACAAACTGACCAGACACCCAGCGTACTTACACTGCACTCTTAGTGCAGCAGGTACTGAATATACCAGGTACTGAATGAAGGTTAAGCTATTGGGAATAAACACGCATCCACTTAACTTGATAACATGGCATTGCTGACATTGTATGATTTATGGGTTGCTGCCATCTGGACTGCCACCTTTCTTTTGCTGTGTATTTCTATTAAATAGGTGTATTTCTCTGCTGAACACAAATTTACTGGTCGAGGACCAGTTTATAAAGGAAATTTTAGGAATAGATTATTGGTCCATATATTTAAGTTAAAAATTAGTTCTGTGCATGGGGCAAAAATGAAAAACAGATTTATAGGGGAAATTCCAGATTTCAAGTCACTTATTTAAAGATTAGTGTTGAAATACAAAACTCTTCAAACGAAAGCTTAAAACGCAGTTTTTCCTTTGGAGGATGGGTAGGGCCAAAGAAATTTCCTCTAATCAACTATCTAGAATATCTAACATTTCTTTTGAAAAGCAACAGGAAAAGACATAGTTAATAAATATTTATGAATCATATAGTTTCATATGTTTGAGACATTTAACATAGAGAGGTTCTCTACTCTAGGAAGGATTTGAAGCATTCCAAGGAAAAGGTTGTCTAATGAAAGTTTTTTGTTTTTTTTTTCTGGTCACAGCTCAACATAACACATGCAAAGTAGTGAGAAGTATTGCTTACATAATAAACTGAACTAAAGATCTTTAGAAGCAAGCTGAACTTTGAACCTTCACAACATGTTAATGCTTTTGGCTTTGAGAACAGTTCATGTTTATGTAGCAACTATATTTCCCACATTTCATTAGGAAACCCATATCGCCAAATGCATGCACTAACTAAACTGAGAGAAGAGTCACCACATTATTATCTAATAATTTAAGTGCAGTAATCTAACATGGTATGAGATTAAGACATAATACAATTTTGAACGTGACTGAGATGATACTTTCATAGGCCAAAACCTTTATGTATTATTTTATTTTTTTAAAAATACAATAGCAGGGATAAAGTTACTCATGGTCTAAAGCAGGGGTCCTCAAACTTTTTAAACAGGGGGCCAGTTCATTTTCCCTCAGACCGTTGGAAGGCCGGACTATAGTTTAAAAAAAACACCTAGTCAGCTGCTAAGCAACAGGCAGCGGCGGCAAAAAAACCCGGCAGGCTGGATAAGTGTTTTTGGCGGGCCGCATCTGGCCCGTGGGCTGTAGTTTGAGGACCCCTGGTCTAAAGAGATGTCTTAGGGTAGAAAAGGAAACTATATCATTGTTACCACATCTATTTCTGCCTTTGTTCTTAGTTTGCTATAAAACTTGGCCAACTTGTTTCTTTTACTATGGCTCTTTCTCCACTAAGTAGGGAATTGGCAATTGCCCTGTAAACTAGTAGTATGTGGACAGCAAGAGAATTTGGGTTAGTAAGTGGAATTTCAATCCTAGATAATAAGTCTGCTATCATCATCATCATCATCATCATCATCATCATCATCATCATCATTATTTTCAATCTCCTTTAAACTACTTAGAGAGATCAGGGACTAAGCAAGACATTATGAGCACCTGAAACAGAATGAATATGAAAATAGAAAGGAGATTAAAAATGATGATGATGATGATAGCAAATGTATGTGCACAGGGAATATTGTACTAGTCACTATTTAAAATGTGTTATATAGGATAATACATTTAGTCATTGCAACCCTGTGGGGTAGATGCTACTATTAGCCCGTTTTACTAAAGAGGGAATATATACACAGAGAAATAAAGTGATTGCCTAAATGACAGAATTTCATTGGAGAACATAGAATCCAAGCCTGGCATTCTGGCTCTAACATTTAATTTCCTACCTAATGGGCTTGAGAAATCTCATGGGATAAAGTTCACAGGCAGAACGAGGTACCTGATATTATGGTTGAAAAGGGAAGATTTAAAATTGTGATAAAAGGTTCAATCTTGGGTGACTGAAAAAAATTGTCTTTTTTTTTTTTTAATGACAATAGGGATGTCCTTAAGAGAACATTTGAGATATGTTTGGTTTCAGATACCAGTGTGATATCAAGGAAGAAAGGGAGGCAGTAAGAAATGGAAGAGTAAAGTATGAGGGATTTTAAGCTTAGAAGAGTAAAAAACAGAGATAAACATTGGAAGTCAATCTTAGAAAAGCAGCTAACATAGATGAACATTGAAGTCTGAGAATTCAAGTCCCAGACATGAGTAAAATCCTCAAAGGAAAAGAACTTGTCACTAAGGAGAAAACGGCAGAGGAGTTCATGAAAGATCCTGTGAGCCTTTCAGAGAACAAGGGAAAACAAGGAAATGCACTGTCAGGAAATCCTGGAGTAAAGGTCTTGTGTTAAGCAGAGACCAATCAAAGAAGAGAAGAATGATAAAATTGGTGATGTGACTGGTAGATAGGAGTCACTGGTGATCTCTGGTGGGGCTGGTATAGCAAAGCTGTAGGAACAGAAATTAGATTAGAACCAATTTAGAAGGATGGAGAGACCATGATGTTGGACACTTTGGTGATAAAAAGAAGGGAAGGAGTAAGATGATAACGTATAGCAAGAGTAGTAGAGCCTGGCCAGCATGGCTCAGTGGTGGAGCATCAACCTAAGAACCAGGAGGTCATGGTTTGATTCTGGTCAGGGCACATGCCTGGAAGGCAGAAGCAGTTAGGGGCAATCAGGCAGGTAGGCAGGCAGGCGAGCAGTTGGGAGCCAGCAGTCCAGTGGATTGTGAGAGGGATGTCCGACTGATGGTTTAGGGCCGATCGTCAGTCGGACATCCCCTAAGGGGTCCCAGATTGGAGAGGGTGCAGGCTGGGCTGAGGGACAGCTCCCCCAGTGCACAAATTTCATGCTCCGGGCCTCTAATAAAAATAAAAAAAAAAAAGCATCAGGATCTGTGCTGAACACTATACATGTATTAACTCATATAATCTATTATAAAAGTGCTTCTAAAAAGGTATGATCATTAACCCTATTAGCCTTATTTTATAGATAAGGACATTGGGGTTTATTGAAATTAAATAATTTCTTCAAGGTCACACATATAGGAAAAAGGCAGGTGGGATTTGAACCCAGGTCTTTCTTTCACCATAGCTGGTAAGCTTAAACACTGTATACACTATATTCTCTCTCGGTGAAATAAAGCCCTCAGAAAAGTGGAACTGCGGTTCTCACATTTTCTATCTTAGGCATTGACCTGGTCTTTTCAAGTCTGTTATAGCTGGCACAAATTAAATCTAGTAAACATTCCTTATGTATCTGAATGGGAACAAGAAAGACACTTTTGCTTAAAGCAACAATCTAGCAGTAATAGAATTGATGGTGAGTGCCGTAATACAAGTCCATTGAAGGTACAGAGTGAAGAATGAAGTTTACTAGGTCAGCGGTGATTGTGGTGTTAATGATGACAATAGAATAATTCACTGTTTTAGTCTTGCTTTGTTAAACATTTTCATGTTCTATTATATATTTTTAAAAAAGTATTATTCCCCATCTTTGATATCATATTTATGTGCAGAAACTCTACTGATTGATCCAGAATTAAAATTTCTTTAGAGACTTGGCATTTTAAGCAATGAATTAATATCATTATCTTCATTAGCCCTTCATTAGCTGTTTCGTTGAACAATTATTTTATTTCCTAGATATGTTAGGCTGTCTCTGAACTCATTCAGTAACTTGAATACCTTTTTTATTTTTTATTTATTTATTTATTTATTTTTTAAATATATTTTATTGATTTTTCACAGAGAGGAAGGGAGAGAGACAGAGAGTTAGAAACATCGATCAGCTGCCTCCTGCACATCTCCCACTGGGGACATGCCCGCAACCCAGATACATGCCCCTGACCGGAATCGAACCTGGGACCCTTCAGTCCGCAGGCCGACGCTCTATCCACTGAGCCAAACCGGTTTCGGCCGAATACCTTTTTTAGAAACGACATTAATTCTGATTTAAAAAATCACATGGCAAATATTGATATCTTTTGTCTACAGATATGATTGGCTCATAACAGTTTCAAAAACCTCACATGATTCTCTGCTACTCTTTAAAAATATTTTTTATTGATTACAGAGAGGAAGGGAGGAAAGAGAGAAACATCAATGATGAGAGAGAATCATTGATCAGCTGCCTCCTGCACACTCCCTACTGGGGATCGAGCCTGCGACCCGGGCATGTGCCCTTGACCGGAATCGAACCCGGAATCCTTCAGTCCACAGGCCACACCGCTCCATCCACTGAGCCAAACCAGCCAGGGCAGATCCTGGTGCATTTTAAACTCTGGCACCATTTACTGTTACTTTTTCCCTTTTGCTCCTATGAACCATTCCACCATGTTTTCTTCTATCTTCTTCTTTGCTGCCTCTAAATGTACTCACATTCTGAGATACTGGGAGTCAGGACTTCAATATATGAATTTGGTCGGCAGACACACTTCAGTCCATAACGGAAAAATTACATTTTCCTTTTTTTTTGAGCTTATATATTTCTTAGACTAACTTAGGTGGAAGAATGCCACTTCATAAAAATAATTCTGAATATTGTTAGGTAGATCATTTGTTTCCCTTTGGTTAATTTAATTGTTTCTAATATAAGAAAACATAAAAAGATTGAACATAATTTCTCTACTGCAAAGAAGGAACCATTTTGTAATGTTTTAATTTAATCTAGTATTTACGTGGAAAAAAATATATTGGCATTAACACATTTAGAACTATATCAAAGATTTTGAGATGAATTCCTAAAGTACACGGCATAGCTGCATTTCAATTATACTGTGTTGAACAGTGCAAAGAAAAACCAGTGTAAATACATCGCTTAAATATACTAGAAAAACAGCAAAAAGGAATTTTATTATGTACAACAATTGGCAGCATGTAAACACAGAATGTTGAGGCTTTTCTTAAAATGCTGAATCAAGTTCAATGCCAGGGGCAAAGTGCCAGGCTATCAGCTTTGACAAGCTCAGCTGAAGGAAAGCCTGCCTTCCAAAATGGGAAAGGCAAGGAGCCCAGAAAAACTCAGAATCCCGGAAAAACATGAACACTTTTAGCACTTGGCTTTTTCTTAATATGCATCTGCTTTGCAGCAAAGCTAGAGAAAGTATTTTAATAGATGAATATGATCCTGTGAATCTTATAACTATGGTTGGTATTTATTGATCATTAGGTATTAAATCAGTTTGAAGTATCTTTAATTCAACCTTCAGATTCTTCTATTACTTATTGAATATTAATATTTTAAGGCACAGTTTTCTTTAAATGATACCTTGAGTCTATTGAGTACCAGGTACTGATAAATGTGTAAAAACAAATGCTGAGGTATCCTAAAGGATAAGGAGAGATCACAGACTATGTAACTCATGATGGC
Source organism: Myotis nattereri (assembly GCF_964212035.1). NCBI lineage: Eukaryota > Metazoa > Chordata > Mammalia > Chiroptera > Vespertilionidae > Myotis > Myotis nattereri. The sequence goes on along the minus strand of NC_138086.1, from coordinate 42,429,902 downwards.
TGTTTATTAATGTGGAAAGAGAATTTGGCACAAAGCCGAACTAAGAAAATGAATGTAAAGATGGTGGTTTTAAATGGTAGATTTTTTTAAAATTTAATAATCCACCAAGAATCTATTAAAAAGTAAAAAGGTCTTAATTTTATCAGTTCTCTGTTGTCAGTAAATCATTTGACATTTATTTTCTTAAAAATTTAAGAATAGCATCAAATGACATAAGATAAAACTCAGCTTGGAATTAACAGTTTCCTGCAATAAAATCTACTCTACTAATTTAAATGTACAGAGTTAGGAAATTCAACTAGGCCACACATCCCTCAAGTAATCATTGAATATTGAGAGCATAATTGGCAAAACAGATCAATTATTTAGTAGAAGATTCATCCCCTCTTATCCACACTACCTCATTTCCCCACTTTCTTTCACTAAAGCACTGAAGATTTTCAAAGTAATTGGACTCTTCAAATGAGAAGTAGAGAAGCCACCTCTACTGACAGGTAGTAATCAGCCAAAATGGGATTTCCAGGGTGAAAAGTTTATCTGCTTCAATCACATCCCTCACGTAGGCATGCAGTTTGTCTCATTGACCCAGCTTAAAAAAAAAGGGAGGACACCCTGGCCGGTGTTTCTAAGTGGTTAGAGTGTCAGCCCACACACCAAAGGGTCACAGTTCCACTCCTGATCAAGGGCATGTACCTGGGTTGTAGGTTTGTTCCCCAGCCCCCATATGGGCACATGTGGGAGGCAACCAATTGTGTCTCTCTCGCATCGATGTTTCTCTCTCTCTCTCTCTCTCTCTCTCTCTCTCTCTCTCTCTCTCTCTCTCTCTTTTCAAAAATCAATGAGGAAAAAATATCCTCAGGTGAGCATTAACAACAGCAACAACAACAAAATGAAGAAGGAGACTGGGAAGTGAGGTGAGGAGAGCAGGAGGAGAATAGGAAGAGAGGAACAGAAGGAAGAGGAAAGAAAAAGGAAGCCCAATGAAGTCCAGACACCCAGAGTGAAATGAAATGTTGAAAAGGACTGAGTCATCCTTGCACATTATGCAGCCTCACTGATGATTAATATTTATAGAAATGGCTTAAGATACCTATGTGTACATGTTGCCAAAAGGCAAAACTGAGCCTCCCTGGGAGCAATCTTTAATCAGCAACTGTGCTCAGGAATGTATAAAGGATGGCATGTTAAGGCAGCCTAGCTAATAATATTCACTCACGCAATGATTTATAATGGACCAGTAACAAATAGCACCAATTCAGTTTATTTAACTGTCTGTGCACCTCTTCAGGGAAGGGAAGACATAAATTCTGGTAGTTTGATAAATTATTTTTACTCCCTTGGAAGTCTGTGTTAGGTGTGCATAATTATTTTCCTGAGCAAGTGGAAGGCCTAGAATGTTCTTCCCACCTTCCACATATGAAGTCAGGGTAGCTTGAAATTTGGCATGGATAGGAAAATAGATTAAACCATATGGAAATGACTGTAGCGGTCACCCTGATATACTAAATTTAGAATACTGACAGGTTTAGAATGAATATCCTAAATATCTACTGTTACATATACACATTCACACACACTCATACACACACACATTAGACATTTAAATAAACACTTTATTCATTCAACCGGAGACTTTAAACATCTCCTAGGTGTCAGGGAAAGTACTAGTTTCTAGGAATAAATTAATACAACATGACTCTTATCCTCAGAGGAGGTGAAAGAAAAGAGGAAATATAATTTATTGAACCTCTGCCTTGCACCTCAAGTGTATAATTACAACACTGCTATGAAGTTGATAGTATTTTCCCTATCTGACTGATAAAGAAATGGAGGTTCAACAAAACTTACTGTTTATGTGTCAATTACCCAGTTACGTACCAAAGTCAGTATTTCAACAAGATCTGTCATACTGCAGATTTCAAGTTCTCTCCACTCTGCTGCCAATAGTTTAGCAGGGAAGATGGACAAGTAAACATCTGTTATAACATAATTAAATTAGGCCCAGCTGTTGTGGCCCAGCGGTTGAGCATTGCCCCAGGAACCAAGAGATCACCGATTCCATTCCTACTCAGGGCACATGCCTGGGTTGCGGGCTTGATCCCTAATGGGCGTTATGCAGGGGACAGCTGTTAGATGCTCTTTATCCCTTCCTCTCTCTAAAAAAAATCAATAAAAATATTTTTAAATGATAATTAAATTAGTATAACAGAAATGTGTACAATGTAAATGGCGAAAAGCAGTCAATCCTGCATGGAGTGAAGGAAAAGGAAAAGGTTTGATAAGTCTTTTCCGTAGAGATACTATTTGAGTACTGTCTCTAAGAAGGAACCACAGTTCTCTAGTCACTACTAGGGTACATGGTGCTATGTCCCTACTTAATTAACCCTTTGCTACCTCCAAAACACACCATACTCTTCAGCCTATTGTCTCTTTGTCCTGCTGTGAGCTTTGCGGGGAATAGCTCATCTTCTTTGTGTATCTGGTGAATTCTTACAATGAAACCTAATGCAGTCAGAGAAGTGAAGATTTGTAGAAATTTTCCCAGTGATTTATTCATTTGGCAAATATTTATGTGTCCCTACTTATATACCAGATACTGAATATTCAGAGACAAGGGCTAATAAATTTTGACCTACTGAAAAATCTAGTTGGGGTATAGAAAATTAAAAGCATAATTATAATAAAGAATTTGCTACATTAAAAGGAAGAACTAGAGATATGAAAAAACAGCAGAGGCCACCAAAGAAGGTTTCCCAGATAAGGACACCCTTGCCTGTGTCTTAAAGATTAAGTAGTTGCTGATATGTAGAGAAAAAAGACAATCAAAACAAAACAAAATATCCAACTTCTTGATGTGTTTTGTATTGTTGGAAAATATCATTAAAGTCTTGGCAGCACTTCACAATTAGAGAATTGCTAATTGTGTAATGAACAAAAGAGCTGATTAAATGCATGAGACCAGCAGAGTGGCATAGAATAACGGTGCCACTGTGTAATTCATGTCTTCCCTGAGCACCGGCCAGGGGGAAATCTGACAACGATGTGCTCATTGGAGAAAAGATAATTCTGAGCCTAAGACTCTCTCAGACTCAATTCACTAACAATATTGATTTCCTGATATAATCTGCAAATAAAGGGAAATTTAGCTGACTGGCAACATGGAGGAGAAATAATCATGACTACACTGACAAGCAGAAGAGCCCTATTCTGGTCTCAAAGACATGTCTATGTGAAGAAACACTTTTCTACACTTAGCCTTAGCCCAAAGGCCAAGAAGCCATAAGAATAAATTTTCTAGAACAGCTTAGCCCAATAAGAGGATATTTTCTCCAGGTTCTGTGATTCTCTCTCCCTCTCCCTCTTCCTCTCTCTCCTTCTCTCTCTCTCTCTCTCTCTCTATCTCTCTCTCTCTCTCTCTCTCTCTCTCTCTCTCTCTCTCCTCTTTGTCTGTCTCTCTCTCATATATATACGCTTATGTGTATCATATGTATTATATATACATATATCTGAATACACATAAACACACAAACACACACATCTTTCCTTCTTCATAATCACTGAATCATTGCAACAAATAAAGTAATGGGTATTGGAATATCTCAAGCCTGGATCTGAGCTAGCAGTAAAATTGATTTCTTCAGTTTCCAATTTTCTCAGCCAGATTTTTGCATTCTCCTTCTAGCTAAAATGTCCACTTCAGTGTGTAGTATGTATGTTTTTAAAAGTACAGAAGATTCTTTTCTTAAAATTCAGTAGTAAAAGTCTAAGAAACATTTGAGAAGCAGGACCTTGTTCTAGGACTTTTACTTGTACTAGTTATTTTAATCCACACAACAACCCTATTATTCCCACTTTATAAATAAAGAACTGAGCTACAGAGAGGCCAAGAAACTTGTCAAAAGTCACACATTATTTAAAAAGAAAAAAAAAAAGGGCCATCAGGCTCTGCTTTCCTGAGAACTAAGTTTACTGAAGGATGTAAAGGAACCTTGTCCTTTTTAAACGGTTAAAAGGTTATCATCTTACAGAAGAATAAATATGGGTAAGAAATATGGGTAAGAAAAATGACAAACAGCATTCTGGAAAGATAAACAAGTCATAGCCCGATCACAGTAATTTCCTTTGAATTTCTCTTATCACCATCTATTTTAATGTTTGATATTGCTAAGTCTCAAATATCTCTGGCTCTTACATCTAAATTATATGAACAGCTTAGCCCAATAAGTCTATAGAATTCACCCACCTTTGCAGAGAAACATAGCTTAGTTTTGAAGCTTTTCATCTTTGAATTTAGACTTTCAATTACTATGATCTCAATTTTGCGGACGAAAAAGGGGCCACTTACTAAACCTGACAAACTCAGGGGAGGCCTGTATGGTGGGCCTGACCAACTCAGAGACGTAAAGTACCCACATAGGATGGTGTGAAAGTAAAACTTCCTAACTAAAAGCAAATCATGGCAGTAGTCACCTCCTAGGCCAGTATCTTCCTCGACAAAGGTCAGTCTTTAGCTTAACTGAGACTGTCTGTTGTCTTTTGCATCTATGACAAGATATCTTTGAAATGTTAGAGTAACATCCTTTTCCAGACCCCTTAGGGCACAATTATTGCACCAGAGCAGGAGACCACAGAACCCCACATTGTTATTGTTATCCTGTTAATTGTTAACTGTTAACTATCATATACCCACCAAGGACATTCGTAATACTTTCAACAATAAAGATAAAAAAATAAAAATAAAAGAAGTATGTGTCTATTCCTTTTGGTTTTTATTCAATCCCAGAGATCCCCCCACCTTCCCCCAGCTTTGCTTTCGCCCACCTCCCTAATCTATCACCAGTGAATTCCATGTAACTCCCTTAGGCCTCTTCCTTTGATTCTAATGTATGAAATAAGATGCAAAACTGCCATTCTCGGGAGCATTTTTTTCAGACTGTTGAGATTTTGCTTCCCGGCAATTGTCATCAATTTGGCTCAAATAAACTCATTAAAATTCTCTATAGGTTTGGATGTTTCTTATGTCGACAATTCCACCTTTAAGTTTGTTTTTTTCCCTAGCAATGAACACTATACTATTTTTCTGGTCATAAGGACTATGCAAACAACAATTCTATTATATTATAAATATCTTCATTTAGCAATGAAATTGCTTCTGTATTCTTGTCTATAATAACAAAATTACTACAATTCAAAAGGTGAGTGAATATCCTGGCCAGGTAGCTCAGTTGATTGGAGCATTGTCCAGTACATCAAAAGATGGTTATTTGCTCCCCAGTAGTGGGGGGTACATGCGAGGTAACCTATCGATGTCTCTCTCTCAACATTGATGTCTCTCTTTCTCTCCCTTCTTCTCTCTCTAAAATCAATAAAACTATATCCTTGGGTGAGGATTTAAAAAAAGGGTGGGGGGAACTGAATAGTGTATAAGAACCTTAAAGAACTACTGAATAAAACAATGTACATTTTACTTAAAGTATCTGGATTGCCCTGGCTGGTGTGGCTCAGTTGGTTGAGCAACATCCCATGAACTGATAAGTCACCGATTCGATTCCTGGTAGACACATGCCCAGGTTGCAGGCTCCATCCCCAGTAGAGGGCATGCAGGACGCAGCAGATAGATGTTTCTCTGTCATTAATGTTTCTCTCTCTTCCTCTCCCTTCCCCTCTGTCTCTAACAGCAATAAAGTCATATAAAAATTATGGATAATTCCTGAAATATTTGTTTTTGTTGCTGGTTTAGACCTGTTCCATATTTCTAAGACCATTTCATATGATTTTCATGAAATATCATAGATAAAATTTTCATTATTGATGTTCATTTTAAGATGTTTAAGACATAAAGGTTAAAAATGAATAGCCTCAATTTTAGAATTTTGGGAGGAAAATTTAGCTAGTCCTCTAATGAAACAAGAGGTTTCTTTTACACTGTTATATTTTAATTACAAGTCACCTGTTTGTTTATAGAAAAAAATGTTCAACAATCAACTATACATTAAGCAATCAGTATAAAATTTTTAATCTGGGAAAATTTCCATAAGACCCTAAATCTAAATAAAGTGTTTGTATATTTTTTCTTATAATTTTATTACAGAAGTATATTATATGTTCCCAATATCTTCCCCATGAGCACTTAGGCCCACATTCCCACTGATATTCTCCAGAAATGCAAACTAAACTCAAGTTGGCAGCTTCCTGGAAAGATGAAAGAGACTTTGGAGCCCAATCTGTGCACCTGGCCAAGTTCCAGATGACTGGTTTCTTCCTGAGAAGAGGCTGAGTCAGCCAGGAACAGCCTAAAGGCAGTAAAAGTGGATGGCAAATAAGTAAAATGCAGATAAATGACAGAAGATTAAGGGAAGACATAATACTTGATCTCTAACATTATACCAAAGGCCTGTTAATTATGAAAATCTGATCCTTTGATTGTGTTTGCCGCATTTATGTTCAGAAGTGGTCTAAGGGAATTAGAAATGTGTACTACACAGCAAAATTCAATGAGCACTACATATCTTCAACATCCTGTCCTCTCAGGATGAAATGATATTCAGTCTGAGAGGCACACATAAAAGTGGTTTATAGGAGAAGGCCCATGGTGTCAGCAAAGAGTCTGTCTTCATTTTTCAAAACAGCTGTTAAAAAATCACCATCATGTGTATTAGTCAGAGTTCTCCAGAGATAATGCACATATGGGATTTACTATAAGGAATTGGCTTACACTATTATGGAGGCTGACAAGTCTGAAGATCTGCAGTCAGCAAGCTGGAGACCAAAGAGAAGATAGTGTAGTTCCAGTCCATAGACCAGCAGACTTGATTCCCAGAAAGAACCAATGTCCAAATTCAAAGGCAGGGAAAAACCCAATGATTGAGCAGTCAGGCAAGGGGACATTTCTTCTTATTCACAGGAAACTCTGTCTTTTTTGCTCTATTCAGGCCTTCAACTGATTGAATGAGGACCATCTACATTAGGGAGGGCAATCTGTTTTACTTAATGTTTACTGATTCAAATAGTAACCTCATCCCAAAATACCCTCACAGACACCAGAGGCAAATGGAGAGATTGAGGAAGGGGAAGAATTTATAATTGTAAAAATATGCAAATGATTCCGTAGAATTCCAGAGCAGGGGAATTATTGCTTGCATACCAAGACACAGTCTCCAAAGACAGCATGCCTTACAGAGGAGCCCTTGAGGTTGTTGGGGCCATGTTGAACACAGTACCTGAGTGATAAGACTAGAGATAACTGAATGGTAGGGACCAGGAGAATAGGCCTGAAATAGCTCCCTGTCTCTTCTCAGCCTGTGCGTGGCATTTAGGCGATCCAGAAATCCCTTGTGTCTCCCTGATAGATTCAGAAGATAGCTGATCCTGAAAGGTCAGCAGGAAGGTTGTGGTCCTCTAGCAGAAGGGTAGAGGGTCAACTGCCCAAAGCAGGACTCAAAAGGGAGATCTCTTGGAATCTGCAGCCCCAGTGAGAGGTTGGGGGCAGACGTTAGACATCAGAGAGAGATGATGGCCAGTCTATCTGGGAGCAATTACCATGGACTTTCTGTGCTGTGAAAAGAGACTAAGGGTTGCACAAGCCACATAGAAGTCACCAGGAAAGGTACCAAGGACAGAGATCACAATCCGAAGAGCTGGCAAGAGAAGCTACACCTCAACCAGAGGTCAGCAGGAGCCAATGAGCCTCACTCCCCATCCCCATGATAAGCTTCCTCTGGGTCCTGAATGCTGCCAGGTGGTGGGATTATGGTGGGGATAGTAGTGGTAGTGGTGAAACAGGCCAGGGACCAGAGGGAGGGATGTAAAAAGGACAGAGGGGAGAGACGCTAAGAAACAACTGAGCATCGACCCAAAAGATACCGAAAATAATTCACCAAAGAGGGACAAGGCTTTAAATTTTAAGAGACTCAGAGATGTTCAATGACAAGAGCAAAGATTTTTCTCTGTTGTTGATAAACACAAGTCAAAATCAGCTGGGGAAAAAAGTACATGACTCATCATGTGTGAATTTCACACAAACTTTTACTGGTACCCCTGTCCAAAACTCTTAAGTAAATATATATATGTGACATTAACTTGCACATAGGCTGTTTTCAAAACCTAGACTTCGAACCAAGTGATCTTCAGAACAGTGACATTGAACCAGTTTGAGAAATCAGCTGAGATAAGTACAATCTTTGTAAGAAAGAAAGGAAGGAAGGCGGGGAGGGCGAGAATAATACAGGGAGTGGGAAATAAAATGAAGGGAGAAGACAGAGAAGAACAGAAGTGGGGGGCGGGGAGAATGGGAAGATAGAAAGAAAGAAAAATGGAGGGGGGGAGGAAAAGGACGGGGGCGAGGAAAAGGGGAGAAAGGGAGAGGAAATGAGAGAAGGAAGAAGGGAGAAAGAGGGGTTTTGCTTCTATAAGAATTGGACCTCTTTTCAGAGGCAATTCATTCTTCAGCTGAGAGTCACTATTACTTCCCTGATCTCTTCCACTGGGAAAATGCCCCCAGTATAAGTTCTCACGGCACTACTCAACTTTCTTCACAGCAATGACCTCAGTTCCAATTTCACACTTACTTGTGTGATTACCTGAGAAACTCCTTGCTTTCTTTCTTGCAGGCAGAGACCAAGATGGGCTCACCATTTCACTGTTAGTCTATACCAGTGTCTGAAATATAGTAGATACTTAATATTCAACCAAAGAATGGTTGCTGTGATTAATATGTTTTATTTGAATCCATTTTCTCTTCCCACCCAATGCTATTTTCTTTACTCCTCATTTATTTAAAAAGCCCATTTATAGTGGGCCTATCTTGGTGGATTTATAAAGTAGACTTTGATTGAGCACTTCATATTTTTCTAAAGATTTATTCAAAAATGGCCAGGAATTCGCATAATTGTTTAAAGTTTAAAGTTTAAAATAATACAACAACAAATTTAAAAAGGATATAAATTTGGATTTGAGTAGGTAGGCATTTCAAAATCCAAAGAGCTAATGTGCAGAAACTGCTAACAGCCCCCTTAATATCTATCCTCTACTTCACTCTCAGAGTATTATGTTCAGCTTAACATTACATTATGCAATATAAAGAATGAATTCCCCATTATCATTTGTAGCAATAATAGACCTTTGACTGTTTGCCACTATCAGAGAAAGTGGATTGAATAATTTCTGAATTAAAGGGGCATGTTCTTCTTTGCTTTCTTCCATCCTGCTGCTTGAAACATAATCATGATGGTGTGCTATATTTGGCATTGCTGATGATCACAGTATCCTATCAGAGCATCAAAATAGAAGGAGTAAATAAAAACAGGATAGCAATAAACCTCCCATGTTTATTGCAGGATTATTCACAATAGCCAAGATATGGAAACAATTTAAATGCCCATCGATGGATGAATGGACAAAAAGAAAGAGAGAGAGAGAGAGAGAGAGAGAGAGAGAGAGAGAGAGATTATTCAGCCATGAGAAAGAAGAAAATCCTGCCATTTGCAACAAATCAATAAAATTTGAGGGCAGTATACTTAGTAAGATAAGACAAATACTGTACAATATCATTTACAGTGGAATCTTAAAAAGTTGTACTCAGAAACAGAATGTAGAATGGTGGTTACTATAAATTGGGAAGTGGGAGGTTTGGGGAGATGTTTGTCAGGGTACAATCTCATAGTTAGAAGATGAGTAAGTTCTGGATGATAGTCAACAATACTATTTTGTAAATTTCAAAGTTGCTATAAGAGACTAAATCATAAATGCTTTCACCACAAAAATAAATGATAAGTACATGAGGGGGTGGATGTGTTAACTAATGCTACAGTTCTAATCATCTTGCAACATATAATTGTACCAAATCAACACATTGCATACCTTACTCAACATTATATGTAAATTATATCTCAATTAAAATAAAAAGATGGAAGGCATGTAGGTCTCTGGAACAGAGCCTCCATATCAGCTGGTGTACACCTACCTAAAAATTGTTACATGTCTGAGAAAATGAACTTGTCTCCATTTAAACACTGTTTTTTGAGTTTCTGTTACCTGCAGCTAACCTATGTCTTAATCAACACAATAGTGTTTACCTTTGAGATACTTTTTTAACCAATAAACATTTTAATCCATGCCAGTAGGAATTGTGTGATGTTCATCAGTCCTGGGTGTTGCGATGGAAAAGGTGAAGGATTTAAATACAATGTCTGAGGTTGGACTCACTGAAAGCATGTAGGTATTTGCTTATTATTTTATGACAGAGTGAAACCAAAGCATCTTGGAATTTTTTATATTCTTTCTAGACATTACCTAATACTTTAGAAAATGAGCACAAATTATTTTAACAGTTAATGAACTGTCTTACTTGCTCTAAGTCATTTCCTTTTTTGTTCCTGTTATTATTACTATTATTACTATTTATAAAGATATAAAGTTCTTTTTAAATTTAAAATGTTTAAAATATTAATACCATGCACTTTCAATTATGTTACCATCATTATTTAACAGTTTTTTCAATTGAGATTCAAAGAAGCTAAGTAATATGTAAACTGAACCCTAAGTAACTTTCAAATGCATTTAAAACACAAGATTCTTGGATTCTGGGTTCTGAATCCTAGGTTTTCCTTATTCCAAAGATCACCTTAAAAGGTTTTTTAAGTATGTTTTAAGCAATTTGTATGAGCCTCGATTCAGTCTGACATTTTTCTTCATAGTACTGTCATGGATAGATGTGCTTTTAACATTTTTTGAAATTACTATTTCCATTTTGTTATCAGGATGCTTACTCTACATATACATTCTATATATTCAAGTAACTTAAGTTTTCCCTATTCTTGACCTTCTTGACCCCTAGAATTTTATAAGTTTAAGAGTAATGGGGGACATCAAAAAGGAAATGGTAGATATAATTATCTACATTGAAAGTATACAATTTATTTTATTCATTAACAACATGAAAAAACAAGAAAATTTATAAAAATATCCTTGTTTAATATTTGCATTAAAATATTTGCATTACAATAGTAGAAAACATGACAATATCCATAATAAATAGCTTATAAAATCAATTTTAGAAACCAAAGACCCAAGAGGATAAGTGGGCAAAAGAATGAACAGATGCCTTATAAAACAGGACATCAGTTTGTGAAAAAAATATTTATCCAACAGAGGAGGAACTTCTGGTTCCTGCCCATATGGCAACTTAACATGGGACTTCTGGCTTTCTCTGTAAAATCAATCCTGATATAGAAGTGAGGGGGAAAATGTATTTCAGAAACTAACCTTTCCATAGCAATATTAAAGCTGATTTCAATGATGCTTTGAGGGACGGTAGTTGCCTAAAGCCTGCGACAGAGGACAGCTGAAGGAGCAGTGAGAGGATATCCTATATAATAAAAGGCTAATATGCAAATAGAACGGCCAAACAACCAAACAACTGAACAACCTAAGCAAAGCAACTAAGTGAGATCACCTTGTGAGACACTTTTTCCTTGAAAATTGCCTCCTCATCTCTCAAGATTGTTCTATAAACTTTGTAGAATAATTTCAGCCAAAGATTAACACTCATGCATGCGCGCGCACACACATCTTACCCTCTCTACCACCTTTATTTTTATGATCTTTCTCTATAAAAAGAAAAACAAAAGTGGAGGATATTGGAGAGCTTAAGAATGCTTTAAAGAAGGCTCAATTGCCTAGCTGGTTTGGCTCAGTGGATAGAGCATCGGCCGGTGGACTGAAGGGTCCTGGGTTCGATTCGGTCAAAGGCACATGCCTAGGTTGCAGGCTCAATCCCCCATAGGGGGCATGCAGGAGGCAGCCAATCAATGATTCTCTCTCATCATTGATGTTTCTATCTCTCTCTCCCTCTTCCTTCCTCTCTGAAATAAATTTTAAAAAATTTAAAAAAAGAAGGCTCAATCTTCACTTGTAAGTAGTGCAGAGATAAACTGTCATTTACAAAGGAAATTTGATTCCCTACTTGGGATTATGAATTTTGAAGTTCTAATCCAGTCCAAGAAGACATAAGATATCTTTAAGTCAAAAAAGATGGGCAACCCAAGAAATTCATATAACCTTGCTTATAAGTATGTGTCTTAACTATAGTTTTGTTCTTGTGTTTGTTTTGTCTTGTCTGTGAATTAGTTTGATTTGGTATGATATTGTGCAATCTAGTTTGGTTTGATTATAGTTAATAAGAGGAGTTTTATTCTTTATCCTGGGAATTGTGGGACGAGCTCAGGAGATTTATCTCAGTGCAGTGGCAGATGCAATGGTGTGAGCACACTCCGCCTATACAAGCTTCCTCGGCACACCAGGAGTGGCAGCGTCCGCCTGAGCAAACCTCCTAGAGCCCCTACACAGTACCCTGATCTTTCCTACTATTGGCTGCCCTAAGGACTGTGTAAACTTCTGATTGGTCCAGAACAGCCGTGGGCAAACTACGGCCCGCGGGCCGGATCCGGCCCGTTTGAAATGAATAAAACTATGGGGAAAAAAAGACCGTACCCTTTTGTGTAATGATGTTTACTTTGAATTTATATTAGTTCACACAAACACTCCATCCATGCTTTTGTTCCGGCCCTCCGGTCCAGTTTAAGAACCCATTGTGGCCCTCGAGTCAAAAAGTTTGCCCACCCCTGGTCCAGAATGTTATATATGTTGCTGCACTTACACAATAAACTTAGATCTTCGTCACTGAACCTGGTCTCCGGAGTCGGGTATGCTTCGTTAGGGCTCCGTCGGCCTCACCCCCGTGGGACCCCCTGCTTCAGAGAATGGTCACTTAAGGAGATCGTATACTTACACAAATTTAGACTAAACACACGCACCCGTGCTCTGAATTAGGGTATGTTGCTACCTGCTACCCTTGGACTCAGAAATTATTGATAAGGCAAAAGTAGGTCAATTAGTGAGACTCAAGGATCTTTTAGAATAAAAAATATTTTAAGCATAATTTCTACACTCTGAAACTTAAAACGGGAAATTTGGGGGATATATTAGATAACCCTGACCACAGTCTGGTATCAGGGTATGGTTATGGGACCTTGAAAATAATATGACCACATAGGCTGGTGACACTGGTATCACACTGAGAGTATAGGGGAGTGTTGATTCCTGAACAATGCATTTCTAATGCTGGAAAAATGCCAGGTCCAGCCAGCCTGGTGGGGTGATTTGGGAACAATGAGGGGAAATGGCTGAGCCATTTTTATTTCAGGTAAACTAAAGAGCTGGCGTCGTGAGAGGTATGTGCAGACCCTTTAACAGAGCTTAGCACCTGATGGTGGTAGGGTCGTGGTGTAGGGGTGGAGCTCAAGCTTCCTCCCTAGAACAACCACAGCTGCCTGGAGAGTTGGCTGTGGCTGCTGTGCACATGTCTATGGGACTGTACAACCTCAGCATCAACAGTGAAATCATGATTAAGTTGGTTCCCAGGTTCCTTGGACAATTTGGCAAAGAAGAGTGTGAAGGTCAGGGTTTAATAACTTATCTGTGACAATAAGAGGCATGACTGTATCTATACTGTAGGGTTGAGAAGTAGGCCATCTTGCTCATAAACATAATTTTGACTATTCAGGAGTCTTCAGTATTATTCTGTGGACACACTGAGACTCTTCCTTGACTGTAATTATTGTCATTGACAACTATTGAAACATGGATCTTATACATGATCGTACAATTTAGAGGCCACAAACAAGCTGATTCAAATAAGTCAATATTGGTAAAGACTTGAAATGGACCAGACACAGTAAGTGTTTGCTATTATCTCCCACATTTGTTTTCCCATGCCATTACAGGTTTGAAGAAAACTGCCTACAATGCTCAACTGAGGTTTTGATGTATTTTTAAATAGAAACACATAAAACAAAATAGAAAGTCAAAGACACCAATCATGTTTCTACCTTGGATGTTCTGGTGAATATTTTTACCATTGATACAAGTGGAATTGAGTAGGATATATATTCTGATATATCAATGTACTTAAAAATTTTATTCCATGAATTATTTCATAATGGGAATTGAAATAAGTACAAAAGCTTTTTAAATGATTACATAGGCTACTTATGCTTTTAAAATGCATTAAAAATGTGTAAAAGGAGTGATAGGCTGGTTTCATAGAAATTTTAAGTAACTTATCCTGGAAAGATAAAATCATCTCTGGACAATTGTGCATATGAACAACCTGTGAGTATCCTAAGTGGGTATAATATCTGTAGTACAAGATGAAAGGTTTCATAATTTACTGAAATCCGAAATAGACAGACAATATTTTTAATTGATTTTTAGAGAAAGAGGAAGGGAGAGAGAGAGAGAGAGAGAGAGAGAGAGAGAGAGAGAGAGAGAGAGAGAGAGAAACATCGATGTGAGAGGGGAACATCAATCTTGGCTGCCTCCCACATGTCCCCCACCAGGGTACAAGCTCCCCTTACCAGGGATCAAGCCTGAAACTTTTCTGTGCCAAGACAATGCCCAACCAACTGAGCCACACCAGTCAGGGAGACAGATTTAGTTTTTAAGTATATTTCAATTGACAGAAAATAATTCCTTCTCACCATTTTCTGAATATTTAATAATAATAATTTTAATAAAATCTGGTCTAATTAATTTAAAATGCTACTTTAAGAAAATAAAGTAGCCCTGGGATTTCAGAGATTCCTTTAATCATACACAAAAAGAAATATTCAGTAACCAATTTTTTAAAGTGTTTTTATTAACTAAAACTTTTTATTATCATAACTTGTCTTATTTATGACATTTTAAGTTTGAACTTACTTCAATCCACACATAGGCAAAGGGGTGATATCTAAATAACAATTGATAAGATATATGTGAGAATAAGAAAATTTTCCCACTAACATAAAATTAAAGGTATCTTCCTTCCCAGAAAATATGAATTTTGACCAAGGAGGAAAATGTCTCAAAAGCCAATGAACAATTCTTAGTTTTCTACAAATGGAGGTGGGGTAAGCACTCCTTCTCCTGCATCAACTGTTGTGGAGGCCTTTACGGGGCTCCCTGCCTTTATTTCTGTCGCTTTACAAACCTCCTGGCCACACGGGAAATTTCTAAAAAAAATAATCTAATTGCATCTCTCTCTGCTTCTAGTTCTTCATTGGAGTCCAATCCCATAAAGAACAAATTCCAACTTCCTCAACATCACATGTAAAAGTCATCATTATATAGATGGATGGACTGACTTCCCAGACTTACACTCTGCTATTCCTTTCTTACGCTTCATACTCTAGCAATTCGGAACAGTTTACAGCACATTACACACACCATACTATTTGCGAGTCCACACCATCAGGCACCTTCTGTAATTGACACATGTTGCTGCTCCTCCTGAAGTGCCCACCTACTCATGCTCCTGTGTTCTATCTAGATCATTCTCATTCCAGTTTCAAAAGCCAATTCAAAACCTGCCTCCTTCCAAAAGGCTTTACTGTCACCTGCCTCCTGGTAACTCAATAGAGAAATAATCATTCCCTGCTCTGTGTAATCACTGTTATCTTCTACATGCATTTATTCCTGCAGTTTTTCATTCGGTGTTAAGAATATTCTGGGATTTCTTGCATTAGATTATGAGCTTCCTGCAGGCATAGCTTATGCCTGCTTTGTATTTAATCCTAGGACCTAGCTCACAGAAGGCACTCCATCAACGTCCGCTTGACGGACTAGAAGACCTTTAAGGAATATGTTCTTGCTTTAGTTTCCTTCAAAGTCACAATACAACTCTGAGATATCACCAGGCATTGTTGTTCTATGTGAAAAGGGCTTTACCAATACTGAGTCATTTAACAAAGAAGCTCTTTCTGAAAACATTAGAACCACCTTTATTTATTTAAATTTTCAGAAACCTGCAGTAGCAAGCCCAACAGCAGCCTTTGAGCAAATTACACAACTTATTTCCATTTCTGAATTTTCATAATATCTAAGGACAGATGCAAGGAGAGACAGAAAAATGCTTCTTCAAATTGAGGTTGTGAGCCTGCTTTAAATCACTTAGTAGTTCTGCTCTATGGGGCAAAAATCATATTAAAACAAAATATTGTTACCCAAAATGGAATTTTTTGAAAATACTGCATTCTTCAACGTGATCACATAATGGCAAATTATGACCCACAAAACTGAGAGGAGCAACATGACATCTGAAGAAATACAGATCAAATCAATGCAAAGCAGTTAATCCTTTTCATGGAAAATTAACAAGGTAATCACCCCGGCTCCTGGGTGATACACTGCTTGCCACCTGATGGAGGGCCAGTCCTGGAAGAGAGCACTGAGTCATCTTAGAAAACTCAGGCCAACTAGGAATGGATGTATCAGGATGTAAAAAAACCGGGTAGGGCCATCAATACCAATAAATAGTTGTTTATATGTTTGCTAAGGACTTCAGGAGGCCTTGTGAATAACACCCAAGTGATATAAAACCTAATCCTGGCCTTCAGCACATTTATAATCCTGAACGAAAGCAAGGCTTAAACAGAGAAAATACAAGTAACACGCAAACAACTTTCAAACAGAATGCAAGGTAGTAAAAGATCCAGTTTGTGACTGATTCATTTCACTAACGTTGATTGAGTTTGATTGAATACCTAATACTTTGCCTCAGAGTGATACAGACAATAGGAACAATGAGATTTCAAAGGAAAGAGATCTCTATAGGTTAGACCAGGGGTGGGCAAACTTTTTGACTCGAGGGCCACAATGGGTTCTTAAACTGGACTGGAGGGCCGGAACAAAAGCATGGATGGAGTGTTTGTGTGAACTAATATAAATTCAAAGTAAACATCATTACATAAAAGGGTACAGTCTTTTTTTTTTTTAGTTTTATTCATTTCAAACGGGCAGGATCTGGCCTGCGGGCCGTAGTTTGCCCACGGCTGGGTTAGACCGTTGTCAGAAAACTCCAAGGAGAGATTTGAACTGAGTATTCAGACCTAGGTTATATTTCGACTCACGGAGAGAGGGAAATGGCCCAGAGGTGGGAAACAGATATAAATCAAAAAACTTTCCCAGGTTACATTTTATTTTATTTTTTTACCAGGTTACATTTTAAATTCTTATTCAAATTCTAAAATGACTTGTGGCTTGATTTGTTTCAATTCCCAAACTTGTCTAATGTATACATGGCGGAATTCTCCTTTCCTTCCTGCTTAACACTGATTCCTTGACATTACTGAGCTCTCTCTATGACCCTCTGCCTCTTTAACAACAGAAAAGAGATAGAAGAAACCTGTCCTGAATTAGAGAAGATACAGTCTATAATATGACTTGTGTGCTCACAGAGTATATGAACAGAGAGGGATGCACAAAGCGAATCTTGTTTGAATATTTACTTGCTGAAAAATTTAAATATCCCTTGTGACTAATAGGCTCATCTAATAAACATACTCAACACTTCAATAAACAGCATACATTTCTAGTTGCTTCTTGGAGATTGATTTCATCCAACTTGCTCAAAGCTCTTCAAAGACACAGAGCTAAATTTTCCACGATTCTAAAAAGGTAATTTGGGCAGTTAAGGAAGTGTGTTAATTCTTTCTGGCCACAAGAGACATATTTACTGAACACGTAGTGAAAAGCGGAAAAAGTTTCAAAATTCGCCTGAGCCCAAAAGATGGGTGAGTGCTCTTCCCTGGGCCTGTGGGAACAAGCTCTCTGCAGCATGCTAATTAGCACAGCGGAAGTAGAATTTTACACTTCTGTTTTACCTAGCCCAAGCAGAATGTCTACCAATAGTAGACACTCTTATTTGTAAATGAACTATTTCTTCACTATTTAAATATTGAGTTAAAAAATTAAAACTTCCAACTATGACACCAACTGTAGCAGCCAATCAAAAACATCAACAATAGATACATCAACACAACTCCAATGATAAATTGAGCCTAAATTGTTCTGTTAATTGTGTTGTTCCTACACTTAGATTTTATTTCCTCTTGCTTAATTATGAGGTTGTGTGCAAATATGATGACCTCCCTCAGAAATCTCCTAGAGACACACCAAGGGTTTGAGGTTTTCTCAATTCTGCTCTTGAAAGCATCTTGGAGTATTATTTATTCTTGAGTAAGCAGATCCAGACAAGTAACCACTGAGAGAATAAAAAATAATTAATATCCTCTTCTCCAGCTGGGTTTGTGTATGACTCCTGCTAAATCCAAGGCAGATTTGCATCATAACGAGTTCATGCCCTTCTACCAGTTTCTGGGGAGAGAAGCATTAAGATTTATGCTTCATTTTAGCCCCCTACTCCTGTCTTGCCATATCTATTTTACAATCTCAAACAATTAAGAAATGACTATTAAGAATTGTTTTTTCTTACATTGTTCAAATATTTACAAGTGTTATTGAAATCGCATGTAACTAGAGAGAATAAGGCAAGGACTGTGGCATTCAACTGTTCACCTGCGCTTTCTTGGAATGCAATTATTAAGTCATAGATTGACAATTAGTGAGCAATGAGAATAGTAGGAGAGGAAAGCCACGATGAATACTTAATGAAGGACCTGGCAAGCAATGCTCAATGCAATGAGTGAGGAGGTTAGGCACACAGGATCTAGGATAAAACACCAGGCAGGAAAGTGGTTTGAATAGATTGCCATTTTCAAAATGTACTTGAGTGGGGCATAAGGAGGTTTACAGTTGTGATTACAGGAACACAGAGTTTATGCTTGAATTATTATTTATTAACTAGAGCCCTGGTGCATGAAATTTGTGCACTCGAGTGGGGGGTGGGAGGGCCCCTCAGCCCAGATGGTGAGAGGGTGCAGGCCAGGCCTAGGGACCCCACTGGTGCACCACTGGGGTCAGGGAGGTTGGCTAGCCGGAGAGGGACTGCAGGAGGGCTCCAGGGCGTGTCAGGCCCATCCTGCTCAGTCCTGGTCAGCCGGATCCCAGCAGCAAGCTAACCTACCAGTCAGAGCGTCTGCCCCCTGGTGGTCAGTACACGTCATAATGAGCGGTTGAGTGGCCTTAGCATATCATTAGCACTTACACATTGATTGATTGAATGGACGAACAGACGACTGGACACTTAGCATATTAGGCTTTTATTATATAGGATTATTGTATTATTTTCCATAGGAACAACTGTAAACCTACTTATGCCCCACCCTGTATTTGGATTATAAGCTCCTTTTTCAATATGCAAATACACCTGATAGCTTAAGTTTTTGTCATTAAAACTTGTTGTGAGTTATTTTGATCACCCAATGAGAGGTCAGCTAGAGAGAGCAAGGTTTGGGGGGGTGACGGTGGGTAATGCCCCAAATAGATTTTGTCTAGAGGCTGCTGCTTACAGTATGTTACTCCTGCAAAGTGTCCCCAGTGGCCTTCAGCAAAGGCTGTTAAATTGTATCTAAGAATTTAATGCCACTATGCACAATTTTGCCCCAAGATATGGTCCTAAAACAACAACTTAGAGTCCATTTTTTTAAGTTAAATTAATCATGGGATTAGACTGGTTGGAATGTAATTCATCAGCAATTCTTATGCGTGAAGGGCCCTTTACACTCAACCTTGCTCAGAACAATACCTGCTCACGGCACCTCTTTCAAAAAGCACACTTTTCCCTGATCGTAAGCTGTAAGATACAGAACCAATACACTTCGAAAAGCAGCATCTCAAAGAACAAAGCCAGGATTTTTCTGTGACTTCAATGGTCTTTTCAATCAGTTACTTTGCTGAACTTTAAGACTGCATAATTTACATTTTCAAAATGTTTTTTTTTTTATCAACTTTCTATACATCATTTCCTGAAAAAAGCTAAATGTCTCTGTGACATCTTTATAAGCACCTCTAGTTTTGAATTAATAATTTGTGCATCTAGATTATGCTCAGCAAAGCATGAATCATATAGATCTCATTGTGTGATTATGCAAATGCACACTAAATATACAATTACAAGCATATACGGGTAGTGAAATTTAATTAATTATTATGACTTAGCTCACTTGCCAAATGTAGTTTTATTAACTAACAGTCCACAGATGTGTTTCCTCTCTTGATTCATTTACATTTTAATACCATGTAGAAATGATAAATTATTGTAACAGCAGATGATAAAAACAGATGGAATAAACGTAATTGAACCATGATGATTTACATAGGTTTGAATTGAACAGCTTGTATATTTAAGACAGTCATAAATGCTTTATTCTTATGTTGTAGCTACTTAGAAAGAACTTCCCAAACATGCACACGGAGTCATTCAAACCAGCCAAGGGCGTTTTAAAAATGCATATGGAAAGGCTACTAAGTAGCTTTTTTAATTGATGATCAACCACTAATTATAGTTGAAGGTATAAATATTAAAAGAAAAAGGCAAAAAAAATCAGACATAGTAACTAGAGATTAGTGACCTAGAGATAATAAAAATATCAATAAACATTAATGCTAAGTGAAGTGAACATTTGACAAATTACTAGGTATAATTGAAAATCTCAGCCACTTATAGATTACATTGTTCCCTGGAGGGCTGCATTCCAAACCTGAATAATTGATGACCTTTCTAGAGAAGAAACCTAAGCCATTGGAGTCACTTCATTCCATTCCAGAATAATATTTATATGTGTGTACATGTATTGACATCACCATGTCTTTTAAAAGGCATACATTGAACTTAATATACAAGATTATTATGCATATTTGTTCAAAATTTTATCAAATAAAATTGCAGTTACATTAAAAATTTGCTATTTTGAGCATCAAATTTCTCTGATGTGCAAAAGGTAAAGAAAACTTGTTTATGTTTGTAAAAAAATATTACAGGTATAGGATAGGTCCATGGTTGGCAAACTGCGGCTCGCGAGCCACATGCGGCTCTTTTGCCCCTTGAGTGTGGCTCTTCCTAAGCCTTAGTGGTACCTTAATTAAGTTAATAACAATGTACCTACCTATATAGTTTAAGTTTAAAAAATTTGGCTCTCAAAAGAAATTTCAATTGTTGTACTGTTGATATTTGGCTCTGTTGACTAATGAGTTTGCTGACTACTGGGATAGGTTATGAACTGGTTACCAAAAAAACAACTGTGCACTGCTCTGTGAAAAGCCTTCCTTCCTGCTATTTCTATTATACTAGAGGCCCGGTGCACAAATTCGTGCATGGGTAGGGTCTGGCTGACCCGCCCCGATGGGGCCAATCAGGCTGGGCCAGCTGGTGGTAGGAGCTGCAGGCGGTTGACCGGCTGGCCTGGCTACCAATCAGGGAGGGGGGGCTGATTGGGGATGGGGCCAGCCAGGGGAGGGGCCGCGAGTGGTTGGATGGCTGGCCCTGTCCCCTGGTCGAACTCCTGGTTGAACTCCCATTCGAGGGGACAATTTGCATATTAGCCTTTTATTATATAGGATGGTGTTCCTGGAGGAACCCTCCTTCAGCAGGAAGTAGAGATTTATCAATGTGTGGACTCCAAACCACCTTCCCTCTCCTCCAACAGTTATTTTAACTCTAATTCATTTCTCAGGTGATAGCCTCAAACTTAATCCTTTACTTTTACTCTGACATACTTGGTGCTAAAAGAAAAGGCCTAGTAGAAATAGAAAAAGAGCATCTTCTAAAACTAAGTTATAGTAAAATAAACAATTATTTTAGATGTTAGAATAAATACCTCTATTTAGGGCTTCATCCTGCCATAATGCCAAAAAGGATTTTTCACTCCTGAACTGCCTGTGGAACTCAGAGATACTAGTACATGAGAACTGGGCTTACTTCTTCAAGGTGAAAAGGATAAGTGTGTATGATGGGAAGTCAGCAAGCCTAGTCAATATTGCTATGCCAGGAGAAATGAGTCTCTTAAGCTACACCATGTACAGAAGAAGGGGCCAGCTGGAGACCAATCAGCAGCAAGGAATCTATAATAATAAAAACCTAATATGCTAAGTGTCTGGTTGTTCAATCATCCATCCAACCAATCAAAGCATAATATGCTAATGATATGCTAAGGCCGCTCAGCCGCTCGCTATGACATGCACTGACCACCAAGGGGGCAGACAGTTGACTGGTCAACCAGTCGCTATGACGTGCACTGACCACCAAGGGGGCAGACCCTCCGACAGGTAGATTAACTTACTGCTGGGGTCTGGATGATTGGGACTGAGCGAGATGGGCTGGACACACCCTGGAGCCCTCCCACTTCCCTCCCAGGCCCTGATTGTGCACCCTCTCACAATCCAGGTGGAGAGACTCCCCCACTCCAAGTGTAAGAAATTCATGTACCAGGTCTCTAGTTAAGATACAATTTTATTAGAAGAAGCAGGAATGACATGGGTGAGAATCAACCACTTAGCTGTCATCAGACAGGGAATTTCTGCTTGTTTTATTGTGAAATTTATAAGAAATTATAAAGCTAAGAGGTACAATGAAATGGTCTCACTAAAGAGAGTAAGACATGCCGAAACCGGTTTGGCTCAGTGGATGGAGCGTCAGCCTGCGGACTGAAAGGTCCCAGGTTCGGTTCCAGTCAAGGGCATGTACCTGGGTTGTGGGCACATCCCCAGTGGGGAGTGTGCAGGAGGCGGCTGGTCGATGTTTCTCTCTCATCGATGTTTCTGACTCTCTATCTCTCTCCCTTCCTCTCTGTAAAAAATCAATAAAATATATTTAAAAAAAGAGAGAGAGAGAGTAAGACAATTGATATGTATACAATTAAACCACATATCCTCTGGCACAGTCAACATTTGTACTTGAGGTAAGTATAATAGCTAATTTTTATTTCTAATTATTACCCTGAAATAAAAAGATATAATGGAGCGTGGAGAGCAGATGCTACATCACCTCCCAGGCCCACACCTCATGTCTGCATTCACTGCCCTCAAACCACTTACTTTGGTGTCAACAGAAGCTTTTACAATGGTAAAAATACAATTATTGTGATGGATCAGATATACAAATTAGCAAAATGAAGACTTCATGTATGACTTAAAACTTGATAATTTTTGTGCTTTATATTTGACCTATGTTTTTGGCAAATATGCATTTGTTGGCTTATCTTTCTTTGAAAGTCTTAAAATATTGATAATTTTTTAAAATTACAATACTATGCTATCTTATATACTACTAGGGGCCCGGTGCACGAAATTCGTGCACTTGGGGGGGGGGGGGAGTGTCCCTCAGCCCAGCCTGCCCCCTCTCACATACTGGGAGCCCTCAGGCGTTGACCCCCATCACCCTCCGATCGCCTGATCGGCCCCTTGCCCAGGCCTGACGCCTCTGACCCAGGCTTCAGGCCTGGGCAAGGGGACCATCATATCCCCCCAATCCCCGGCTCCGCCCCCCACCCAGGCCTGATGCCTCAGCCAGAGGAGTTGACCCTCATCACCCTCCGATCACCAATCACCGGATCGGCCCCTTGACCAGGCCTGAGGCCTCCGGCAGAGGTGTCAGGCCTGGGCAGGGGACCCCCAGCTCCCCGCGGTTGCAGGCTCCGCCCCTGCCCAGGCCTAACGCCTCTGGCCTAGGCGTCCAGCCCAGGCAGCGGGGACCTGCAGTGGCAGCGGGGGGCGCCGCGATCGTGGGCTTCGCTTTAGGCCCAGGCAAGGGACCCCTAGCTCCCGGGACTGCCAGCTTCGACCGTGCCCAGCTCCCATCACTGGCTCCACCCCTACTTCCTGCTATCACTGGCCAGGGCGGCAAAGGCACCTGATTCTCCGATCATGGCTGGGGGGCAGGGCAAAGGCGGCCCCGGGGCCACCTTTGCCCTGCCCCCCAGCTCTTAGCTCCCCCCTGGGTTTCCGATCACTGTCAGTGGCAGGGGGCTTCTTCCTGCTTTCCCTTTCGCCTCCCTGCATTGTGCCTACATATGCAAATTAGCCGCCATCTTGTTGGCAGTTAACTGCCAATCTTAGTTGGCAGTTAATTTGCATATAGCCCTGATTAGCCAATGAAAATGGTATCACCGTACGCCAATTACCATTTTTCTCTTTTATTAGTGTAGATTAAGCCCCTATGTTGGTAGCAATAAAAATTTTGCATCTTTGTAAATAAATAAAAAAATTTTATAACAGTAAGTCCATAATCTCTGTAGTAAAATTTCATTTCTGATCACCTTGATACCCATAATAAACTTAGTAAATTACATTTCATGGTGACCTCACACCACCTTTGTGCCAGGCTGAGAGCTCCAACCAGTGGCCTGCATGACTGGATTGCCTGCTTTGAGAGGCCCATCAGAGTCACATTCTGTCTACATGGTCACCTGTGCCTACATTTGCAGTAACAATTGTCATCCCCACTTGACCATCATAAATAAATGTGTTCAAAATGGTTTCAGTGTCATCCGTGGAAAACATGACCTTGCAAATTCCCTGTTCATAGGTATATTTCCAAACATGTTATGGGGCAACCCATAAGAGACGACCACCAGAAACAAAGGGTAGAATTTAGGAGCCTTTATTAGCTGGCTAGAGACTGCAGTTACAGCACCCTGCCGTAGCGAGGACCAAACTGCAGCCATGACCAGATGTGGAAGTAAGCTTTTATTCACAAAAACCACAAAACGGTTGGCTAAACACACACAAAGTTCATCGCTCCATTTCTCAACACAGGTTACAGACTCATACCCCCGAAAGGTCACAGGCTCCTACCTTTGAAAGGCCACAGGTTCATGCCTTTGGAAGGTTACAGGCTCATACCTTAGAAACGTTAGGCTCTTCACCTCTGGCTAAATCATGACCTGTTTGTAAAGAATGTTAAGAGGGAGCTGCAACAGAGCCTGGGATTGTGATGACCTAATTTAACTGTAACCTTCTACCTAATTTAACTGTAACCTTCTATTGTTCCTAAGCCCTGGAGCATTATTACAACATTATTAATGAAGTAAGTGAATCATCTCTCTGTATCACAGAATCCTGCTTTTGCCTTCATGCATGGAAATGTGTAACGCCGTTGTAGCACCCCTCCAAACTCTGACTCAAAACGTTGGTTGTTGTGCCAGGCTCCCGCAGCCAAGCAATCAGACTACACATTATGTTACATATTCAGCTTCTTTGGGCCTCCACTGATTTAAAAGTTTTGTTAATTTGTTCTGATTTGTGATTGTTTTACTTTCCAGTTCTTTAGCATCCTTACTGATTTCTGTTCAGAGCGAATTGCTGTTGTGTCAGATATCTTAGCTTTACATCTTCTGTGATTTAATATGCTAGTTCTCTGGTTCATCTTAGCCCTCCAACTTATCAGAATTTTCCAGTGTTATTAAACCCTAAGAAAGACAAAACAAGATCCATTCACAGTCAGAGGTTTCTAGATAACCACATCCCCCTGCTGAGTTCCATACAAGTCATTGCATTCCAAACTACTTGGTCTGTGATACCTGGAGGGAAACTGGGGACACTATTCTATAAATCCATTTTCTATTTCAACTGGATGCATGTCCATTGGCTGAGCTGTCACCTTCAACATGGCCATAAGCAAACAGTTCTGACTCTTCAAGGTCAGTAAGGCAACTTGTGTTTATTGTGTGCTAATATGAGATATCTTCCTGGGTCTATCCTGAGTGTTTAACATGCTTTATTTCATGATCTGACCATTGACCATCTCCAGAATTCATCTCTCCAGGGCCAAACCTCTTTGGCCACCTTTCTGGCCTTTAACAAGGAAGCTCAATCCTGCTTTAGAGCACTTGCAGTCCCTGTTCTGGAAATCCCTGCTCCAAAATCTTTCCGACTTACACTTTCCTACCATTTACGTCTCAGGTGAAATGTCAGTGATGCCTTACCTGATTTCTCATTCAGAATTGGCATCCCCATGCCATGCACCCATCAAATAAATAAAAAGGTTTCCAGAGATGGTAGGAGTTTCCCCATAGCAGCTTAAGCTGGTAAACAGGCCATTAATTTGTAAGGTCACAGCTCTGAATGCTAATAAACTTCCTCAGAGTTTCAAAAGTTGAACAAGGCTAAAATCTTTACTTTTTCACAATGTAATCTTCAAGGGTTTTCTGTAACAGAATAACAACCCACATTATTTTCATGATGAAGGCATTTGGTTTCATTTTAATTCTCTGCAAAACAGCATTCTGTGTGAGAACTTTTATGAGATAAAGAATAAATCTGAAACAATGTGTGAAAGCAACTGGCACCGTGCTAAGACATAGCAGATGCTTATTAATGCTTATTGACTGACTACACATGTAGCACATTTTAAAACAATTACATTCTCTGACAGATCCAGGGTCATGCAAGTCAACATTATAGTATGAATTAAGGAATTCTGAAATGTGGTACAACCACAAAAATCTCTCTTCTCCTGCTCTGATGCTACAAGTATACTAGTCCCCCTCTTATATGCAGTTTCAATTACTCATGGTCAGCCACAGTCTGAAAATACTAAATGAAAAATTCCAGAATAAGCAATTCATAAATCCTCACTTTGTCCAGTGAATTCGTGCTGTATGCACTGTATAATACGAAATTTTGAGAAAGAGGGACCACATTTACGTTACTTTTATTAGAGTATATTATTATAATTGTTCTATTCTAACATTATTGTTGTTAATCTCTTATTGTGCCTAATTTATAAGTTAAACTTTATCGTAGGTATGTACATATAGGAAAAAACATAGTATATATAGGATTCAGTACTAACTGTGGTTTTAAGAATCTAATGGGGTCTCAGAACAAATCCTCCATGGATAAGGGGGCACTACCTTATGTCATTTTAAAGGTATCTCTTTTCCTTTTTATTGGGGACCTCTTTTTGAAATGCAAAGACTTCCAGGTATTGTAGAAAACCCTCCTGACCTGCATATTCAGGCTGTCTTCTGTAGGAAATCACCCCTTTACCCCAACCAACAGGGGGCTCCTGGAAGCCAAGTGTCTATTACATTCTGTGATCTGGCCCTAATAAGGCCAATCAGACTTTTGCATGCAGGAATTTAAAATTGTGACCTAAAAGATACAAAAACTGGGAGCTTCAAATCTTGGTCAGATAAACAGCAGAGTCCTAGATCTGTCCACTGCAGTAGTCCCGAGTGGAAGGTGGTTACTTAAAATTAAATTTCAGTTTTAACTAAATAAAATAAAAAACTCAGTTCCTCAGTGGCATTAGCCACATTTCAAGTGCTCAACATTAGAGAACATTTGCATCATCACAGGTGATTCTATTAGATAGAGGTGCTGTAGAGCAGGCCTCAACAAACTACAGCCCATAGGACAAATCTTGTATGGCCCATGAAGAATGGCTTTTTCATTTTTAACTGGATAAGACAAAAAAGAAGAAGAATACTTTAAGACATGAAAATTATATGAAATTCAAATTTTGGTGTCCACAAATAAAGTTTTATTGGAACACTGCTATGCTCATGACTTTATGTCTTATAGATGGCTGTCTTCATGCTATAATGGCAAAGTTGAGTATTTATGATAGAGATCATATGATCAAGCAAAGTCTAAAGTATTTACTGTCTTGCACGGCTGCAGTGGCTCAGTGGTATCAATCTATGAACCAGGAGGTCACAGTTCAATTCCCCGTCAGGGCATATGCCCAGGTTGTGGGATCAATCTCCAATCGTGCAGGAGGCAGCCGATCAATGATTCTCTCTCATCACTGATGTTTCTTTTCTAAAAAATATATTTTTATTGATTTCAGAGAGGAAGGGAGAGGGAGAGATAGAAACATCAATGATGAGAGAAAATCATTGATTGGCTGCTTCCTGCATGCTCCTACTGGGAATTGAGCTCACAACCAGGCATGTGCCCTTGACCAGAATCAAACCTGGGACCCTTCAGTCCTCAGGCTGACACTCTATCCACTGAGTCAAACCAGCTAGGGCCTCATCATTAATGTTTCTATCTCTCTCTCCCTTTCCCTTTCTCTCTGAAATCAATAAAGATTTTTTTAAAAATATTTAATATCCTTTATAGAAAAAGTTTGCTGACCCCTGCTCTATAGGGAGGTGCTATGGTCTCCAAAGCTTTCTCAGATTCTGGGACTGTATGAGGAAACCACATTACTTACCTCGAGGTGCTAATGATGTGTCAGGTATATGGAATGGCTTTTCATTTCTGAGCTGCAGAGTGGAAAGGAAAAGGCTCACTTAAGAGTGCATGTTGATATTGGGGCATTATAAAAGAAGAATATCTTCTTCCCCAATATCAAATCATAGGTGCTAGCACATCATCTTTTATTGTGCTTACCATAGTGCACCCAGGCCCACCACCACCAAAAAAAAGGAAGTGGTTAAAAAAAATAGAAGCCCCAGCATTTCTTCAGTCTAAACAAGGGGCTCCTAGATCTCCACTGTGAAAGTCCAGATAATTTCCCTGTAAGTGAGCACAGCACCAACTCCCTGCAGCTGCACAGCCTGAAATATAGGCCAAAGCTGCTGGCTGCAAACCAGATGTAAGTTCAGTCAGTCCAAGTGGAAAATATGCAACAGTGTCTTCAGTGAACTGTAAACTCTTCCCTACACCCAAAGGAGGCACGCTGATTGTGTTTCTTGAAAAGATTTCATTACATAAGGGTAATTGACACAGGCAAGAAATGACTAGGGTCACCCACACTGTAAGAATTATATTTTATAGAAATGTACCATAAATTGACAGAAAAGGGGATCCCTGGCAAAAGGATAGAAAAGATCAAGATAGAATTTCTGAAATGGGTACAGAAATCAAAGTGTCCAGGGAATCAGAAGAGAGACAGCGCTTCAAGAAAATTCTGGGTCATTTGTTATGACAAACAATCCTTGGCTCAGGACTCTCATATAGAAGGCTCAGGAGATCCTTCTCTCTAGTCATGAGTGTGACATCATGTTTCCTGTTCTCAATGAGAAAAGGCAATCGCTTTGCCTCTAGCGCTAACATAATCACCATAGGAAGGTGCCTAAGAGCACCAGCATGGCCTGAGTTTTAATCCAATACCCATCACCCATTAGCTGCCTCACTTTTCTCAATCTAAAAGGAGATGCCTACTCATAGATTCGCTTTGATGAATAATTACAATAGCTCAGGTAAAAGTGTTTATGACTAGGAGAGGCAAGAGCAGTGAATAGGGATGCTGATTTAGAAGAAAATGGCTAATGGTCTGATCAATACCAAACACTACCATGTTCTTTACAGATTCCTGAGAATGCTCAGTTAGTGTCTGGTTCCAGACAATAGCTCATGACGTGTTCAGACCAGTCTAATAACCCTCTCCCAGACTCCCCAGTGGTGAGGGCTTTTCAGATGCCCCAGGCAGAGTAAGTGTAAGCAATTCCAAACAAGCAGAGCTTTATTTTTCTCACCACACACGGAGTCTAGAGTACTGGTTCAGTAACTCAGGGATGTCAATAGTTGTAACTTTAGAATTCCTGTGGCATTTTCTTCGTATTTGTTACTTCATTGTCTGTCCTCTTCCAGAACTACCTCCACCTCCACACTCCCTTATATCCAGGAATTTCTGCTCAGGCCTGAGAATAGAAGGCTCAAAGACCAAAAGGAAAATGGGTATATAAGACATCCTGAGCAAAGGATGAGGTAGGTGCCTGGGGCCTTTAGAGGGCAGAAAGGTCATTCAGAGGATGATAAGAAGAGCAGATGTTCAGTAATCAGATGTTCAGTAATTAGATGTTTTCCCTGCCCCATAGATGGGTCAGAAAAAGTTATTTCTGGTAATAACTCTTGTTATGGGCAAGGCCCCAATGTAATTCTTTAAGGAAGAGGTAAAAGTTTCTCTTGGGCCCACAGGCTCTCAATGACTTTTAGCTCAAAACGACCCACAGACCAAAGGAGCACATGCTGGGGAGGCCTGTGCTGATTGTAGCATTTCTAATGGAGCTCAGCTACCTGTCTGCTTGAATACTCATTCATTCAAGATACGAACTATTGGATTCTGACCTGTGACAAGCACTTTGTAAAATCATATTAACAAAGCTAGCGATGGGCCCATATCCCTTCCATTTCTTTCTAGAGGTTTTACTCACGGCAGCTAACTTTTATACTGGTACATTACTATGTTTTGGATTCTCCTGTACCCTTGCAACAGAACCATGAATTCTCTGAAAAGCAAGATGGTGGCAGGGTACAGATATGTCGCTCTTCCAGAGGGCCGATTTAGAAAGTAATTAGTATTTGAATTAAGAAATGATTGATGATTATTGACAATAAAGTATTCAAGGCTGGGGGTCCAAAAAGGGAAGGTTGACTTTAAAGCTTTTGATAAATGCCTGCCAGACTCACACCACTGATCCACTGTCTTGCTCTAAAACACCTTTTCCTTCCTTCATTCCATCCCCCAGATTGTCTATTGCTCAAGGACAAACATACCCTGCCTCAACAAGGACTATCAGCATCCACCCTAATCCCTTCATGGAAACAAACTTAAGGAATTAAAAACCATTTTACACACACACACACACACACACACACACACACACACACACACACGTCTGCTGCTGAACTAACATTACTAAATTGCCTGTTTGGTGGGTGGTAATTGTTCTGAAGGAACCTGTCTGCATGTTTTTTATTGATCACCTTTAAGGAACCTACTGAATTAAAATTTCCTTTTAAAGAGCAGAAACAGGTTTGACTATCCCTAAGTATAAGAGGCCACACTAGGGCTATTTTTAAGAGAAAAGATAAACCTACCTGCCTACTTTAAAAAGAGAGAGAAAGAGAGAAACTATCTTAATATATGTCAACAAACCAAACTAAGAACAAATTCCCATCCCTGCTTTTAGTTTGCTTGTTTGACACTAAGAAAAGCAAGGATCACGGTTGCCTCCTGCCTCGGGGAGAACGACAGCAGGTGAGATGTGAAGGCTTCCTGTGGCAAGTTGGAACACACGTTTACCTTCAAACGGGGGTGTATGTGTGTTTCCTTCATTGTGCCTCTGTGAACATTACATGGTGGAAAAGCATTATGAATGGGCATCATTTCCTGGCACTAAAATGTAAAATATTTTTCATGCTAGCCCAGTGGAAGCCTCCAATAGTCATGAAAATGCAGGCGGCAATTCAAGGCAATTCAAGAAGGAAACCACGGGTGGTCACATGGTTCACCTCTCCTCTGGGTATGCAACCACTGCTTTGAGTTCAGGCTTTCCACCCCTTCGGCAGCACCACCTGCCAGAAACCCTTAATCGAGCTGAAGAGAAGCAAAGCTGTCAGCTGCAATAGCAGGCCACCGCAGATAAGTAATTTATTTCCAAATTAATTGAGCAAGAACATTTGGCCATGTCTGCCAGATTTATTTTATTGTATGATTTACAAGCTATTAATGAAGGCTGCGTTGTTAATTATAAGATTTGCATGCCTCCACTTCATCATAAAAGCTCATACAGAAGCTTTTTTTTTCCTTCAGTGAAATAAGGGTTTGAATGCATGCTGGGGGAAGGATGGTTTGGCGAACTGAACGCCTTCCTAACTAGTATTTCTGCAGGACTAAAGGACCTCCTCGGGGTTACCCAAAGCTATCAGTTATAAAATTCAGCTCCTGGCCTCACAATCCTAGATGTTCCTTTTCTTGTACTAAAGGCAGAAAAGAATATGTAGTCTGCTTCTTCATAATGAAGGAACCTATGTTAACTCACCATCACTTGAGATACATACGTGAGTCATTCTAAAGTCTGGATTTTAGTTTGAGCTAAACCCCAAGTGTAAGAGATTTGGCAGATGTGACAGGGCAGAGTAAGAACTGCCCCAAACTCCAAAATAAAATGCATCTAACAGGTTCATAGCTAGAGAGAACTCAAGAGTGTAGCTTCAAATGTCCTTTGGAGCAAATGCATAAACCTCCACTTACCAATGCTGACTCACTGGAGGACAAGCTACAGCTTTATACAGATGCGGGTGGCAGACCAGAGCACAGGGTTGCCTACCACCAATATTTTAGAACAGTACAAGAGGAGAAAAGATGTCTTTGGACCAGAGAACTGGTGAGAAGCCACCACAAAGAAGACTCTCATGGGTTTGTAAAAGGGTTTGATTTCAAAACATTAGTTACTGACCAAAGAAAATGGTTGAGCAGAGCAAGAATTCATATTTCTAAAAATTGTGAAAAAGAAGATGGAAATACCTATTTCAGTGGTTCTCTCACAGCGTGCATCAGAGTCCCCTGCAGGGCTGGTTGAAATACCAATGCTGGACACTGCTCTGATTAGGAGGCCCGAGGTGAGGCTCCAGAGTACACATGTCCAACAGGCTCCCACGTGAGGCTCAGACTGAGGCTGCTGGTCTAGGGACCACACTCGGAGAACCACTGACCAACAGCAGCCTCAGCATTCTGAACATGTGGGCCAGATGACTACTGTTGTGAAGGACTGTCCTGTGCATTGTAGAATGATTAGCAGCCTCCCTGGCCTTTACCCACTAGGCGTCAATAGTGCCTCCCACACATGTAACAACCAAAATGTCTCCAGACATTACCAAACGTCCCACGGGAGAACCACTGATCTAGACAGATCACTGAAGAATATCTTTTTATCTCTGGATGCACATTTTTCTAAGTTTTTTTTAAATGAGGAGTTTTACGCCAGTCTTATTTTTATTTTTCTGAAAACCTACTTGGTATCTGTAAATATTCCTCATTTATTTAAAGGTCAAGTGGGGAGATGGAGGCAAACTTTTCAGACTAAAAAAAATAAGATTCACATCTCAGCACTGATTTATTAGGCTACAGAAAAAGCAACCTTTTGCTACCTATTATATGACATACAGTCTTGTCCTAAATCTCTTATATTTCAATATGATTGAGATGTATTCCTTAAAGTGCTTTCAAATTTAAATTTTTCACCCAACTCCCTAGGGTAATCACAATAGAACTGATTCCTGAGTCAGAGTCACCTTAAACCAGAAAAATAATGCTGGACACAACCATGACACAATAGAAAGAATTAACATACCTGTATCAAATTCTCAGAGTAAAAGAATAATTATCGAGTCAGGTGAAATGCCTAGTGGGGAGGTGCAGCACTCTGACCTCCCTGCAAATAATAAGCAGCAGTTCATATACAAACTATTTGAAAAGTAAATCGATTGTGAAGGTAGGTCTGTGGGACAGAGATGCCATTGAAAACATAAGAAAACTCCACAGCAACTGTCCTTAAGCAATGAAATGTGTAATTATTTCTTCTTTAGAGTTGACATACATGCTGCTAATTTGATATTAAATTTAACTCTAAAATTGAAGAGATTACTGGTAAAAGGGGGCACAGAAAGTCATTCCAGCAGCTCTTAGGCTGACGGCAAAGAAGATTTTCTGCTGATTCCTCTACCTTTTCTAGCACCAATTTCTTGTTTTCTGTGGTAGAAGAAACTAATAAGGGTTATCATTATGTCAGACTCTTCACGTACAAATCATGCTAACGGTTAACAGTTAATGGAGGAGTTCCACTTTTAGTTCAATATCTTTTCAATGTCCTTTTTTCCCTTTATTTTGGAGCAGTCCTATTTCATAGATTGCTGTATATTCAAGTATTTGTTCAGTTTATTTAGTGCAAATGACAGCCCCCCACAGAAAAACCTTGTAAGATTAAACAGCAAACTCCTCAAGCCAAGGTTTCAACAGATACCCTGTAGCCTTGAGTTATGACTCCAAATGACAATTCGGTAACCTTTTAAAACGGAAACTTGGGAGAGAGATTTAATTTTGTTTCCTACATATACAGATTGATCACAAGGCCCAGAAAGAGAGCTTCGTGCAGAAGGAAACTGTCAGAACCTTGAGGACGAGTAAGAGGACAGCTGATCCACAGACCTCAATGGGACTTGGACTAAATGGCACTCCCAGTGATGTGGAATTGAAAGTCAAAACCCATGCACATTTATGCCTCAGAACAATGGGTATCAGAGTGGCAGGTGGAAATAAGGGTGGGAAGGTATAGATACAGTCTTTGGTGACAGTGTGTGCCTCTTCAAACTATAAAAGATATGTTTTATATACATTGTGTGCTGAATTATTTTTAAAGATATCATTTATTTATTATAAAGCCAAGAATCCTAAAGAGGTCTTTTGCCAGATGTCCCTGGACCTCAGTGGATCCTAGAAACCACCAGGTCACTATATACTTTTCCCAGGAAGAATACACAGTCTGAACTAGCATCTATTTGTAGCACTACTTACTAGATAAAGAGAAGATGTGGCAGCCACAGAATTTACCTCCAAGTTACATATGTACCACATGTAAGTCCGATGTGCATGTTTTGCTTTCTAGCTTTTTGGTCTTGAGAGTGTTCCATGGAATGATTTTTTTTCCCAAGGGATGTTAATAGATGTTAAGTAGAAAAAATAAAATAGAATTCTGTTTTCAAGTGGAATTAGCCACTGGATTAAACCAATTACAAGATATTTTTACTGGCACAAGTTTTTTGATCTTTAATATCTTAATATTCTTTTCTGACCCTTCAAGAGAGGTATGTATGATGTAAAAATTCCCAAAGCCATTTCTGCATGAACCTCCATTTATCAACAGCAAAGAATCTTGGGAGAGTTCACCTCTGCAGACCACAGTTTGGAAAACACTAAAGGAAGAATCTTTAATTGCATTTTATATTTCAATGCCATTTTCACTTTGGGGATAAGAATGATGACAGTGCATGTAGCATTCAGTAAATATTACCCCCCTTCCCTCTTCTTTTGTCCACAAAAGGTTTCAACTCTGGGCTCATCTTGATACTCTTGGATGTACACGATTAGTGCTGAAGGAAGTGCAAACTTTGTCTGTGTAAGGTTTTCTAGATTGGACCCAGACGTTTTTATAGTCAATTTTTTGTTCTTTCAAGCTTGGGGTATCACACCAAAATTGTTTAATTGAGTTGAAAAGGGTTATTTACAGTATTTTCCATGTAACTGACTTTTTCAGCTAACCAATTTGCATATAGTACAACATTGCTAATTTATACTAATGACTGAGGGAACGCTGGAGATTACAAATTTAAGAATTAGCAAGTACAGGAAGTAAAAGCATGAAATTAGAAGCAATTAGAGCTGTCTCATCACAAAAGAGACTTGATTAGCCCATACTTATTATTTACGGTAGTGATTTATAATACGCCATCATTTATTTTGTAATGAAATTTTCACAGTGTGACTTTTTACACGAAAGATGTACAAAGCTGCCAGAGAGCTGGTAAAGCTTGTCAGCTTTCCTGATGGGCCCATTCATTCATGGAGTCAGCACCACTGTACTACACGCCTGCCCTGTGCAAAGTGCTAAGTACAGTTTTATTGGCTTTCTTCTACTACTATAAGACTAACAGATTTTCACTGGTACCTGGAAAGCATTGAAAATATAAAGAAGAAAATAATACTATCACCTAAAAATGACCAATGCTAACATTTGCTATGTTTACTTCCAATATATTCCTAAGCATATATATACATGGAAAATGTGACGTATGTAGATATTTTTGCATAATTGAGATCATATTTTCCTTTCAATTTTGTGTTCTGGTTTTCCACTTGGCTATTGATGAGGACATTCCAAATTATATACATAACTTAGTTATTGCTATATATTTAAAGCACATCTTAACGTCACCATTTATGTCAGCCCAGTTAACAGAATTCAGCAACAGTTTATTTCTAATTATTTGAAAATAAATCAAAATCATTCCGATGGTCTAAACTTGTTTTGCATCATTAGAAGTGTGGCATTTGTATATTTTTCTGACTAGCTAAAGATAACTCGGCTTGGAAGACTGCATAAATTCAATGCAAACCTGATAGTACTCACACTTGCTACTGAAGTGTTACCCTGCTGGTGTGAGCTGGGGGAAAGAGGAACAAGCACTAGCTCGATCTATACTTAGACTTCTAAGGAAATTGAGCTTCCTCGGCTTCCTCGGTCATTAAATTGCATTAAAATTTCAATAGTCAATTTCAGCCCACTTCAGTATGGAGGAACTGTGAGACCCCCCAAGAGGGACCCTCACTCTGTCCCATAGATTGACGGCGACCCCAATCATCCGCAGGAGACGTCACTTGATGCAAACCGCAAGAGGCTTTATTCCAGCGCGCTGGGGCTCAACTCGTACTCATGCAGGAGCAGAGGAGTTGGGCCCCCAGCAAGGGGTCTTTCAGCTATTTATATGCAAAAATCACACATCAGGGAGGGGTTGCATGCAGGAGGGTGTCTTGATAGGGATAGGGCATTCCTGCCTGGTGTTTTTACAACCTGTTTATCTCAAGGTTGATTGAAGCCTGGTTTACTCAGCCTGCCCTTTGTTGGGGCTATCTCCTGGAGGAACAGCCTTGGGGAAGGCGTCATTCTCTCTGTTCCTATCTCTAGTGGGGGAAGCCTAGGGAGTTGAGATAAAACAGGCAGCTAGGCCTGGCAGCTGGGCTTGTGCAGTTTGTAACATTCTTTCAGAACTTGGATTAGAAGTTCCAGAAAAATAATTCTTATTTTCATTGTTACTATTTCTATTTCACAGATGAATTAATTTGCAGCACTACATGGGTAGGTGGTTTTTATAGGACTACAGAGGCATTGAGTTTCTTACCATTCCTAAGGGATTTTGTTTTTCTTTCTTTAATCCTAGATCTCCTACACACTCTCTCCAGTGAAGACTAAAGTTGCACCTGAAGGAAACACATGTGGTGCAGTCATTCTCAATCGAAGTTATGGCCATCACAGGAGAATAATTGGCATTAATTAATATGTTTAACATCTTTAAGCTGACTACACATTTGCACAACTCCCTTAAAAGCTTTTTAACAGCATCCTCTGAGGTGTACCTAACAATCTCTTAGAAAGTTCCTTAGAAGCTTTTCAGTAGCCTGGAAGAAAATTCTGCCCAGTGCTATAGAAGCACATTAACGTTTAATAGTTCTGGGATTCACCAGTCCCATTTCTTCCATGTTCAGTTCTACAACACGGCTAATACCGTCTCACAGTAGGTTCTCAATAAATATTCCCAATCACATATTCTTGGTGGAAAGTTAAATGGACACTGAGTTCTTCTCATCTCCAGAATTGATGATTTGCCATCTTTTCATTGATAATCCCTGGAAAGTCTTGGGATTTCTGTTGTAAATTTGAGGCATTCAGAGTTAATGAGCAAGAAGCAAGAAGTCCTTTTGTTCCATTTCTTCTAGTTCATGAATTAATCTCTTTAGTGTATGTTCATATGTTGAGGCAAGTTGAATTCCTTTGTGATAAGCAGGAAATAATATAATAGGAGGTCATGCAGAGAGTTCTTTCCCAGGAAAAGAGAATTCACACATAGTAGCCCTGCTCCGTGTGTGCCCTGGGCTGGCAACTTTACATGTTTTATCTCATTTGAGCCTCATAACCATTTACAATGAGCACAAAGGTATTACTAGTAAGTCCATCTGACCTGGTCATACATCTATCTGACTTCATTTTGCTTCCATCTCAACATGAACTATTTAACAATCATTGCATAATCCAATATTTTTCCAATGCAGTGCAGTTCTCATGTCCATGAGGTTCAAAGAGTTGATTCCCCTGCTCTCCAGTAAGTAAATTCTAGGATTCATGACACCTTATAAGAATGCAAGGTCTAGATAAAGTCTGGAGCTTTTCTCCTTCACACGCTAACGTACCATAGAGTGTGCTAAACATGTGGGATACTTTCATAAAATCTTAGGAAAAAAGAATTTTGGAGTTCTCCAAATGAAATCCATACTGGGTCAGGACTCCCCAGATGTCCCCCACAGAATATATTGACTCCAACAAAGCATTTATCACAGCCCAGAAATAAATAACCACAAATCTCCAAATGCCCCAATTTTACCCTTGTCTACAACTGCATCCCCAGGGGAACAGCATTCATCAAAACATTTATTCATTCAAGAAATGTGATTTGAGCATCCACTTTTTGGCTGGTACAATTGCAAGCACCCAGGATACACCAGTGAACAGAACAAAAGATTCCAGCCCTCGGGGAGCTTACATTTCAGCAGGAAGTGGGCAAGAAACAGTAGATATAATAAATAAGTAAATTATACCTCATATATCAGGAGGCGATAGGGACTAGAGAAAAATATCTAGCTTGCAAAGTGACTCAGGAATGTGAGGATAGCACAGTTTGCAAGTTTAAATAGGACATCAGACTAGACCCCACTGAGAAATTGATATCTGAGCAAAGACTTAAATGAAGTGATGTGGTGAGCCATGTGCACATCTGGGGAAAGAAAGTCCCCAAGAGATGTATAAAAGCCCTAGGACAGAAGCATGCGTGGCATGTTTGAAGAAGCAAAGAAGCCTGTGTTGCCAGAGTAGAGTGGACATGAGTCAGACTATGAAGGGCTCTGTAGGACAGAGGCTAAGCTGGATGTGGGGTCAGTAACAGTGCAGGTCACTGGTTGACTAATGCCTCCACTTTGACAGGCTCTCAGAAGAAGACCCACAGTGGCATGTGTTCCATTTCTGAATAGTTACTGTGAGCCCTGCACATTCAGGCTCCTGGACCAAAACTCTGAGTTTCATCCATTGTATCATTTTGCTCAAATCACATTTTCTCTAAACACATTTTCCCCTCCCATCTACAATTTAGAGATAATACCTTCCTCACACGATTATGAAAACATGGGTAAAGACTTCAAAATACTTGAGGAAAATCATAAGTATTTTGATAAATTAAATTAAAATGCCTTTATATTTGCACTGTTTGCAAAAGTGTGTTCTCCACATGGTTTATACAAAAACTATGTTTATCCTTGTTACCTATATAAATAAATCTTACTACTGACATCAATTGTTTCTTTTTAAAAAATATATTTTATTGATTTCTTACAGAGAGGAAAGGAGAGGGATAGAGAGTTAGAAACATCGATGAGAGAGAAACATCAATCAGCTGCCTCCTGCACACTCCCCACTGGGGATGTGCCCGCAACCAAGGTACATGCCCTTGACTGGAATCGAACCCGGGACCCTTCAGTCCGCAGGCTGACGCTCTATCCACTGAGCCAAGCCAGTCAGGCCTGACATTGATTGTTTCAATGGCCTTTCTTTTAAGTTTCTTTCACTTTTGCCAATTTAACATCTTGCTGATGTTGAAATGCCAAGAATTTAGAATAGACATACTAACTTCCTGGAGATTTATTATATTAAAAAAAGAAAGAAAATGAATGTGACAGACAGTACACATTTAATACTCAATTCCATCTTTAAAACAATGTTATGGGGCTTGTTATTATTAACAGCCTCATTTTACAATGAGAAAACAGAGCTCAGAGAAATTATGTAATTTGTCTGCAGACACAGAGATTTAACTGATGAGCCCAAATTCTAACACAGCAATACATATATCAAATTACATACCCTTACATGTTGTTCTATTTCAATAAAACTCTAAATGTATGAAATAGACTGAAGCCACATTACAAAGAACATTTCCAAAATGTAGAAACTGAGATGTCTGAAGAAGCTGTGAGATACTACCCCCAGAAGCTTAAATTGTGTAAACCCCACCCACAATCTACCCATCCCCCCACACACCCACACACACACAATTAATTCTGATCTTTCCCTCCTCACCTGTACCACCCATATCCCCACCACAGAAGAAGTGTGGCTGCTTCAAATAAGAGAAAAGAGAGGTACTCACAGAAAGAAATGTATGAAAGTCCTCACTACCAGCAATATGGGAAACCATGGGACTATTTGGTGGTAATACTGCCCTCGGGGAAGTAAATGTAGAATTTGGTGAAGGTCTGTATTCTTGCCAGTGCTCAGCACTGAGTCGTAGTAAAGATCTGTTCAATGACTAGAGGTACCGGGCACATTGGTGAAAAGATGAATGGAAACATAGGTTAACCTGCATGAGTAATTTGGAATGCTTTCATAAACTGAATTCTATTTCGATTTTGTTTGTGTTGCTGTTTCCAAAGGATGCTTTATGCCCTTGAATTTAAGGCTCTGAATCATAGAAAACTGGTAAGGAAGGGGGAGAAAAAACTGTCACACTCAGGGCCCGCAAGTTTCCAAGTAGCTGCAGCCCCATTGTGAAGTGTTTTAGTTGCTAAAAATGTAGCTGAATGAAGCTAGGTTGGTGAGAGAGTAGCTTGCCCAGTATAGCATTTCAGACTAATTTACAAGCATTGTAATAGTGTGTCTAATTCTTGAAAACCAAAACTTCTTTCTTCAAGCAAAGAGCTTCCCCTAGCAAAAGCATTCATATATCTTTCATATAGCTGTCAATTCCTGAACATTTTGACCTAGAAATAATAGCATTATTTCTTGGTAACAAAGTGCATTGAGAGTAGATTCTGTTTGAATGAAGCAGAAAAGCTGAGCTAGAACAGAATCATAGCTGTTTGAATGCCTTTTATGGGAATTAAGATAAAAGAAAAAGTAAAAGGATTTGGATTGCCAGGTTGCTACAGTTACATCCATTGTATAAAGCTAGAATTTACTTACTTACTTATTTATTTATTTATTTTAATCTTTAAATTCTTTATTAGTTAAGGAATTACAAATGTGTCCTCATCCCCTCCATTAACCCCCACCCTCCCCTCCCCCCCCCCCCCACTCATGCTCTCATCCCCCTCTTGTCCATGTCCATTGGTTTGGCTTATATGCATGCACACAAGTTCTTTGGTTGATCTCTTCCCCTTACCCCCTCCCTGCCCTACTTTCCCTCTGGGGACTAATAGTCTGATTGCTTAGGCAAGGTATATAAAACCATGATTTCACTATAGTCCCTGTCTATTAAAAGAGAATATGTTTTTCTTTTATGAAAAAAAGTTACTTTAGAGCAGCCTGGCCAGCGTGGCTCAGTGGTTAAGCGTTGACCTATGAACCAGGAAGGAATGGTTCAATCCCTGCCCAGGTTGCTGGCTCCATCTCCAGTGTGGGGCATGCAGGAGGCAGCCGATCAATGATTCTCCCTCATCATTGATGTTTCAATCTCTCTCTTCCTCTCTGAAATCAATAAAAATATACTTTAAAAAAAAATGTTCCTTTAAAGCACATTATCCCACAAATCTCTGCAAGAGGGAAGGCCTGGGGCAAGTGGGTCTTTAAACTATGTTGTTACTTAACTGCCCTGCACGCAATGACCTGCCATCCCACAGCCCAGACGCGGGCTCAGCTCTCCCAAATGCCTGTGGTCTGTGCTAGAGAACCGCACTTGTGATGCTCACACTGACCAACTGGACCATTTCACCCTGTCAGCCTGGGAAGGAGAACCCAACCACATCATTGCAATGATCCAACCTTCAGGAAACCACCCTTGGGCAATAAAGGCTCTTGGTGCAAATAGCCATGTCCTCATTCTTATCAACTGCAGGGTGCTTCTCCCCAAAAGTTGTGCTCCGAGTGGAGAAGTGTCTTTCAGCTCATTCTTGAATTAAATCAGCA
Organism: Myotis nattereri; assembly: GCF_964212035.1. Classification (NCBI taxonomy): domain Eukaryota; kingdom Metazoa; phylum Chordata; class Mammalia; order Chiroptera; family Vespertilionidae; genus Myotis; species Myotis nattereri. The sequence continues at coordinate 42,388,671 of NC_138086.1, read as the reverse complement.
CATCGGTGCAGGCAGCTCAGGGCGCCGTGAGGCACTGCTTGGCTGTCCTCATCACATTCTCCCTCGAATCCATCCCGAGTGGGGCTCGAGCGCCCCACAGAACTGCTATTGCAGTCCGTGTACAGGGCAAATGAAAACCCTGTCATTAAGAAGGAGAGCGTTCTCGTTTCTCTCCAGTCCCTCTGCATCGCAGGCCCCCTTCTGTGTGGGATGTCTACGGTCTTGGAGGAAAACTGCTCATTTAGGAACACCACAGTCCCGCGGCCAATCTCATTTTACCCCAGAAAATTGGCTCGTGTGCTCGAGGCAAAGCATCCCTCAGGCTTACGTGTTTCTTTGTAACTTCTGCACAGAAGTTAAGCCTGTCCATGTAGCACGTGTCTTTCCATGTAACAACACATGTGTGTTCTTGATCCTCAGGATCTGCAGCCAACGTGCAGTAGAGAGCGCTGGGAAGGAGGAGGCCTGGGAATGCAACAAAACCCAGCCTCTTCTGGTCCCAGCCACTCATGAACTGGAGGGGTCCTGGTGTGCTTTGTTGATTGGGTTGTGATACTGTTTATTTTCTAAGAAGGCATCATATGTTGTTTTTTACCTAGTGAAAAGAAGATGTTAAGTGATCTTCTATCATTATCAAGGGACTTAAATAATTTAAAAGGCTTGATTCAGAGTCAAGTCTAAAAGTTTACATAAAAGATGGAAACATTCTCCCAAAAACCATAAAAGGAAAAAACGGGGGTGTCCCAAAGGCTTGGGTGATTCCTAGTATGAATACCCACTGGCAGGAAAGTGCCAAGACTATAGCAGTGTAGAGGAAAAAGAACGAATAATGAAGTCAATAATTGGGTGAAACCCAGTCCTTTGCACCCAAAGGCACAAAGTAAAGAAAAAACATTTTTTTTAAACAAACACCTAATATCACTCAGAAATGACTGTCTCAGCCAATAAAGATGTGACACTCATGGACATGGAATAAATAAAATCATCTGCTGAGAAGAATAGATTATAGCAAAGAAATATTCTGAATGGAACGGGCAGCTGGGATAGAATAGTGATTCTCTTTCTAACAAAAGAAAAACTTGCCTGACTTTTCAAAAGAGAAAAATCAATAAGCACACAGGAACTTACATTTAAAGAATGGGTATATACAAAATGCCCAGAATAGCATGCCCAATTACTTCACCAGTATTCTGCAACTTTCTTGTAATCCACTGTTCTGAGGGCAGCAAACACAGGAAAAGGCATTTTACAGACAGATGATAATGGCTTTCAGTGTTTCTCAAATTGGCTTAAAGTCCATACGGTGTAAATTGCTAAAAGCCCATATGTAATTCTGAACCTCTTACAGGCCCCAAGACTCTCTGTGCTGGTAATAAATACATGGACTGGATAATTAACTTCTGACATAAAAAGAAATGAAGGTGAGAGAAGAAAATGCAGATCTTATCAACTGTTACTTAAAGCAAGAGCACAAATTGACAAAAACCCAGAGGCATTCATTTGGGGGGAAAATATCAACTGTAGTCTGTCTTTCCAATGTTTTCCTACAAGAATGAGAAGAAAATTCTCCACATTCACATCATTATTCTTTTCTCCTATTTCCCAATGTTACAGTCTCACTCACTTTATATTTTGTTTGGACAGTCTTGCCTTACCAGTTCTGAGACTCCTTAGAGGAGGCCCATGAGAACATGGAGTGCTGACCCTCCCGGGAAGAGAAGGATGAGCAACTCCAGCAGGAAGGAGCCCTCCACACACACGCAGCGCTGAAGAGCTCCTGTTTTTATGAAAAAAGAATTAGAAGAACCTGGGGAAGAGCAAGAAAATTTGACATCTGTCTACCACTCTAATGGAGGAATAAAATAAACTCATGAGACATCAAACCCTAAGCATGCAGACTACACTACAGTCTCCATCTATGCTAATTAAAGGCAAGGCATCCCAAAGACAAGAAATTACTAGACAGACCTCCCCACAACCATTGAAAACGTCAAGGCACTGGAAGAAGTGTCCATAAAACTACTCTAGGAATATTTTCACAACCAGGGTTCAAGAGATTCCTATGTGGGAAAGGAGCTGAGCTGAGGAAAACCTTGCAGCAATAATTTTAAATCACTAAGTGCCACAAGGGACAGAACAGATTCCAAAAACAGGTACCATTGGACCCTGAGAGCCAAAAAAGAATATGAAGTAAACTTTCTAGAATTATTAAGAAGCTGAAAGAATAAATAAGAACTATAATGAAAGACCAGAACACTATGAAGAAAGCTCCAGCTGAGCCTGAATAACTAAATAGAACTGCGAGTGAAAAACTTGAGTCATCATAATTTAAAATTCAATAGAGGACAGTAATCTTCACAGAAGATTAGGAAATATATATTTCCATGAGTAAAAATAACAACCAGGTAGAAAACAGAATGAAAAAAGAGATCCCCTAAGTAATAGAATTGAAAAAGATAAAATAGCAATAGTTAAATGTAAGAAAGGCACAAGATCATTAAGTAAAAAAAACTTTAAAACACTGTTAAAAACACAAAAGAACACATGAACAATTGAAGAATATACCATGTTATTGAAAAGGAAGACTCAATGTCATGATCTTAATGTTCCTTAAAGGAATATGTAAATTTAATACAATCCCAAAATATTAACTTTTTAACTAGGTAAATTGATCTTAAAGTTTATATAAAAAAATAATCAAATGGAATAATCAAAACAAAAACTAAAAAATTAAGATCAAAGGGGGATTATGAAACATTTTATCTAATATCAATAATCAAATCAGTGTTGTAGTGGCACATGAAGAGACCAGTGTTGTAGAAAAGGAAATCCAGAAATAGACCCATATATCTATGATAATTAACTATATGATAAAAATGGAGTCATGCCAATAGGGAAAATAGACCAGTGGAGAAACAAAATCTTGTTGGTATAATTCAGTAGCCATCTGGAAAAATAAAGTAAAATCTGTCATTCCCATTCCACATTAGGGTAAATTACAAATGAAACTAATATTTAAATATTTTTTAAAATAAAGTAATATAAGTAACAAGAGAAGACATAGGAGAATTCCATTTTAAGATCTTTTTTTTTTTTTTTTTTTTTTTTTTTGCAGGAGGCAGCCGATCGATGATTCTCTCTCGTCACTAAGATCTTTTTTTAAAAATATATATTTTATTGATTTTTTACAGAGAGGAAGGGAGAGGAATAGGGAGTTAGAAACATCAATGAGAGAGAAACATCGATCAGCTGCCTCCTGCACACCCCCTACCGGGGATGTGCCCACAACCAAGGTACATGCCCTTGACCAGAATCGAACCTGGGACCCTTCAATCTGCAGGCCGACACTCTATCCACTGAGCCAAACTGATTAGGGCTATAAGGTCTTTTTTTATCTACAACTCAAAATCCAGAATCCACATGAGATAAGATTGATAAATTATACAAAAATAAAAAAATTGGCAATAAAGATTATAAGGAAAGTCAGAAGACAACTTAAAAAACAGAAAAATAATTTTCAAATCATATTGAAGACAAAGAATACCATTCCTAATATATAGGAGGTTCTTTAGGAATTGATAAGGAAAACAAGAACTCAATATAATAATGGACAAAAGATATGAACAGAGAGTTCACATAGATATAATGGCTCTCAAACATATGAAACAGAAAATCAAAATAGAAATACACTTAGAAAAAATTTTCACATAACACACTAGCAACATTTCAAAAATTTAATTACATCTCAGTAAGACTGTGAAAAAACCAGCACTTTGTGCATTTCTTGAGTAGAGTAAATCGGTATAACATCTAAGAAGTACAATAAAACAGTAACTATCACAATTATAAATGAGTCTACCCTTTGACCTGTAAAATTTACTGCTGTACATTTAAGATTACTTATGTCAAAGCCATGTATAATGGCAAGAGAACGAAAACAATAGAAATATCTACCAATATGGGCTGGTTAAATAATGTATGGTATTTACACTATTAAAAGGAAAACATGCAAATTGACCATCCCTCCACTACACCCACCAGCCAATCAGAGTGAGTATGCAAAATAACCCAACAAAGATGGCAGCGACCACAGACCTGGAGTGAGCAGGAGGCTTGGGTTGCCCCTGGCAACAGAGGAAGCCAAGCTTCCCGCCCTCCCTGATCGCCACTCAAGGAGGGGCTGAGGGCCTGGGTCCCTGGGGGGCGTGGCCAGCCTGAAAACAGCCCTCAGCCCCTCACCCTGGCTGGCCATGCCCCCGTGGGTTGAGGGTCCCTGCTGGGGGGCATAGCCAGTCTGTAAACAGCCATCAGCCCCTCACCCCTTGCCCAGGCCACCCACACCCCAAGGGAACACCCCACCCTGATCTGGGACACCCTTCAGGGCAAACCAGCCAGCCCCCACCCGTGCACCAGGCCTCTATACTAATAAAAGGGTAATATGCTAATTAGACTGGGAGACCTTCCAGATGTTCTTCTGGACAGAGCCATGATGGCGGGGCCGAGGTAGAGGCTATTAGAGGCCAAGAGGGGAGGGAAGTTGTGGGTGATCAGGCCGGTGGGGGCGGGGGGCAGTTGGGGGTGAGCAGACCAGCAGGGGGGCCAGTTGGGGGCAAGCAGGCCATCAGTGGGGGTCAATGGGAGTGATCAGTACTGCAGAGGGGGGGCAGTTTGGAGTGAGCAGGCCAGTGGAGAGAGAAGGTGGGGGCTAGCAGGCCAGCACGGGGGGCCATGGGGGGCGAGCAGACTGACAGGGGGATAGTTGGGGGCGAGCACACTGGCACAGGGGGCAATTGGGGGCGAGCAGGCTGGCAGGCAGAGTGGTTAGGGGCAATCAGGCAGGCAGGCAGGTGAGCGGTTAGGATCCAGCAGTCCTGGATTGCAAGAGGGATGTCCGACTGCTGGTTTAGGCCTCATTCCTGTAAACTGTCAGTAGGACATCCTTCAAGGGGTCCCAGATTGGAGAGGGTGCAGGCCGAGTTAAGGGACACCACCCCCCTGCATGAATTTCATGCACTGGGCCACTAGTGTGTATATAATGGAATAAGGTACAGCAGGAAAAAACAGACTGTTCCATATACCATTATAGAAACATCTCCAAGTTATATTGTTATGTGAACAAAAAATAAGGTGCAGTACAGGGAATAAATATGCTAACTTTGGTGTATCAAGTAGAAGGGATTAAAAATCTAGTGAAATATCCATATTAATACAATTATACATACAGAAACTATGGAAGCAGACAAATTAACACACACACACACACACACACACACACACAAACAGCCCTAACCGGTTTGGCTCAGTGGATAGAGCATCGGCCTGCGGACTCAAGGGTCCCGGGTTTGATTCCGGTCAAGGGCATGTACCTTGGTTGCGGGCACATCCCCAGTGGGCAGTGTGCAGGAGGCAGCTGATCGATGTTTCTAACTCTCTATCCCTCTCCCTTCCTCTCTGTAAAAAATCAATAAAATATATTTTTTTAAAAAAACAAAAACAAAAAACAGAGGTTACTTTTGAGGGGGTTGGATGTCAAGAATGGAAGAGTTTTCATTATTTAGCTTGAATAATGTGGAAGTTAAGGGTGCAGTTGAAAAACCATGTATAACTTTTGATTGCCCAAAACTTTACTAACAACCTACTGTTGACTAAAAGCCATAGTAATATATCTAATACTGGATTAACACTTGTTTTGCATGTTATATGTATTATATATTGTATTGTTATAAAAAAGTAAGCTAGAATTTAAGATAATCTAAAGAAAATCATAAGGAAGAAAGAAATACATTTGCAGTATTTATCGGAAAAAAAAATCTGGTTATATGTGCACCATGCAATTCAAACCTGTGTTGTTCAAGGGTTAACTTTATACATTTTAATACTTTGGTTTTTGAATAATGTGAATGTATTATTATATTCAAAAAATTGCATTTAAAATGTTTAAAGATGTTTAAACTCAATGATAATTTTAAAAATTAAAATTTAGAAAATGATGTAGAACCTACACCTATAAAATTAGGTGTTATTGTTAATAATAAATCCCCAATTTGACAATGACCTAATAGAAAAGAGCAAGCTTAAACATGGCAGCAATAATACAAACAGATGCTCTCTTTACTTGGAGTAATTTTATAGGAATTTAAATCTTTAATGCTTCTGATTCATCAATTAGAGCACTGGAAATATATCCTAAGGAAAAAAAATATTCCAATGGGTTAAGATTTACTTAAAGGAACATGAGGGTGAGGAGGGATAGAAATGAAAGAGCTTAGGATCCAATAACACTTCAATTTTATCTAAACATTTTATTAAAAATAAAATAACTGTGAAATAAATTTAGTAACACTTGTTCAATCCAGGTGATAGGTATCTGGGCATTTGTTATGCTATACTACCTACTTCTTGTACATTTTTGCCTTATTTTTTTAAAGTTACATAAAATTACCCATGTGAGTGAACAACATAGCTTTAGCATGCATAATAAAGAACTCGCTCCAGGATGGCAAGAACTCTGATATGTATATACTTATAAATCATTTAATATTGTATGGATGATATCTTTGAAATATTAAATACAATAATTAACACATTAAAATGTTCACTTTCAGCAAAGAAAACTAAATTACTTAAAATTTAGAAGACTAGAAGAGATCTAATGCTACAGATCTCAAATATTGGTGAATATTCTCACCAGGAGGGTTTATATGAATTCCAAGATCTAATATCTTATCTATAAAATCTGGTTCTCCAAGAAGATGGCTGGGCAAAATATTTAAAATTAACAAAATCTGAGGCTCACTGAACAAAGTATAGAATAGTGTTTCTTTTTTTAATATAGTTTTATTGATTTCAGAGAGGAAGAGAACAGGAGAGATAGATAGAAATATCAACGATGAGAATCATTGATTGGCTGCCTCCTGCACGCCCCCATCTGGGGACGAAGTCTGTAACCCGGGCATGTGCTCTTGACCAGAATCAAACCCAGGACCCTTCAATTTGTATGCTGACGCTCTATCCATTGAGCCAAACTGGCTAGGGCTAGTGCTTCTTGAAGTATGGAAAAGAACCCGTCTCCAGTGCTTAGTAACATTATAGAATTTTTTATCCTGTCCAACTTATTCTAATTTATCCTTCTGAGGTTGGTGCCCTGGGAATCTGCATGTTAGAAAGCACCTTGGTTTATTCTGATACGAGGTTTTAGAGACATTGCTATAATCATTGATTATTTTTTTTACTTTCTCACTAAAAAAGAACTGTGCTCAAGATACACCTGAAAGGATGAAGGCTAAGTATAAGGCAAGAGCTCATTACATGCCAAAAGGTGTTCTAAAGGAGGTCATAAAATCTACTGTCCTGGAAATGCTGAAAAATGCAGTCTTGCTTGGTAGCAGAATTCTAAACTAATGACCTCTGGAAAGCATTCACAGCCCTATGGTTGTAGATATAATTAAATGCCCAAAGGTAAAAGAGAATAAGAAATCGAATGGGATTTCGGGTGATAAGTTAATAATACAATAATGGGATAGGCAGGAACAATTTTTGTGCTTCTTTGAAGCTGCACAGTGAGTTTTCAAAAACTTTAGGGCTGAAGAAGTGTGCCAGATCTCGTGTGGCGTCTTCCACCTCTTTAGTGACTCACAGGGCCGCGGGTGGTGCTCTGGTTTATTTCAGGTGAAATTCAGAGAAGGTCAATGTTAATTTTCATTATTCCCAGAGTCCTGCTGTGACCATATAAAGGCATTATCATGATGTTTTGAGCAACCCATTTACCCCTTTTTAAACTTGCACACACACACATACACACACACATGCACATACACATTCGGACACCAAGAAGCATGCTTTTGAAAAGAATAATGAACCACACATTCCTTTATAATAAACAGCCCAGCTACCTTTAGTTTCAGGGTTGGAAAACATGAGTAAATGGTGTCATAAAGGAAAGAACATGGGACTCAGAATGAAAACACTGAGTTGGGATTTGGGTTGTAACCTTTCCTAAATATTTCATTTATACCGTTTTGTGTGTGTGTGTGTAGCAGCTTTAAAATGCATTCAATACAAGATTATTTTCAAGTGCAGTGGAGCAAAGGTAAGATAAAAGCAGAAAATGAAATTTAAAAAAAAATCACTGTAAGATCAGTGCCCAAATAGTGTCATTATTACCTTAATATTGTGTTATTGTCGGCCACAAATTTGGTTATGAACCTTCTAGAAGGCAAGCCGACTGAAAAAGCATGCTAAGTTACATGATTTACAGAGTCCACGAGACAAAAAAACAGGTTTTCATAAGAAGTGCAAGTATTACTGGCACGGAGTCCAGAGAGAAATGTTTCCTATGGGGTTTTATAGTGAGGACTAATGCAGTGAACAATGTCTCCAAACAGCCTTAGAATAAGCAGAAAAATGAGCTCCTTATCATGTACCTGGCAGACCTCGACATAAGCCAAAGCCCAATGTTCCTAAACGACAACGCTATAAAGCCAGTTCCACCAGAGACTACACGGTGTGTTAGGTACAGTCCCCGATGGAGGCTTGAAATATCGGGGTGGAGGTCACAAATGGGCAGAAAGTCGGCTACATCTGGACCATAAATATATTTCATTGGTCCATGTGGGGTTTTTGAATTTATTATTATTATTATTTCCCGTTTTTAAATTGGGTGATTTCAATTAAGATTCAATTTCAGTCCGGTTGGTGTGGCTTAGTGATTGAGTGTAGACCTATGAACCAGGAGGTCACAGTTCAATTCCCAGTCAGGGGACGTGCCCAGGTTGCATGCTGGATTCCCAGTTGGGGGCGTGTAGGAGTCAGCTGATCAATGGTTCTCTCTCATCATTGATGTTTCTATTTCTCTGTCCCTCTCCCTTCCTCTCTGAAATCAATAAAAATATATTTTTAAAAAAGAAATGAGATGGCTCTAGAGTTTAGTTTCCTAAAAAAAAAAAAAAAGTACCTTTATTACTGTCTTTTTTAAAGAGCTGCATGGAATATATCATACCTCCTTCCAGCTTTTTCTTTAACTCTTAGACTAAATTAATACAATGTTTATATAAAGAAGGGGTCTGTACCGAATAGCTGCAGCAATCCTGAGAAAGAAGAACAAAGTAGAAGGGATCTCAATACCAGATATCAAGCTGTATTACAAAGCCACTGTTCTCAATACTGCCTGGTACCAGCACAAGAACAGGCATATAGATCAAGGGAATAGAATAGAGAACCCAGAATTTGACCCAAACCACTATGCCCAATTAATATTTGACAAAGGGGGCAGGAACATACAATGGAGTCAAGACAGTCTCTTCAATAAATGGTATTGGGAAAAATTGGACAGATACATGCAAAAAATGAAACTAGACCACCAACTTACACCATACACAAAAATAAGCTCAAAATGGATAAAGGACTTAGACATAAGATGGGAAACCATAAAAATACTAGAGGAATCCACAGGCAGCAAAATCTCAAACATATGCTGAAGCAAATTCTTCACTGGTACAGCTCCTAAGGCAAAGGAAACTAAAGAGAAAATAAACAAATGGGACTACATCAAAATAAAAAGCTTTTGCACAGCAAAAGAAACCATCACCAAAACTACAAGAAAGCCCACTGCATGGGAGAACATATTTGCCAATGTAATCACTGATAAGGATTTAATCTCCAAAATTTACAGGGAACTCATACAACTTAGCAAAAGGAAGATAAACAACCCATTCAAAAAATGGGCAAAGGACCTAAGTAGATACTTTTCAAAAGAAGACAGAGGAAGGCCAAGAGACATATGAAAACATGCTCAGGCACTAATTATCCGAAAGATGCAAATCAAAACAACAATGAGGTACCATCTCACACCTGTCAGAATAGCTATCATCAACAAATCAACAAATGACAAATGCTGGCAAGGATGCAGAGAAGAAGGAACCCTCCTGCACTGCTGGTGGGAATGCAGACTGGTGTAGCCACTGTGGAGAACAGTATGGAGTTTCCTCAAAAAACTAAAAATGGAACTCCCATTTGACCCAGTGATTCCCCTTCTAGGAATATATCCCAAGAAACTAGAAACACCAATCAGAAAGGATATATGTGCCCCTATGTTCATAGCATCACAATTCACCATAGCTAAGATTTGGAAACAGTGCCCATCAGCAGATGAGTGGATTAAAAACTGTGGTACATCTACACAATGGAATACTACACTGCAATAAAAAAAGAAGGAGCTCTTACCATTTACAGCAGCATAGATAGAACTGGAGAGCATTATGCTAAGCAAAATAAGCCAGTGAGAGAAAGATAAATATCACATGATCTCATTATTTATGGAATATAATGAACAACATAAACTGATGAACAAAAACAGATCCAGAGACAGAGAAACATCAATCAGACCATCAAACCTCAGAGGGAAGGTAGGGGAGGGTGGGGGTAAGGGGGAGAGATCGACCAAAGGACTTGTATGCAGGCATATAAGCCTAACCAATGGACACCGTCAATAGTGGGGTGAGGACATGAGTGGGGGATAGAGGGGCAATGGGGCGATAAAGACACATATGTAATACCTTAATCAATAAAGAAAAAATAAAGAAAGAAGGGGTCTGTAGACACATGGATGGGAAGGAGGTATGCTACTTTCCACTGTCATAAAAGACATGGTGATTTATCTTTCTGGCAAAGGGGATTGATTCAGGAAGGCGATGCTTGGGTAAATAAATGAAAACACCATCAGTCCTCAGTGAATGGCAAATCAAAACCACAATGAGATGCTTCTTCATACCCCCTAGAATGGTTATAATAAAAAAATCAAATAATAAAGTGCTGGTGAGGTTGAGGAGACATTGGAACACTCTCACAAGGCTGATGGGAATGCAAATTAGCACAGCCACTTCAGCAAACCATCTGAAAGTTCTTCAAAGTGTAAAAATAGAGTTATCATATTATCAACTCCCAGGTATATGCCCAATTGAAATGAACACGTATGTCCACACAACAACTTGTACATGAATTTTCATAACAGCATTATTCATAATAATCAAAAAGTGGAAACAACTCAAAAGCCCACCAACTGATGAATGACTAAAGTGTGGTATACCCCTACAATGAAATGTTATTCAGCGATAAAAGGAAATGAAATATTGATACATACTACAACGTTGATCCTTGAAACATTATGCTAAGTGAAAAAAGCCAGTTACAAAGGACTACATATCATTTGTTTCCATTTATGTGAAATGTTCAGAATAAGCAAATCTATAGAGGCAGAGGTTGTGTAGAAGGGGAGACAGAAGGAATAGTTAAGAGGTCGGGTATTCTTTTTAGTTAATGAAGATATTCTAAAACTGATTTGTGGTGATGAATGTACAACTCTGTGAACAAACTAAAAGTCACCGAATTGTGGGTGAGTCATGTGAAATATGAATTACATCTCAATCAAGCTATTAAAAAATAGAGATCACCATTAATCTATGTGGTTGCTGCTTATTCTTACAAAACACCACTGCATTCTTCATTTGCCTATTTCTTCATTTGCTGGGTATTTTCAACTACTTCAAAAATAGTGTCCAGAACGGAGAAAATTTCTGTAACATTGTTTAACTCTACGTTTCTGGCTTTCTCATAATCCTCGGGTATCACTGTTATCTGTTATATAGACCTGAAATTTCATCACAAACTCAACAGAATCCTAGTTGTCCTTTATAATAGAAAAACTAAAAGACAAAGCTATCTCCTCACCCAGCCCCCTGGCATGCCAACATGCCACCACTGTGACCATTTTTTCCTCCCATACTCTTGTGATTAAATGTATACTCATATCCCAACAATCACACTCCACCCCTGTGATTCAATTCAGGCTTACAATAATTCGAGACTATTGTTCCTGAAGATTGAACCTGTAAAAGTGAGCAATGAGATAGCCAAACACTCTTGCTCTGAAACACGAAATAAGAAGCAGGGTGTGCATCTCTATTTAGTCAATATCAGAAATGACATAGGAAGGGCGGAAAGGCTGATGAAAAATTCATCCACATTGATTTCACTATGCATCACTCTAAATATCTTGTGCCTTGGATTCTACTTTATATCTCATTTTCAGGGAAAAAGAAACACTAAATGCTCAGCCTTTCTGGAAAATGATATTTTATCATGCTCCAGCATTACAATAGACATTTCTAGCATTTACCCTAAGTCATATTCAAATCTTCTGAAATCTCGCTGATATGTATTCTTAGCTTTAGACTGAGAGAAATTTATACCAAGAAATTATTGTTATGGTAGCAAAAATAAAAGATGTATTGCTTACAATTTTAGCTCTTGATTAAAAGATTAGCTGTATTTTTCAGACAGTTTCAAATGGCATTGGGCCTAAATTTATCGATTTTAATATCAGGAAATATTGTCCTGACAAAAAGTGATCCCACATACCCGATGAGTTGAAATGAGCTGACTTAGCTGCCCAATGTCAGCATGTGCGCTTGATCCAGGAAAAATTGTTCAAGAATTATGATAAGTTACATTGGATAACACTGGCTATTTCTACTATTATCCATAGCTTTTGTATTTCCTTTCATCCTGGACCTTAGCCCAGACCTGCTGGGAAAGTAATAAAAAGGAGAAACAGAACTTATCATAATCTCTCTTCAAGCCGAGCACGGAGTTATCACAAGTTTAGTTCAGAAAGAGCCTGACTCAACTGCAGGAAGGAGGCCTATCCCTCACTTCATCCATTCAAATCTTAGATGAGGAGGGCTTAGAAACACAGTTTTTAGCTTTTCTGCTCCTCCAAATAAAATAAACTTCTAAAAAATTACCCATCAGAAAAACTTTTACCCCATACATGTAATTATATTTATTTATAAATTATATATTTATTACTGTACTCATATTATGTATACTATAAACAGGTAAAAATAGAAATTATAAATGAAAAAGATTAATAAGAAATACACAATATTCTTGAGCAGTTTATTCTATCTGTTAACAGTACCAAACTGTGTTCTGTCCACTAAAAATAATACTAATGTTTTAATGAGGTAAAACAGTGGTGGAATAATGACCTCATAACATAGATAAAAGGGAACTCAACAGATAGAAAAAGGGAAGTGTCTGCTGTGCCATTTTCTTGCTCTTCATTTGTGTTAGGGTCATCTTCAATCTACAGTCTTATCCCTGAAATATTAAGTCATTTAGCCATTTTGGGAAGACTGATTTAATTAAAACTATCTACACCGATAAAAGAGAAACATGCAAATTAACCATCACTCTGCTACACTCACCAGCCAATCAGGAGTGAGTATGTAAATTAACCCAACTAAGATGGCGGCGGCCACAGATCTGGAGTGAGCAGGAGGCTTGGGTTGCCCCCAGTGATGGAGGAAGCCAAGCTTCCCACCTGCCCTGGTCAGCCCTGGGCTCCACTCAAGGCTACAAAGTTTCAATTATAGGAGATAAATAAATCCCAAATACCTGCTTCCAGCCCGCCCTGGCCTCTGCTCAAGGAGGTGCTGAAAAAAAGAAAAGAAAAAAAGGAGAGGCTGGGAGCTCGGGTTGCTGAGGGGCATGACCAGCCTGAAACCAGCCCTCAGCCCCTCACCCAGGCTGGCCAAACACCCCAGTGGGGACCCCCAACCTGAAGGGGCTGTGGCCTGCCTAAAAACAGTCCCCTCACCCAGGCTGGCCAGGCACCCCAGCGGGGACCTCCACCCTGAAGGGGGTGTGGCCAGCCTTAAAACAGCCCTCAGCCCCTCACCCACGCTGGCCACACCCCCATGGGGTGAGGGTTCCTGCTGGGGGGTTTGGCCAGCCTGCAAACAGCCATCATCCCCTCACCCAGGCTGGCGAGGCACCCCAGTGGGGACCCCCACCCTGAAAGGGGTGTGGCCAGCCTGAAAATGGCCCTCAGCCAGGCACCCCAGCGGGACCCCCACCCTGATCTGGGACACCCTTCAGGGCAAACCAGCTGGCCCCCACCCATGCACCAGGCCTCTATCTATACTAATAAAAGGTTAATATGCTACTTAGACTGGGAGACCTTCTAGGAGACCTTCCAGATGTTCTTCTGGACAAAGCCATGGTGGCAGGGCTGAGGTAGAGGCGGTTAGAGGCCAAAAGGGGCGGGTAGTTGTAGATGATCAGGCCAGGATGGGACAGCAGTTGTGGGTAATCAGGCTGATGGGGGGGGCGGGGTCGTTGGGGGTAAGCAGACCAGCAGGGGGGCCAGTTGGGGGAGAGCAGGCCATCAGTGGGGGTCAGTTGGAGGTGATATGGACAGCGGGGTGGGGGGTAATTTGGAGTGAGCAGGCCAGCAGGGGGCAGTTGGGGGCGAGCAGGCCAGCACGAGTGGCAGTTGGGGGCAAGCACACTGGCACGGGGGCAGTTGGGGATGATCAGGCTGGTGGGGGAGGGGTATTTGGGGGCAAGCAGGCCAGCAGGCAGAGTGGTTAGGGGCAAACAGGCAGGGAGGCAGGCAGGTAAGTGGTTAGGATCCAGCAGTCCTGGATTGCGAGAGGGATGTCTGACTGCCGGTTTAGGCCCGATCCCTGTAAACCGGCAGCAGGACATCCTTTGAGGGCTCCCAGATTAGAGAGGGTGCAGGCCGTGCTGAGGGGCACCCCCCGCCCCCGCATGAATTTCATGCACTGGGCCACTAGCATATTATAATCTCTAACTCTTCTTAACCAGCACAAGTAACATGCCAAATGTTGCAATATGATAAAAAAACAAACCAAGAATCAAGGATGTGATCACCAATCCTTTCATGTTATAGAATTTCACTTGGGGTATATGATGGTCCAAAATACAGAGTCAAGGTACCACATGCAGTTTGTGAATTAAATGTGAGTAAATCTTAGCTTCTTTCTTTTTATATTATTATTATTATTTTTATTATTATTATTATTATCAGCTTCTTACTCTATCACTGTGGTCCATTTGAAAAGAAAAATCATGGCCTGCAAAGACTATCCAGCCAAAATAGTCTACGGAGAATCGTCTCCCCAAAATATGAAAATCCAGTTGTGAAATAAACAAATTCCACAAAATACATGTATAGTTCTCCTGATTGCAGTCTAGTTTGAAAACTATGGGATTATATTGTAACAGAAAAGTTTCCCCCCGCAAAAAACAACTTTACCTGTCTTCTAAGGAGAATATAGAGCTTTGCTTTGATGAGCACCTTTCTGAGCTGTGTATACAAATTTCCCTGCGGGAGTCAGATCACTAATAAATTGCTCCAGCCCAGCCAGCGTGCTCAGTGGTTGATTATCAACCTATGAACCAGGAGATGACAGCTAGATTTCTGGTCAGGGCACATGCCTGGGTTGTGGGCTCAATCCCCTGTGTGGGGTGTGCAAGAGGCAGCCAATCAATGATTCTCTCTCCCTCTCCCTTCCTCTCTAAAATCAATAAAATATTATTTTAAAGAAATAAATTGCTCCATAAAATAGAGGGCAAAAAGTATGACTTGAAGGAGGACAGATAGGATCCAGAAGAGAGAGCACTGCCTGGGAAATGGTGAAGGAGGAACACCTCATGCAGAACTACTGAGAAAGGACTTCATTTAAAATGGATTTCAAGTTGTTTTCTGTGGGTGCAGATATATATCCACTCCTTCTTCTTTTCCCCTTCAGTAAACTCTACTTTGCTTACTCACGCATTTCTCATCACTGAGAGAAACTTGAAGAAGCCCTGAATTCTGTGTCCAGTTGACTTTGGGTTCTGATAGAGACAGAAATTAGAGGCCAGAGAAGGAGCAACATAGGTATGACAATAATATTATGAAAATGAGACCACATTCTGATTGACTTCAAATTTGTGACTCAGTAAAATTGATTAGGGAACTTCTTACCCTTCATGTTCCCTCTAATAGAACCATAAATTAAATATCCGTCTACTTACATACCTTGAAACATTTTTCAATGCATGCAAAATGTACATGGAATATTTTGCTTAAAGTTGGAAAGCTTTACCACACTGTAAAACCTTCAGAGTTCATTTAAATGAATATTCTGTAATTTAAAGCATTGAATAAAAAAACTTCCTATAAATAGGATGTGACTGAACAAAGCAGAGACAAGAGAAAATGAGGTTGGCTAAGGGCAGACAAGAACAGCAGTAGACCTGAGGTAGGGAGAGGGCCAGGCAGACTGAATTAAAAGTCTGGAAAGCTCACTGGGCTGTGTAGAATCAATACTGTTGTGATTAGCCTAGTTACTAATAACAGGAAAGGAGCAAAAGAAAGGCCAAATATTATAGGCATCTCCAGTGTATCCACACAGTATATGCCACTAGCCTATTAGCCCCGTAGTCGGCAAACTGCTGCTCGCGAGCCACATGCGACTCTTTGGCCCCTTGAGTGTGGCTCTTTGTAAGCCTTAGGAGTACCCTAATTAAGTTAATAACAATGTACCTACCTATATAGTTTAAGTTTAAAAAATTTGGCTCTCAAAAGAAATTTCAATCGTTGTACTGTTGATATTTGGCTCTGTTGACTAATGAGTTTGCCGACCACTGCATTAGCCACTTAGCACCATCTTGGTTATCAGATCAATTGCTGTGGCATCACTGTACTTGTCACCCTATTATACTAATAATGGCCCCAAAGCTCAAGAGTAGTGATGCTGGCAATTCGGACATGCCACAGAGAAGCCGCAAAGGGCTTCCTTTAAGTGCAAAGATGAGTACAATAAAATATTGAGAGAGAGAGAGAGAGACCACATTCACAAACTTTTATAACAATGGATTGTTACAATTTTCTATTTTATTATTAGTTATTATTAATCTCTTACTATCCATTGTTTCAGGCATCCACTGGAGGTCCTGGAACACATCCGCCACAGATAAGGGGGGATACTGTATTAATTTGCTTTTCTGGCCCTAGCCAGCTTAGCTCAGTGGACAGAGCATCAGCCTGCAGACTGAGGGGTCCCAAGTTCGATTCCAGCCAGGGGCACATGCCTTGGTTGCAGGCTCGATCCCCAGTGCGGGGTGTGCAGGAGGCAGCTGATCAATGATTCTCTATCATCACTGATGTTTCTATCTCTCTCTCCTTCTCCCTTCCTCTCTGAATCAATAAAGAAATATATTATTTTTTTTTAAATTTGCTTTTCTGTTACTAAGAGTTGAATTAATTAATAACGGATTCAAATCGAATTTGATGCCCCAAAGCAGGGTACTTCAAGAAACAGAACCTAAAATACAGAGTTGCCTGAGAGGCAGAGAGAGATATACTGTAGGCTGCAATGTAGAGGTCTTTATTATGTGGTGGCAGAACATTTGGCCAAACTGTGTCTTGACCCATTCTGGAACACAAACCAAGAATTTAACACAGAATGTAGTTTGAAAAATGGTAGGGACATTTCAAAATGTGGGAATATGATACTTAGTTTTTGCAATATTCAGCCAAGTCCTACACAACAAACCAGGATGAACTCAGATTAGAGCAAGCCAGCCTGCTTGAGAGGTGGGAATATAGCATTCCTGAGGTACACTCTGCCTTCGGCAAGCAATCTAGATTGGTTGAGAGTCCCCAGTTAGGAGTCTACAGCGTAAAAAAGTCAGTTGCCTCTGTGCCCCTATTGAAACTCTTACAAGTTGTGAAATCACATTCTTAGCAGGCAGTGAGGCTGGTGACCCTGGACTTGCTTAATCACATTCCATTGAAAGGTCTCTGGCAGGAGAAAAATGGGCTAAGCCCACAGTAGGGATGGTCTTTCCCCAATCCCTCAAGAGGATATTTCAAAAAGCTGCAAAGAAGCAGCAATTAAGCTAATGAGAGCATTCAAGACACAGAAGGCTAAAGCCAAAAATTCTCAAGCTGCAGACTCTTAAAGCTTCTTCATGGGAATGGCACACATCAACCACGTCAGCTCATATTTTATTGTCCCAGAGAAGTCATATGGCCAAGACTATGACCAAACTAACAGAGAAAAACGATCTTACTATAAACCCAGAGGGAGAGAAATTTCATTTCTAAGCAAACCCTAATAATAATGTGTATATTCTATTTGTTCCATATTCTTTGTAGGGTACCATAACATTAGACAATAAAATAAAACCATACTGTTAGGTCAAAAAATTGTCTTTAAAATAGAAGAGGTCATAATAATTTATTATAGGTGTCAGCAAACATTGGAAACCAGTGCACCAAGCTGAGAGACCTGCCAGAAGCTAGACAGGGTCAAAAGACCTTCACAAACTAGTTCCTCCCTTAGGATTCCTCTTGAATGTACTAAATAGTAACACTGTCAGCCATCCTAAGAAGCAGCAAATCATGGGCAGAAAATGTGACCTGAGAGGGTAGGTCTTAGAATAGAAACAGGAGTCATATTATTCTCTCTGACTTAACAGAGTGTGGGAAATGTGGACTTTCCCTCATGTAGTAATGAGGCTTTTTACTCACTCTCTCTAGGTCTTGGTTGAAAAGTCATTTTGTCAAAGACACCTAAATGCCTACTTTATACCCAATAGCACCGCCCGCCACCATCTCATTGAGCTTTCTCTTCTGCTTAATATGCTATGTCTTCAAAACACTTACCACCATCTTATATATCATATTTATCTCTTTCTTCCTTCCCACTAGCATGTAAAATTTGAAGGCAGGGATTTTTCTTATATCCACAGTAACTAGAAGAGTGCTGAGTACATAATAGGCACTTATTAAATATTTGTTAAATGAATAAGTGACTGCATCAGAGCACTATCAGGAATTTGGAGGAAAGGCTGGAATCTACCTATGGGAGGGATTCAGCAAGGCCTTTACCCTTGGAAGGAAGCACGTGTGATGGCCCTGGATTTATAGAGTGAGTGCATCCATACTGAGCATCCCACTGTAAGAATTTCTGCATTGTAAGTCTTTTACATTGATCGACCCATGCCTTATCTAGGGCCTTGATGAACATTTTAACATGGTCTCAACTATTCAACTCCATTCATTTAATGGAGAATAATGAGATCATAATATAAGCATTTATTATTCCATAGGAAATGGCTTTAGGCTGGAGCTGGGTCTATAGCCAATGGCTCCCTTAGAACTGTACCCATTTTTCTACAATCTCCCTGAATCCTACACATCCATCAAATTGCAGGTGAGTCACTGACTCAAGAAGCATTCTTTGACCCCCAAACTAGGATAAATGCCAGGATTAGTGCCCTTCTGGTGCCTTGTAAAGTTTGTCCATTACACGTTTCATATTCAGAGCTCCATAAGTCAGAAAGCAGTCTGTTTGGCCTCTTCTGTATATCCACTACCTCACACAGTGTTTAACATGTAGTATGTGCTCTGTCCGTATACATTAAATGGAAAATTAATGTGATGAATGAATGAAGTGGAACCATGATAACCTAAAAGAATCTGTGTGCAAATCAGATATTGTCCACATACCTAAAAAATAGTTCCCTTACATATATGTGCTTTTATTCAAATGTGTAAAGATGCTTTTGACACTCATGAAATACAAATTTATTTATAAGGATTATTGAACCCCGAGAGGGGAAAAATACTTACTAAGAAGGGCTCCTGGTGGCTAACTGGGCTCAAATTTCTAAATCAGAGTCTAGCAGTCATTTCTATATAGGGAGCAGCATGCAAACTGCATTTCAGGGAGAATCCTGCACTGAACTACCTGCCTGCCCTGTGTTTCAGCATCTGAGTCAGCTCTTATAAAGGAGTTTCTGAAATCCTATTTCAGCCAATAGGCCTAAGACTTTCTCCATCCACTTGGAGCTGTGCAGCTATATTCTCCATTAGCATCTTCATCAACCGATCAGAAGAGCTCCATTCTGATCAACCAAGATAGTGCCTTTTAAACCAATCAGACTTTGAGGATTTGGAGTCCTCCTTTGCATGAGAATGAACCACTCAGGCAAGCTCCCCTCTGGCACAAGGAGCGCACTTTCCATTTACACTGAAGAAGTGTTTCCTTAGCTGAAACACTGAAGATGTCTTACCAGAGCAGAGTGGACCAGATCTATGCAGGAGCAGAGCTAAGCTGACCCGTACAGGGCAGAGCAGAGCAGAGGGGACTGCACTGGAGCAGGTGGAGCAGGGCAGAGCTGTCTCACTGGAGAAAGGCCTCGCTGCCTGGGCTACCTCACCCAGGGCCTCCTCACAGCCTTGCTGTTTCATCGCTGTGCTGCTTCATAATTGAGCTGTCACACTATTGAGCTGTTCCACAGGCTTGCTGTTCTCACAGCCATACAGTACCATAATTGAGCTGTTTGCAGAGGATAAAGTTTCCTTCTTCACCACACCCCAAATTGGGGATTCCTATTGGCACTGAATTGTCACCAACAACCATTGATTGACAAGAGAAATTGTGTATTTTCTCAATTAATAAATGCTAAAAAACACTACTACTATCATATGGGGATTCCAGTAATGTTTTGATTTTTTTAAAAATATATTTTATTGATTTTTTACAGAGAGGAAGGGAGAGAGATAGAAATAGCTTCCTAAGAAAACTACTTGTGAGGTTAATTTTACTGTTACTCAAGAAAGTATATGGATTAATTTTAATTGACTATACTATGGTCAATCTTCTAAAGTTATTTTAAAGCCTATAAAAATAACCACCTAGATTTATTATGCCACTTACTCTTGCCTTCATAGTAACAGAACCAAGTTATTTTTCCAGAGAGGTCTGGAGTCAGTTTCTCAGGCTGCTGGTAACTGCTCTCTCTTGTCACAATACCTACTTCACAAGATATAGCATAGTGCCTGGCACTTAGAAGAAAAAAAAAACTAAATAAATGACACCTTCCTACATATCCACCAGGTATATTTTGACCTCATCCAGAGCAGGTACAATTGGAACATCTTACCTGGTCAATTCCTTCATTTTTGAGCTATTAGAATATGTGCCACGTATGCACCTTTAAATGAGTAATAGTTATTTTTAAGTTCCTCACCGATTATAAATAAGTTAATTCCTCATCAAGTATAAATCTTGTTACAGGACTCTCCTCTGAATATTTTGTACTCTACATCATGATTCTCTGGATTATACGTCCAGAGAACTTTAAAAGGAAGAGATTCCTTCCCTGGTAGGCTGATAATTTATAGTTAAGAAAGGGAGAAAAAGTACTTTGGAAGTTTTTACACAGAAACCTAATATTTTCACTCATGACCTAAGTGAACAGACAATCACTATGTTCATATGTTGCTAATTATAAGACATATTTGAAGTCGCCTACACAAAGATCTGATATATGTTGTAAATGCTCTATTTTCATATCTTAACAAACTAGAGGATTGTTTTTTCCTCTCTCTCTCTCTCTCTCTCTCTCTCTCTCTCTCTCTCTCACACACACACACACACACACACACTTTTCATTTCAAGAATTTTCCATAATAGCCCATAAATCTATATGTACAGGGAGGTTAAAAACTAAAACACTGTTAGAGACAATTATATATCCCAGGGATGTTTCTGAAATTGCTCTATTGAAGTCTTAAAATGGAAGCCACCACTGAGGCCCAAAGTTACATAAAAGAGTCAGGTAAGTTAAATCCTTTTTACAGAAGGCTCTGGCCGGACTGCACTCCTGAGAGAATCAATCTGAATCCTAAGGCTAGAAATGGAAAATAATAGAGCAATTTTTCCCTGGAGGAGAAAGTTTTTGATCCCAGCACCTATAAAAAGCTATCACCTCTGTTCTTTGCAGATTCCGATTTATCCAGGCTCTGAAAGGTCTGAATATAAAACATAGATGAGGTAGCCAGGCGTATCAAATACCTGATGCTCCTCTTTTCTGTGCTACCTGAGTCCAATGTCCAAGGGGCTTACTTTAATGGGTGAAAGTATTTAGGTGAGTTAAGAATAAAGCACAAGTTTATTTCGCTCCTTCTTACACTGCATTCTGTTGCAGTTTCCTAACATTTATATTCATTTAATCAATTTCTAGTTATCCCACTGGGATCTTGAACAGGAAAATGTATGTGTGTGCCCATGTGTGTACTGTGTCAGTTAAGTGTATTCTAAAAGAATATTCTAGGGTTACAAGTGAAAATCTCTCATTATGAAACAATCCTCATCCTTGGAGAAATTCCATACAAAGAATAGATTGCTAAAGGGACTTGATAAATAGCAAAGAAGGTGAGGGAAATCAGAGAATTTAAAAATGAGGAAGCAAGTCTGATTTGTTGACTTTTGCCTTAAAGAGAAGCTAGTCATTCTACCAGATCGAGAATGTATCAATGTCAGCTGAGTAAAGAGAATTCATAATACAGCATGTTGAGAAGAAAGGGTAAGATTACTGGACAAAAGGAGTATTTCTGGAGGAAATGAAACATTTTGAAGCCACTTGTCAGTTAAGTGAGTTTATTTAATAGCTGTGTGATTGGTCTTCAGATTAAGAAAACTTAAAATTTCAAATACAAAATATCCTTAAACATACTACCCAATAAAAAGTGTGGGGGGGGTGCGGGGGGAGGACCTTCCTTTGATTTCAGTGAGTGGCAGCATAATAGAAAGGCTGTTTCATTTTAAACATTACTGAAAGCATGCCATGTTTTAGGAGGCTCTTACTTCATTATTGTCTCTTCTAAATGCAGGATTTGTGTCCTGATATACTAGTTGGCTGTATTGTCAATTAATAGGTGCATAATGTACCATATAATTATGCATATGACATATTCAATTACAGTGAGTTATTTTTTATACACTGTCTGCAATTTGTATCACCTAATTGTTGCTTTTTAAAACGTAGCTGTATGCCCTAGCCGGTTTGGCTCAGTGGATAGAGCATCAGCCTGTGGACTGAAGGGTCCCAAGTTCCATTCCAGTCAAGGCCACATGCCCAGGTTGTGGGCTTGATCCCCAGTAGGGGGCAAGCAGGAGGCAAGCCCATCAATGATTCTCTCTCATCATTGATGTTTCTATCTCTCTCTCCCTCTCCCTTCCTCTCTGAAATCAATAAAAATATATATTTTAAAAATAATAAATAAAAATGAAATGTAGCTGTATTTCCATAAATGTGTGCCTCTCATCACAATTTCAAAATAAGGTACTGGTTACCAACTGGGCACACACCTAATGGAAATATACCTAATGTCTATTTCTATATGAAAATAAATAATTTATGCATCAAGTCTATGGATCTGAAACTATATATAATGGCAGGTCAACTTACATTGAACAAGAAACCAATTAGGCATGAAGCAAATAGTCATACCGGCATACTCGGTATGTGTACATACAGAACCAGCGCTTTCCACCAAGGTCACTGACCAGACCTATTACATGGAAGCTCTATCAGAACAAAGATTCACAGAACAGACAGAATATAACTCGCCAACTTTATACCCAATATTGTGTATTCAATAATTAGCTTGTTACCATATACGTGAATGCAGCTTCAGGTAATCCAAGGAACTATAACTCGCCAACTTTATACCCAATATTGTGTATTCAATAATTAGCTTGTTATCATATACATGAATGCAGCTTAAGGTAATCCAAGGAACTATAGCTATGAATGCTTGCCTCACATTGTTTGTCAATATAACTAACATCATTTGTAGGCTGTACTTCCTGACAAATTTCAGTAAAATATGAAGTAAATATTCATATTTTACTGGTATATGCTTCATGGCAGTGGACATCAGAATACTCTGGTTGACCACTCTCTGTAACCTCCAATTTTTACCTGCCTTGAAAAAGAATAAATTTTTACCATTTATTCTCTCAGACAAGTAGTCTATTCAGAAAAGAAAAAATTTATCATGGTAGCATACCTCTATGATATAGAAATTTAGGGAATCTAAAATGTAACTTATCATCTCGATTGCCTGCTTTCTACTCTTACCTAGTCTGGTCTGATATCTGCTTTAGGCTCCCCCAACTTCTCCACATTGCCCTGACCTCCGCCTCTGTTCTCCCTCCTACACGTCCAGACTGTTTCCTATGGTGTGAGCAACACTGGGGCCTTTAAGTTTCTTATTTTCCTTAGCCAGAAGCAGAAGCATTTGGTCATTTGTAGTTCTTACCACTCACTGATTTAACATACATGTTTTTCATGGCCATTATGTGTCAGGTATTTTTCTCATCACTGAGGACACAAATGTAAACAGGAAACCCTTTCTCACTCTAATGGCACTTCCAAATGCCACCATTCTACCCGATATCATAGCAGTGGGTCTAGGGAAGGAAGGGGGAAAGACAGGACAAGTGATAAATGGAAGCAGAGCCCCAGTGTCTAAGCTATGGTGCTGGAAGACATCAGGCAGGGGTCAGGTATGTGAAGCAGTCCTCACCACTGCTGGCTGCTTCTAGTCTCTCTATCCACTGAGTAGCTGAGCCAGATCTCTAGTGTCCACTGGAAATGACATTTAGCAGTACCTTTACCCATATGCTGAGTTTCAAGCACCAGCCATAATGCTTAATATTAGATGTCACGCATCATTTTTAAAAATTTATCTTTAAACCAAAGCCCAGGAAGGCACTGAGCCTTCGACGTCTTTTATAACTTTCCAAGCTACTCCATTCAGTTCCTCAGGCACAATGGGATATAATACATTTACCTAATTACATTTTTTATTGGGCTTAGTTATTGCAAGATCCTGGAGTTCTACATGAAATAAAAATGTCCACTGAGTGCCTGGATTTTGATAGTTTTTATGGTGGGTCACATTTTATACCTTACGGTCACTTGAATTGAGCTCACAGTTTTATACATAACAGGAGATACATCTGGTACCTAATTTGTGGACCTCCTTTCGTGGGATGCTTTGTATTCATTTAACCTGCTATTAAGAACACAATAGTGCCCAGAGAGATGGCTAGCTTGAGAGCCACAATTTTCCCCCTAATTATAGCAAAAAACTATAGAACTTGAGACATATGAAAAACACATTTGGGAAGGTGTATGTATACCTATCTCTCCTCTAGGCAAAATGACTAGGACTGCCTTAAAAATGTTATTAGTGGGTCACTGGTTACAATTTCAAAATCCTGAATGTTTTCAAGACTATGACAAATTTTATTTGGAGAGTAAAAAGAAAACCATTATATTCAAATTTATCAACAAACAATCTAAACTGAAAATTTACATATACAAAGTCTTCTAATTTGGGAGCATTATTAAACCTACTGTTAATGTGTTCTATCTAAAATTTAATGTTATTATGCTAATAACTTAAAAGATATAAGGAAATTGTACCTCATAACATAAAATATCTGTGCTGCCCTGGCTGGTTTGGCTCAGTGGATAGAGTGTCAGCCCGCGAACTGAAGGGTCCCAGGTTCGATTCCAGTCAAGGGTACATATCTCCATTGCAGACTCCATCCCTGGCCCCGGTCAGGCGCATGCAGGAGGCAACCAATCGATGTGTCTCTCTCACATTGATGTTTCTCTCTCCGTGTGTCTCTCCCCCTCCTTACCACTCTCGCTAAAACATCATCAGTGAAAAAATATTCTCGGGTGAGGATTAACAAAAAGATAAAAAATAAATAAATAAAATATCCGTGCTTTCACACAATATAGTTTAGACAGAACCTCCATGCCCAAAGTGGCCACAAAAATGATCTTTTTGTTTTTCTTTCTCAGATTAACTCTATTAATTTGTATAATTTATAAACTTTATTCATTTGTACAACTTTATGTTTCATTTTCATAACAATAAAATTAACTATACTATGTATACAAGTTCTGTGAGTTTTAACAAATGTAACCAGATAATCAACATCACAACCCAGATACAGCCAGGTAAATGTGCTGTTGGGCAGTTGAGTACAATAGAAAGGAAGAAAAGCCAATAAAATGGTGTATCATTTAAGTAGTTGCTAGAGCACCAGCGGCTCCATTCTACAAGGACCTTCAGGAATGCTTCCCAGAACTATCTGCATTTATGCACAGGCTCCTATCCACCACTGGGCGAGCGTTTCCTCCAGGACAGTAACTCCCCTGTTCTCAGAGCTGCACTTGGCTATAGTCTGAGCAAGCTCCTGGCAGTCCAGGGACAGAATACACTGCACTCTTAGGTGCTGGAGGCCGGTCCACCCTTGCTGCTTGACACAGTCGCTGCACGGAAGAAACATCTGCACAGCTTATGTTTCAAGGGACCTGGCGTATATGACATATGTTCGCTCCCCGTCTTACGCGCTATGTGTTTTAACCAGGACCACCTCCCCGAGAAAGGTTGTTTCCCCAGGTTAGAGGTTAACAGGACTAAGGAAGAGAATAAATCAGTAAATCCCCCTAGTGTTACAGAAATGCCATGTACTACTTATGAAGAACTTGGACTAAGACTGTTGGCAATAAATTTGGGACTTGTTGGGCCCACATCCCCAGGGGTCTGCCCACCAGGGAAAGCACCAAAGCCTATACCCCTGGAGACTCACAGACACAGGGCAGTCCCAGGGAAGGCGAGCAGCGAGGCTGGGAGGACATAACCTTTACTGGGTAGGATAATCTCCTTCCGTCACTTCCTTGTAGCTTATCAGTAGAGCAGTGACCTTGGAATAGCCCTTGTAATGGAACACAGAGATTAACCTAGACAAGATTAAAATCAACAGAACTAGATAGAGACAGGATTTTTGGCTAAGGTCAGATAAGAAAGAAGGAACTGTAGAACGTTACCCAAAACATACCATGATATAATTATAGAGGCATGCTTATGGGATCAAATAGTATAAATATAGATGTAATAGGACAATAAAGAGAGAACCTCGCCATGATGACCAACTGAACTCAGCCTCCGTGTCTTTTCTTCTTCGCCGACGCTGTCCCCACCTATGGAAACCCCTGGACCTGCTGGGGCTGGACCCCAACACTTAGGGGTGATATTGGTATGTGAGCGGAGTGCTGTACCTGCACAGAACTATTCGCCATGGCTGCAACTGAAATCAAAAGTGGACCAAAGGGCAGGACGGAGGCGCCAGAGGCATCTGCTACACTCACCTTATGGTCTCTTACCACATTCCCTCTGCCTTTGCACTTACTGCACATAATGTGCTTAATAACACTAAAATACTCAGAACTAAGCACACGGGCTACATATACCATCGACTGCGAGCACCTTACAGAGGCCCGGACTAGCCACAGAGACAGTGCGCAACCGCCATCGCCATCTGTTGGTGGAAAACAGAATTGCTATACTTTCGCTGCGGAGTACTTCTGTTTAGGAAAAGTTTAGGATTTGAAAGTTTGTAAGCAGAGGAATTTCTGCAATTCTTATCTCACATGATTTTTGTGGGGCACAACTAATATAATTAATGGGAAAGCACTATGTCTATTATCAAACGTTATACAAATGTTTGTTTTTACAAATGTACGGGAGGGCTTGAAGCCTCATCTCTGCACCTAGCCCAGATTTAAAGGCCGGTGGTAGCCAGACACCAAGCTGGAATCCTGTTTCTAGAACATTGTCCTTAGTTTCTGCCTTCTGCCTGACACAATATTTCTGTGAGTCCCACCTGCTAAAAGTCAGTCCAGTGCAGATGTCACTCAAAAATACAGGTCATTTTCTTCTATGTATTCCCTTTGCCTCCTCAATAATAGAAGCCTTACATTATGGTTCATTGTACACATTTCTCTGGCCTCACTCAATAGTGAACTGCTTCAAGATGAGCACTATACCTGATTCCCTTTGTATGCCTAGCACGTAGCATAATATTTAGTATATAATGGGCATTCAATAAACATTTGTTGAAATTGTTGAATTATTCTGCCATCAAATAACAACAGCCTCCTTCCTACTTAGCTGTGTCTCACAGCAAGAAGCCAGGCCCAGCAGGGTAGAAGAGATGAAGGGAATTCATCTGAAATCTATTTATTTGGGGAGAAAATATACTGTGTTCAGTGAAATGATTCAGTTTCATCTTTTCTGTACCTAGCTTCAGAGCTGTACATGATCATAATTTTATGTCAAATATCAAGTCCCTTAAGTCATGTGGAGATATATTACTTTTTTGTACATAGTATAACACAATAAAAACAATACTAACAATCCCACAGGAACTAAATCCTAGTCCTTGAAGGTGAAAATACTAACAGTTCACCTGGTAATGGCTGGGTCTTATACAGTTAAAAAAAAAAAAAACTCCTACAAACGTATAGATGCTTAGATAAGTGCTTAGATAAGATTATCAATTTTAAGAAGAAAGCAATCTCTTCCAAAGGAAAGAAAAACATATGACTCGTTTTGAAATCGGCAGGGTCCATTCCAATGAAAAAGATTGCAGATGAGAAGCCCACTCGATTGTCGTGATGACTTTGTGACATCTTTCCCGATCTTTTCTGAAACTCATGGGAAAGGGTCAAAATGTGCCAAGTCATGGATCAGAAGAGCGTGTAAACCTGACTGTGTGATAACCCTCTGGCCTGGAGCCTCCTCGTGGACTGGAATGGTGCCCAGGGTGGTTAATTTAATATAGCTTTGCTAAGGATCATACATTCTTTTTTTAAAAAACATATATTTCTTTATTGATTTCAGAGAGGAAGAGGGAGAGAGAGAGATAGAAACATCAGTGATGAGAGAGAATCATTGATCGGCTGCCTCCTGCACGCCCCCTACTGGGGATCGAGCCCACAACCCAGGTATGTGCCCTTGGCCGGAATTGAACCTGAGACCCTTCAGTTCGCAGGCCGATGCTCTATCCACTGAGCCAAACAGGCTAGGGCAAGGATCATACATTCTTACCAGGAGACAAAAACAACTGCCAAGTAGGATTCAAAAAATTTAAAAAAAAAAGTCCCTCTAAAGTTCAGTGATGGTCTGCTCCACAGAACTACCCATGGTTAGGCTAGCTCCTTTATGGTATCTTTTAATATAGGCGAAATCAATGGCTGTACAGTAAAGACTGACCCCACCTGAGGCAAAGCTGTGATGCAGCTGTTCACCTGTCTCTCACTTCTAAGCCTTCCCTCCACCAAGTGCTGGCCTGTTCACTCCAGTGCTTCCAAAGGACAGCTCCCTGCACTGGGCCTGCTGTTCTCAAGCTGGAGTTTACGAAGGTGCTACAGCCCAAAGGTAACATTTGTCTTTCATGGAGGTTTTTCTGGAGACCATCAGGAGGTCATTCTAATGATGGAGACTGACAGCTCCTTGGCCAGTCGTGGGGAAGATATTTTTTGATGGTCCCTTTAGCACCTCACACGTCACACCATAAAAGATCTGTCACCCTCCCCCCCCCCCCCCCCCGTCCCTTCCCCCCTCCCCCCCGCCCCCGCTGCCCTTCTCCCAGGGAAAGACTTCTTGGTCAGCCAACAGAGGGGTAGAGGACCTCAGGTCTGATGAATTTCTTGGGGAGCCCAGAGAACAATGATCCCCATCTCCTCACTGCAACAGACTCTCTATCACTTTTCTGCCCTGGTCCTTGTAAACCATTCATTAGGAAAGAGTGAAGGGGTTCCTGAAAATGTCTTAATAAGGTTGCTGCCAAGAGTTAGCCAGCAAACTTCACATGTAATAAAGAGTGTCGTGTTTTCATAAAGTTGCAACAGGAATGATTTAGGGACAAGGGATACATACTCCCTCATGTTCCCAGAAGAAAAAAAATGAAATATATTTCCTTGCAAATCCAACTATTTGAAAATATTATCCAATAAAAAATTCAGGAGGAGGGTGCATTTTTTTTTTCTCCCTGAAATCCCTTCAAAAGTTGAAGCTCCCTCACAACCCTGCTTCTGCTCTCTGGAGCCATCTTTTTATCATCTATTTGTTATTTCTCTGCAGTTGTCTGTTTTCTTTATGTCGTCTTTCAGAGAGTCCAGAAAAGGCTGGATGGGAAACTGCTTTCCCACGGGATTACAAGGAGCAAGCACGCCCTTTGCAGAATGTTTGCTCCGGCCAAGGCCTCAGCCCATGTGCCCCTGTCTCAGGACGTGTTAGCCTTGCTTTGCCTCTGGTTAAAAGAATTCAAATAAGAATGTCCATAAATGTGCAATTTAAGAGACTAAAAACACATCGAACTCAAACATACACAAATAATTACCCTTTTGGGGAAAAATACTCTGTTACTGTATTTTACTAAGTGGAAATTAGCCAATGGCATTCTAACCTTTCAGGAAAAACACTGGACGATAATCAACGTAAACATGGAAGGAAAACGAAACCTGAAGAAACTAACACCCCGACATGATACTGTTTCCCAGCATTTTCTAAGTAAGGGATACTCTGAATGAGACCAAAGTGAACACATACAGTTATCTGGGTGGTGGAAATTGACTCATCAAGTTGCACAGTGGCCTGGAATAAATGCTTTCTGCTTCTCTGAATCCATGATCACAGGTATTCTTTTGATAATAAAATTGAATTTTTTAGGTCCCTCAATACCAGAAAAATAGATAATCTCGATAAGAGACATAAACATTCTATCATTGGAAAAAGTTACCACACCTTGGGTAGTAATAAGTTAGCCATAGAATTATGCACAAATTTGGTTAATCCATGTTTATTATTATGATACTCAGATTGTGTTCACCAAGTTCAAAACTGAGGACCATACCCTTGTAAGTTCCCCAACAAATAACAATAGCTAACATTTAACTCATCCTGGGCATTTTCTAAGAAATTTATATACATTAATTTATTGTACCTTCTCAGCAATCCTATACAGTAGGAACTATAATAATAATATCTAATAATAATTTATAGAGGAGGACAATGAAGAACTTGCTTACAATTACACAGCTGGTAAGTGGCAGAATCTGGCCCCAAATCCTGTCTCCTTAAGCTATAAGATGCTGCCTTTTAAAGTGGCATGTGCCCTGGTAGCCCTTGCCTGAGCTTATTGCCAGTCTATCCAAATGCTGCCTCTTTATGTTATACAAAAGAGTTTTTAGATAAAATGCAATTTATTATTGGATTAATATTGTAAATGATATACAGCAAATAAAACGTTTTAACATATTTCACTTGGTAATATTTGATACTTACAAGAGAATATATGTAACATTGTAAGTTATAAGCATAATCATAAAATAAATATCTTTGAATTCCCACCCCTACATAACATAACCTTCACCACTGTATCAAGCTATGTTCCACATAGATCCTATCCCTACGTACACCCTACAGAAGAAATCACTATGTTAAATTTTGCACTTATAATTCTCCTCTTTTTATTATAGTTTTATCATATATGTGTATATGTATTCATCATATATATGTTAAACATATGTACATATACATGTTTCTGAGCTTTATGAAAATAGTATCGTGTTGCATGCACTTCTTTTATTTCCATTCAAACTTATTTCTAAGTTTCATCCATATTGTTGCATGTACTTATTATATATTCAGTTTGTTGATTTCCTCTTACTATTTGCAAATCTGAAAAGTTAAATATAGGAGACTTAAATAAAAGTTAATTCCTTTATAGACATTCCATAATGGAGAGATAACTTGAGCTGGTTCCTAAGGTAGTTGGTTTGCTTGAAAGGAAAGGGGGAATGTGAACATTTGAGGAAAGGGAGAGAAGCATGAAAAAATACAACGGCAGGAAAATTTAATACATGCTCAGGTGAAAACACATGTTTTGCTTAGAGAAATATGTTGAGGACAGTGGAAGATAGCTCTGCACAGAGACAGAGCAGGAACAGTCAGAGAGGTGGGAGAAAAACAGAAGTGTGGTGTTTTAGGGGCAGAGAGGTATGGTTCAAGAAATGATGGAGACGATCAACTGAGTTGAAAACTACTGATGAGGGAAAAGTACCCCTTGGATTTTCAACACCACGATCAAACCATCTACTTAACATTCAATGCCTTTTGTTCTAATTCCATGATCCCACAATCACTTTCTGATTAAGAACTGATTTTCCATGTAATTCTGCTTGTAGAAGGAAAATTCATCAAAACAAGACTTCAAACATTTCTAGGTCCTCTGCTAAGATATTTTATAAACAAAATTAATGACTCAGTTTCTAAATATGAGTTGGCTTCCCATACATGACTACAGGAGTATACTCATCTGCTTGGGTTGCTATAACAAAATATCATAGACCACATAGCTTAAACAGCAGTCATTTATTTCTCACAGTAATCTGGTAAATCCATGAACAAGGTGTCTACCAATTCAGTTCCTGATGAAAGCTCTCTTCCTGTTTTAAATCACTATGGGGTGCAATAGCTTGCTACTTCCTCAGGTTTCAGCCACAGCACAGATTTGACCTGCCCATTTTTCATAGCTTCCATTCTGAAGCAACTGCTTTTCTCTGTGTCTTCACATGGTGGAGAGAAAGCTATCCCTCTCTCTTCCTCTTCTTACAAAACCATTACTCCCATTATGAGGGCCCCATCCTCCTGACCTCATCCAACCAGAATTACCTCCCCAAAGCTCCATCTCCAAATACCATCACATTGGGGATTAAGACATCATATGAAGTTTAGAGGAATACAATCCAACCCACTGCAGGGAGAAATGTGGATGTCCCCAGGTGACTCTAATAGTCCTCAGCAAAGACTGTTTCCCAGGGGTCTGAGTTCTAATCAACATTGAGCACCTAATGCGAGTCCATCTCAAGGCTTGATGATTCTTGTCCTGCAAAAAGCATGTCTCTGGCTTCACAATGTTGCCCAAATCCTGGTACCCAAACAAACTTAGTACCAAGTGAGAGTCGACCTGTTTCTCAACAACTTCCTACAGATAACAATCACAGCTTCCAGAAATGAAACCCATCAATTAACTCTGGAGAGACCTTCAACCTCTTTGTATGAAAATATTGAACACATTTCCTTGTATATAAATGCAAATAGGGCATATAAAGTTTTGAGAGCAATTTCTAACTTCTGTTTATTGAGGAATTGATGCAATCCCCTGAGTCACACTGATCAGAGAATACTGTATTCTCTGTTGGGTCTATAGCCCTCTTCTTTCAGGTCTGATAATATTTTTTTCCGTAAGCAAAACCAATTCTAAGTTTCCAAGCAAATTGCACAAAATGTTTCATTGTCACTCATACACTGTTTACAGTAAAACCATGAAACATAAGGCATTATCGATCGATTTAGACTTTGCTTTTCTCCAATATGTTCTGCAAAACACTGGCTTTCTCTTCTACTTGCTAGAAGGAAAGACTGAATGGATCAGTGAGTTTCTTTTCTCCAACCAACCTCAGTATGTTGGGTCTTTGTTCTCTTTGCTATGACTAGCACTAGTATTCTTCATATCTTGACAGTGCCAAAGTTGCTTTATCCATTTTATAGAAAATGTTACTTCCTGTGTGATGTCAAAACTAGAAAAGCCTTCTTTCCCATGATGTAGTCCCTAAGTTTTTGCCATGTGACACAATTAACCAACCCTCCGCACACAATACTCACTCCCATCCCACACCTGCCAACAGGAGCCATGTGGCTTAATAAGTTTCATGAACATATATGTGTTCATATAATATATTTTCTTTATCTCAAATCAAAGAACTTGTTAAAAACTGATGTAACAACTTCATTCCTAGAATCTTGATGGCTACTTCTATGTGTTCTCACATGTTTTTGTACTTAAACAACTTGTTTTTGGCTTTTTTTATACATTTTACGAGTCTATTTTTTAATTTTTCTAGACAGAGATTTTCATTCCTATGTTTCACTTTTCGATGGCTAGCTTGCCTCAGTTTCTTGCCACTTTGGGGTGCAATAGCTTGCTACTTCCTCAGGTTTCAGCCACAGCACAGATTTGACCTGCCCATTTTTCATAGCTTCTATTCTGAAGCAACTGCTGTTTCATAAACTCATCAACTGTGTCAATATTCTGTTTCCTCAAATATTTATCTGCAATATAGCTATATGTCAAGTCTATTTTGTCACTGCCAAGATTTGTTCATTGTGCAACTGGTTTAGACCTAAATGGTGTCATTCATTTTGCAGAAGTATTGGTCTATGACAGTTTCCTGTAATGAAAACAGCACTGCTTATTGGCAAGAAAACATCGACTACAAAATTGCAGTTTCCTTTCCTTGACTCAAGTGACACTTTTATTAAACCTAAAATCAACCATAAGATCTAACTATTTATTTTATTAATTAAATGTATTCTTCTTGGTTTCAGTCATTGGTGAGCAAACTTTACTCCAAAATACATAGTCGAGTTGTCAGACTATCTGCTCCCATAATCACACATCACCATGCTCATGCTAATACTTGACTTTGTTAAGAGGACACATACCACCCACATCATAGTTTCCAAAACCTTTTCCCACTAAACGGAACCAGGGATCCTTGGAGAAATGGCTGAATCTCAGGGCTGGAATCCAAAATGTATATGGAATAAAATGTATATGGAATATCTTCTAGTACCAGAAATAAAAGGAAATACTCTAAAAAATCAGGAGGGAATAACCAGTAGATACAGCAGCCAACTTGATGGGACTCTCATTGGTCAAATCTAGTAAAATTTAATCATCAAAATAAGAAAAATAAAAACCAACCCATCAATGTTTTAGAAGCTTTACTCATAATTGCCAAAACTTGGAAACAACCAAAACGTCCTTCAGTTGGTGAGTGGATAAATAAACTGCGGGACATCCAGACAATGAAATATCATTCAGTGCTAAAAAAGAAATGAGCACATTTTTTAAAATGTTCATACTACCCAAAAGCAATCTACAGATTCAATGCAATCTCTATCAACATTCCAATGGCATTTTCTACAGGAATAAAACAATCCTAAAATTTGTATGGAATTACATTAAGAAGAAGAAAAAATACCCAAATAGCCAAAGCAGTCTTGAGAAAGAACAAACTAGAGGCTTCACATTCTGTGATTTCAAACTATATTACAAAGCTACAGCCATCAAAACAGCATGGTATTAGCATAAAAACAGATACAGAGGCAAACAAAAGAGAATAGGGAGCCCAGAAATAAACCTATGCATATATGGTCAATTAATTTATGACAGAGGAGCCAAGAATATACAATGCGGAAAAGACGGTCTTTTCAATAAATGGTGTTGGGAAAACCAGACAGCCACATACAAAAGAATGAAATGGGACCACTATTTTATACCACACACAAAAATCAACTCCGAATGGATTAAAGACTTGAATGTAAGACCTTAAACCATATAACTCCTAGAAGAAAACATAAGTGGTAAGCTCCTTGACATTAGTCTTGATGATGAATTTTTGGATTTGATAACAAAACAAAAAGAGGCAAAAATAAGTAAGTGGGACTACATCAAATAAAAAAGTTCTTTTTTTTCTGAAGTGACATACAGATGGCCAACAGGGATATGAAAAAATGTTCAACACTAACCATCATGGAAATGCAAATCAAGACCACCTCACTCCTGTTGGAATAGCTATTTTCAAAAAGACTACCCAGCCTACATGGCTCAGTGGTTGAGCATCGACCTATGAACCAGCAGGTCACGGTTCAATTTCTGGTCAGGGCTTATTCCTGGGTTGTGGGCTCGATCCCCAGTAGGGAGGCAATCAATCATTCTCTCTCACCATTAATGTTTCTATCTTTCCCTCTTCCTTCGTCTCTGAAATCAATAAAAATATTTTTTAAAAAAAGACAAGAAATAACAAGTGTCAAGGAGGACATGAAAAAAAAGGGAATCCTTGTATACTGTTGCTGGGAATGTCAATTGGTATAGCCACTATAGAGAACTATATTGAAGATCCCAAAAATTAAAAATAGAACCACCATATGATTCAAAAATTTCAATTTTTGGTATATATCTGAAAAAAATAAAATCACTATCTCGAATAGATATCTGCACCTCCATGTTCATTGCAGCCTTACCCACAATAGCCAAGATATGGATGCAACCTAAGTGCCCATCTATAGATGAATAGACAAAGATGCATATCCATATATACATACAATGGGATATCATTCAGCCATTAAAAAAGAAAGAAATACTTCCTTTCTTTTTAACAACATGGGTGGACCTTGAGGGCATTTTGCTAAGTGAAACAAGTCAAAGAAAGACAAATGCTATATGTCTTTACTTATATGTGGAATCTAAAAGAGTTGAACTCATAGAAATGGAGATTAGTATAGTAGTTACCAGAAGCTAGGTGGAGGGTAAATGAGGAGATGTTGGTCAAAGGGTATACACTTCCAACTATAAAATTTGTAACGTCTAAGGGTATAATGTACAACACGGTGACTATCATTAATAATACTGTATTACATACTTCAAGATAAGATTAAATCTCAAATATGGTCCACATCAAAAAAATTAGGTAATGAAGTGAGGGGATAGAGATGTTTATAAATCTTACTGTGGTAATAATTTCACAATAGTGTACACATATATCATATCATCAGGTTGTATACCTTAAACTTACATATGTTTTATGTCAGTAATATGTCAGTTAAGCTGGGGAAAATCTGACATCTTTTAAAAGTAAAAAAATAAAAATTGTTGTTAAAAACAAAAATAACCCATACTTTCAAATAGTTCAAAAAATATTAAGATATATAGAGGAAATTATAAAGCAAATGTAGCAAAATGTTAAAAATTGTTAAAATTGATTTTTTGCAACTTTTCTGTAGTATTTAAATTATTTTCAAACAGAAAATGAGAGAGAGAGAAAGAACCCAGCCCCAGACCTATAGAATTAGTAACTCTCAAAATTCTTATTTATTTGGGGGGAGACCTGGATTAAGGATTTTTTTAATGCTCTCCCAGTGAGTCAGAAGTACAGTCAGACTTGAAAATCATGCAACTAAAGGGACTTACTCTCATCTATAAAATGGTCCCAGAACATGATACACTAAGTTTAAGCCCTAAATCTTCTCCTATTCACCTCCCCCAGTTTTTCCCAATAATTATAGTTAGTAATTGACATTTTATACTAATAAGGCAAATACGAGAAAAGTGGCTCACTTTGTGTATGAAATCCAGGGAAGATGCCAACCTGGCATCTGTGAGTCTTTCTCTCGCACCACCTAAGGGGTCATCACCTACAAACCAAGCACCAAAGCCAAGCGCTCTCTGTAGATTGAATTTTATTACCAGGGGAAGAAAATTACCCTTGCTTGAGGCTGTGTGAATGACAAGAGCTCTCCTTCCTAAGCGTGACATTTAATCCTGAAGCAACCAGCTGCACACAACCTAGTGAGTAATGAACTTGAGATCAGTAGAGGACCACATGATTTACACTCATTAAAATTAATTACAACCACAGGCAGAAACTAAAAGCTAGTGACTTTTATAATCAACAATTATTGGACTACACCACAAACTACTTCTAACAAATCTTTTAAAAACTTTCCTCTCTAAACAGTTAACTCTCTTTATCCCATGGCGTAGACCAGAGCTTAGTGTTGGATTCAGCATTCTGCCAGGGAGATTATTTTATTATTCCGGAAGAGACTCTGAGGATCATGACATTATCTCTGGTATAACGTGTATACAGTCAAAGCTCATGACTTTGTCTGACCCATGGAGATGTAGTGTCCTCATATATCCCTTCATTCTTTCCACAAACATTTGTTGGACACTTTGCTCTCTGAAAAGTACAGTCTAGGTACATTTATGATCTGAGAGCCACAGTATTTGGAAAGTACACAGATGAAAAGTTTGACCTCCATGCTGCAGCCAACTGCGAGGACAGTTAGATCCACTTTTCAGTCAATGCTTCAAAGTAATGCTCTGATTTATTCTCTAATTCAACCTTATAATCAATCCTCAAGTGAAGTTCTTTAACTAGATAATAAACAGCACTGCCAACTCACTTTAATGAATGCCATAACATTTATAAACTCAAAGGGTACATTCCAATAAAGAAATTGGGAACATGATGAGTCAACTTTTAATTTAGCATTCAGTGATTATAATTCTGTATCTCTTAAATACAGGGAGTGATGTAAGTGGGACATTGCAGAAATCATAAGAAATAAGGTATAAAGAGCAGTGAAAGATGACCAAGCCCTTGGTGTTTGTCAAAAGTGGTGAACAAGTTTACACTACTCACAGATTTCTATGTCGGCAGGGGATAAATAGTCCTTCCGTAATTAATAACTATTAAAGCTGTTTGACTGACCATAAAAAAAAAAGTGGTGAACAAGCTATTTATAATTTACCACACACTGGACCACACACTGCTTCCTAATTGCAGTATAAATGGTCAGACCTCTGTCCTTGACACATCCTATTCTTCAACTGGGAATCCCCTTTCTCTTCTCTTCCTAGAAAAATCTAGAGTGAAGCTTCCTGATTTAAGGCATATAGTAATAACTCATATTATACTTAGTATTTTGTGGTTTTGATTTTTATTTGCCTATTTTTAGGAATCTATGTCTCCCATATATTATTAACTCCTGTAGGACTAAACTAAGTCATATTAATTTTATAGCCTCAGGAGCCTAGCAAAGTGCTTGGCACAGTGCAGGACCCCAATAAATACTTGCCAAATTCGAACCAAACTGAAAGGAATACTATCATTCTGAAGTACTATGACAAAGATTTTTCAGATCATGAGCAGATGCTGTTAAGAAGAGAAACACCTTTAAAAATTCATCTGCCCCCAGCTTTTGACAAAAAGAAAAAAGATGTGGTAGCAAATATTGCTACTGTTCAATCCAATTAGCAAGACATATAGTCTATGCACAACCCGCTGCTTTTAGAGACTCCTCAAGGAATTACACAACTTCTTTCCCCAATGAGATGTAGCATACAGTTAGTTTTAAATGACAGTCACATTGTGGTCTGAGGCAAGACATCGTATTTAATAACACTACTGAAGCAGGCGGCATCTCTCCAGTTTAAGGCTGAGGATTCAAATAAAGAAAATCCGTTCCATGTTCCCTCTGGGAATTTAAACCAAGTCAACATTATTAATAACCCTTTGGTCCTGGAATGTTTACCAATGTGCCACTTCCCTTTGGTCAACAATGAGTATTTAGTTAGTCCCCTAAAGCTGACAATCAGAGAGTCAATCATAGTTATGTCAATGATCAGACTGGTCAAACATAAAGCCATTCTTTGCTTCTTTGGCTTTTTGTTTAACCCTCTCTGATCTGGTTTTTATACTCTATGAATGAAATCATTGTATCTTTAGCCTAAACTAAAGGTTCTAGGTCAAACCCACTTCCATGAACCTTCTTTAACTTTTCCAAAAAAGATTACATCCAAGCACTCATCTTTACCCTGTTCTATTTTAAGGCCATCTCCACGGCCAATTCAATGGCCTGCATTATTTGGAAACTCTCACAGTTTAATAGAAAATCACTTTCTTTTTTTTTTAAGGACCAGTCTTTAAACTCCAAGGAAGGTATTGTGTTCACTAAAGAAACCAAAGCCCACTTTCTACAGTTTTACCTAGTTAGAATATCATGAAAATAATGCATACTTTCTAAGATATAGAAACTATCCAATAATATTAAGCAGATACCCATAAATTTATTTAGTATCATTATAATTTGTTATAAAACACTGGCTTATTTTGCAATTATTTTTTTAGCCTGAAGGGCATGAGTATATGGTCAATAAATGGCTTAAATGCCAATGTTTCAGATCATATAAAACATTATAAACAGAAAGCCCTATTCTTTATCAATTTCATGCTAAACAATGTATGTCACAAATAAGAATTCACTGCTGCATTGCAACTAGAGCAAACATTGAATTTCTTTTTTCTGCTCAATTATTTTAATTATTTAAATTAATTGTCATTATTTTCCTTTCTATTCCACTTCTGCAAATAAATTTCAGATCATGGTAAAAAAAAAGTCTGAGTGAAAGATTGAAATTTATATCCCTCAAATGTATTTTTGTGCTCTTCCAGTTACTCTAACGTCAACTATAAATTCAGACCATACCAAAAAAATCAGTAATGAGAAAATTATATTTTATCCATATAATTTCTATATGTATTTTCACTTCAAATGTGATATTGGAAAATGACCATTGCAGGATTAATTTCAACTAGAAATTGGTTGAAGAGAGAAGAGAGAAAACACTTAACTAGAAATGTATGGGATTCTAAGGATCAATCAGAAGTTAAATTTTAGAAGAAAATGTTCCAGTCCCAGAGAACCTCTCTTAGCTCAAAATTTATTTTAATTATTTGACCATGTAGTATTTCATTCAGCATGATGATAGTTATAACTGACCATTCTGAATGCCTCACAACAACCAACAAATGTAGGTACTATCCTGCTTTACACATAAGGAAACTGAAGTTCAGAGAGGTAACATGGGGGAGCTGGGATTAAAGGCCAGGGCCACCACTCTTTACACTCTTCTAAATCACTTCCAAACAGATCATGCTCTCCAGTGCAGCCCCCATTTCAGTACCTAGTTCCCAGAAAGTAGGGAAGTGGGTATTTGGAAGAGTGCTCTCAGTAGGAAAATAGAAGAAAGTCATTTTCTTGGCCTTTGACAATTCTAGCCATACAATATGTGAATCAGGAATAATTAATTCACTTAATTTTTTTCTACTCAACTGTAATACCTGGTATCTCTAAGTCTTTCTGAAACCCAGTATTTTATGTAATTATATGATTTGTGAAAAGGAAGTCCCTTTATAAGAAATATTTTATTCTAAAAATTGTCAATTTATTGACCTAAATCTACATGTGAGCAGCTCAACAAGAACTCTCTATTCACGGAATTGCGGCCAACTAGAAGAGTTTTTGTGGGGGAGGGGTTAATTGATAAATAAGAATAATAGAAGGATTTCAAGAGTTTTCAGGAGAGCATTATGCTAAGTGAAATAAGCCAGTCAATGAAGGAAAAATACCACATGATCTCACTCATTCATGGATAATAGAGACCATTATAAACTTTTGAACAATAGATACAGAGGCAGAGCTGCCTCAAACAGATTGTCAAACTGCAGTGGGAAGGCCGGGGAGGGTTGGCGGGCAGGAGGGATGGGGGTAAGAGATCAACCGAAGGACTTGTATGCATGCATATAAGCATAACCAATGGACATAAGATACTGGAGGGTAGGGGCGGCCAGGGGATTGTTAAGGGCGGGGGAAAAAAAAAAGGACACATATGTAATACCCTTTGTAATACTTTTAGCAATAAAAAAATAAAAAATAATAAAAAAAACACAGAGTTTTCAGGGCAGGGATGAGGAACAAGAAACAGATTTATGCTGAGTGAGGTTACAAATGAAGAAACTGGAAAGGCAGTGTTGGAATCTACAGGTGCTTTCATTGTTATACTGCTGTAATAATGGTATGAGACATGCGAAAAAGTTCAGTAGAGTAAAGGAAATAAATAGGCCTGATGCTCATAAAGCTGTGACAAGCCTTGAATTTGATCCACCATTGAAATTGACTAGATCTCTTCAAACAGACAAAAGGGTAGAATAGATGGTATTTTTAAAACAGGAAAGAAAAAAATCATCAGATCCTGACTCCAGTACTGTTGGTTGTTACTAAATTAACAGAACATTTTGTACATGAGAAAATTATCAAATCTTTAAATACAATATGGTACATTTTAAAATATCAGTTCTAATTATATTTTCTTTTGACAAAGTAATTATACTCCAAGAAACTGTGATCAGAATAATTTTTCACTGCCAAATCTGAGAACAGAAGGTGGAAAAGGTACATTTAGATTATCTTACAAAAAGCTGGCTAACCTTTGTATAACCTTCTTTCTTAGCCTTATAAAAGAAAGGCTTAAAAATAGACTAACAAACAAATTTTAATCTTCTTTCAAGTCACTCATTGATTTGTAATTTAATGTTCTTTTGTACAACCATGGTCACATACTGTAGCCAGCTTTTCCCTTCATGGATAAGTTCTGTTCATATTTAAAATCACAGGGTAGAGCTGGGAGGGTTTTTTGTTATTAGTCCAAAACAAATGAATGGAACCCTAAGGCCTCTTTTTCCCAGAGGAAGCAATACAATGCTCTCCACTAGTACTTCAGACGTCAAAATTTCCAATAATACCTCTTCCCAGGAGTCTATAACTATTTCTTTTCTTCAGAGATCTGTAGATCCTTCCACTTCCTCTTCCCCTCATCTTGGGTCTTAATGAATAAATGCTTCTCTTAGTCACCTGAATGAGATTCATTTTGCCTCTCTCTGTCCTGAAATTGGCCCCTCGGGATCTTATCTGGCTTGCTTGCAAAATCCTTCACCCAGAGGTTTAGGGGCAGCCTATAGCTACAAGTCCTAATATTCCTCAGCTTTATCCTTCTGTTGGTAGTTTTCCTTAAGAGAGAAAAAAAGGTCCATAAAATGCAAATGTGCAATGAAGACACAGAGTGTTGCTGCTCTGGTGAAATTGTTGGCACAGATTTTTCTTTCTATAGCCAGTGTAATTTTGAATTAAATTCACCAAGAATTTGGCAGTAAATATTAAGGATGATTTATATCTTCTGAAGTAAGGAGGGGATTATGGAGAAGGGTGGGAGAAACAAAGGTCATACTGATGGGACAAGGTGTAACTGGACAATCAGTGGGTCCACGCTACCTGTCACACTACTTGAGCCAATTAAGCAGAGACAGGGTTGAATCATATATGAGTGTTTATTCCAATACTGCCAGCAGTGTGGGAGAGCATCAGGTCATCCACAAAAATCTGTTCTGCACCCCACTATAAGCCAGCTGCTTCTATTGGATAGATGGACAAAGATTGCATGGGCAGTAGGCAAAAGGGTATGCCAAATGGGTAGGTTACAGGCTGGAGATGTGCAAAGGCCTACGGGTATGCTAAGGCTGGGGGTCTTCAAAGGGCTGGTGGCTCTGGTTTCTGCAACAAGGTTGTTCATCTTTCCATAAGAGGCAGCTCCCAGATGGGGAGGATGGGCTACATTTAAAGGTAAGTTCCCAGGTCCCACGTGCAACTCTCAGCCAGGTTAGAATGTGCTTTCTTTAATCAGAACAACACAATCACAGTTAACAGACGA
Organism: Myotis nattereri; assembly: GCF_964212035.1. Taxonomy (NCBI): domain Eukaryota; kingdom Metazoa; phylum Chordata; class Mammalia; order Chiroptera; family Vespertilionidae; genus Myotis; species Myotis nattereri. The sequence goes on along the minus strand of NC_138086.1, from coordinate 42,345,913 downwards.
TGATTAATATTTCTTACAATTATAGCTGGTCCCAACATTCTATTTCTGCCCTTATCAAAGGGAGAAAGGTAAATGAAAAGAAATATAAGACACGTTCTTTGCCCCAGAAGATTTGCAATCCGGAAGGGTATGTTTATGTGCACAAAACATTTGAGGACAGAAGAGAATATGTATAGTGCCAACAATGCAATGCTTTGTGTGTGTTTTTAGGCAGGTTAGACATGTACATGAGCCTTACTAAACTATCAGATGCTTCAATGTTTAGAATGTTCTCTGCTGAAAACAGAAAAATTGAGGCTGACACAAACCTGAAAGTAGAAATAGAGGAGGAGTGATACATGGGTCTCAATCCCAGGAATTTTCATCTCCAGCTGAGAGCAAATCATTAGCATAACAATGTTTTACAAGTAACATAGAGATCCTGGATTAAATAATTTCCATTTCTATCCTGTTAAAGACCATACATGAAAATACATATTTTATATGGGCTAAGAAGACAACACTCTAGCCCTGGCCAGTGTTGCTCAGTTGGTTGGGCATTGTCCCATGCACTGAAAGGTTGCAAGTTTGATTCCCTGCCAGGTCACATGCCCAGGTTGTGTGTGGTGCACACAGGAGGCAGCCAATGGAGGCTTCCCTCTCACATTGATGTTACTTTCTCTCTCACCTTCTCTGTCTCTCTAAAAAAGTCAATAAAACAATATTAAAAAGAAATAAAACATCCTAGAACTGGGGATGACATGAAAAATAAACTTGGTCATCTTACTTGACTGCTCCTTATCATCTTGGTAAATGGGCCTTTTGTTTTTAAAAATCTCTAAGCATCATTATCTTTTTCTTCTTTCCATAAATATTTAGAGGTGTTTTGAACATCAGAAAAAAAGTAGTATGCCCATTTTGTGAAACATCAATAAAGTACTTGGGTCTTCCTGTTGTGACAAGTAATATACTTTAAAAGATGATACTAAAATTTGAATGACATACTTGATTTTCTCCTCTTCCGACATCTGCATATAATTTGTATTCATGTAAAACTATAATAAAGTCCTATTCTTCACTTTTTAAAGTATAGGTCCCCACTGGCAAATGGGTGTTACATTTACAAATTAAAATCTCCTATTGGCATAACTTACACCACATGGGGATCACCAGCTGCAAGGGTGTCTGGGAAATGAAGTATTTGGCCTTCTAGCCCCATCAGTACAGAAAAGCACTCTACAAGAGATTGAAACATATGTTTAACAAATTTATAGGAAAATAAAGATCATACCAGGATGTGCTGAGAGAATACTATTCTCAAATTCAGTCAGACTTATTTTTATATGTATAATATTCAAATAAGTTAGAAAAAAATAAGACTATGACTAAGGTTTTTGTTTTTAAATAGAGTATAAAGAACAGAATACAAAAGGGAATTACAGAGAAATCCTATATAATAAAAGGGTAATATGCAAATTGACCCTAACAGCAGAACTACTGGGAATGACTGGTCACTATGACACACACTGACCAACAGGGGGCAGATGCTCAATGCAGGAGCTGTCCCCTGGTGGTCAGTGCGCTCCCACAGGGGGAGCTCTGCTCATCCACAAGCCAGGCTGATGGCTGCCAGCACAGCGGTGATGGCGGGAGACTCTCCACCTCCTCAGCAGCACTAAGGATGTCCGACTACAGCTTAGGTCTGCTCCCTGACGGTAAGTGGACATCCCCCGGGGTTGCCGGGCTGCCAGAGGGATGTCTGACTGCCAGCTTGGGCCTGATCCCCTAAGGAGTGGGCCTAAGCCAGAGGTGGACATCCTCCGAGGGGTCCCAGACTGCAAGAGGGCACAGGCCAGGCTGAGGGACCCCCCCAAGTGCACAAATTTTTGTGCACCGGGCCTCTAGTGTTATAGTATTTGTACATATATTGAACAATAACAACAGTAAATATAAGTGAAAAAACATAGTACTTCTGAGCAGGAAAAGATCACCACATCTACTTCTTTAGCTTGTAGCTGAGAAAAAGTATACAAAAGTGGTTGCCAAGCTTGGGCATTAGAACATCAGAAACTTAGTTTTATTATATATGAGCTTCAGGATCTTGATAGAGTTATTTCACATTTTTTAGCCTTAGATGCATTTTCTAATATAATTTGAAAAGGAGAGGATATGGTAATAGCATTTTATAGGTTTCTAATGATAACTAAATAAGATGATATATGTTATGCTTGTCATTTCTTCAATTATAGGATACACATTTTATGATTTCTGATATCTAGAATAATTTTTATTTTAATATAAAAATACTTGGATGCATCCATGCAGAAAAATTACTATTACTGCCAGGCACCTATAGTAACTGTTCATCCAATTATCACTTCAGTTGAGATTGTTCTTTGTAAGTGACCTTTTGTTGTTGTTGTTTATGATTGAATTTTTCATAGAATTTTATTTCTTGTTCCTTAAAACCTTAAAATGCTTTCAAGGATGTTTCACTAGTATAAAGCTTTGGGAGAAAAGTAATTGTGCAAAAGTTATTTTAAAGTGAGGAGCTGTTGGCATGCTCAGTTTATTTGTGGTGAAGGCCTGTCACAAGGCATTGGATATCTTTTTAGCAAAAGCTTCCAGCTGATTTTCAAGGATGTTTAATGTCGAAGAAGATAGTTCCATTAAGAAAAAAAATGAAACCATAACTTCACTACGTACCAACAGCAAGAAATCCCAGGTACTTTTTTTATAAGCTTATTGTAATCCTAGTGGTGCTTTAAAAAGATCATAATCCCATATACGGATGTCAGAAAGTAATAGCTTACTGGAATGCTGGGCATGACTGCACTGGCCAAAGTGATTTTTTTTTAATCTTTAGATTATTGACTGTTCACATAGTCTAGATTCAAACTCTGGTTGTAATACACTAAAGGGAAAAAATTTATATCAATTGCCTTAGTATTTCTCTCTCATCTTTCTTCTACTTTTTTTTTTATTCCAAAAGTTTCTATTAAAACAATGGAAAATAACTGGCTACTTGGGGGTTATGGTGTGGGAAGTGAGCAATTGCTAATGATAAATCAACTCTAATATTCCTATTTTCCCAAGACTTCAGGTTCTTTTCACTAGATTTTGCCAAGGAATTATGGCCATCAGCTTCATTCAATTGGGCCACGCAGGTCTCCATCAACCAACCAGCAATCAGGGTGGATGTCTTCAAGATGCTACACTTAACTCATAAAAATAAATTCAGCTCAGTTTAAATTGTGTTCCCCTCTCTATTCTCAGTCTGGGCCCTCAGAATACATATCTACATATGTTCTCAGGTCTCATATATATTTGCAAAATTTGGTAAATGACTTTTTCTATTGTCTTACAATCAAGTTAATTTTCAAGTTAATAATTAAAAGAAATAAGACCCAAGGAAGCAGGACAACTTGACCCATATCACACAGACAACACAGGAAGGTGGAACTGGCATGTGCTGTCATTGCCTAGAGAGAGGTGGTTTTCCCAGCTAACCCTACAACTAGTTTTCATCAAATAAATGTCCCTAATATTCCTCTAATATATCTTAATTAAGTACATCCCTTATTAAATCAGTACCAACACGTGTCCATTTATGTTTAATTCAATGCAATTCATTTTCTAAAATATACCTTGAAGATTCCTTGTGGATTAGAAACTGTGCTAGGAGGTGATAGAATGACAAGCAGAACAGATAAATCTCTTCCAACAAAGTAGATTTGATCACATTACAAATTTTTCTTAATTTAAATTCTTTATTGTTTAAAGTATTACATAAGTCTCCTCTTTCCCCCACTGACCTCTTTTTCTTCTAGACTTCAAAGCCCTCTGTGTTTCATTTTGTTGGTCATTAGCAGAAGTTGATTTTTTTTATATTATAAGGAAAGAAACAGAAATTATGTTTGAAACTCATCTATAATTGTTATTTTCCACTCACGCCTCTGTATTTACTTACTAGTTGATTAAGGTTCGGAAAGAATCATTTATCTTGGCTTACATTAAAAATGACAATTTCTTCTTTTTTAAATATATTTTTATTGATTTCAGAGAGGAAGAGAGATGGGGAGAGAGAGATAGAAACATCAATGATGAGAATCATTGATTGGCTGCCTCCTGCTCACTCCCTATTGGGGATGGAACCCATAACCTGGGCATGTGCCCTTGACTAGAATCCAGGACCCTTCAGTCCACTGGCTGATGCTCTATCCACTGAGCCAAACCAACTAGGGCTAAAAAGGACAATTTTGAGAACAAGCATTTATCAAACTCCTCAAAAAAAAAATGCAAATAAAATTGATTTGCTGCCCAAAAGATGCGAAATAATTCATGTTTTCAATTTAGTTATATTCTATAAAGTCACTATGAACATCAAATGCTCCAAGGAAAAAGAGAGAGTTAGATTCCTACAAATCTCTGATCCTAGCATTTCATCACCAATCAATACATAACTTTGTTTTATGTGTGTTTCAGTTTAGATACACCTTTTAAAATATATATATTGTTAATTTGTTAACATAATAATTACAACCAACATGCCTGAGTGAAGTTTACCACACATTTTCTTCAAAAGACACAGGATAGCGTACTTATGCATAGGAACACTCGACAGCACTTGAGGACTATACCATTTTAAATCACCAAAAGAAGCACAAAAATGCAAGAAAATGTGGCACTAAGTAGACTGGGTAAAGGATGTGTGTTTACAGTAGGAGAGCTCAATCAAGAAGGGAGGACACTGGCCTTGTTTGACCTCAGCTGGGAACGTGTGTTCAGACCAACTCAATTATCTATGAATGACTTCAGAAGTGCCACAAATATTGCTTTCAGGGCTGCAAATAAATTCTAGTGAATAGAACTCACGAAAATGGAATCCCTGAGTAATGTGGATCAACTGTACCTGTCCTGTATGAAAGAAAAGCGGAACCTGATTTTCCAGTAAGGTCTCAGAAAACCAATACATAGCTGATAAATGTTTAAGAATTAATCAAGAATACTGAGTGGCGGAGAAACTAAGATGGCGGCATAGATAAACACCGGGAAATAGTCGCCTCCCCACAACAATTGATAAATATCCCAAAGGACGGAGCAAACATCGTCCAGAACAACAGGAAGGCTGGCTGAGTGTAATTTCTACAACTAGAAGACAAGAAAAGCACGCTGAGAGCCAGAGGAGCTGCGGAGGCTGAGTGCAGAGGTATGGCGGCTGCTCTCGCGCGCGCGAGCGCACGCACACGCACGCGCGGAAAGGGGGTGGCACCTGAGGACGCGGCTGTCTTTTTGAATCACAAGCTCCCGACTGCTCTGAACTCCGGTTCCGGGAAGTCTCTGGGGAACCAGGACTCATACGGGGAGAGGCTGCTCTGTCAGGCGGCAGCGGGCGAACTTGAGGGCGGATTTCCCTCAGAGGTGCTTGCAGCCGTTACCGGGACACTGAGACGCGCGACTCCGGGCGCCGAGAATCAGCCATAGCGTCTTTCTCCGCCCTTTTGACTTCCTGAGACCCCGCCCCACCCAGGCTGCAGCAGAGGCTTTTGCATGTGAATGTACCTAACTACAGCAAAGCCAAGCAGACCCGGAACTTCCAAGAGAAGGCTCAAGGCCCCGCAGCGGCTTGCATTGCTTCACAGCTGAGCCTCTTCTGGCTCCGGCTGTGTGGCCTCAGGCAGGGGCTAAATTAGCACCTCCCTAGATCCAGGAGCCACTGTACCCAGTGGTCAGAGGGGGACCATTCTCCCACTTCAGACACAGCTGCTTCCCACAGCCAATTGGCCTGGAGGTCAATTCCTCCCAGTGATCCTACAACAAACAAGGTACCAAGAGTGCACCAAGAGTGTCCACCCCAGGTAACTGGGGAGGCTGAGCCACTGGGTCCTACAGGACACCTGGTGCGCAGGGCCACTCTATCAACACAGGGAAGCAGCCAAAATGCGGAGACAAAGAAACAGGTCACAATTGGCAGAAACGGAGGAGGGCAGACGACTGGACATAGAGTTCAAGGCCACGTTTATAAGGTTTGTCAAGAATTTTATGGAAACCGCCAATAAATTTAATGAATCCCTCAAGGAGTATAGTGAGACCATGGAGGACATGAAAAAGGACCAACTAGAAATTAAGCATACACTGACTGAAATAAAGAATAATTTACAGAGATCCAACAGCAGACAAGAGGATCCCAAGAATCAAGTCAAAGATTTGAAATGCAAAGAAACAAAAAATACCCAACCGAAAAAGAAAAAAGAAAAGAGATTCAAAAAATATGAAGATAGTGTAAGGAACCTCTGGGACAACTTCAAGCGTACCAACATCAGAATTATAGGGGTACCAGAAGGAGAGAGAGGGCAAGATATTGAAAACCTTTTTGAAGAAATAATGACAGAAAACTTCCCCCACCTGGTGAAAGAAATGGACTTACAAGTCCAGGAAGCGCAGAGAACCCCAAACAAAAGGAATCCAAAGAGGACCACACCAAGACACATCATAATTAAAATGCCAAGAGCAAACGATAAAGAGAGAATCTTAAAAGCAGCAAGAGAAAGACAGTCAGTTACCTACAAGGGAGTACCCATCCGACTGTCAGCTGATTTCTCAACAGAAACCATGCAGGCCAGAAGAGAGTGGCAAGAAATATTCAAAGAGATGAATAGCAAGAACCTGCAACCAAGATTACTTTATCCAGCAAAGCTATCATTCAGAATGGAAGGTCAGATAAAGAGCTTCACGGATAAGAAAAAGCTAAAGGAGTTCATCACCACCAAACCAGCATTATATGAAATGCTGAAAGGTATTCTTTAAGAAGAGGAAGAAGAAAAGGGAACTCTTACCATTTGCCACAGCATCGATGGAACTGGAGAGCGGATAAATACCACAAGATCTCACTTATTTGTGGAATATAATGAACAACATAAACTGATGAACAAGGACTGATCCAGAGACGGAGAGGCATTGATTGGACTGTCGGGCCTTGGAGGGAAGGTAGGGGAGGGTGGGGGCAAGGGGGAAAGATCAACCAAAGGACTTATATGCAAGCATATAGGCCTAACCAATGGACACGGACAACGGGGGGGTGAGGGGATGAGCGGGGGGGGGGGGGGGGGGTAGAGGGTACACATATGTAATATCTTAATCAATAAAAAAAAAAAAAGAAATGGCAAAAAAAAAAAAAAAGAATACTGAGTGATGGTGCATTAATGGGAAAAATATATGTATAATTGCTAATAAATTTTAAACCCCATTCTCTTTTCTAATGGGATAGCACAGCAATTTTCAACGCGTGTGTTACAGCAGGCACACTGGTGTCCTGCAATTTTTAAAAGATGCAATACCTGACCAGTTAGTCAAGGGCACTGACCTCTTTTCCCTTAGGCTGCCAAATAAAAAAATAACAGCAGCCAACACAACAAGAGCCATCTGATATGAATGAATCAAAGTTATAGCTATTTTTTTTGTCAGATCAGCAAAATTTAATATAATTTTTTTGGTGTGATCCAGAATTTTAGTAATTAATTTATGTGTGCCATGAAATGAAAATGGTTGAAAATTGCTGGTCTAGCAGACAGTACCAATCATAAATATTTGCTGAATGAATGGAGTTGAGAACATTGTTTCCTTTGCCTATAGGATATGAAGTTAATTACAAGACTGGTGGATTTGAAATGTACAATGCAACCATATTTTTTTGATCTCCCCAAAATCTGCAATTCATATTGTCAGCAAAAGTTATGTGGGTAAATTCCACATTTAACCTCTCCATTAGAAAGTAGTTTATAAAATATCTCTAGTTGTGAAAAAAAAAAAACACCTTTAAAAACATAGTAAATAGGACAAGCTTTCAAAAATATTTCAGATATATTTGATTATTTATTTTAAATGTTTACTCACCTACTTCTGATTTAGTTTCCAAAGAGACAACTTTTCTAATTCTTTGTTAGTCTAGGTCCTTTTTTCTGCATCAACTTTGAAAAAATAATAAGATGCAATTTTTAAAAATGATGGAAAACATTCTACCACTTCAGATTCATTCATTAACCCTTGACCTAGAAAAATGAAACATTTCCTATATGATTTCAATGGTCTGATATTTGATGACTGATTTGTCCACATTAGTGAGGTCATTTTGACATTGACTGTACATACCTAATAAATCTCTATCCCCTGTATAGACTAGAGACTGCTTGCTCTTTGTCCTTAGCCCCTATATGGGGTTGCATTTAGAGATATTTTCTCCTACTCCCTCTCCTCCTTCTTTTCTTCATTCTGTCACTCTTTCTCCTTTCCAGACATGAGATTGGTTCTAAAAGAACATATCCATTTCCAAAATCCTAGCTACCTGTCTAGCTTAAAAGAAAAATCTGCAAGTCTCAACTATGGTAACATCTGTAGTTTATGGGATTAATTTATATGAATAAAAATCCCTTTTCTTTATTGGATATATAAATTGGCTTAGAAAGGCTAAGAAATTTGCTCTAGGCCTCACAGCTAGCAAGCAGAACTGCCACAGGTTGCCAGAGCCATTAACTGAACCATCATGCTAGTCTGCCTCCCAACAGAGACAGCACGTGGGAATTAAAGGGATGCCAGATCCCAGCGCTTCATTAACATTCCTCCTACCAAAGGGAACATCATGATTTTATCTTCTCTTAACGTTTGACTTACAAGGTTGTTTAAGTCCTTTAAAATATTAAATATTTAATTAGTCCTATTACAGCATTTCCCTGAGGCAAATAGCCTGTATAATTGTTAAGTTGGTTAAAAAGAACAGCAAAAGGAAGCTTAAGCATAAATTAACAATAATAAAGCATCATTACATTTCATGCCCAGAGATTAACATAGAAACTTGCTTCAAGTCAACTTGTAAGGTAATTATTAAGATCAGTCTTTACAGATGACCTTAGTCATTACACTTTAACTGGGCCTCCAAGCAGCCAAAATGACCAGTTAATCCATTAAATATAAAGTGACCATTCTCATCCATTATTTCTCAGTGTCCATCAAAGATTCATGCATCTAAATCACTTGAAGGTTTTGTTTAAAATAGTTTTGGTATGCTCATGAATTGTTTTTCTGTATTTTTAGCAAATATTTCCAAGTGATTCTGGGGTAAAATGTCCATCAGTTTTTTAGGGCTGTGTTTTTATTATTAATATAAATGTATAGAACATCATTTCTACTTAAATAAAAATTAAGAGTTTTATTCCCATACCAGTCTGAAACTCCCCTTAGATTTGAGACCATGCTTTATACAACAATTATTCCACTGTTTACAAAGAAACTGGAGCAAAACTGGGCCTCAAAACTGTTTGTTTAATGTTGAACGACCTTCAATATGGTTGACTATGTTTTTGTATATATTACCATGTAGCCAGAGTCTTTAGTAATCACCCACAACAATTCTGGGGAAGATATTTAAGAGTTGCTTCTTTTGTCACAGTGTTTAAGACTAACCTACATGCAATAAAAAAAATGGTCTCTTCCATTATGTAATCAGAAAAGGTTTGCAAGAATGAAAAATTTCTACTAAGAAGAGAAACATGCTCTCACAATGGATATCAACATTCCTGCCAACATGCTGTTATTCTAAGCCTCCTTTAACCAACAGTAGAACACTTTATTACTTCACACACTCATCTAAAAACTCAAACTTACTGAGACTGAGCACTTCCCAAAAGCCCACTTCAAATATACCTAATGCAAGAGGGACGCTCAGACCAAGGGACATATTAAATTACATATTTACAAAAGACTCTCAAGCTCTTGTCACTGTATTCAGTTGTTTGATCATTAAGGAACAATACACTACCATCATATTATATCCATTCCCCTCAAAAAATTACTTCGTAAAATCTAAAATTCATGACCTTAATATTTATTGAAGACTAACATAAGAAAGGTCTAGTTTTAATGCTTTTTGTGTTCTTTTGCAAAAATATGACAGTATATGTTATGTGGCCTGATGAACTTTTATACAAAGAGACACCTAATATATTACTCTGAGTATCTAATAGCAGAAAAATATGTTTCACTCCAGATGAACATGAATGATTCTATTTATCCTAATTTGAGAATTTGGCAGCCTCTTACATTCCCCTGTTTGACTTCACTGCCCAAAAGATGAGAATTAATTCCTGTTTTCAACTGCAGCACCTAATTCATTTCATACGCATGATATAAGTATGTTTCACCTCTTTGAACTTGTTTCTATAATTTTTCTTTTTATCTTGCCTGCCTTAAGTGGCTTTTATCACTGCAGGTTACTTCTAATGTTTTGAAAAAACAGACAAGGAAAAAGTCCAATATTTTTTAAAGAATTAAACAAGCAAAGGTAAATCTAGAGGGGAATGTGACAAAGATTACCTGCATACATGAAAGTCTCAAGCAATTAGAATAGCATCAATTGTTCTTGTTTTATAACCACAAGACCATTTTAACTAACATGATACCACCAAAACAGATCACACACAAAAATGTCACAGAAGCCAGGATGACCCATGACCCTTGTAAGACTAGCTCAATGCTGGATGTGAAAGCATAATAACTGAAGGATAATGCAATATAACTCATGTGTAATTAGGTAAAAGTCATAAAGGCCCAGAGATAAAACGCATCTGAAGTGGAATTTTTTCAGTGTCTTGATTAAACTCCCTGAAACTATTTTTTTTAAATATATTTTATTGATTTTTTACAGAGAAGGGAGAGGGATAGAGAGTTAGAAACATCAATCAGCTGCCTCCTGCACGCCCCCCAGTGGGGATGTGCCCGCAACCAAGGTACATGCCCTTGATCGGAATCGAACCTGGGACCCTTGAGTCCGCAGGCCAACGCTCTATCCACTGAGCCAAACCGGATCGGCTGAAACTATTTTTTAAGGACAATACCTCCCTTCTCAAATTTTAATGTGGATGCAAGTCACCTAATTACCTAAAAATGCAGATTTGGATCTCATAGTCCCAGAGCCCAGGACTGTACATTTTAACACACTCCCAGGAGACACTGAGACAGCTAGTCCGAGGACCACACTGAGTGGTGCTACCTTTAGAGCTAGCCATGACAATCAGTCCCAGCTTTGCCACTTAAAAGCTGTAACACTGACCAAGTCTCAGACCTTCAGTGACCTCATCAGGTGTATCAGGATAGCAATGCACAGCCCTTGGGAAGATTTTAAAAAATAGGTGCATACCCTAGCCCAGTGGTCGGTAAACCGCAGCTTGCGAGCCACATGCGGCTCTTTGGCCCCTTGAGTGTGGCTCTTCCACAAAATACCACGTGCGAGCGCGCACATACAGGGAATGTTGTGGAGTGAGAGAAGATGTAGTGTCAAGGATTGAGAAAGGTATGTTGAGATGGTTTGGACATATAGAGAGGATGAAAGAAAGGAGATAGATGAAACAAGTATACAAGACGAGTGTACATGGGAGAGTTGGAAGGGGTCCACGTCAGCGAACGTACCTCAATCAGATTGAGGACGTTTTTAGCAAAGGCCAGCTTAGGAGTACCCTAATTAAGTTAATAACAATGTACCTACCTATATAGTTTAAGTTTAAAAAATTTGGCTCTCAAAAGAAATTTCAATTGTTGTACTGTTGATATTTGGCTCCGTTGACTAATGAGTTTGCCGACCACTGCCCTAGCCAGTTTGGCTCAGTGGATAGAGTATCGGCCTGTGAACTGAAAGGTCCCAGGTTCGATTCTGGTCAAGGGCACATGCCCAGGTTGTGGTCTCGATCCCCAGTGGGGGGCGTGCAGGAGGCAGCCGATCAATGACTCTCTCTCATCATTGATGTTTCTATCTCTCTCTCCCTCTTCCTTCCTCTCTGAAATCAATAAACATATATTTTTTTTAAATGATAAGTGCATGGTCAAATAAGGCCTTCCATAAATATTCTTTTAGTGAGAAGGCTGTCTTTGTTATCACAGAGCAAGCGTCCTCAAACTACGGCCCGCGGGCCACATGTGGCCCACCGAAAACATTTATCGGGCCCACCGGATGTTTTTGCCACTGCTGCCTGTCCTGCTTAGCAGCCGACTCATCCCGGGCCCGCAGTGCGCATGTGTGGAATGTCTGAGGGACAGTGAACTGGCCCCCTGTTTAAAAAGTTTGAGGACCTCTGTCACAGAGCTTCACCTTAGGATTTAGAATGTTATATTTTAGATGTAAGTAGAAAAATATGCAAGATGAAAACCTAGATTCTAACAAATAAATTTCACATGTTAAAGGCAGATGTGTGTGTAAGTGAAGTTACACTTACAAAAGTTGAAGTGTCATACTCCTGGCACTGATTATTATATAACCAAAACCTGGGATATTATCCAAAAATTTTTATCTAATGACCAAGAATCTTGATGTAAGGTACAATGACCATGGCCTGAAGAGTAACTGTGAAAGAAGAGCTTTATATGTGAGAAAAAGACAGGCAGCAAAGGCTAGAAATTAAGCAGCATTCTCAAAGCCATGGTTACTTTACATGACTCTGGAATTCAAGTTGTTATCTTTGCATTATTTTTTAAATAAAAGTAATAATAGTAGAAAACCAGCACAAAATGGGGCTTGTCAACTTAAACTTTTTGGGGAACCAAGGAAGGTGTAAATCATTCATTAAATAAGTTAATAGAATTTCTAAATAAATGGAATTTCTTATTAATAAGCAGTTTAACTAAGAAATTTCTTGATAATAAATGCTGAATAAAACTGTTACAAAAAAGCTTTCTAATGACCAATATTCGCTGGCTTTTTCATTGATTTTGACATTGGGTTATATTCAAGGTCCAAGACATTTTTTCCTTCTTTTAAAAAGTCAAACCCTGGCCTGACGTAGACAGAAACTTTGGAGAGTTTCATTCTAACAAGCAGAAATGGTGGTATTTTGATACATCTAAAACTATGATGAAATTTCTAAAACTGCATAGCCAGAAGCAAAAGCCTCAAGAGACTAATAACACTTTAACATTTCCAGTTCACATGTGAATGCTAATTCCACTCTCTGAAGAGAACAGCCAAAATGGTATTCATTAAGATTAAAGCCATATTACTATAGAAATGGGAAATTTATATGTATGCTTCCTATAAAATGCAAATATTGCCAAAGAATAGGTCTCCACTGAGTTCTCTCTCCAGCTATTCCTTTGCAAAGTTAAATCCACTGGTGAAGCACTTTTATAAAGGCAGTAAAAATTCTTAAGTAGCAGTCCTTGCTACTCTGGGCCAAGGTGCCCAGCAGGTTGTTGACAATTGTGTGCCCCTGATGAATGCCCACTCATCACACAAGCATAAGGCTCTGGTAATGGAGGCAGACAGGAGACATTTCAGAATTTCAGAGTCTAGAAAAGTGGAAGAGGCTCCTGTAAAACACAACTTCTTATTGAGGTTGTCTTGCCCTTGGATCAAACATCTTACCTGGTTAAGTCCCTTGAAGAATGATTTGCAATGGCTTTTTTCCATGAATAATAATAATAAAAAAGAATAACAAAAAAAGAGGATTGCATAAACACCAAAAAAATGATACAGCTGTATTTTTGCATGGTGTTTCTTACGGCAATATTTTTTAGAGGTTACTGATTAACTATGATATTCAAATTAATGATTAATTACTGGAACTGCTTGGTCAGAGAATGGAAAGGAGAGATGGCAAGGAATAGAGATTTGAGGAGGGAGTAAAGCATTAGAAACAAGTGAAGAGTAATAGTAGGAGCTAAAAGTTATATAGTGTTTATATATACTAACTCATATAATCCTCCTAAAAATTTCATAACATGAGTAAATTTTGCATCATCGCAATTTAACATATGGAAGACTGGGACACAAGTGATTAAAGAGCTCCCTTGAAGCCCCTAATACTATCTGATCCCAGCCTGTCTGGATATTGAGATTCTGTTCTTAAACTCTATACTCTACTGCTTCTTGTTCACTGTAGTATTGCTGGGTGCCTGTCACATATCAGTGCTCAATAAATATATGTGAAATGAATGAGAGATTTTACAGCCCCCTGTGGCCATCATCTACTAGACATAATGTCCTTGAAGGGAGGAACTGTTTTCATCATCTTGTCCTAATCCCCAGCACCTAGCACAATGCCAATCACATATAGTAGATCCTCAGAAGTTGTCTGATAATGAATGAATGAATGAATGAATGAACACAGATCCAAATAGCTACAGGTGATATGAACCATAAATAGAATCACATGGTAAAGTGGGGAAGAGTGGGAGTAGTTCTGTATCCTCTCACAGTTCCCCTTGGTGGTCTAGAAAACTGAACACAATGATCACTTGTATTGTCCAGTTTCTCTTACCAAATACTAATAGGTATAGTATACAAATTCTGAAATACTTTGTAAAAGAAACTGCCCTGTTGGGAATCCTATCTAATAATACACAAACATGGTAATTAACTGTAACTTCGCTACTCTTCCCATTGGCTAATCAGGGTTATATGCAAATTAACTGCCAACTAAGATGGCGGTTAACCACCAACAAAGATGGCAGCTAATTTGCATACTGCAGGCAGGATGGGACAGCACCATCCTGCCTGCCCCGCTACCATCTGGGCCTGCTTTTTGTGACCCGGGTGGCAGGCGACTTGTGTGCGACCTGACCCAGGGCTGGTGGGCGTGACCGCAGTGATCTGCCACCAGCCAAGCCCCCAACCAGCCCTCCCGCAGGAGATCTGGCACTGGATCCAGGCCTGCCATGTCTTGGGCGGGGTGGGTGGGGCGGGGCAAGCAGCAGCATGATCAGAGCTGCTGTCCGCCCCAGCGCGGGATCTGGGCCTGCCATGTCTTGTGCGGGGTCGGGGGGGGGGCAGACTGGGCGGGCAGGGCTAGCGGCAGTGTGATCCATGAGAGGGCACAGGTTGGGCTGAGAGACCCCCCTTCCCTGCCAGTGCACAAATTTTTGTGCACGGGCCTTCTAGTATAATAATAATAATCTATAATAATAAAAGCATAATATGCTAATTAGACTGGATGTCCAGGGCTGCAAGGGAAGCCCAGGTCCCAGGTGCCTGCCGGCTGCCCAAGGGAAGCCCAGTTCCGGGTGCCAGAGGGAAGCCAGTGCCAGCAACTGGGGGAAGGAAGGCCTACTGTTGCATGAATTTCGTGCATCGAGCCTCTAATAATAATAGTAATAAGTCCCTGAAAAAACTTCAGTTTTAGAAACATAATATGATCATTACCACCTAAATGAAAACAACTAATAAAATCTACACTAATAAAAGAGAAAAATGGTAATTGGCATACGGCGATACCTTTTTCATTGGCTAATCAGGGCTATATGCAAATTAACTGCCAACTAAGATTGGCAGTTAACTGCCAACAAGATGGCAGCTAATTTGCATATGTAGGCACAATGCAGGGAGGCGAAAGGAAAAGCAGGAAGAAGCCCCCTGCCACTGACAGTGATCAGAAACCCAGGGGGGAGCTAAGAGCTGGGGGGCAGGGCAAAGGCGGCCCTGGGGCCGCCTTTACCCTGCCCCCCAGCCATGATCGGAGAATCAGGCGCCTTTGCCGCCCTGGCCAGTGATAGCAGGATGTAGGGGTGGAGCCAGCGATGGGAGCTGGGCACGGTCGAAGCTGGCAGTCCCAGGAGCTAGGGGTCCCTTGCCTGGGCCTAAAGCGAAGCCCACGATCGCGGCGCCCCCCGCTGCCACAGCAGGTCCCCGCTGCCTGGGCCGGACGCCTAGGCCAGAGGCGTTAGGCCTGGGCAGGGGTGGAGCCTGCAACCGCGGGGAGCTGGGGGTCCCCTACCCAGGCCTGACACCTCTGCCGGAGGGCTCAGGCCTGGTCAAGGGGCGGCCGATCCGGTGATTGGTGATCGGAGGGTGATGAGGGTCAACTCCTCTGGCTAAGGCATCAGGCCTGGGTGGGGGGCGGAGCCAGGGATTGGGGGGATATGATGGTTCCCTTGCCCAGGCCTGAAGCCTGGGTCAGAGGCGTCAGGCTTGGGTGGGGAGTGGAGCAAGCGATCAGAGGGAGATGGGGGTCCCCTGCCCAGGCATGATTCCTGGGCCAGAGGCCTCAGGCCTGGGCGGGGACCAGAGCCAGTGATCGGGGGGAGATGGGGGTCCCCTGTCCAAGCCTGACACCTCTGGCGGAGGCGTCAGGCATGGGCAAGGGGCCGATCAGGCAATCGGAGGGTGATGGGGGTCAACGCCTGAGGGCTCCCAGTATGTGAGAGGGGGCAGGCTGGGCTGAGGGACACTCTCCCCCCACACACACACCCAGTGCACGAATTTCGTGCACCGGGCCCCTAGTTTCCAAATAAAAGATGTATAAAAAAACTCATTACAGAAGCAGTGCTTCTCAACCCTGCCCAGGAAGTAATCTTGGTAGCAGAAAAAAGTAAATACTTCCCTCTGGACATAGCTAACAGAAATCTACTTCAGCCCAAAATTACAAGGAGGGCTCATATTTTATCTTAAGACTTTATTGTTCTTTTGTACTCTGAGGACAATGTTTATTGTTCTTTTACCAAAAATATAATATTTTGATTATTTACCATTATGTAAAATGCAAAGACCGCCAGCTTTATCCTTTGGCATTCCGTACCATGTGGAATATGTTAGCCCATTTGAGAAACCAGAGACTGAAGCATTTGGTAAAGACTTTCATTTAAAAGCCCCAACATTTAGAAAAAAAATTATAAGCATATTAGATAGATATAAATACAGACCCCAAATAAATATAATAAAAATGCTTAAGGGATAATTTGGTGTGAGATATGGCATCTGTACACTTAGCCAATTTCAACTTAATAAGAATCCTAAGCAACCACATATAAAGGTAAACAAATGCTAAAGCTAGTTCTGATTAAATATTGCCCAAAAATATTTCTGCTTCTCCTATGCTACATGAGAGGATTAAACTTCCACATGTCCCTAAATCTGGCATGGCCATATAGTTTGCTGGGCCAGTGGAATGTTACTGGAAGTCACCTATGTCAATTCTATGTGAAATCACAGAGTTAATGTACAATTTCCCATGCTGTGCGTTCCCTTCCAATGACTAACAAGGCCAGATGTCCACCCAGTGCAGCTCCCAGATAATGGCCCTTCCTCAGCCCAGAAGACTGAATTGTCACAGAGACAAATGTCTGGGAGAGTCACGCAGGCGCACAGTAGGCTCCAAAGAAGAAAGAAACCTTTGCTGGGTTTAAGCCACTGAGATGTCGTTACTGCAGTATAACCATGCCTGTCTGGCTGGTACTCTCCCAAATGTGACATTAAAATTCAAATTAAATAGCCCTACCTTCTTTCTGTTTTATTAGTCAAGAGCTATAAAGCAACAATCTACAATCAGTATGGTTATTTGTATTCTCTGCCCAACAGTTTTGGCCAATTGACTCATAAACTGCTCCCTTAAAAAAAAAAAAAAAAAAAAAAAAAAAAAAAAGATCTGTCACATTTTTGGTTATTTAGATGTGTGTGAACAAGCAGTTGGCTGGCAGTTTTAAAACCACTTCCATTGATTGTAAAGGGGAAAACCTATAGCACACTGCAAAGTTCCCTTCTGACACAGAATTATTATCCCTGTTTTAAGGATAGAACATGAGCAGGGAGAGATTAAGTACCTGGTCCCAGACGAATGTCAGGATGTAGAAGAAAGAGAATTTGAACCTAGTCCATGTCCTTAATGACTAGGACAAGGACCAGTAGCCCCTCACCACCAAAGTGAGCCAGGCAGAGCAGGAGGAAGAGAGGTCCTGGCCGCCAAGGCTCTCTTGCACTGTTTTCCTAGGCAAGGAGGCGTGACCTTCCAGTCACCAAAGAGAGAATACTGAAATCCACCTCATTATATATTTAGGGTAGTTTCCTAGTTAAATACACCCTCCTTAAATCCTGTCTTGGGAGAAAATGGGGTATAAATTATTTATAAATTAATTAATTATGATGAGCATTAAGCAACGGAACCACCTAAAAACTGTAACTGAAAAGAGAGGTAGCAAGTTCCAAAAGACTGGATTCACAACATCCCCTTGCTCAAATACATATTTTTGATTAATCAGGAGGTTTGACAGAATTTCCAGGCTAATAAATTAATGTTCTAAACTGAAATAAATGACCTCATTTAGCTACAAAAAATTGTGTGTTTGCAATAAGCTGAAGTGACCTCTCTTAAAAGTCACATGCTAAGATGATGACACAGTTAATCTTATAAATCTAACAACATTTCACTAAGATAAGAAGGATTCCAGTACTATATTGAATGTTCTTTTCATTGCTGTTATTGTTTGAGGTACTATTGGTTTGATTCTGCATGAAGATATATATAAATTTTATAATGTTACTAAAGAGAATAATAAAATTAATTATTTTGCTTTTTAACTCACTTCTTATAAGAATGATACTTTTTTTCATAATTTACAATATATGTAATTATGTGTTGGTGAGAATACTATGCTAACAGAACTATGTTTATGGATTTGATCGGCATGTCATTTTGCTCTGTTGGACATAGCTGCTTTGGGCACCTCAACATTATCCATTATCAGATTTGGAAAATAACTCAAAGGCATTGAGGACCACTAATTTTATTTTCATATATGAAACACCTTATACATACCAAGATCTCAGAGAATGAGGTGTTCTGACTAATTGTATTTTCTAGATAATTGAGACTTATCTAGAGGCTTAGCACCTCAAACTATAGTTGAAAACTTTTACAAAATATACTGGTAGATGTTCTAGCCTTAGTAAATAACATTTTAACCTTTGTGTGAGGATAAATGATACAAAGGGTGATCATATGGAAATTAAAAATAGTTTTACAGCCTTAGCCAGTTTGGCTCAGTGGATGGAGTGTTGGCCCTCGGACTGAAAGTTCCTGAGTTTGATTCTGGTTAAGAGCACATACCTCAGTTACAGGTTTAATCCCTCAGCCCTGATGGGAGCATGTGGAGGAGGCAACCAACTGATGTATCAATGTGTCTCTCTCACATTGATGCTTCTCTCTCTGTCTCTCCCCTTCCTTGCACTATCTCTAAAAATCAATGTAAAAATATCCTCAGGTAAGGATTAATAAAATAAAATAATTAATTGCACAGTATTGCAAATGGAAGTAACAGAAGAACACAAGATTGAGTTGAATGTGTACACATCTCAGGACATAGCCTAACAATTGTTTTTGAAAAAAAAACTAATATTCATTAATTCTATCATCACTTGTCCCATTATGAAACAGTGAATTGCAAAAGAAAATAGGCTTGATTCTTGTGTTATTGCATGATGAATAACTGAGATAAAACAAAATAATCTTTTTGGAATTTTAATTCCCATGATATTTTTTACTTTCCCCAATAAGAAAAAGTAATGTTCCTTTTCAATAGCTATTATTAAATGAAATTCTAAACTATTTTTAAAATCACACAATAGTCTCTACTATAATTCTGATATTATTTAAGTATACTGTTGCTTATTTATCAGCCAATTAAGAAAAAGCACTATATTGGGTTAAAAAGTTGTGTATGAGTGTGTATTTTTAAAATTGTATTTTTAAACTACCTCATGTGTGCTGCTGGAAACTTAGGTCTTGTTGGAATTTTTGACACAATTTCTTGCTTTTACCCTTTTAAGTATATTTTTTAAGGCAAAAATATTAAATAATTTTTTGTTGGAAAATTTGTTGAAACACAAAATATGTTGGTTCTCTTTTTACACTCTGTGTTGCAGCCATTCCCTACCTACATCTTACTGAAGTGACTGTGTAACTCAAGGAGCAATGGCACGTTTATGGTGACACCCTTAATGCACAAAGCAGAATACAGGCACTATGATACTCTTCAGCCCAATGATTCTCATAGGCTAGCCCCAGACAGCAGCATCAGTGCCACCTGAGAAGTTGTTATAAATGCATGTTCTCAGGCCCCCAACTCTAATTGGGAAACTCTGGGGATGGGATCCAGCAGGTTGCACCAAGGCCTCCAGGTGATCCTGATGCCCACACAAGCTGGAGAACCACTACGTTAAGCTGAAGAATATTTTGAAACCTCAGGGGACTTCCCAAAGTTTCTCCTAGGTTAGGAGCTACTTCAAGACAGGTTCTCTCCACTGGCAACAATCCATTTCTATAGACTAACTCTCTGGTTTATCCTTTTTGTTAATGCCAGCTCTGACCTACCTTCAATGAATAGTCAGTGAAAGCATCTAGTTTTCTCTAAATTCATAAGGAGGAGTACATTATCTTATGATATGACTTTCCCCAAATATCTCGGAGAAAATTTGTCATTTTCCTCACAGCTATATTCCCTCCATCGCTGTGGATACCTCTGCTAGAACCATAAAATGATGAGTACTGCTCCCATTGCTGCAATTAGTGAAACTTGACCCAAGTTTCCTAGTTTGACACAGATTTTTAAAATAGTATAAATAGTAAATATTACAAATCATACTTGTTCTTGAAAAGAAATAGCACTTTACATTGCTTCATGCAAATAATATTGTCATTACTAGAGGAATAAAATTTGATTAATGAATCGCAATGTATTTAGATAAACAGATTAAACGGAACTGATTTTCCTAATGAAATGGAAAAAGAGCATCAAGCTCTTCATATAAACTGACCTGGAAATTGAGTCAGAAAAAATTTTCTGACAGGTTGCCATTTCAACAACAAATACCGAGTTATAACGTGAACCATCTAAGTGGCTTCCTTTCTTAACGGCTCTCCTCTTGCTAGTTGGAGGGAAGAGTGAGTTGGAAAAAGAGGTAGAAAGGCAGGATTCCAGGCACATGAAGAAGGGGAGGCATGAAGTCAGATGGATTCAGGGAGCAGGAGATTTGTCAGTGATGTCGGGTAAATTATGAGGAGAGATCCACCAACCTAAGAGGCCAGAAGGAGGAAGGTACTTATCACCAAGGATAGCGTAAGATTTTTTTTAGTAAATACCTCTTGAATTGCACTCACATACAAATGTATGCTGGAGAGGAAAGAGGACAACGACCTTTGTCAAACACAACCAGACTCTCATGCCCCATTTAGACTCAACTGGAGGAAAACTCCCTGCACACACACATATGTTCCTGTGCTACGTCACACATCTGCATAAGACCTACCATTAAAATATGACCTGCGGCAGGAAAAAAGCAAAGATATCTTACCCTTTCAGACTGCATGGAGGGATCTGACGAGTATTATGCTAAGCGAAATAAGCCAGTCAGAAAAAGACAGGTATCACTTGATCTCACTCATATGTGGAATCAAATGAACAAAATAACTGATGAACAAAATAGATCCAGAGACATAGAAGCATGGAACAGACTGTTGAATCTAAGGCATTCATATATGCATAACTTATGGACACAGACAATAGGGTGGTGAAGGCCTGGGGCAGGGTAGGAGAAGTCAATGAGGTGGAAATCAGGGGACACATTTAATACTTTCAACAATAAAGAATTTTTTAAAAAATAATATGGCCTTAAATTGAAGCGAGGAAAGGTGTCTCTGTCTAAACCACTTATCCACACAGCAGTCCATGCTTACTCTCTTCTCCTTAGCCTCCCCACTCCGCACCTAGCACATCCTTTAGGCCAGTGGTTCTCAACCTTCCTAATGCTGCGACCCTTTAATACAGTTCCTCATGTTGTGGTGACCCCCAACCATAAAATTATTTTCGTTGCTACTTCATAACTGTAATTTTGCTACTGTTATGAATCGTAATGTAAATATCTGACATGCAGGATGTATTTTCATTGTTACAAATTGAACATAATTAAAGCATAGTGATTACTCACAAAAACAATATGTAATTATCTATGTGTTTTCCCATGGTCTTAGGCAACCCCTGTGAAAGGGTCGTTTGACTCCCAAAGGGGTCGCGACCCACAGGTTGAGAACCGCTGCTTTAGGCGATCTACTGGAATTGCTTTCTATTTGCCCATACCTGCCAAGCCAAGCATAGATTTTCTTATTACTTCCAGTTTAACTTTAAAAATGCCATGATTACTTAAAAAAAACAAAAACTTTCAATGGACACCATTTTTTAAAATCCCTTTTCCTTTCAATTGTCCCCATTCAAGGTTATTCCCTACACATCCCCATCTTTCCCATGTCGTCATCACCGGCTAGTTGTTTGGAGGTTTCACAGGTGAGGATGGGAAGAGTTTCACTATGTTCTTACTGTTCTACTCTCTGATTTTTGAGTACTATTTGGGCAACATGGTTGGTTGCCAAGGCATGGTTACCATGGTAATATCATCAGATAGCATTTTTAAAAACCCAGCAAATTAAAAGCTTGCTTGAAATGAAACAGTGAGCAAAGAGGGTAGAGTCCAGTCAAGAGTCAGATTACCACTGATTCCCCTTTCCTGGGCATACAATATTTTTTTAAAGTAGCCATTCTGCGGGAGAAGATTAAAGATAAATAGTCTATTGGTTTGCTTTTTACTTAGCTTCTATGTATTTTTCATCAGGGAAAGCTTCCAATTTTTCAGTAGTCAGCCGTTGATGTGAAAGGAATTGTGTCTGCTCCCCCATAATAATGTCACTGACCTCTCTGAGTATTCCACTGAGGACAGGGTCAAAGTTTGCAGTCCTTGACCCTCTCAAGAACCCATGTACAGAAATCCCACTATAGTAAAATCTCAACAAGAGAGAATAAAAATAATGAATGCATCAGTCCCCTGGCAGCTGATACTAATAGCCGGGCTTATGCAAAACTAATTTCTTAAGTTGAAATTGGTTTATTGTGTGAGTTATGGTATTATATAATGTAATATTTAGCTGTCCTGTTTAATAAGAGTTATTTCTTTTCTTGGCAAGGAAAATAGTTTTACAATTAAATTATGCCATTTCCATGCCTTTCAATTTCTGGCATGCCTATGTTGTAGAAAGCCCAGTTTAAAATATAAATAAGAGAATGTTACATTTTATATAAGTGGATATTCCATGGTGATCTGAACTCCTTTTCTTCCATTTAAAGCATATGTCTTTTAAAAGCACACGTGATAGCTCCTGCATTTTCATAACATCTGAATTCTGAAGTCCTATGCAGCAATCAAAGCTGCAGGAGCTGACCTGCTGCAATTTTACTGTCTTGGCAAAATCAGCCCCCTTATTCTAAGCCATACATTTTCAAAGACAGTCTCAGCAGTATGCTTTTTTTATGGCTCCAGTTTATGTAACTTTTCCTTAGGACCTTAATTCATCCATACATCTGAGATTTCCAAATGCAGCAAGCTATCAAGTAATAGCATTATTTTATGTTTCATCAGTAAAGTCTGAGTACAGTCTGAGTGGGAGGAATAAATTGAGGTCACAGACATGCCGGGAATGTATCCGCACTGATATTCAGTCAGAAGTTATGAATATGTAGGAACAGACATGGGTACATTTAAAGGTATGTACATTCAAAAGGGGAAAAAGAGTTCAAATCATTGCTGAACTAGGTTCTTTGTGAATGAAGAGCGAGGGACCCTAATGCATGCTGCAGGCCAGAAGCTCACACAGTGTCACAGCTGAACTTAATAGTGAGCAATTTCTAGGCAAGGCCTCCAAAGGGGATGATTCAAAAGAGGAAACCAGACTGCGTGCATTCTTTTACTCCCTGCCAAAAAACCAGGGTCTTATACATTCACTGAGACTCTGCAGGAAAATAAAAGACAGCCCCGTGGCAGGGATGAGCAGGGAGCTTCTTCATTGGGGTGATAATGGAGACAATAAAATGGAATAAGCGTTGCTAAGGAAGTCACTTAAAGTACAGTCAGGAGGCTCTCACTGAGGAAGTGGGAGCTGCACATACCTTGTGCCTCGGTGCTCAGGGCTGCTAAATTGCTGACTCACTAACGTCCTGGAACAACTGCTCTATGGATATACATGGATGTGACCTCCTTGTCATTCCCCCCCCCCCCCCCCCGCCACTTTTATTTGCATATTGGAACTAACCAATCCCTATTAACCTTCATTTGCATGACAGAATTACACTTTGTGTTTTTTTGCCTTTATAAACCCTCCAGCAGAGCACAATTTAAGTTGCTACCTGAATCTGCGTCTCCTGGGTGGCAACTCTTTTGCTCAAATAAATGCTTTTTGTTCTTTATTACAGCCTGAACGTCTTTGGTTATCAGAGGTTATAGGGCTAGACAGGACTACAGTTAAGTTCTCACTTAACATTGCCCAATAGGTTTTGGGAATTTAAGTAAAAAGACATATATATATAAAATTTTACCACCGGCTAATTGTAATAAACAAATTAGGTTCCTAAAGCATCTCATCAATATGATAATGAAGCCACGTTATTGGAGGCCCTGCTGGATATGGAAAAGAACAAAAGCTCCTTTATTCTTTTTTTTTTTTTTTTTTTCAAAAAAATGTCATCCTTTGAGTAATTATATATTATCTGTCTTCCTATGGTTCCTGAAACTAAACCAATGCAAACCAACATAATTTCTAGATATTTTGTGAGACTTATGCATTTCTATCTTTGTCCTTCACTGAACATTCAGTTGGAAGTATCCGTTTGAATAGAACCCTAGGAGTATGAGCATAATCCCACTACATGGGGTCTAGATAACAGAGAACTTTATGAAGAAACTTCCTTTAGCCTCTAACATCAAATAGCTCCTGACCTCCCACATGTAGAACTCTCCTGTAATTTGTGATTCTGGGGACACAAAGGAGTTTCAAGGGAAAGGAGTCACTCATCAAACAGACTAGATCCACTGGACTCAACAGTGTGAGAGCTAAACTAATCCACTAGAACAAGTAACACAACATGTCAAAGTTTTCAAGGCAGCTTATAAAAATCCAATTTCATCTTTCAGCAACATGTAGTTGAAAATACCTTTCACCTAGATGGCCTACAGATGTGTTTTAAGGATAAAAAAGACACTAAATTTAATTTACATCTTTCTCTAAAAACAAGAGAGCTCCTTCTGAAGAGAAAAATATAACATTGAAAAAGCGTGCACTTTTTCAGATACAAATCAATGCTAATTAAATTAGCAAATCAAAAGTATTATTTACCTATTTCAGTTAAAAGATCTGTCCTGTCCTCAGCTGGGTAGCACATAGATAGCTGGTTAGAATTTTTGAGAAAGTAATTCAAATAATGACTTCAGTTACCTACTATCTTTTATTGTTCATTTGCCTTACACACTGGGAAGAACTTTAAAAGTAATATAGCTACCTTTTAATTATTCATGGGAAAAAATGTTAACATTCTCACAAAAAGAAATGTGAGAATCTGTTTTACTTTCAGACTTTTCGTTGTCATAATTAGAGAAATTATATAATTCAATAATCACTCTTCTATTGTAATTGCATTTATGTATGTGTCCTTTGATTGTCATTTTAAACCAAAATATTTTACCACCCATCCTTCCTGGTGAAAGGGGCAAAGGATGGAGTTTACCTTATGCTGGTGACTTGTATGTCTCTAAGAAATGCTATCAAATTTCAGCAAGGATTGGAAAGCCAAAACACCAGCTGAGTTAGTTTTCAGTTATTGGACTGGATTACTATGTACACAGTTTTGAATTCCCATACATGCCAATAAAACACTGATAATCAAATAAACTTCTAAGCACACATTAAGATGCTAGAACAAATACTCATGCATTACCTATATGAATGCTACTTCCCATAAAGGAAGGCAATACAAAATTAACTTTAAATAACTATGTATTGATTGAGCACATACTCTGCATGATAATCTAATACACTAAATGCTAATATTTATTTCTAATTTGAAGCCATTCTGGAGGAGGGAAATCAATGACCAGTAACTTCTGCACAAACATAACACTGAAGAGACTAAATGCTTATGTTAGTCCCATGACCTTTCTTCAACTAGAAGACTCTTCAACATTTCATAAAACTATCTCACCTCGCTTAAATACCATGATGCTTTTGATAAATCTTGTCATACTGAAATGAAAAGTTTGCAAAAAAAAATGCTGTTTTTTAATATTACAAAATTAAGATTTTTATTCCATATTTGTAGTAACAGGTATGTATATCTTTGCGTCTGAGACCAAAAACTGAGCAAAATAAATTTTCAAAATTGACAAATTAAGCACTACATCTGTCCAGACATGGAAACAAATTGTTGGAAATAGTGTTATTTTACAAAACCACAGGCTCATTTTGCAATGTCTGTGGTCAGGGAGGAAAGGGAAGAAGTGATGTATTAATTACATGTGATGAATGACATGACACTTCTGAGTGTTAGAATGAAGATGAAGTTTTGAAAGGTTTTCCGGGTGGGTTGCTTCATGTTTCAGATGAATATGTGTTTCTTCATATGTCTGCATTTTAAAGACTTTTAATAAAGATGGCAAAAACACATTATAAATTTTGGCATATAGGAACACACACACACACATACACCTCATACTCAATCACTCTCAACATTCAAAGAATCAACCTCTGGGTTTCTGCAAGAAAGATGTATTTCCCCCATTTATTCATGTGCCTATAGTATCCTAATGATTCTATTTCTTCTAGTTGGTAGCTTGCATCTTGTTAGTGTTTAATATTTCATTCAAAATAACATAATATACTGCAATAATACTGGTGTGTACAGTAAAATTATGATTACCTATGTGAAAAGGGATGGCAAAAAAATAATCACACATTTGAAAATGACATTATCCCAAAAGCCTACTTCCAAGCATTGTGCCAATATTGACCTTTATCTTAAGATTGCACCATTGTAAGACAATTAAACCTATTCATATATCTGCTCTTTCCAAGGCTATAACTTTAAACTGTCTCAGATTTTTTCTATAATCTCATATATCAGGTATTCATATAATAAATCAGGAGAACTAAAATCTTCAAATCTGAAGCAATTCCTCTCTTCTCCCTTCTGGTTGAATTTCTAAAAAGAATAATTTTACCTCTTTCCCTATGGTCTTGTCGCAGATTTCAGGAAGCTCATTATAAATATAGTTTGGGTGTTCCCAGCAGAGACAGAAATTGACAAAAAGTAGTCATTCTCAGTCATCACCTGTTCTGCAGATTGTCCCTTATGTTCCTGCAAGTTATTTTCTAATAAAGCAAGTTGTAATACACAGAGCCCAACTCTTCACATTTTTTTGCTGGAGAGGTTGTTCTGTGATATGTAATGCTAAGATCATCTTGACATAGTGTTGAGATTGCTTCCTTTTCCTTCCCTCACCCCAGCACACCCTGTACAATTAATTCATCAGCAAGCACCACAGCTCTCAAAGAGAATGACTCCAGGAAACCAACAGGCTAATCACATATCAGGTGTGTGGGCAGCATAACTGTCTTCACCCATCTCTCTTCCATTACCATCTGAGATCGGGGATCATGTCCTACTCTTATCTCTTATCAATATTATGCAGCATCGTGCCTGGCATGCAACAGACATAAAACAACTATAATTTGAATGAATGGATTTAAGCCACTATTTAGAGCAGTAGCTACTGAAGCCTTTGTAATATCCCCAGGGTCTTCACATCCTAAATACGCAGGGATTGTTTCTATTATGTGTAACTTGCCCTCATCGGCCTGGGCAAGAATCAAAGCATCTGCTTTGCAAAGAGGGGCCCTGCTTCAGGCCCACAGGGACTCCTGGTCCTTTCAACATGGGAGGTGGGGAGGGTCTGGGCCAGTTCAGCGACGCAGAGGGAAGACCAACAGGACATGCAGCTCAGAATGGCTGAGGAATCTGTGGAATCTGTGAGGCCTGCAGACAAGGCTCCTGTCCTGAGAACATTTGCCAACTCCAAGACTTGCTGCTAACTCTGCCACTTGGAGGCAGAGCAAAGAAGAAAGCCCAGGTTTCCCCAATTCTTCACTCCCCTGGACACAGAGAACAGGGGTAAATTTTATAATGGCATTTAGATGTGCTGCTCTTTCTGTGTAAGAACCAAAAATGTATATTTCTTCCCATCCATTCCATTTCCAGGTAAGTGTACCTGTGAGTACCTAGAAACTACTTAAAGCCCTCCCTCCATTGTCTTCCATTATTACTATCCATGTCTTTCTCCGTTAATGTATGGGGGAAACTTCACTGAGAATGAACAAATTAGGCCAAAATATAAAAAGATAAGGACAGTGGGACTTTAAAAAAAGATTTGCCTCTCACCATTTGCTGCAATTCTACTGGTTTAACTTGTCATATTTTTCCCAACAGGCCTACATTTACATAACTATAATACATTTTCTTTCAATAGGTTACAAAAAATATTCAAAATATCATTTTCTGTAAGTTCTCTACGATTCCTGTGGTAGGTGCTTCTCTGGGGTACCAACTTCAGCTGAAACCTGGTAGCATAAAGCTCTGCTGCAGGCATCGGGGAAATCACACCTCCTCCTCCCTCTTCCTTTGGAAATCCTGTCTGGACGAGAATGTTCATGCTGATTGTTTTTCCCTTTTATTTAATTTTTTTTTTCTTAGTAAACTTTCTATTATTATTATTATTATTATTATTATTATTTAAAGTTTTACATATGTCTTCTTTTTCCCCAATTGACCCCCCTCCCCAGCCATTCCCACCCCGGCAAGCCCCCACCGCCCCAGTTATGCTGATTTTTTTAAAACAACAGAAGTGTCCTGTTAAGACGCTGTCAGAGTGGCAGTGGTGTGCTCACATGGGCCTCTGAGCTTCCTGTTGTTGGAACTTTGTGAACCTAATGCACTTACCGGGAAGAATTAGGCTCATTCTTTCATTTGAACAGCAAGGTCTGTATAAAACGACGTTAGGATGCCTGGTGGCTGCCTCAGATGCTCTCACATTCCCAGGATGCATGTTGTTCAACTTGAAAAAAAAATCCCCTTTAACGTGTATGACTAACTCACCAGGCTCAACGTTTGCCCTTTATGGAATACTCATTATGGATCAAGCTCTGTGCCAAGAGCTTTGCCTCAATTTTTTCGTTTTATCTTCACAATCGCCTCATGAGGGAGGCACCACTGTCATCTCCAGGCTGCAAACCAAAGCTCAGAGAGGGACCCTACCTCATCCAAGAACACACAGCAGATGGGGAAGCCGGGATTCACATTCCGACCATCGCGAGTCCTGAATGGGGACTGTAACGGCTCTGCTCAGTGGCCACTCTCTGCGGGTCTCTCCACGGCCCAACGTGTCTCAGCTTCTAAAACACTGAAAGGCCCACCTTCCAAGAATGCTTTTCATTTTAAAAAGTGATGCGCTGTGCTACACATCGTGCTCTCCTATATTTAAGCCACTCTTTTTTTAAGGGGGTAGAGGACATAAAGGGGCCTAAAAATACAAATTAGCCAAGATTTCACAACGCAGCCACCCTGACTACTCTGTGCACAGCTAAGTCACCTACTAAATCACCAGATCCCGTGCAGCTACTTGCAGGCGGTGAAAGCCTGCCCGCTCGCTCGCAGCGGTGCTCCTCTGCCATCTAGAGGCCGGCTGGTCAGCGACGCTGTGCCCCGGGAAGGTCAAGCTAAATGAGTTCTGAAATGAGTCCTTCCTGAGATTCCAGCCTTCCAGTTCTCTCCTCTTTAATGTTTAATGTCCTGGGAAACTTCTTAAGATGCACATGTTTACATATAATGACAAGTTCCAATATATTCCTGTGGAAAATGTGTGTCCGCTACCTTCACATGGAAAAGGAATAATTGTGAATACTTGGAGGGGTACCTACCAAAGGGAGGGGGCCATAATTATTTTTGTTAGTACATAAATGCAGATTTGGAAGTATTTTTTTTTTTAAATTGTAAAAGAAGCATATGGGCATTATGGTCTTAGAATGTTAGAACTAGAAGGAACGTAAATATCATCTATTCTAGTCAGCATCACACTTTTCACAGAACAGAAAGCGAAGGCCCATAGAAATGCAAGAACTTGCCCCAATACAGCAAAGAGAAGGGCAAATCCAGAAACAGAACTTAATATGCCAATTGCCAGTCTTGATCTTTTGATAGATCAAGCAATATGTGTTATCCATGCACAGTCCTTCCTACACACACAATGTGTACTCATTTGATAAGTACCCAAATGCCTGCCATTGCTGGGCTGTAACAGATAACAGTAAGTACCTGGCACACAGTAGACACTCAATGAATATCAGCTGAATGTTCAATGCCTATATGAATTCCCATATGAATGCATTCACTTATTGGTATCTGCTACAGCCATCTGTATAGAAGAGAATGCAATGGAAAAGAGGATACCCAGAAGACAATTTTTGACCAGAAACAAATAAACAAACAACCACAACCTTCTTTTTGTTGGCCTTCTTTTGAAGGAAGTGGAGGAAATGTTTCAGATTTGCCACAATAAAAGGTATTATCCTTTAGTCATAAATCCAGAGAATTTCCAAAGAGAAAGTTTTCAGTATCATAACTAAAGACAAATGCTTTAATAAAACTGGCAGTCTTAGAATACATAAATTATCAGAAGAAAATACAAATTAGTAGTTATGAAATTCAGCCACTTGGTAGATAAATATTAGGCTCACTCCAAGAGAAATAGAGCAAACAGGTTAAGCACATTCTCTGAGCTGTGTCCTGTCATAGTTAGAGGTAGATGGAGGGTCCTACCTTCTGAACAGCCCTCATAGGGCTTCATATTGGCTAAAATTATTAGAGTTTAGGGGGCACAATCTAAGAGAAATTTTAAAAAACCAATCAAGATGGATCTCAACCTCGTTCATAAAAAGATAAATGTGAATTAAAACTATATTATTGCCCTGGCCAGTGTGGCTCAGCTGGTTGAAGCATGGTCCCATACACCAAAAGGTCACGGGTTTGATTCTGGGTCAGGGTACATACATAGGTTGCAGGTTTATTCCCAGTTGGGGCAAGTATGAGAGGCAAACAATGGATGTTTCTCTCTCTCTCTCTCTCTCTCTCTCTCTCTCTCTCTCTCCCTCCCCCTTCCTCTCTCTAAAATCAATGAACCTGTCCTTGGGTAAGGATTAAAAAACAAAACAAAAAACACTACACCATTATTATTTGTCACATTGTTACAATTTAAAATTGTGATAACACTCTATTAGCCAGGCTGTGAGGAAATAAGCCCTCTCATATGATACTGTTAAGATTATCCCTATGAAAGATAATATACCAATGTCTATCAAAACTAGAACTGCATATACCCCTTGATCCTGCAATTTCACTTTGTGAATTTATCCTCCACATATACTTACACTCGTGCAAACAATAATGTTTAAATATTCCTCACTGCTGATACGGTTGTAAAAAATCAGCGCTAATGCAAGTGTCCATCTATAAGGGAATGGCTCAATTAATTATTGTACATTTATATAATGAATAGTAGTTACAGCTATAAGAAAGAGTAAGCAAGCTTCTTATATACGACTACAAAAAGATCACCCAAGAAAAACTGCTAAGTGAAAAAAGCTATGTGATGGCACATAAGAAACTTACAACAGTGGTTAACTGTGGCTGGGGGAGATAGGAAATGGGAGGATGGGAGATCACAGTGGAATGTGAGTTTTCCAAAGTGTATTTTTTTATTTCCTTTAAGCTTTGAAATTTTAAATTATCTTTAAGGAATGGGGAGGTGGTAAAAGTGATGGGAGCACACCAACTGCACCACCTAAAATATTTAAGAGGGAATCTGTCAGCGTGCTTAGACTTGAGAGGGGGCAGCTCACTAGGGAGCCCTGTCAGGCCAGCAGCTGTGAGAGAAAGTGGGTGCCCAAAGGGCAGGAGCAGCCCAGGGAAAGCCAGACCACCGCAGTCACAGGTGAACCCAAGGTTGACCGGAGAGAGGAAGGTGACATTTTGGGGTTTTCTCACTTTTCAAATGCACTTTGATGCAGGATCTGGTTCTGGCTGAGTTAAAACTCAACAGATCTTGAAAATACATTTTCCTTTCAATGTTCAACATAGGGGAGATGCTTATAAATGGGGAAAAGGAAGGCAAATGGGGGTCCTCCCTAGAACAGATGCGTGCGCACAAGCGCGCACGAACACACACACACACACACAAACACACGCATAAAAATCTAATCATAAGGCCAGTTGTCATAAATTCTAAAGCTGATATATTTTGAGTCCATTTTATTTAACTCTAGAGAAATATAAAGATAAATAAACTTACCAGAAACATAAAAAGAAAAAACAAACCCATACACATGAAGATTTGTTGACTGGAACTTATTAACAATAACGGTACTCTCGGTCCTGTACTTGGATACTGTAAATAAGGAAGAGGTGCGGACGAAAGGATGAAAATATGATTCTCTGTGGCAACATCAGAAAGGAAAGGCATCATTTTATTCCCATGGTCTTCGGCATAGTTAGGCATACCCAGAGAGTTCCCCAAACTGTTGACAACTTGTTTCTCTCTAAATCTAAATGCTATTTTCTTTCTTGAAATGAAGTCAATATGAGAATTACACAATTTACACTTCAGTTACTTTAACCATAATTTTTCCAGCATACCACTAAATTCTGTGGGCTTGAAAACAGAAAAGCTTTGTAATCCCTACCCCTCTAAATGTGTCACTAAATCATAGCACTGGAAAGTTCACAAGAAGCTGTTTTTTTCTGGCCACTGTCTATCAGATATATAATCTAATTCCTATTATAAAAAAACCTTCCTAGCAAAGATTATCGATCTTTCAAATATTTTCCATAGGTAAGTTGTGCTTTCAACTTGAAATACTGAACTTTACCAGAAAAGTTTTTAGTACAAGTTCTCCTATAGGGGTGATGTTGCCCCTTCCCTCATCCCCTGGACACTTGGCAATGTCTGGAAACAGTTGTGGTTGTCACAGCTGGGAAAGGGGGGGCGTTGTGGTGGTGCCAGCACCTGTTGGGTAGAGGCCAGGGATGCTGCCAAACATCCTGCAATGCACAAGACAATCCCCATAACAGAATTATCCGGTCCCAAATGTCACTGGTACTGGGGTTGAGGAACCCTGATCCTGTGTTCTAAGAGGGATAATTGTATTTACATTTCCCAGATTAAACTTGGAATTTTGGCTGCAGCGCATACACAAAGCATGCTACTGTTTATCATATCCATTGCTAAGGTTAATTGTTGTTTTAAGTATATGTTGACT
This sequence comes from Myotis nattereri, assembly GCF_964212035.1. Lineage (NCBI taxonomy): Eukaryota > Metazoa > Chordata > Mammalia > Chiroptera > Vespertilionidae > Myotis > Myotis nattereri. Next base: position 42,312,953 of record NC_138086.1, on the reverse strand, counting down.
CCAATACTTTGGAGAGTGAAAATGGGATTGCATTTTTTTAATGTGCTTGAGATGAAGGGGTTTTGCATTTTACAATAGGAATCACTTTCATTTGTTCACAATTCTGAGTCAAAGGATAATGATAACCTTGGGAACAAAAGGGAAGAATAATAACATGTTCAAGATTTTACTAATTTTTCTTCTCTGTTACAAATCACATCCAGAGTACCGGTAGTCTTAGTTGTGGCATGTATATCTACATTGTTTTACTATTTGATGTATGTGCCAGATCACACCCAAAACATCAGTCAGGTCTAAATAACTAAAGCATAGTCAGTCCTTTACACTAACAGTGGTTCACAGAGAATAAGAAACATAGTCCTAATAGACATGTTTTCATATCGCCATTGAAGCCTAGCAGTGAAACTGTGATTAAACAAACGAGCCACTCTTGAATTAGTCAAGCTCTCTATAGTCACATAGATAGAAATTTCAGATATATTTTAGCCATTCCCACAACATGACAATTACTTTTCAAATAATTTCTCCTGCCAAAAAAGCTTGACTTTTTAACCTAGGTCAAGTGGAAATAAGTAAACAAACCAGGTGATGCAGAATCCATTGACCCCTATTGAACTCACTACATTGGGGAATCTGAAATTTACTAAGTGAAACCAGATGGGAAAATAAACATGAGAGGATCCACGTTAGACTTAGTAGTTTCCAAAGTAATACCTTTAATCAAATAATACATATTAGCTGCAACATTTGATTCTTTTCCAGAAAGAAGAATAAAACATGCGATTTTCTAGCAAAGTGAAAATGGATTTTCACAATAGTATGGAAATACTTTATTTCAATTTAAGTTTAAATGTGCCGTTGAATTAGCATTAGGCGCATGAACATCAGTTACTCACCAATCAATTTAAAAAGTATCTGTGACCACGTGAGTGCTGCAAACAACCTTGTTTCCTTTGCGTTTACAGGTCATACAAAGCACTTCACATGCCAATAGAAAATGTAGCCTTACTCAGTGGATAGAGTGTTGGCCTGCAGAATATAGGGTCCCAAGTTCGATTCTGGTCAAGGGCACATGCCCGGGGTTGCGGGCTCAATCCCCAGTGGGGGATGTGCAGGAGGCAGCCAATCAATGATTCTCTCTCATCATTGATGTTTCTATCTCTCTCCCTCACCCTTCCTCTCTGAAATCAATAAAAAATATATATGAAAAAACCCACAAATTATTCCACTATCTTTAAAAAAAGAATTTTTGCAAGAAACATATGAAAAAATGCTCAAAATCACTGATCATCAGAGAGATGTAAATTAAAATGACAATGTGGTATCACCTCACACCTGTCAGAATGGCTACATCAACAAATCAACAAATGACAAGTGCTGGTGGGAATGCAGACTGGTGCAACCATTATGGAAAACAGTATGGAGTTTCCTCAAAAAAATTAAATATGGAACTGCCATTTGACCCAGTGATCCCACTTCTAGGAATATATCCTAAGAAACCTGAAACACCAATCAGAAAGAATGTATGCACTCCTATGTTCATAACAGGACAATTTACAATAGCTAAGATCTGGAAACAGCCCAAGTGCCCATCAGTAGATGAGTGGATAAAAAGGCTGTGGTATATTTATACTATAGAATACTAGGCAGCAGCAAAAAAGAAGAATCTCTTACCCCTTGAGACAGCATGGAGGGACCTGGAGAGTATCACGCTAAGTGAAATAAGTCATTCAGAGAAAGATAAGTATCACATGATCATACTCATATGTGGACTCTAAGTAACAAAATAAACTGATGGATGGAGTGGATCCAGAGACATGGAAACTTGGAACAGAGAGAGGAGTCTCAGAGGGAAGGCAGCGGAGGGTGGGTGGGTGGGAGGTAATCAACCAAAGACCTTATATGCATTTATGCATAACTCATGGACACAGACAATAAGGTGCTGAAAGCCTGGGGCAAGGGGAGCAGTAGGGGATGAGCTGGAGGGGGTCAATGGAGGAAAAAGGGGGATATATGTAATACTTTCAACAATAAAGAATTATCCAATATAATAAAAGGCTAATATGCAAATTGTCCCCTCGGGAGTTCAACCAATCGGGAGTTCGACTGCTCGCTATGATGTGCGTTGACCACCAGGTGGCAGCGCAGAATGAAGGAAGGCCCCGATTGGCCCTGATCACCAGCCAGGTCTACACATGCATGAATTTCATGCACTGGGCCTCTAGTAAAAATAATCCTATATAATAAAAGGCTAAGATGCAAATAGACTGAATGGTGGAACAACCAGAACAACCGAACAACTGGTCGCTATGATGTGTGCTGACCACAAGAGGCCTGTGCAGAACGTGACAGGTGTTGGCCGCGGCAGGATGGTGGAGCAGGTGAGTGGAGGCATCAGACCAAGACGGGGCACTTAGTCACTGTCATCAGGGCAAACCTCTGGTGGTTACTGAAAATTCTTTGCTCCCACGTGCTGGCCCCGTTCACACCCACTGCCAATGCCAGCTCTGCTCGCACCCGCTGCCAGTGCCCGGCGCCAGTCCAGATTGCTTGGCGCTATCAGTGGGTGCGAGCAGTAGCTGCTGGCCCTGATCGCCCCTGAGGGTTTCTCTACCTCCCCCTGCTCCTGAGGGGTGATCAGGGGTAGCAGCCGCCACTCACACCCACTGCTAGTGCCAGCCCCAATCACTCTGCACTGTCAGCAGGTGTGAGCAGGGTAGGCACCATCAGCACGCAGGAGTGGCGAGGGAGAGAGCGGGGCTGCTGGCAGACAGGGGACCAGGGGCCGAGACAGGAGGGGCTGTGCGGGAGAACGGAGGATGGGCCGAGACCTGCACCTGTGCCTACCACAGCCTCGCAGCCCACAGTTCCTTTCAAGGTGCACAAATTTTGTGCACTGAGCCCCTAGTAATAATAATAAAAGAAAAAGGAGCCTTACATAGAGATGCATTTCTTTTCAAGTTGGTTCAGATACTGCAGGCTGATTCTTTTCCGTGACTTCCTCACCTTTTAAAAATGGGTCAAAGCATATAAAGTTCAAAACCTAAGTTGACATCTGTGCCGGGAGTCACCTTGACAACTTAAGAGACTGACCCAAGCTGCCAGAGCCTGGGAGCTTCTGGAACTCCCCTTTCTCTCCAGAACAGGGATTCCTGTCATGGTCACTGACTGGTCTTACTTTTATACCTAAAGGACATTCTTTCGTTCCCTTACCTTACAGCACAATCCTCATAGTGTAAGCTGCAGCTCAGAATACATGAGGTGAATGTTTTAAGCTCTCAAGGGGTGAACCAGAAGAGTCCAAGTGTCAATTAAAGAAAATGAGAAGCAACATGATGCACTGTGCCTTTCGGAGGTCAGCTGGGAAGGATTTTCTAGGATACCGTGTGAACCTTCCCTCTTCCTTTCGGGATTGATTAGACTGTGCCCATCTCTGATCGATAGAAATAACAATTTTAAAGAATTGTGGGGTCAACTCACGTTTTTCAGCCTTTCATTTAATCCTTACAACAACCAAAAAATTAGACTATGATTTGTCATTGCTAGTGTTATATTATTAATGTTCTTCCTGTTGCTGAGAGGGAACTCTGGTGGTGAATTGGTTGAATAATGAATAAGGACTTAAGGTGAGAAGACCCAAGAATGCATTTTCTGTCTTTTCTATATAAATTCAAGCAAACTACTTTTATCTGCCTGAAGACCTGTCTCTTCATCAATAGAATTGTCCTAAAATACATTTCAAAGGAAAAGAAAACTATAGGACATATGTGAAGGTGTCTGATACAGTGCTCACAACACTGCTCATTTAATCCCATTTTTAAAGTGAAATTTGTTTATTTGGTTCAGTTGGGTCGATAAAAAAAAAAGAACATCACAACTTTCAGAAACCTGGAGATCTGCCTACGGCCTCAGAGGTTATTGTGGCAGAGTAGAATTGAAATTTAAGTCTTTGGAGTGGATGCTATGGTGAACCAACCAGCCCCTCCCTCTCCTCACCCTGCACATCATGAGCAAAGCACTCCTTACCCAGCTGCTGGTAGAATTGCTGGCTAAGAACTCACAGCGGCACCTTTCACAGGGCACTGCCTTAAGCCTAAGGGATCTGCCTCACCCAAGATGAGCCTTCCCCCCAAAACTACCCACCACTGAGCACAGAGGCCTGGCCACGGCCTCACTTCCAGATAAGCCTGAATGCCCAGCTCAGCTCCAGAGACCCCTGTTGCAATTGCATCATAGTTCGCCTTCTCCCTCTGCCACATCTTGCTTCCCTCACTGGTGCTGACCACAGTACACTGCCCAGTGAACCTCTGCTCACTAACTTCCATCTCGGAGTTTCCCAGGAACCAGACATACTACTGTCTCCTGGACTCCAACTTCCATATTCTTGGCACAGCAGTACATAGGAGAGTGGGCAAAAATTTTTCCACAATGAACCTATATCTGCCTGTCAAGTTATCAGCAAATCTTTTAAGAATATAAAACAGAACCTGTAATTGTGGATAGTTTCAGGGAAGCGTCAGTGTCATGAAGAACAGGGTCCAAAGCAAAAGTAAACACCAAAAATAACCTTCTGCCCTTTGTTTTGTGCAATGAGACACAAAGTGTTTGGATAAAACTAGCTCTTGCTGTCAAGACATTGCAACCGAATTGTGCAGGATATCAACTCTCCATAGAGGAAGAGGGCAGGGATGTGCATGCTACCCAGAAGCCCCTGCTTCAGGGGTCTGCCTCCATCAAAATGCAGAAACAACGCATATGGGCAATGCCCACACAGTAGTCACAGACCACTCCATAGAAACTTGTCAGTGCAACCTTGTTGGAAACCATGCATCTCACCCACGGGGATCTTCTCCAAGCAAATGTGCTTCTGTTGCCATTGCCCCTTGAGTAGAGTTGATTGGTTCAAAAGAGGATCCCAGAGTCAAGCCAAACCAATCAAATGCTCTCTCCTAGTGTTTGGATTTTTAAACAAAGGGACCCAGAAACTGTTGGTCTCACTAATGTGAAAGTGCAGAACAATAATTTGGATAATACATCTTAGAAATATAGTCCAATTTTGCCACCTCAAAATGATGATAAATAACAACCACTCTTAACACTGAAGCAGTGTCAGATGCTACAGTGGGAATCCTAAGTAATATTAATAGTCCCAAAATCTTATGTCAAGCAAATGCAAAAGTTCCCCAGAGAAAGATGCTGGACTTACAAGTCCAGGAAGCACAGAGAATCCCAAACAAGAGGAACCTAAAGAAGATAACACCAAGACACATCATAATTAAAAAACCAAGGGCTAAAGACAAAGAGAAAATCTTAAAAGCAGCAAGAGAAAAACAGTTATCTACAAGGGAATGCCCATATGACTGTCAGCTGATTTCTCAACAGAAACTATGCAGGCCAGAAGGGAGTGGCAAGAAATATTCAAAGTGATGAATAGCAAGGACTTACAACCAAGATTACTCTGCCCAGCAAAGCTATCATTTAGAATTGAAGGTCAGAGAAAGAGCTTCACAGACAAGGAAAAGCTGAAGGAGTTCATCACCACCAAACCAGTATTATATGAAATGTTGAAGGGTATTCTTTAAGAAGAGGAAGAAGAAGAAAAAGACAAAGATCAAAATATGAACAACAAAATGGCAACAAATACATACCTATCAACAATTGAATCTAAAAATCAGAATAAATGAATAAGAACTGTAATGAACAGAATAAACTGGTGAATAAAATAGAATCAGAGGCATGGAAATGCAACAGACTATTCTCAGAGGAAAGGGGGTGGGGAGGTGGGAAGAGATTAAACAAAGATCTTATATGCATATATGCATTACCTATGGACACAGACAATAGGGTGGCAAAGGCCTGGGGCAGGGCGGAAACCAGGTGGAGGGAGACACTGGGGGGAAAAAGAGGGATATCTGTAATAATCTCAACAATAAAGATTAAAAAATAAAGAAAAGAACATAAATGTCTACAATAGAGGCTAAGTAAAACAAGCTATGAAAAAGATATGATGAAGTAAAACAAGATATGATGAAGCCATTAGCATGATGTTAAAATATTTGGCTGTTTTAAAGGTAACTACAATATAGTTCTAAGTTTTAAAATGTATTCGTTTTTAAATATACTACAATGCAAATTTAGCTAAAAATAAAGGTATGTTTTCACTCAAACAAAAACATCTGGAAGGACATACACCAAATGCTATTAGTGGCTGCTCCTAAGTATTTGAATCATATATAATTTTAATATATTTTCTTTACACTTTTACTCTAAAAATTAGCTATAGTGAATGTATATTGCATTTCAATGAAAAATGCTTTATATTTTAACTACATGCTAAAGAAAATACACTTTATAGGCAGTAGAAGATGGGGGGGGGGTAGCTGTTCATTGAATGACAGAGAATAATTTGGATAATATGTCTTAGAAATATAGTTCAATCTTGCCACCTCAAAATGATGATAAATAACAACCACTCTTATACTGAAGCAGTGTCAGATGCTACAGTGAGAATCCAAAGTAATATTAATAGTCCCAAAGTCTTATGTCAAGCAAATGCAAAAGTTCCCCAGAGAAAGATGCTGGTAGAATAAATAATCAATTCTATAAGACTGCACTTCTGGTAAATAGTTCTCTTCGTAGGTTTACGTAAACAGGACAAGTTTTAACTGCATTTAAGATATTAATCATTATACTAACTTTTGATATATGCTGATAAGTATTACAACAATCATGTTCCTAGATTCATATAGCCACCACATGAAGCTTGGTGAAAAGAAAACACATTTGGAAAATGTTGAGCCACATAATAACCATATTGAAAAATGTTTTGTATTAAAGTATTTATAAAATAATTATATCTGCAAGTTTATGAACACATCTACCCTTCAAATGTAACTTCCTTTCTTTAATTTCTCCCTATCCCAAACTGGCATGCTCCCAAAACACACACACACACACACACAACACACACACACTCACACACACACATTCTATTGCCATGATATAAAAAACAATTAGTTGATCTTTGGGGGTTATTTTTGTTGTTGTTGTTTTGCAGTTTTATCTGATATGTTGTCTGTTTCTGGTTATCCATTTACAATAGAACGTAAGCTTTCTATTTATTTTTTGCTACTAAGGAAAATACAAAGGAAATTGAGTTTCTTTGATTCATAAAGCCACTAAGTTTTTTAACTTCACTGTTTCATTCAAATCACATTGACAGTAAATTGATTAAAGAAGAAAAAAGGAGGAGAAACCAAGATGGCGGCATAGGTAAACACCGGAGTTTGCTGCCTCGAACAACCACTTCAAAAATACAACTAAAAGACGGAACAGACATCATCCAGAACCACAGGAAGGCTAGCGGAGTGGAAGTTCTACAACTAGGAGGAAAGAGTAAAACATACCGAGACTCAGAGGAGGCGCAGTGCTGAAGTAAAATACTAAGGTGCGGAGTGCATGCGGAGTGGGCTGGCGGCTGAGGGCGTGGTTGTTGTTTTCTATTGGGAGGGAGTCTCAGACTCTGAGCTCCAGCTCCAAGCGAGTCTCTAGGGACCCAGACTCATACGGGAGAAGCGGGACTGTCTGGCATCGCTCAGAACCCTAGGGCAGCTTTCTCTCCGTGGGGCTTGCAGCAATTACTGGGACACTGAGAAGCAGAGCCTCTGAGGGCAAGACTGAGAGCAGCCATAATTGCTAACCCCACCCTGTTGATACTGTGGGACCTGCCCCGCCCAAGCCCTGCAGGGAGACTTTTGCTGGATAGCCTCAGGCAAAGGCTAGATTAGCACCTCCCTAGAGATCCAGGAGCCAGGAAGCCCAGAGGTCAGAGTGGGACCATCCAGTTTGCAGCTCTGTGGAACCGTAAAAGACACACTCAGGGGGAAGACTCAGTGAGCACCAAAGCCCCATTGAAGCAAGTCTAGCCCCAGAGGGGTGTCTCCAGCACAGAAGTTCTCCCACTGCAGACACAGCTGATTCTCACAGCCAATTGGCCTGGAGGTCAATTCCTCACAGTGATAACTACAACAATCAAGGCTTAATTACAACAAGACTGTGCACAAAGCCCACAAGGGGATGGACCAAGAGTGTCTACCTCAGGTAATTGGGACACTTAGCACAGAAAGGAACTCTATCGACACAGCGAAGCATAAAAAATGCCGAGACAAAGAAACAGGACACAAACGACAGAATTGGAGGAAAGCAAACTGCTGGATATAGAGTTCAAAACCACACTTTTAAGGTCTTTAAAGAACTGTCTAGAAGCCGCCAGTAAACTTAATAAGGCCCTCGAAAAGACTGGTGAGACCGCCAATAAATGTAGTGAGATCTTCAAGAAGACTGGTGAGACCGCCGATAAATGTAGTGAGATCCTCAAGAAATCTAATGAGACCCTCGATGTTGTGATAAAGGACCAACTAAAAATTAAGCATACACTGACTGAAATAAAGAACATTATACAGACTCCCAACAACAGACCAGAGGATCGCAAGAATCAAGTCAAAGATTTGAAATACGAAGAAACAAAAAACACCCAACCGGAAAAGCAAAATGAAAAAAGAATCCAAAAATACGAAGATAGTGTAAGGAGCCTCTGAGACAGCTTCAAGTGTACCAACATCCGAATTATAGGGGTGCCAGAAGAAGAGAGAGAGCTAGATATTGAAAACCTATTTGAAGAAATAATGACAGAAAACTTCCCCTACCTGGTCAAAGAAATAGACTTACAAGTCCAGGAAGCGCAGAGAACCCCAAACAAAAGGAATCCAAAGAGGACCACACCAAGACACATCATAATTAAAATGCCAAGAGCAAAAGACAAAGAGAGAATCTTAAAAGCAGCAAGAGAAAGAAACTCAGTTACCTACAAGGGAGTACCCATACGACTGTCAGCTGATTTCTCAACAGAAACTTTGCAGGCCAGAAGGGAGTGGCAAGAAATATTCAAAGTGATGAATACCAAGAACCTACAACCAAGACTACTTTATCCAGCAAAACTATCATTCAGAAGTGATAAGAAAAAGATTCACAGATAAGAAAAAGATTCACAGATAAGAAAAAGCTAAAGGAATTCATCACCACCAAACCAGTATTATATGAAATGCTGAAAGGTATCCTTTAAGAAGAGGAAGAAGAAGAAAAAGGTAAAGATACAAATTATGAACAACAAATACACATCTATTAACAAGTGAATCTAAAAATCAAGGGAATAAATAATCTGATGAACAGTATGAACTGGCTATTGTAATAGAATCAAGGACATAGAAAGGGAATGGACTACTCTTGTAGGGGGGAAGGGGTGTGGGGTGAGGGAAGAGATTGGACAATAATCGTGCACCTATGGATGAGGACAGTGGTGGGGAGTGAGGGCGGAGGGTGGGGTGGGAACTGGGTGGAGGGGAGTTATGGTGGGGAAAAAAGAGTAACTAATGTAATAATCTGAACAATAAAGATTTAATTAAAAAAAGAAAAAAGGAATCAGGATAAAGTTCCATAGAAATAGTCACCTTTCCTTATTTATTGCCAAGAGAAGTGGGACCAAATCTGCACTTTCATTCCAGCCCAGGGAGACAAGTTTCCCTCTGCCTCATGGTTTATGCAGGGATTCTCACTGTCATGCGGGGGAAGAACCGAGATCATGCATTCCACTCTGGTTTGGGGAAGTCAGGAAGTGTGTCCTCCAAGCAGAGAATATTCCAACCTGTGAGCTTGTCAAGGCTGAGAACTCTGGGATAGTTCAAACGGGCACAGTGTGTTTGTGCTCTATTTCTTGTTCAGTGCCACTTAATCATTCACAATCCCTGCAGACAATTCCTTAAAAAAAAGACTTCATTGTGTGTAAAAATGTAATCAACAGTGTTTTAGTTCAGGTTCCACAAGAAGTAGATAGATCCTGAGGCCAGGATTTAAGTGAATCTTTATTTGGAAGGTTCAAGAAACTCCAATAGCAAGGAGAGTTATGGGTAAGGAAAGGCAGCCAGAAGAGAGTAAGTTGTTAAGCAAGTGTGTTGACTCACCATACAAACCAGTCCAACACCTACTGACTTTAGAAATGGACATATATAGTTTCTCACACTTCCATTAGTCATCCAGACAATTCTTTTTTCTGGGCCAGCTCAACTGATCTCTACATTCAGCTGCAGCTCTTCTAGGACCCTAGGGTCTTCAGTGGTCAGACACAAATGTCTAATGGTTGTTCTAGGGGACTTAAGCTGGAACAGCTCATCTCAAAGTCACCTCTCATCCTCCAACAGGCTACCTGAGGTTATAAAATGCCCCAATAAAACAAGCTCCAACAAGCAAGCACTTTTCAATCTTCTGATTGGTTCATGGCCAAAACATGGTTGGGATCTGCAATGTCATGTTATTTTATGACCACCACCAGCCATATGAGGCAACTGGAATTTAATTCACCAGGGAATCTGATTTAATCTATACTTCAGAATTAATTCATCCCACACTAGGTATGAGGAAACTAGAGTATTTATACACCAGTCTCAGAAGGCCACTCCATGGTTGCTAACACCCCTGCAACTCCAGAGCAGGTAGAGTGGTTCAGAACAGACCTCAAGCACACTGATCCACATGCTGGCAGCTGGGAGTCTTCTGCTACCCACAAATAATAAGTCCTCAGGATAATAATGAGGCCTTGTCTGTGAATAATACCAACAAGATATATTTACTGTTGTTCAAAGTGATTCAAACCACCCACACCAAATAGTGTGGAGAAAAGAAAAAAAAGGCCACATGCTGACCTGACAAGTTCAGGGGAGGCCTGCATGACAGTCTTGCAAACTTCAAGACTTAAAGCAACCACAAAGGATGGTCTGAAATTAAAACCTTAACAAAAAGCAGTTATAGTGGTAGGCCTGTCCTAGGCTGGTATTTTCCCTGACAAGGTCAATTTTTACCTTAACTGGGCCTATTGCCTTTTTTGCATCTATGATAACATATCCTTGAAATGTCTGGGTAACTTGTAACTTCTCTTTTTCCGGACCCCTTGGCACACAACCTAATGTGCCTGGGCTCCAGGACAGATACCAAAAATTCCTTCACTGTTATCACGTTGATTGCTTACAAAATACTTCTGTTGAATATAGTGAGAAGTGGTCAAGACCGTGCACCCAGAAGTCAAATGCTTGGGTTGGAATCCTGGTTTGGCCACATACCAGCTATGTAGCTTGGAAAATTCACTAAAGCTGTCAGTGCCTTCATTCTTTAACCTGTAAAATGTGGATGGTAAAGTTTCCTATCACAAAGAATTATAGTAAGGAGCAATACATAGAATAATCTTAGAACAACACTGGGCAATATTACGAATGTTAGCTATTTTAGTAGTGAATTACCATTTCCACATACTGACTAGTTATTGAGTTAAAAATAATTACTTAAAAGTTCACAGATATGATTTAATTGCATCCAGATGTTGGTGAATACCTTAAAGAAGTTAGACTCTGTAAAATTAGAAGCAAGCAGTTCTGACTTCAGTATATTCAAACTTTTTTCTCAGTGTCTTCCTGGTAGATACATTTTTCATTATACACAGACACTGATTTATAATACCTACCTGCACATACACACATAAACAAATATATTCACACATACACATCAAAAAGAATGTTTCATGGAGCAGTACTCATTATAATATTCTCTATTCTCTTTTATTTATTTGTTTATTTATTAAAATGTTGGTAGTAATTGATTTCACCATCATTAATGGTTCCTGACCTAATGTTTGAAAATATACTACATTACCAATCCGTTCAATGAGTTAATTACAGTAAGTCCTCACTTAACATTGTCCATAGGTTCTGCAACTTAAAGTGAAATGATATATAATGAAACCAATGTTACTATAGGTTAATCAATATAAACAAGAGTTAAGTTCCTATGGCATCTCATGAATGTTATAACAAAATAACTTTGAACAAAATGGCGCTGTTAGAGGACGTGCTGTATATGGGAAAAATATATGCTTTTCCCATTTCTGGCTCCCTTCAGCGCATTTCCACCCTGTAGTGTCAGTGTTAAGTTCTCCCTTAGTACAAAAGGAAACAGATACCTTCTTGAAGATTCCCAGCTAGATCAGACTACCCTGATCTCTGGTCCTGGCATCAGCTACTCATCCTTCTCAGCAATTTTCTGGACATGGAGGATGTGTGGAATGAAAGCCTCTGCCTGGGAAAAGAAAGACCTCTCTATGACCTAAAATTCTTCTGCCTATTGCGGACGTGGGAGGCATGCATACGGTTTAGCAAGAAGGGGTCATCAAACCTCCGGAGAGCTGTGAAGAGCCTCTTTCCATCCCCAGAATAGAAACTGTGACCTCTGCCCTTTCGTCCAATTTGTAGCTAAAGCAGCATGCAGCCCAGCATCTAATTTAATTTTTGCTAATTAAACATAGAGCAAGGTTATAAGGATGGAAATTTTGTAGGGACAAGGCCAGATGGCGTATATTTTTAGATAAATGGTGCTTACCTCCTACCACAAATTCATTTGAAATTACGGTCCACTTGCTTTTTCACCTTTTTCTACTCACGCCAACGGTACATCACTAAATTCTACTTTTAGCATGATTCACTTTTATTATAAAGCAGATCTCGTGATCTCCACACTTGCAGGTTGAATTAGAGACATGAGGATTCAACACACACACACACACACACACACACACACACACACAGAGTATTAAAAGAGAGAGAGTTTTGGAGATAAAGCAAGGTGACCGTGACTGCACAGCAATGTGAGTAGACTTAATGCCACTAATTTTTACACTAAAAATGATTAAGATGGGCCCTGGCAGGTGTGGCTCCATTGCTTGGACTTCATCCCGTGCATCAAAAGGTTACCTGTTCGATTCCAGGTCAGGGCACATGTCCAGGTTGCAGGTTTGATCCCTGGTAGAGGGCAAGGCAGCCAATCAGTGCTGCACTCTCACATTGATGTCTCTCTCTCTCTCTCTCTCTCTCTCTCTCTCTCTCTCTCTCTCCTTTCCACTCTCTAAAAATCAATAAAAATATATTCTTAAATATTTTTAAATAAAAAAAGTGGTAAATGTTTATGTGTATTTTACCATAAGTAAAAAATATTTTGAAAAGTATTAAATAGAAGTTCTCTCAAATTCATATTACACATTTAGGCCACCCTCACACCTTACCCCCTCATCACCAAAAAAAGAAAACAAGTAAATGTTGCATGTTATGATTTGTTAGGTAAAATTTACTTTTTTAGTTCTTTGAATCTAAATTTATTCATCACCTCTTACTAATTTACAGCTGTGGGGAACAACTAGAGAAAACAGAAATAGCCCTCTTAATCTCATATTTACTCAAAAGTTTCCACCTCATTACTGAAAAAGTTCTCCATAATAAATATTTATCCATAAATTGGCTAATATTGTTACTGATGGCAGAACTGACATATTAAACATTGTGTCAGAGACCTATTGGCACTCAAACTGAGCTTCAAAGGTAATGAAAAAATATTCAAAAAATCATATAAATATGCTATTCCAGAAAATATGAAAATGGATGACTTATTCAAAGTTTCTGCTTGGCTACACCTTGAAAACTAAAAGAAAAAAAAAAGGACATTTTATTTGTGTGCCTTCATTAAATGAAGCCTTGAAGAAAACCAAGGGAGCAGTTCATTTAACATGTGTTTCTCACTGACCTTGTGAGGCATCTGAACAAAATTTTTAAAATAAAAGGATGCTGTGAATAAGTATCTTCTCTTACCATTGAACTTTGATGGTCTTATAAGCCACTAAAACTTCACCTTTGTAGTTAATGTTATCAGCAGAATCTGCTTCTAGTCATCTGTGAATAGCTTTGTTGTTACTTCTTGGCCTTTTGGCTAAAATCAAGTGTTGTGAATAGCTTTGTTGTAGTTTCCAATTACCATAGTGTGTATGCTTCTTGCTCATGCTCATTACCCAAACCAAACATTCTACTAAGAATAAAGTTACTTCATGTAAGGTTCATTTTAAAAAATGAACCTAGAGGAAAACTCTAGGTTTTCCTCACAGTACTTGAATACTGCATTGAACATTTCAGTCTTAATTCTAGACTTGAAATCTACCTAATTCAAACATAGTAGCTTCACACCACTCTTGTGCCCCATACCATGTCTCCTGATTCCCATAACAATTGATCATATAGGAAAAACATTACAACCAAAGGGACAAGGAAACATAAAATTTAAGACTGGCCATACAAATACCTGTTTTATAATGAACAGGACCTGCTTGAGTAAAGCATATTTTGTGTCACTGTCCTAATCTAGAACTAAAAGAAAGTTCTACATAGAAGCACTCAAAGTTCCCAATAAAAAATTTTGTATTTCTGTTCTGTTCTGTAGTATACAATCACTGTACTTACTATAAGGAGTTGAAGGGAGATAGTCAAATATACCTAGAATTTCAAGGACAGACAGTATGAATAGCCCTAATTAGATCATATTTCATACAATTACCAATAACCAAATTATATCAACAGCAAGATATAAAAAAATAAACTTGTCAACAGAGATTTCAAAATTAACATAAGGATCAGTAGATGGATATTTATATGTGTACACCTTGAGTTATAAACCTTTTGATAAATAAGGAAATCTCAACTTTAGAGCTTAGAAGTCTTAAATCTATAAATAAGGAAAGGTAGCTCACCCAAAATGGTAGTGGCATTTCATTTTGCATTAAACAAAGAGCTATTAAATAGTTATGAAAAGTGAAAGATACCAAATGCATTTCAGATATTGCCAATTCATATTACTTTCGTCTTTGAAGACTCCTCCTGGAAACTTTTAGGCTCACATCCAGGAAACCTTCCCAAATGACTCATATCAAACTCTTTACCATCAGTCTTCTGCTCATTCTACTGCCGCCCAAGAACTGTTGCTTTTCCTATTCCCAATCCTGATGCTGATTATTACTAACACCTACCATTCAACTCAAGAAAAAATGAAGGAATGGGATTAGAAAAGTAAAAAGAGGAAGAAAAAGGTAGAAAAACATGTGAGGAATGAATGGGATGTAAAACAAGTAAAATTATTATTACAATAGGGCAAAATAGCTCATTCCATTCTTTTCCTTTTCCCTAACCAAGAATTAAAAACTTTTCCAGTCATAATAGTTAATATTCACTAAGAACCTATTATGAGCCAGGCATTGCTCTAAGATCCTTACAAATATAATCTCATTTAATACTAACAACATTTCAATGAGGTAGGTACTATTAATATTCCATTTACAAACAAAGAAGCTGAGGCACAGAGAATCTGAGTAACTTGACATAGCTCACACAGCTAATAAGTAACAGACCTGGGATTCAACCCACACAATCTAGTTCAGGAGGCCATATTTGTACCTAATGTGTTAGGTTGCTTTTCTGCATGAGAGGACCTGCTAACTGCAGGTCCACCCATGGGTTCCATTATAGTGCTGTGCACTCAGGGGCATGTTAGGGCTTAGGATCCATTCCTTTAATAAACATTTATTATAAACTGACTATAGCTTTAGCTACTTGAAAGGAACACAAAAAAATGAACCAATCATAGCTCAAACCTTAGATAAACTCAGTCTAGTGGAGGATATATTATTACAACACAGTAGAAACAGTGCTTATAGAACTATGCAAGTTGCTATTGGGGATATGAGGGTGAAGTGACTAACTTCTTGGAGAATATGAGGAAAATGTCACTAAAAAAGTGATAAATAATCTAAGCTTTTTGAAAGGTGAGTAAAAGTTTCCAGAAAATAGGGAAGGTGGAAGAAGTAGGTATTCATGTTTTGGACAAAAATGAAGATTCATTTCTTAATAAACAAAAATCACCAGAGGGCGGCACAGAACCAAGGAAGGCTCCTGCCGGCTCTGATCACTAGCCAGGCCTAGGGACCTTACCGTGCATGAATTTCTTGCACTGGGCCTCTAGTTGCATTGTATTTATTTGTGTTTCTTTCATGGGCCTAGCACATGGTGATCAGCGCACACCATAGTGAACAGTCAAATTGTCCCGAGGGGACAATTTGCATACTAGCCTTTTATTGTATAGGATTCCTTCTTTCAACAAATGTATAATCTAGGAGGGACAATAACACACAAATGAATATTACAAGGCTATATACCTTTTAAATACTCTAAGTCTTCTAGAATATGCCCTTCGGTGATCTCAGAGCTTCTTAGAAAGAATCCAAAGAACTCTGGGGAAATGACACTTACTCTACTTTTATAACCCTGAGTCCAGGAATACAGCTGGTTCATGAGTCTGAGGGTAATGGATGAAGGCTGCATGTACTGCCGTAAGCATATTATATATAATGCTGAGCTTGATGAGGTCCACCTGGACCAAGTGAGGAGAATCAGACGTATCCAGACTGGATAGCATTATGCAGAACACGCAGCATGGAAAGGGGCTTATGACAATTCTAGAAAGACTTGCAATCTGCACTCACAACTGTGGAATCCCTGGTTCAATGGGGCACTAAGAAGCTTGCATCTTTGTACTGGAAGATGATGCTGATCTTACTTTCATTTTACTAACTACACTTCGTACTATACACTTAACATAAGCAAAATGTGATTGATTTACTCAAAGGGTTATCTATGTCTTATCTGTCGAACCAAGCCTGCTAAGAAAACTTTCCAGGATGGCAGTGGGCAAGGAGTTGAACAAATTATATAGGAGTTCAGAAAAGGAGGCTACTGTTGATTAAATGATCAAAGAGGTCTTGGAGGAAGGGGCATTGAAATGATAACTAATTGAATTTATCATCAACCAAGATTTCAGTCTGATGCAGCCCCTTCCTGATTGATACATTCACTCATTAGATAAGTTAATATATTCAAAACATTAAAGTCTAGTCTTGCAGGTGTTGGAGACTTCCTGCCCTTTACAAGGACTAATTTTATAATTTGTTTATAAAGAAAAAACTCTTAGTTCCCTCATTCCCAAGTTCCCCATTCCCGTCCATTGAGACCTAGCTATATTCTTAGCCCTATACCCTATTTTCTGTCTATTATTCCATTTCTTAAAGACTGGGTCTTAAGTAGTAATATCACAGAATATGTGTAAGACCAGTTAATATTACCTCATTCACTAAGATACAGTGACCAATGCATAGAAAGGGAAGGGAGTGAGGGAGGGGAGGAGGGAGGACAAGAGAGAGGGGAGGTTATTTTCTATATATGTTAATTGTAGCCACAATCTCTCAAACCTCCCATTCTATTCCACTGTAGAAAAAGTAGATTGAGGCCTGGGTTTCAAAAATGATGCATGTGCTTGGTACAGGAACAATGGATTTTGGTGGGGGGAAAAATTTTCCTCACACTAAATTTTTAAAAAATATATTTTTATTTATTTTTTAGAGAGGAAGGGAGAGGGATAGAGAGAAACATCAATGATGAGAGAGAATCATTGATCGGCTGCCTCCTGCATGCCCCCTACTGGGGATCGAGCCCGCAACCTAGGCATGTGCCCTTGGCCTGAATGGAACCTGGGACCCTTCAGTCCACAGGCCGCAGGCCGATGCTCTTATCCGCTGAACCAAACCGGTTAGGGCCCCACACTAATTTTAACAGTGCTTTTGAAAGGAGTTTTGGGGGGTAAATTAGGAATTTTTAGGGGGAAGCAGGCTTTAAAAAATTTTAGAAATTAAGGGGCCCCATGGAAAACACACAGGGCTACAGAGCTGGGAAAGGGTACATTTTCATAATGCAAGGGAGACTGGAAGAAGTTCTATTTCCATAAGACAAGGGAGAGGCAACAGTTACATTTCCATAAGATAAGGAAACTGGGAATAGCAAAAAGGTCTATATTTACAAAATAAAGGAGGAAGAAAGCCCAGAGGGAACAGGAGAACAATGAGGGAGGAGGTCCTCACAGGTCCCATATGAAGTTTGACCTTTGAGCCCAGAAGTTACTATAGTAACCAATTCAAAGGGGAATAGTGACCAATCAGAGGGGATATCAAGGCACCATGAACTGCAGCCTTTATAAAAGGTGGAAACAGGAAGTGGGTGGGACTCTTTCCCTCTCCCCACCTGGGAGTTCGTACTTGTTTTTCAATAAATTTCTCCACCTTTGCAATACCATCTTCCATCTGTGGATTCATTCTGCAACTCCAATGGACAAAGAATCTGGGGAACCATCCTGCCCAGGGGAACACCGTGTGTTCCAGTCCAAAAATCCCGTATTACTTTGAGCAAATGAACCAGGTAAATGGGTTTGAGAGTGGGGGAT
Organism: Myotis nattereri; assembly: GCF_964212035.1. Taxonomy (NCBI): domain Eukaryota; kingdom Metazoa; phylum Chordata; class Mammalia; order Chiroptera; family Vespertilionidae; genus Myotis; species Myotis nattereri. The sequence goes on along the minus strand of NC_138086.1, from coordinate 42,294,716 downwards.
AGGAACTGCGGTGGGTGGAGGGAGGGAGCATAGATAGATCATTTGGAAATTCAGATGAGTCTTAAAGAAAAAACTGGTACAAATAGAAAGGAAAAATTTGTATGAAAAAAATGCTGAGAAAGAAGAATGGATGACACTTGGCAACCAATTGGCTGTGTGAGACAGCTGGGGCAAGATAACTGTCCCAAGTCCGGGGCCTGGGTGACTGTAAGAGTGATAAGACCAGTGATCAAATCTGAAATTGGGAAAAGCCCTGATTTAAGGGGTTAGGGCTCATCTGTATACATAGTATCTGGCCTACAAGGGTAGAAATAGCTGCCAGTCCAAGAGGAAAGACATGGGATTGTTCAACGGGGCTGACAGTTGACACAACTCACTTGGGCAGACCTTCACAGACAGAGAGACAGTAGGGGGAAAGATCAGTGAATCCAGAGATTGAAAACTGCTTAAGAGTATAAAATTGGTAGAAATAAGACAGACTAGGAAGCGCAGACAAGCCCAATAGGGAAACTGAGACAGTTAAACAGCAACTTGCAGCCACCTAGTAAATCCAGTCTTCCCTAAACCAAGGACACTTAAGAGTAAATGGTTTGCACTGCTCCTCCCCAACCAGAGGGTAAATAGCTTAAATCACCCTACTCAGGGAGACAGGTAATAGAAATGCAATTAGCGCCATTTGCCAACCACACCCAAGGACAGTTGAAATTAAGAAAATAAATCTCATTTTGGTGCATTTGCATAAAGCTGATGAATATTCTATTGAAAACCCCCCCTAAAGGCCAAGCCTTTAAAAGAAAGGTCTAGTGTAAGTTCTCCCTTCCAGGTGTAGCTCCGTCTCCCCACTCCTACCCACCACGTGCCTTCTTCCCCCACAGGCATACACCTCCTAAATGCTAAGGAACCCAGGAGCTTGCAACCAGGGCAGCAGTGGGCAGTGGCAGTTCACCCCAGGCAAACCCCCTGAGCCTCTCCCCAAGGTCCCCTTTTCTCTAACTTCTTGATGAGCAAAGCACATGGCAATATGCAAGTTATTTATTAATACACTATAACAACTTTGGTAATGGAGCTAATTACTATCATTCTAATATAGTAATTAGCAAGAACATCATTTTTAAAAACTGCAATGTGTAAGGAAATACACACACATCAATGATTTCTACTGTAATAGAATCACAGTATATGTTAATGCAATGTAGCACTCCTGGGTTCCATGGTTTGGAACCAACATTCATAATTGAAAAAAATCCTAAGTTTTAGTTTAAGTTTAATAAAAATAAGAAATTTTTTCTATGAACTTGCAATCACAGACTCCTGGTTAAGAACCTCAGATTAGATTGTCCCTTTTATAAATAGCACAAATACAATTGGTGCTCACCCACTGTGATTATTAACTAAGTAAGTACGAGCTTTTACCTTCAGGAACTATTGAGACTATTGAGTGATCAGAGAACACAACATATAGTTATGACTACAGCTGGCAAGGGAAAGATGGGAGTCCATGGATGTGGAGAATCTCTGATACACTCTGAGAAACAATGTCCAGGAAATTACTTCCCCACCAGATTGGCTCCCAGACAGGCCCTGCAGAAGGATGAGCACAGTGGGGCACCTTCAGCCACTCTGGCCCAACATGATTTGCTCTCCGTGTCCTGAAAATCCATAATGTGCAAGTGACAATCTTAAGTGTCTGTGTCATGTTGCTAAGTATGTATCTCTCTGTAGTATTTTGATTAAAATTCTACCAGAAGAAAGACTTGGTTCACCAAAATTTTAAATTAATGAAATTACAATTGTTGGAATTGTATAATAATACACATGAAATACTTAGAAAGCCAAACCACAGACATACAGATTTCTTTTTGTTTAGTTGGTTGGGTGATTGTTATTGGTTTGGAGTTGTATTTATTGTAAAGGTTGGGGGAAATAGTCCTTAACCCAGATGTTAACAGACAAAGTGGTTATTTGATCATATATGAGACAGGAAACAACCACAAAGAAGGCAATAATGAGTAATAGGTGAGGACCTTCAGAGCATTACTCAAGCCTGAATATATTATTTGCCCACCTAAAACCAAGTGTATGAGTTCCCTAGGACTACTATACCAGATTACCACAAAACTGGTGGCTTAGAACAACAGACATTCATTCTCTCATCGTTCTCCAGGCCAAAGTCCCAAGTCAAGAAGTTGGCAGGGTTGGTTCGCTCTGGAGGCTCTGAGGGAGAATCTGTTCTTGCCTCTCTCCCAACTCATGGTGGCTGCCAGCAACCTTGGTGTTACTTGGCTTGGGACTGCATCACCCAGTGTCTGTGTCTGTCTTCTCTTGGCCTTCTCTCTGCATCTGTGTCTCAAATCTCTTTTTTCTTTCTCTTATAAGAACATGAGTTATTGGACAGGATGGTCTCATCTCAAGATTCTTAACTAATTCCATCTTTCAAAGACTCTATTCCCAAAGAAGGTCACATTCACAGGTACTGGGGACAAATATTGGGATATATCTTTTGCAGGGAGGATACAATTCAACCTACTACACCAGAGAATCCCAAAATTCCACACAGTCTAGCTATGGAGGCTTTTGGTAAAAGATGGTCAGAGGTGATGCAAAGCCTAAAGCATTTTTTATAGACAGTATTAGTAAATACAGTGGGGCCTTGACTTACGAGCTTAATTCGTTCCGAGACCGAGCTCCTTAAGGAGCTTGTTAAGGAGCTCATTAACTCAAATTACTCTGTCAACTCAATGCAAAAAATCGGCCGAGAGACAGCTGGAATCTCAAAAAACTCATTAGTCGGGACACTCGTAAGTAAAGGCCCCACTGTACTTCTGTGTAAAAACTGCACATCATAAATTCCTAGCATTTGCAGATCTGTGCAATAAACACCAGGAATATCTGTAGCTATAGAATTGAAATAGAGTTGGTACAGCCTGTGTAGTTGACATAGAAAGTTATTTTAGAGACTTTGAGAAATTATAGACACAAACCAGGAATTCCCGGCAATCATCTCTGAAATAAGATATGCCCAGGCCAGCTCCAGAGGGTGTGGGCCATTCTGTGATGTAAAAACAGAATGAAGACATATGTCCCCTTAGTCACTGCTGCCTAAGGGTGTGCCTGTTTCTTTAGTGAAATAGGCTGAGTATCCTCCAGCCCATGCTGGAGCTATTACTGAATTAAGATACAGTGTCTATATTTGTTCTTAATTTATCTTTTATGAGTTTTAAGTTATTTTTTTTCAACTAGTGGTTTGTAGCCAACTCTTCTAAACTAATGCTTTTATGTTTACTAGTGCATGAAGTCCTGAAAGAGTGGATTAAAAAGGCTCTTAATGCAGTACCAAGACAAATGGCATCTGACCTGGGCAGCCCAACTGATGCTTGCGCTTCAGAAAGGGGAGACTACCTGATGTCTAAATATGGGTATTCTTGTTTGGGTCCAACACCCTTCACATATCGTAAGATTTTGAAAGCTAGGTGCCAAGGCATGGTGACGTGGCCTTTATCCACATATCTGGTTCATTATTTTCCATGTCTTCAAAATAGAAAGCATATTATCATGTAAATATTAGAAGTATGCATGCAAAGGTATAAATATATTATCAATCTATTTATTCATGTTATTTAATGATACCATGCAGTTCTTTGTACATGTATGGTCCTTCTTAGACTTACTAAGGAGATTAACCCTGTCTTGCTAGAAAGGACCCTGTCTTATTCTTCTGTAGTATCTCTCACAGTGCCCAACACAGCTCCTAGTAAACAGTGAATCCATGATCAGGGGTAGCTAAGAGATTTCCTAATGTGTTCTAGTAACTGCATTACTAAATGGTTGTTCCTTTTGTGGAAAGTACCACCTACACATGTGCTGCTGTGAAAGATTCACATTGAATTGACAATGCTCAATCATTTTCTCACTGAAGCAACAAGGAAATCTGGGTTTCGGGAGCACCTAATTGTACTGGTACACTCTGTGCAATTTGTAAAATGGAGTTACAGTTGTACCTGCACCCGGGGGTTGTTGTGAGGTTGAAATAAGTCAATATTTGGAAAGTGTTCAGAAGAGTGTCTGGCATGTAAAAGTTCTATGTAAGAATTTTTACTAATAGCACGTTGGTATTATTGTTATTCGCTGGCCTTACAGAAATAGGTGTGTTTGAAGGAGTGAATGCAATAATGCATCTTTTATTCTGCATTGCTGGTGAATAATGTCTTCCAAATTATTGAAGTTACTACCTTTAAATAATCAGTTAGTCAGGATTGAGCTCCTATTGTATGCCATGCACTGTCCTGTTGTAGTATAGTAACACAGAATTAAAACAAGACAGTCCCTGCCCTCACAAAGCTTACACTCCAGTGGGAAAAGAAATATATAAACATATCAATTTATAAAAAGATACTCTCCTATAATATGTACCATGAAGAACACAAAATCATGTGATATGATATACAGTGACTGCCTGAAAGGTGGGCGAGATCATTTGAGCTAAGAAGGTCATTAAAGACTAGAGGGAAAGTTAAGCTGAAACCAGAATAAATGAAGCAGTTTGGTAGGTCTGAGCAAAAGCCCAAGCAGAGCCACTGCACTGTGCAAACGTCCTACGATGGGAACAAATTACCTAAATGCTGTCAGATATGACCTGGTGGAAAGGAAAAAACTAGTAACTGGGAAAGAAAGAGGGTAGTGCAGGAGGAAAGCCTTTATGAAGGCAGCATAGGGCAGGATCCAGAGTATATCTGGAGGGAATGGCCTTCCATAGGGGCAAAGAGACTTGGCAGAATGTGAGAACGAATACGGTGGCATCTTAGAACTAGGGGCAGGAAAATGAAATAGTGGTGCGATCATAACATGTGAGTGAGTGGAAAGGAAGGAGAGAAAGGTTAAAGGAGTAATTTCAAAGAGAATTGAATATGCATGGCAGGTACTGAAGGATGGCACTTGGTGTGGTGTGCCTTTGCCATGTGTGGTCATGGTTTTGGAATGATTCTAGCCAAAACAATTGTTTGATTTTTCTCCAGCAACATTTAGCTGCTTGAATGGAGGTGCAAAGTGGACAGTTAGTTGAGGGAAACCAGGGTTGAGATTTGCCAAGCAAGGAAATTGGACCACGATGGTCAAGCAAATCAAGAAGCATTTGCAAGAAAATGGTCATAGTAGTATACAGGAAATCGTAGCTGGGTAAGAAGGGAAGTGAAAAAATTGAGGAAGGAAGAGCAAGAAATGAATATAAAAGATTAACAACAAGGGCAGGGGACTAGATGAAATTAAAAACTAGCGAGAGAGGGATACACAAGGCCAGTGAGTTGTATGGACAAAAGGTAATGATCTGAAATGAGATGTTTGACATGAAAGTGCACCATTGTCAGTTCTGAAAAGGTGGATGTGGTAACCATGTGAGTGGTGCCTAAGGAAGAAGGAGGTCAGGTCAATATCAAAAACTGACTTCAAATTTTCAATATAATCATTTTGGATAGAAATGCCATAAATGGTTTTTTATACCATTTCTTGTATTATTGGAGCAGACAAAACATAAATTGTCTGGTCATAATAGGGTTATCAACATGAAGATAAGTTATATGATGCCATACATGAGAATTCCCCAGCATTTCCTGGATGTTTGGCCCTTGCAATAAATTATCCCCGACACTTGTACTTGGAGTCCTTGGGCTGCCATTTGGAGTTTTCCTGTCTCTATTTGTTCCTTCCAGGTCTAGTAGCCTGAAAAGTGGACTTCTTAGCATTAACTAAAACATTCCTGAGTGAGGGTCTTACAGGCACCCTTATAATTGAAATCAATGAACTTGACTGAATCAGCCTGGGTTTCTTAAGGGTCCTTTACTAAGTTCCTTCCCTCTGACCCAATGAGGCTTTACTCTTTGAAAAGGAGGCGGGGGCACCAGGGTTAGCAGATGTCCACCCCACCTAAATAAATAAATAATTTAATTAATTAATTAATAAGCTTTTATTTCTAGTAAGTAAATTTTGGTGAGAACTGATAAACTTCCTTTCTCTATTTAAATGTCTAGTGCTAATTTGAAACATTTACCTCGTTTATTCATTATTTTCTTGGGGGAATAGCCATTAAGTTATGAATCGCCCTGGATTTCAGTTCAGAGTTAAAATAGTTCTGAACCAGGGTTTTTAGTAATTCACATTTGAATGACATCAAAAACTTATTACCCACCTCTCCACTGCCTCCAAACATTCTTTCCCTGGTGGTCTTACTCATGTATAAAATCTATCACACATTCACTGCTTTACAAAATGGAAAAAAGCACAAATTAAGAATATTCCCAAATAGCCACTAGCCCAACCAAATCAGATATTTAAAAGGGCCCAGTAGAGTAAGCCACTTATTTTGTTTTCCTCCTCTTCCTTTTTGTAATGATAAAAATATTTTCTACTTAACACCAATTGAAAGCACATGTCCACAACCCTTTTTCCTGTAATGATTATATAAGAATGCAGAAGACTGTTCTGAGGAATCAAAACTGTCACAGTGGCTTCCCCAATGTGAAGAGAGAAGTCTCTACTCCCTTGTATATAATGAAGGCCGATCTCCTTCCACAGCCTGCTTACAATTGCTAACTCCTGGGACTTACTATGCAATATCTCACTGCAGAGACAGTTCAAAAAAAAAAAAAAAAGGCACAGGATCTCCATTTTCACAAATACTATTGCAGGCATGGGGGATATGGAGTGAAAAAGAAGTAATTAAGTGAAAAGGTTATAGTAAAAAGGGCAGGTGAAAAAAAACAGCAGCCTGGGAATAGCAAGAGATAAAGTAGCTGGAGGCATTTGGCCTTTTCTGAATAATTCTATCACAGAAAAAATGGCCGGCAATCAGTAGAGGTGGTTGCTTGAACATTCCACTTTAGTTGGAGAAGCGCAGGTGTAATCTCATCAATTATTTTTTACATGAATGCTTTCAAAGATCCTACATTTCTACAGAACCTCTTTTATGGGCTTCCATCAGTCCATCGCGTTCTCTTCAAACCACTCACTCATTCATTCAACAATATTTGCTGGAATATTTCAAACAATACTTGAAGAAACACACACAATGTTTTATAACTGCCCATAATAATACTTTGAGGTTTTCTTACCAGAATGAAATGTGTTTTAGAAGAGTTACTGACTTAATGGGGGGCGGGGGGAGAAATAAGCAATAGTGACAGCATTTTCAAAAAACTATAAAAATTCCGTGAAGATTATACATCACTTGGTGTTACCGTAAGTTTTGTCAGTTTTAAAATATTTTTTAATTGTACGGGAGTAGGTTTAAACACAGGAAATAAATATAGGCCATTTCATTATGCCTTTATTGAGACACTATTATGTGCCAGTCACCATTCCAGATGTTATATATACAACAGATCACAAGTTACACAAAAATTATTTATCCTCATGACTCTTGCAATCCAGGAGGAAAGACAAGTCATAAATATAAGAAATAATTCCATTACAGTGTGTTAGAAAGTCATGAGAACTGGGGAAATAAAGTGGAAGGCGAAACAAGTGAAGGGGGCTAGGCGTGCATAGGTGTAATTTTAAACAGGACTTCCTTCACTGCTCTATTCTGAATGCTCTTGAAGTTTCATTGCTACGTGAAAAAAGCAAAATACACAAGAATGTGACTAGTAGCCTGCCATTTGTATTTGCGGGGGGCATGACTTAAATGTTTTTATATTAAATTTATTGGGGTGACATTGGTTAATACAATTATAGGTTTCAAGTATACAATTTGATAATACATCATCTCTATATTGCATTATGTATTCACCACTCAAAGTCAAATCTATTTTCATCATTATACATCATCACCCTTTACACTTTACTACCTCCCACCTGTATTTTTTAAAAATATTTTTATTGCCCTAGCTGGTTTGGCTCAGTGGATGGAGTGTTGGCCTGCGGACTGAAGGGTCCCAGGTTCAATTCCAGTCAAGGGTACATGCCTGGATTGAGGGCTGGATCCCCAGTGTCGGGGCAAGCAGGAGGCAGCCAATCAATGATTCTCTCTCATCATTGATGTTTCCATCTCTCTCTTCCTCTCCCTTCCTCTCTAAAATCAATAAAAATATATTTAAAAATATATATATTTTTTATTCATTTCAGAGAGGGAGAGGGAGAGGGAGAGGGAGAGATGGAAACATCAATGATGAGAGAGAATCATTGTTCGGCTGCCTCCTGCACACCCACCACTGGGGACCAAGCTCGAAACCCAGACATGTGCCCTGACTGGGATCAAACTGTGACCTCCTGGTTCATAGGGTGAAACTCAACCACTGAGCCACACAGACAGGGCCTCCCACTTGTATTTTTAAGAATAAGTATACTTGCTTTTATATGCATAGTTCGTCTATGTAAGGAGCTTAGCAAATCATTAACATGGTTGCCTCCAGTCAGGAGAACTCAGTGTCTGGGGGAAAATGCTTTTTAATGCATCCCCTTCTTATCTTGAATTTTATACTTGTGCATCAGTTTTTAAAATATTTTAGTTAATTCTTTAAAATGAAGTTTTACATAACTTAAAACAATCTGTAGTCGTTAAATGAATTATTTGACAACTAATCTGTGAACATAAAATAAATCTCCTGTATTTGGTATTTCCCTACCAGTCTGATATAAAAACTTTAATAATTATCTTTAAGGCAGAAAAATAATTTAGCAAGTAATTGATCTTTACAGTCAAAAATATGCAGAAAAATACATTCATTATTCTTATTCTGTTTTCCTTCTAAGACCTGCTTTATACTCATCTCATTTCTAATTCTGATGGAAGGTGAACAGGCCAATGGATGAAGCTACATTCAGTCTATTTTTTTTTTTTTGGTCTTCTCCTTTGTATGTGAAAATACAACTAACCATCCTTTACTGGCACTAGGCACAGATTGGCAGGATGCTGGAATTGCCTTTACCAATAACACTTCCAGTGCCCAGTACGAACAGTCACTGTCACCCACAGTCGAAAGTTGAATCAACTTACTAACATGTTTCTCCATCTCTTCAAACTATTGTGAACGTCATGTTCTTTGATAACATCACAGCTAAGTGGCCTCCCTTGAGGCCAGCAGGTGTGTCTTGGGCCACGTCCAGGCTTCTAGTGGTTAGTCAGTTCATAGCCCCAGCCAGGACCCCAGGAGAAAAAAAAAAGAGTTTCCAAAATTAACAAAGACTTTGTGACTCGGAGAGAGTCAGAGACAAGATAAAGAGGACAGGGCTTACTTGCTCACATCCAATTCCCAGAAGTGCTGCCTTTCACCTCTAGTCAGTGACTTTTAAAAATATTATTCACTTATCTCACACACATACACACAACTCTTCCATTTGAAACGTCTCTTGAATTTCTAGTGACAGAGTTTGGTTCTTGAAGGCATGCCTGGTTTTTAAATTCTTTATTGTCATTCCTGACATCATCACCTAACCCAGCCTCCACTACTGCCAGTGTCTGGTCTATTTTCCCGTCAGGACTTTTTTTGGGTACAGGTGGGTGGCAAAGGTTGTTTGGTTTTGCTTCCTCTTCTGTGTTGGCAGGAATCCTAGAAATTGGGTAAAACCAGGTTAATGGCCTGGGTTTCTTTACTATACCTTTCTCGGTTTCACAGTTTGGCAGGGTTGTGGGGATTCTCTTGGTTCACTTTCCATAAAGAAAAAAAGCAGCAGGAAAAGAAGTTATCTGGGACAAGAAGTTAATTTCCAAGTCTACCAGCAAGGAGTTCCAACAACTTCAATAACCCTTCTCCTCCCACCTCTTTGCTCTCCTTTCTCTTGAGGTGGCTTCTTTCTCAGCTGCAGGTTTGTGTTCTAGCAGCTCACCAACCCTCCCTAAGAGTGTGTTTCTTTCTGGGTAGTTCCAGGAAAGATTCCTATTTTCCTAGCTTAGGTCACATGTCATCACCGAACCAATCACTGTGAATAAGGTTCTGTGCGTTGATTGGTTAGGCCTAAGTCATGTGTCTATTCCTGAAACCACAGCAGTGCTGACACTTCTACCTGGATCACAGGGACTGAGATTGTGCAAGGGTGTTTCTCAAAGGAAAAGGAAAATATGATTAACAGAAAGGGAAATGGATTCTGCAAGGCTAGGACAAGAGGTCAGGGAAGCCCCAAAGGGGCAATATTTAAAGAGACATTCATTTTCTGGCTCATGTAGAGTTAATTTTGAGAGAAAGCCCCTCCTCAAATGTTGTGCCCTAGGCTCCTCACTCACCCCTAGTCCTGGCCCTGGATGTTGGGCAAGCAAAAGACAAAATAATCATTATACCCATATTCAAAAATATCTTCTAGAGTACCTGAAATCCCATCAGTAAAGATTCATTTGTTTGGGCTAGGCAGGCACATCTCCACAAGTCCCTCAATATTTTTAATTTTTCCATGAACAGCTAGAGGGCAAATCTGTAAATCGACAAGAGCTTCCGTATACATGTTAACTAGAGACTATCAAGTCAGTCACCTCCATCCAGGCCCAGCATCTGTTGAAAGCCCCACCCACAATAATGTGTGATGCACTGTAAGAAGAGGCCTTGGAGAGGAGCGGCCAAGACCTGAGACTATAGAGAAGAGGGTTCCTGCAGGGGAAAAATGGCATAGAAAAGGAGATACACGATGTTAAAGGCACACTTCTTTTCTAATCTTCATCTGAGGATATTTTTCCATTGAGCTTTAGAGAGTAGATGGAAGGGAGGGAGGAGGAGGCAGGGAGGGAGAGAAAAAAAAAATCAATGTGAGAGAGACATATCCACTGGTTGCCTCCCACATGGGCCTGAGATTGAACCTGCAACCCAGGTACATGCCCTTGACCAGGAGTCGAACCCATGACCTTTTGGAGCACCAGCCAAAGCTCTAACCACCTGGCAACATTGGCCAGGGCAAAAGCACACTTTTCGTCAATTATTTAATAACACTTGATGAACGCCGGCTCTAAGCCTACTTTATCAATTTTCTAAGTTCTGCCATGTGGAGAAATTGAGGTGGCAGGCTGGCAAGTGAGGATATTGCAGGAAAGACCTAGGGCACAGAAAATGTGGAAATCTCTAAACAGGAATTCTTTGTTGGTATGCAACATCTGGGAAGGCTTATCCAGAGTTCTGATGAGGCTTTAGAGAGAAGTACACATTCTGCCAAGGCAAGTCCTTGGGTATTTGGGTTGCTGGCATCTTTGAAAGCTTAATTTTCCCCTACAACAAGGGTTTAAGGAAAGACTAGGAGAGTTATGAATTGTTTCTTGTCTTCGACCAAGGGAAAAAAAATCAATCTTCAAGTCACAAAATAAATAAGTCAACTATCTCTTAAGTTTGGTAGTAATAAAGAAAATTTTTCTACCCTTCGTATTCCAGTAACTTACTTAATCTTCCCTTTTTGGGAATCTAGCTGCCGTTGGCAAAGAAAAGAGCTTACATAACTGAACCTACCTCTTAACAATCAGGTTGTAAAATATTTTGTCCATCTAATAATACTAATAAGTATGTAAAGCAATGATTCTGTTATTAGGTGGAGGTTACATTTGGAAATATGATTGTCCATTAAGTTAACCTATAATGGGTACAAACACAACCCAGAAATCAGAGTGAGCTGGTCCACAGACTCCAGCTGCCTGCTTCTAGTGGCACATAGATCACCATGACGTGATGCCAGCAACGGGGGAATCTTATAAATCACTCCCCTGTTTAGGAAGCATACTTCTGCACTGAACGGCTTCCACAGGATGTGCCTACATGGAGAGAATATGATGGCTAGACTGTTTGGTGCTGTATTTTCACAGTGACTATTTGTTTATATTCCACTGACAACTAACAACTCAGCATCTTGGCTTTAAGTATTAGGTTCAAAGTGCTGAGAATCTAGATTCTGTGCCCACAAGGCTTAGAGCCAGATGCTAGGCTGGGGGTAGTCACAAAACCGTGCTGACCGATGTGAGGCCTTTCAGGCTTCACACCAAAGGCCTTATTTCCTAGTTGCACACCCTTGTCTCACCTTGTCGGTCTTCAAACTGGGAAAATCGATGCTATAAAAAGCAATATATTTTAAAGTTCTTCCTTGCCCAACAAATACAATCAGATGACCTTTTTGCAGGCTACAATGTAATAACTGGCAGTAGATTTGTCAATGAGAACAATAAATATTGAGTATCATGCTAGGTGTGGTGAATCCCAAGCTGAAAAGAATAGGGTGTCCACCCTCAGAGCTTACAGTCCAAGAGAGGAAATACATACACAATGACTCATTTTTTAAAAATATATTTTTATTGATTTCATAGAGGAAGGGAAAGGGAGAGAAACATCAACGATGAGAGAGAATCATTGACTGGCTGCCTCCTGCACACCCCACACTGGGGATCAAGCCTGCAAGCCGAGTATGTGCCCTGACTGGAAATCAACCAAGACTTCCTGGTTCATAGGTCAATGCTCAATCACTGGGCCATGCCAGCCAAGCCACAATAACTCTTTTAAAAGGCATGTGTCCTATTGCTGTATCAAAAGCATAAACTACACTCTATGGAAAAAGAAAAGATTAAATGCAACCAGTGTCTCAGAGAAGACTTGGAATCTGAAGAGCTGACTCCACAATATACTCAGGAGACTTGCAATCCAGGCAAAGGAAGAGTTGACTCAGAAGTGCTGGGAACAGGCCTCCCATGAGGCTCATCTGGACCTTGGCAAATTTGACATCTGGGTAAGAGACAGATTGAGAGGACCCTGTGTTCTAGACCACAGAGTTTGGGAGCAGAGGGGGGCTTTGCCTCATAGGTTATCATCCTCAGTTAAATCTTAAACTGATATAGCTGTGACTTTGAGCTCTTCCTATAGAAGGGCATATCAATCCCATTATGAAATATAGATTACTGCATATTACGATGCAGTATTTTACAGTTACAGACATATGTCAACAATAAGGTAACCTCATCATCATCCCTCTCTTTCATTTGGTTTGTTCCTTTTGAACGACATAATCTACATAAATTAAAACCTCAAGGTTATCCACGCTGAGCCCCATAAGAACCCAGAGCTTCCAGGCAGAGAGAAAACTGTCACCTTTTACAGTGAATTGCGCAAGATGGCAAGAAGAGAAATAGCTAGAAGCCTAGACTGGGTGGTGTTTTCTCAGCTACTCCAAGAAGCCCTTACCTAAAGGGGTGCTCCTCAGACTCTCCAGCCTCAATCTGCCTGGAATGCACAGATCCCCAGGACTCTCGAAGTGAGATAGGAGAGGAATTGAAATCGGGGGAAAACCCTTAGAAACTCCACTGGCCACAGATCAGCGGCAACATCTGCCACAAACGCTGCAGTGGCAGAACGGGAAGTTCTGGTCCTTCCAGCCACCCGGGATTCCCAACTTGACTCTTCCAGGAAGCGCTTTCTTCACCCTTTCTCTTGCGAAATCTAGGGTGCCCCCCGCCCCTCCCTCCCTTCTCAGCCTTCTTATATGGCCAGCCCGGGGGCGGGCGAGAACCCAGAGCTGCAGCCGTGAGCTGGAGCTCTGCACAGCGTCTCCCTCCTTGCCTGGCCAGCTGCGCGCCCAGCTGCCGCCGCCCTTGGCCTTAGCAGCTTGGAAGCAACCCTCCCGCAGGTGGGTCACGTTTCTGGCTCTTTGTCTTGTACCTTTCGCCAAAGGGCCCGCCTCCTTTATCTGTTTCAGCTAACCTTGAACCCCTCCTTTCAGGACCCCTCTCCCCACGCTCGCGGGGAAGGAAATAGGTGCTGGCAAACTTCCCGGCGCCCCCTGCATCCCTCCCAGGGAAAGGACAATCTGTTAAGCAATTCAGCAAGCTTCCAGATTCCTGGTCTTTTGTCGCTTATCTCTACACTAGAGAGCAGAGAAGTCCGATTTCAATTCCTCTCCTATCTCACTTCTAGATAAGAGCAATCTCGTGGTGCTGGTCAGAAGGGAGCCTGCAAGAATGTGGTTTAGGCAATCTCTGCCATCTCAGATCTGAGGTCACTTCTTGACCAAGAGCTGAAATGGGTCCTGCGACATGCACCCACTTCCACCTTGGATCGTGATTTAAATTTCCTTCTGTAGTTTAGCGATTGCTTTTCCAGAGAAATATTATTGGAAATGTAACTTATTATGAAGAGTAAACAAAACTGTGGTTTTGTTTGTCCAGAGGCAGCAGGAAAGAAGTTTTTCTCTCTGGATGGTAATTCGGGAACTTTCTTTAAAAGATGACTGGTCTAGTGGAAAGGGAATTGGATGGAGAACTGGGAAGCAGGTTGGAGAATTTCTGCTCCTTGTTCTAACTAGAAACTCCACACCTCAGCCTCAGTGTCCACATATGCAAAGTGACATACGCCTATGGGACCAGACGATCCACTCAACCCAGCTCTAACCAGGTGAAAATGCACAACTAAAGATGCTTGCGGGTTGGAAATTTTTTTGACCACCTTGTTAATGTTATAGGTATGACCAAGTCATTACTCTCTTCACCAGAAGGCAGGTTTTATTTTTAATAGCGGAAACTACCCAATTATGGAGACAGTCTCTTCCCCTACGAGTAGCTTAGACTTGTACCATATTTATCATTCAACGCGTACCCTCAGCTTTCAAAACCATTCTTCACCCCGCTATGTGAGAATGTCCTAGTCCCTGGAAATGGCAGTCTCATAAATGTCACTCACATGAAAGGACATTTTTTCTGATACAGTAGGGGTAATTTTATGAAATGGCACATTTATTTGAAGTAGTAACTTCTTTGAGATATGGCCTTTTGCAAAGACCCAAGTTCTTCAAAATGTTGTGATTTAGCACGGTATTATTCTGCCTGCATGGCAAACACTGCCAACCCATAAAACAGGACGGCACTCCCTATGTGTCAAGCTGTGAGGTTTTAAAGTAAATGGTACATGTGTGGAGAGAAATTGGGGAACAGCAGTTTCTTCATTTGGCATCAGTTATGGTTCTGCTGAATGATATTCAGCAGATGTTTCCCTTACTGTATCAGAAAAAACTGTTCTTTCATGTGAGTGACATTTATGAGACTGCCATTTCCAGGGACTAGGACATTCTCACATAGCGGGGTGAAGAATGGTTTTGAAAGCTGAGGGTGCACGCTGAATGATAAATGTGGTACAAGTCTAAGCTTCTTGTAGGGGAAGAGACTGTCTCCATAATTGGGTAGTTTCCCCTATTAAAAATGAAACCTGCCTTCTGATGAAGAGAGTAACGACTGGGTCATACCTATAACATTAACAAGGTGGTCAAAAAATGGTACATGCGTAGAGAGAAATTGGGGAGCAGCACTTTCTTCACTTGGCATCGGTTATGGTTCTGCTGAATGATATTCACACGGCAACTCGAGGTTCAGAAACCAGCAGAGACAAAGCCTGACCCCTGGCTTGAGGACAATCTCCAGGCTTCTCTTTGTGTCCGCTTGTGAACTGTTGTTAGAAGTAACCAAATAACATTTTTATGAGCCTGTTTGTGAATAAGTGGAAAACCCTGGGCCTTGAGCCTTGTTGTGAAGAGTTTTAAGATAAAGGGATTCATTTGTCATAGATTTCAAACTGGAAGAGAAACCCTGAGCAGTCACTACATTTCCCTCCCTCCTGAAGAACCACCCTTGCAACGTTCTACCATGATTAATGCCAGTATTAAAAGGATATAGATTCTCCTTTTAAAGTATCCCCAGTAGCTAGCACTGCAGTCATCTTCAGCTACACAGTTCAATATTTCATGACCCTCACCACCTAGTTCTCTTCAGATGAAATTTGAGTCTTTTGTCAACTGCTATTAACAAATCATTTCCTTTTAGAATCTTAAGACTAATAAGCTAGTGGTACACGCACACACACACATACAATCACCCTTCGACCTTGAAGGCTTGCTAGGGCACCTTGTAGCTCGTTTCTTCTGGGTTGTCCTCTGAGGAGGAGGTGGTTTGTTAAGTGTCTGTATCCACACTTCCCTTTAATTCTGACTGTAAAACTCTAGGATAATAAGGCTCTCTGGGTGGGATTTTTTTTTCTTGAAGTTATAGTTAGGCCAGAGCTGGTAAAAATAAAATTTACAAACTCAAGACATCCAAAGCCACCTGTTTGACTGTTCTTTGTACATCCAAAGAGAATGGGTCATTAGTTAATTATGAAGACTTCCTGAGCAGTCCCATGTGGTGTGTTAAACATACTCAAAATATTTTGAGTGACATGTAGGTCATTTTCAAAATGATTTGAATTTAGAGTTGTTATTTATTTTATTTTGAGAAGAAGTCAGTCCTGGAAGGAATAAAGCTAAGTAAATAACTAATAAAGGATAACTAATGCTTAAAATAATGCATGATAAGAAAACATACTTGGCCTGTATATATAAACAATTTGTTCTTCCAAATCATTAAGAAAAAAAGAACAAAGAATGTTTGCACCATTTGAAAATCACATTTACAAACACATCGCTGCAGAAAGATGCAACAGTTTACTAAAAGAAGTATTTCAACTCTAACAAGGCAGGGCATTGACATCCTAATCTAAATGCTTCTCCACAAAGTTCCAGAAGAGTTTATTCAACCCTGCGTGGAGTGGTCTTGCCATTTGTACTTTGACATTCAAGAATTTCTGAAAATTTTGAAGAGAAATATGTGTACTTCAAATGTAGAGGGCATGCTCAATCCTAATGTCAGGATGAAATAAAGTTCACGGGTTTGAAAAGTTAGGAACTTCCATTCTGATTTAATAGAATTCGATAGCACACCTCTTAGAGGGTTATTAGAACACAGGCTGGATAGTCTCTTCTGCCTCAGCTCCACAGATTGTAGGGGCTCCAATCCTGAGGAGCACAGGATAGGAGGGGCCAATTAGCTGTTGACAATGATTAGGCATGTCTTATCTATACCTGCTCATTTCACAGGGTGTGGAAACAGCTTTGAGCCAAGTTAAATAGTGGCTGAAGAGCCCCAGGCAGATTAGTGCCCCTTCTCTCCGATCCATGCTGCACATTCCCCTGCTCAGGGCCTCACACACTATATTGTCACAATTTGACTATGTTGCCACATCCTCCCCAAGACTGGAGCCCCTTGAGGACCAAGAGGGTCTCATTGATCACTTCATCCCTGACACAGCACAGTGCCTGGCACAGAGAGGCTGTTCAATAAATCTGTCGAAAACATGAAATCCTACTAAGATATTATTGGTAACACTGATTTTTAGGTTGGGAAGATGCTGATCATGACGGGCGTAGTAGCTTATGAGCATGGCTGTCCCCTATACTGGACCAGTTAATACAGTCAAGTGCCCAGATATCTACTACCTGCCTTTTGGGAGAAGCGTGGGATTGCTTTGCACTGTGCAGTACATATAAAGTAAATAATGGAAATTATTATAACTTTTTTTTTTAAAAAAAAAAAGGAGAAAGACATTGCAGGAACCTTAGTGTTTCTTCTGCTTAACCTTAATTTTATTAACCCTATTATGCTGCTATACTGGGTAAGTTTCATAATAAATTTGTATGATACTTTGGAGTCTACTTCATTTTAAAGAGTAATTCATTTTCAAGAGTGACATAATACAATTAAGGCATTTAACTGAGGTCATAAAAATTGGAATATTGGATTTCTAAAGATTTTAATTTGTTTAGCTTAAGTAAAACATTTTAGTTCTTCTGTAATACCTCAAGGTATGTCATAAGCTATAAAACCTATTGAACAGTTCAAAAGAACTAAGTAATGTCGAATCATTTTTATAAAAAAAAATTATTACGCTTCTAGTTATTTCTTCTCCAGTGCTAAAGTATTTTAGTACCCAAGTACTAAAATGATTTTTTCATCCAATTCAATTGCCCTGATATAGGTAGTATAGGACATGGAAGGAGGTCAAGGAGAGAGCAATTAGGCGGTTGGTAAATGGTTCATTGTGGTTAATAATGAAATTGTGCCACTTGTTGGTTATCCTAGACTGAAATCCCAAATTGTGAAGGTTTTTTCTTTTCATTCCTTTTTTTTTTTTTTTAAGCATGTGTGGCAAATTGGAAGATATGTGTTTGGGGATGTGAGTATATACAAAAAGGTCCCTGTAAGTATCTCCCTGAGAAAACCAAGAGTCCAGCAGTGGTATCAGATTTACAGTCACCAATAGTGTTATCTACATGTATGGGGTGGAACAGACCTGGGAACCTTTGTTGGATTCTGTTTTGATTAAGAATCTAGGAGTCTTCTGAGATGGAAGGCCCCTAAGGAAAGAGATTTAGGCCTAATGCGCAGAGTCAGGATTGGAAAAATGAATCATCCTGTCAGCCCAATTTTTCCCATTTCCTTAGTCACATGCCCAAATCTTGGGAAGAAAGGGATGAGAGCTAGAGAGAGAGAGAGAGTGAGATATAGATAGAGAGAGAGAGACTCTGTGGCGTGCTGGAAAACATCTCTCTAAGGGCAGGGCGGAGACTTGATGTGTAGCCTTTGCTGATTTCCCTGGTGTGAAAACTCACCTCGTGGCTGATTGCAAGCTTTCAACCACACCACTGAAAAGAGCCGAGATTTACAACCCAGGAATTAAAAGCTGTTTTCTTAAAAAATATTTCTCAACCAGCACAGCACTCGGGCTTGTTTATCAGAGTATCGCACAGGACAGGGGAAGAAGTTTCAAGAGCTCCTTCTCTCCTGAGATAAATGGAGCAGCTGCTGGGCCAGGCCTCGCCCCTCTGTTCAAGCTGACTTTGCAAACACTAAAGGCACTATGGCCATCGAGAGTCCCAGCGTCTGGGAGCCAGATTAAAAATGGAAGAAAATGGTGTCCAAAAGAAGATGAAGGAAACTATATTCATAAAAATGTATGAGCCATCCCGGGAGATTTCTAAAAAGGGTAAGGAGATACTTTGAAGCAGAATGGAGTTCTTCCATCAGGGGCTCAAGGTGGAATCAGGTCCACAGCAAAACTGCTCTACCCCCAAACTCATTGGGCAGTTATCAAATGTTTAGGTAAGTTCTAGTGGCCGTAATGTAAAGATAAATGACTATTCCTAGTAAGTTAATTTAAACAAAGTTAATTCACAATTGAAATGATGCAATCACTTCCTAAATATCTCTGACTACAGTAGTCCTAGAATTAGTACTACTAATTTACACTAAATATTAAGTGGGTTGTTGTAATCACCAGATCATCCAATAAGCCATGCTCATATAGAGTGTACAAGCCAAATGCTACTCAATCAGTGAGAGTTGTTTTTATGCTGGTGACAAGCCAGGGCCAGGGTCTGGGCCTGGGGCTGAATCTTTGGGGAACCAAAGATTTGTAAGAAGTTTTCAGAAATTAGAATGTAAATGGAGGTCAAGGTAAATAAACTCAGACATGACTGAATCCCTGACCTTGTTGTCATGAGCCCGGGTTTTAATCAAATGAAATAAGCAGCCTAGACAGTGGATAATGAACTTACCTGCTGAAATTCTTGGCCAGGGAATCCAAAAACCATCTTCATTTAGCTTGACAGATGCAGCTGAGATCTAAATGTGAAAACATATGTTAATGAGATTTATAATTGAACTAGAATTTCACCAAAGAACTTAAATTAAAAATATTTTTTTGCGTCACCGGTGGCTCAGTGGTTGAGTGTAGACCCATGAACCAGGAGGTCACAGTTTGATTCCTGGTCAGGGCACATGCCGAGGTTGCCAGTTCAATCCCCAGTAGGGGTCGTGCAGTAGGCAGCCAATCAATGATTCTCTCTCATCATTGATGTTTCTATCCCCCTCTCTGTCTGAAATCAGTTTAAACACACACACACACATATTAAAAAATATTTTTCCCTAAAGTGCAATTAAAATAGATAATATAGATCTGTATTACCTTGCTCCCTGGTAATTCATTTGGTGATAGTGAAATGTTATTAACAGAATCATTTTAGTTGCAGCACAGTCGTAGCTAGTTCTGATGATTAGCAGTTCCCATGGAAGCATATACCCCCACTGAACGTTAATGTAAAGGTTATATTTAGTTAATGACCCTTGACTTGATCAAACTGTACAAGATATTATTTCCTTTTGTGTCATTCTAGCGGGTAGGATAAAAACTAATCATCAGTAAATTAAGTTGCTATGAGGCACATAACATTTTCTCACAAAACATCTAAAATAATCAGTTTTTCAGCAATGAACCTGCAGTGGTTTCTTTAGTTAGATTAAGAGTTTTAAATGATATATTTCTGTTATCTAGGGCTATTACTAACAGAGCTACTTCTAACTACATCTAAACTGAAGATTAAACCATCCAAAAAAGAAAGAAAAATAATTCGTAGAAAAATCCATTGATTGTGTGGGGGAGGGGCACAGTAAATTTTTTAATAAACTGTAATCAATGGTCTCTGTAAACCAAAGTCCTTTGATTTTGCTACAGTAATGGACAGTCAGTAAAACAATATATGCTTAAATGTGAACATGTTTGCTTCCCTTATGTATTTAGTGAGCCTTGATCTCACTAAATACATAAACTGCTCAGTGAGTAAATTGGATGTGTTCATGTGTTAGTGTAAGAGTTTTTGTTTTGTTTTTATATTTTCTGCTTTCCAATTGTCCCTGAGATATATCAAAACAAATGCTCTGGATCACAAGAAGACTGGCATAGCTGCAGAACTCCCTCCTGCCCTATGCCTCCTGATGAAAACAATGTTTGATTGATGGCTCGTCAGCTCATCATAAATATATTGTCAAGTTATGTTAGGTTTTCAGGTTGAAATTCAAAAGGAATCAAAAAACAGAAGGAAGGACTAAAAATAAACAAACAAAAAAAACCTGCTCATAGGCATCAAATTAAAATGAAAAATCCTGTCACATCTTATAGTGTTAGGGGTGCTATTTCTTTTTTAACTTCCTGGAAGCTGTCCAGAGGAGATGCTGTCCGAGGAATTCAAAATCTTGTATGAACAATCATTTCAGAATTCAAACCTGACTTTTTAAATGGAGAAAGGGTCAGACTGTCTTTAATAAAGGTTTCATCCAAACAAACGAGATACTGTATGGCACTATATGAGAATGGCTATTAAGAACTGATGTCCTTTTGTGGGTGGATTTAATCAAACTATAACTTTGTGGCTCATGGAAGACAAATCTTTTTTTTTCTAAAAATTTTTAAAATGTATTTTTATTAATTTCAGAGAAGAAGGGAGAGGGAGAGCGAGATAGAAACATCAGTGATGAGAGAATCATTGATCAGTTGGCTCCTGCAAGCCCCACACTGGGATGGAGCCCGCAACCCAGGCATGTGCCTGACCAGGAACTGAACTGTGACCTCCTGGTTCATAGGTCCATGCTCAGCCACTGAGCCATGCCAGCCGAGCTGGAAGAAAACTCTTTAAGGTTTCCTTGAGAGAGTTACAGAGCAAAGCGTACCTGCGTATCTGCAGTCTGATATCTTACCTTGAGCCTGGCTACCTTGACTGTCATCTTCTGAGGTCTGCACACCATTCTTGCCTCTGGTTTTCATAAAAACAAGATTCTAGACTCTCAGACCCGGTCAATAATTACTTAGGGGAAAAACTGTAAAGCAGGTAAAATGTTTCTGCATCCCCTAATAAGCTCAACACCCTGTCTTTTTTCTCCCACCATTAAACTTCAAAACAGCTCTCATTCTCTGTTTTCTTTCCCAGTGGTTCTCAGCCCCGGGTGCTCCTTTAGAAATGATAGTTTTAATGTCCGAGTTCTCCTTTAGATCAGTTAACTCAGAATGCCAGCAGGTGATCCCCTAGCATTTAATAGCTGCCCAGCTGATTTTAATGTGTGACCAGGGAAGAGAACCACTGAAAGCTAACAGGCAATATTCACAGGCTTGGCTCTAAAATCATCTGGGGAAAAGCTTCAAAAATTTTTTTAACTTTATTTATGTATTTGTTTGTTTGTTTATTTTTCTGTCACCATTTATGCCCTCTTCCACCTTCACCTTCCCCCTTGCTCCCACCCCCTCACAATCAATTAAAAAATAAACAACAACAATGCCCAGGCTCTATCCTAGACCAATTAATGCAGACTCCAAGAGTCTGCTCATCGTATTTTGCGAAAGCTCTCCGGTGTTTCTAATGTGCACCAGGGTTGAGAACCACTGGTTTCTGTTGTAATCTTTTGCAGAAGTATTTGCACTTTTTAAGCCTTAGTGATTATAAGAAGTTGCTTTGATGAATGAAGGAAATATTGGAAGGAGTGCCAGAAAGTGCCTGTCTATACCACCATTTCCCTTCTCACATTCCTCTCCAAACCCATCTCTCTGTAGGGGGTCTTTCTTTGTTTACTTATGATTATTTTATGGCCCTCAGCACACTACTTCTATTACTCAATAGTGTGTGTCTTGTGATGTTGATAGTTTTGTCTTTATAGTTGGTTTTTTATGATTACCTCCAAACCTTTTATATGTAAAACGTTTTTTTTCACTTTCAGTTTGTATATGTATTACATATGTAAAGTTGGGTGAACTTAAAAACAAATAAGATTTCTAATAATATATGTAACTAAGATTGAATCTTTACATAAAAGAATTTACCTTAATTTGTATTTTCTGTGGATTTATCAGAATAAAAAATATAGGAGGAAGTCATGAAAACTAATTATTTCTCTCAGTCCTATCTGCACTAGAGGAAGGTTTTTCTTCCTTTTCTCTTCTAAATACAGTATTTATATATTTTCTTTTTCATTCCATAAAAACCCTAGGGGAAACAAATGGTCCATCTCCCCAGAGCAAGGCAAGAAAGTGCCACTTTTAGAAGGGGCACAGTTAGGTTGTTGAACCCTGAACCCTGTTCTTCTTTCTAAAAGAACTGGGACATAGGTCTATTCTAGGGCTGGGGAGGGGAAAGGGGCCATTTTTGTCCCTGACTGCTGATACACAGGACTTTAAAATTTTATTTTGATATATTCTCCAAATGAGGTCTATGCATATACATAAATAAACAGCTAGGATGAAAATCATGCAACTTTAATTTTGTATCCATTTATCGGATGTTTGTACATGGCCATTATGCTTTAGTATGAATTATTTCTTTTTAATAGCCTGGGATTATCTCCTAAACAAAACAAATAGGTTGCATTGTATTTTTTTAATACGTTAAAAAGCATTATTTTTTAAGTATAAGCATTATATATATATATATATATATATATATATATAATTATCCTAAAACTTATATTGAAAGGCAAAGTAACTAGAATATTTAACACAGTTCTGAAAATAAATAAAAGTGGGAATGATTAGTCTACCCAAATTTAAGACTCACTATATAACTACATTCAGAGTCAAGGGGAGACACATAGATCTATGGAACAGAACAGAGAACCCAGAAACTGACCCACACATGTGCAGACTGCTGATTCTTACAAAGGTGAAAAGCAATTCAATGAAATAAAGATGATCTTTTTAACAAATGATAGGGAAGTAATCAGATATTCATGTATGCAAAAAAAAATGAACCTTGGCTTAAACACTTTATACAAATATTAACTCAAAATGGATAATGGATTTAAATGTAAAATATAAAACCTTTAGGAGGAAATATTGAGGACCTAGAGCTTAGTGAAGAAATCTTAGACATGATAGCAAAAGCACAATCCACACACACACACAAAAACACCATTAAATTTCATTTAAAAAAAACAAAAAACTTTGCCCTAACCGGTTTGGCTCAGTGGATAGAGTGTCACCCTGGGGACTCAAGGGTCCCAGGTTTGATTACGGTCAATGGCATGTACCTTGGTTGCGGGCACAGCCCCAGTAGGGAGTGTGCAGGAGGCGGCTGATCGATGGATGTTTCTCTCTCATCTATGTTTCTAACTCTCTATCCCTCTTCCTTCCTCTCTGTAAAAAATCAATAAAATATATTTTTTTAAAAAAAAAAAACCTTTGCTCTGTGAATGACCCTGTTAATATAATGAAAAAGCAAGCTACAGATTGAGAAAAAAAAATATTTGAAATCCCTATATCTGACAAACGACTCATATCCAGTATACATAAAAAATTATCAACACTCAACAGTTGAAAAACAAACAATCCAATTAGAAAGTGGCAGACGACACAGAGACTTTTTACCAAACAGGACGTGCAGGAAGCAAATGAGCAAATGAAGAGGTCCATACCATGGATTGCTACTCAACAATAAACAAGGTCAGACTATTGATACAGGCCCCAATGTGGGTGACTGTCCAGGGAATTACACTATGTAACATATAACCATTGGAAGTGTTAACTAATAAAGGTCTGAGGACGTAAAACAATTTAAAAGTTTATTTGGAATCTTAAAAGATTTGAATCCCTGAGACACAGATTCAGGTAGCAACCCAAGTTGCCCTCAGAGAGACAAAGGCAGGCTTTGTAAAGACAAAAAACACCAAGGGTAATTCGTTCATGCAAATGAAGGATTGCAGGCTAGGTAACAGATTGATATAAACCAGGGGGTAAAAAACTCAGGAGGAGGTCAAGTGCATGTGTGTCCACAGAGCAGTGGTTGCTCCAGGTTTGTGAGTCAGCCTTGGGCTGAGTTTAGCAACAGGTTTAGCAATTTGGCAGCTCTGAGACTGAGGCATCAGATATGCCCAGGCCCCACTTCCTTAATAGCCTCCTGACTGTTCTATATAACGTGACTCTCTTAGCAATGCTTATTCCAATTTATTTTTTTCCATTCCTGAAGGATGCACAGGAACCTCTTGTATTACCATTACAAATTTCTGTGAGTCTATAATTATTTCAGATGAAAAGATTTTTTGGTTAATATCATTGATTTGTTAACTATAAGCATTTAATATGTGCAATATTTATAATCCCGTTTGGACATTCACATGCTTTTACTATGCTAAAGTTCTCTGAAGCTGGAAGTGGCTTGTGATGTCTGACTCTTGGGAGGTAAGAGAAGTAAACACACCACACTGCTCTAGCACCCTCATGGGATGCTAGGTTAAGAACATCTGAGAAGAATGCTGCCTCAGGTTTCCAAAACCTAGGGTGGGATCTGCAGTTAGGGAGATGATAGGCAAGACTCTTCATTACCCACACCTGACCCCTCTTACACACACACACATGCACGTATTTCAGTGGCAGCTTCTACCATGGCTTTCACAGTCCTCTAGGCCATTTTTGCATCTGCGTCATTAGTTGCCAATCTCTAATCTCTACAAACATCATTGTTGGACCGGATTACCTAGATTACCTGTCTGGCCCACCTCTCAAGGAGCCTATCTGGGAAATGCTTCATAGGAGGTAAAACCAGTCCTGGTGATTTCCCCAACCAGGAGATATTCTTGTTGCATTTCCTGTTACATAACAGGTTTATAAAGAGCCAGAGGAAAGAGAGGAGACCACTGCTATGTTTTAACTATTTTAACCCATCTTTCCCTCAATAACTGCTTCCTCCTTGCCATCTTTCTTATTTTTCTTTATTCCAGAATCCCATCCTACGTCCAAGAGGAAAATAGGACTAGGAATCTAGTTTTTAAGCAAGAACCCTTACTACCTCCATAAATTCATGTTTACACCTGGGAGTTATTTTGAGTTACAAATGGTCTGAAATGGGTGTAACTTCCTTCTTTATGTAGTATTTACTGTAAAATGATCTCTCTTGTGGTTTAGAACATCTTGTTTTTATGTATATCTTGTTTTTATGTACTTCTGTTATTAGGATATTTCCCCAAATAATTGCTAACTTTTTTTCCGTGCAATTATTTCTTCATCACAGTTATGGTAACCTTAGGTCAGGTCTTCTTTTTTTTCTTTCATAAAAAAGTAATCATAACATTGCATTTTCTTAGGTTGATTAGCAAGCAGAACTGTGACAAAGGCTTGTGTACAGTTTTTTAGGGAAGTGATTTCAGGGAGCAGGCATGAGGAGCACAGGGCACAAAGCAGAGAAGGTGGGAAAGACAGGAAGAAGACGTTACCTTGGCCATTGCTACAGACCAGTGATGCTCTGATCCAGGGGGACTTTCTGGGGAGCCTTATGAAATGTGTCAGAACTGTGTGCCAGAGGATGAAAGGGAAGTACTTATCTATGGAGTCCTGGCCCATGGGGGCCCCATGGGTTGTACATGTTGAGTTCTACCCAGGCAGAGGTATCAGAGGGACCCCAGGACAAGAACCTAGAGGTATAAGATGTGGGGCCCCAATGTGAGCCTCTGTTAGGCACTAGGAGCTGAGCAGTACTCAGGTACTGCCCAAGGTCTGGAGCTAGAACCGGGAAGATATGATGTGGAGCTCAAGATGTAGCCAACACGATTATCAACCTCAGAGCTTCTATAACTTGATAGGAGTTATGACCAATGGAATAACTATAGTTCCTTCTATTAAGTCAGCCAGTGATATTTAGTATCTCCTTATTGTTTTTGCACTTTCAATTTGCCCAGTGATGTCTCTGAAGGTTGAAGAGTGAAAATTAATTGTAATGGTTGGAGTAACAGCCCAAGTACGTTACATTGGGTTGCCAGGTTGCATTTTAAGAGAAAAATATTAAAATAAAATGTGAAAGAGTTGTAAATGAGAGAAATTCGCACTTGAGCTATTTTTACATCTATGTTTTCATAAATCCGTATGTTCTAAAGCCATTTCATGGGAGATTTTATTTATAAAATAAGAGAGTTCAGCAGAAGCTTCTTAAGAATTATGAAATGCTGTTTCAGATAAATTGTATGCATTTCCAATAAACACATTTATAGAAGCATAAAATTAAACCTTAATTTACAGAATTTATATAAAAGTTATAATTAGATAATTAATATATTGATTCATTAAATAATTAATGTGTACTAAGTAATCTATTAATAAATTTACTATGTCTCAAAAATGGTTTTAAGATATGCATCTTAAAACGAATGCATCTGATCTTTCCGATGTCTCCAAGGTAGTTACATACTACCAATTTCTCATTTTAAAGATGATGACACTGGGACACAAAGAGTTTTGTTACCCAACCAAAGTTTAGTCAAAGGTGGAATGAAAAATATAGGACTGTGTAGTCCACATCTTCATTTTTTTAAAAAAGTTTATGGCAGGTTATAAAAATGAATGCAGTTGCCAAATTGTTCACAATAAAGTCCAGAATCACTCTCTCTTTGCAATGATTAAGATGATCCAAGTGAGAATATGTCAATAAAGATATCATCCATCTCATTACAGGACACCAGCAACTTGATCAAATCTGTATTTTGTTTGCAAATTTTAATCCCAATATAAGAGATAGAAAAATAATATATTAGGATAAACAAATAGAGTAATGAGGGGATAGCCAGGCACACTAGAACTTTTGGAACTCTAACTGTGCAATGAATATAATATCATTGCAAAACACATGCACAGTTTAAAACATCCACCAGTAAGTGTCTTGGTTTTTTATTGCATCTCTTTATCCAACAGAAGTTTTTCATCAATGATTTTGTTAAATAAGACATCTGAGAACATATATAAGATAATTTTTAAAAATCTATACATATATTTTTATTGATTTCAGAGAGGAAAGGGGAGTGAGAGAGACAGAAACATCAATGATGAGAGAGAATCATTGATTGGCTGCCTTCTGCATGCCCCACACTGGGGATCAAACCCACAACCCAGGAACATGCCCCAACCAGGAATCGAACCATGACCTCCTGGTTCCTAGGTCGACACTCCACCACTGAGCCAAGCCGGCTGGGCTATATATGACAATTTTTTACTCCTTCAAAATTTTGTGAGGAATTCATGAGAAGCTTAGAACAACATCAGTCAACCACTGTTTCCTGGAGGTAATTCTCATTAATTTTTCCATGCCCAGAGCATTCATATTTTGTTGGGTATTTGTTCTATTATCTTTCAGTCATGGAGAAAACGTCTACAGACACACTTCCTCTTACTATGATTTCTCCAGAAGAGCAAGAGACTGTATGTATTTTTGGAACTGGAGATTTTGGAAGATCACTGGGACTTAAAATGATCCAGTGTGGCTATTCAATTGTCTTTGGAAGTCGAAACCCCAGGACATTCAGCCTGCTGCCCAGTGGTGCAGAGGTCTTGAGCTACTCAGAAGCGGCCCAGAAATCTGACATCATAATCATAGCCATCCACAGGGATCATTACGATCTTCTCACAGCACTAACTGAGGTTCTCCGTGGGAAAATATTGGTCGATGTCAGCAACAACCTCAAAAAGCATCAGTACCCGGAATCTAATGCAGAGTACCTTGCTCAGCTGGTGCCGGGAGCCCACATAGTGAAAGCATTCAACACCATCTCAGCGTGGGCTCTCCAGTCAGGAGCACTGGACGCAAGTCGGCAGGTAAGATCAAATGATGAATTTACTTTACACTCAATTTCGTATGTGCACTTACCTCAAAATAGAATACCTACTGAATCCTTCATCCTACTAATATATGACATGAACTGCTTTCTCAGGATGGAGCAACTTAGGGGAGTTAATTGTGATTCTTCTCCCACTACAAAGCTTTTGATTTGATAGAACCCAGTGATGTCAGTCTCCAGAGATCTCATGTTAGTACTAGAAAATAACACACCTAAAATCATTGATTGATATCCTTTGCACTCCCATTACCTTGTATGAAACTACTTCCATTTATTCACTGAGGTTAGCAGGAATCCATAAATGAGGTGGCACCCATGAATACGGAAGAAACATCAAACTGTTCACACTGTGGAAAATAAAGTCTTGTCCTATCAGTGTGATATGCCTGAAATCTCCCTCAACTTGAAACCCTGGTACTTAACTCTCTGACCCACATGTACAAGTTCAAAACTTCATCTTATTAAATATGTTGATTCAACACCCTTGTTTGAAAAGCAGTTCACTACTACAGGTCCTGTTCTAAGCAGTACTCATATAGACTTTCAAAAATAATTATTAAAGAAAGTATAAATACCAAAATAATTATTTTTCACCCAGGCATTCATCTGCGGAAATGACAGCAAAGCCAAGCAAAGAGTGATGGATATAGTTCGTGCTCTTGGGCTGACTCCGTTGGATCAAGGATCTCTCTTGGCAGCCAGTGAAATTGAAAACTACCCCCTGCAACTGTTTCCAATGTGGAAGTTCCCCCTGTACTTCTCTGCTATCCTGTGTGTCTTCTTGTTTGTCTACTGTGTTATCAGAGACGTAATCTACCCTTATGTGAATGAAAAGAAAGATCACACTTTTCGCATGGCTGTTTCCATCCCAAACCGTGTCTTTCCAATAGCGGCCCTGACACTGCTCGGAGTGGTTTACCTCCCCGGTGTGATTGCTGCCATTCTGCAGCTGTACCGAGGTACGAAATACCGGCGGTTCCCAGGCTGGCTTGACCACTGGATGCTTTGCAGAAAGCAGCTTGGCTTGATAGCACTGGGATTTGCCTTCCTTCACGCCATCTACACACTTGTGATTCCTATTCGTTACTATGTACGATGGAGGCTGCAAAACTCAACCATCACCCGGGTAAATCTCTACTCATTTGTGCTCTCCTATTCCTTCAATCAAAGAGGAATCTTGCTACATGATATTCCATTTTACAGATATAGAAAATCAGTCTTCTAAGCATATTTATTTTTTAAAGTAACTAGAATTAGACACCTGCTGTCTGTTTTTTGTTTTTGAGTGGATCCAGTTGACATCTCATACAACCATTGAGAAGGCAAGTTAGATTCCCAGGTTCCTGGGGTCCAGATCTGTATTCCCAGGATTGACTGGGATCCTGCAAAACCGACAGATTTGAGGGCTCAAGAAACCTAAATGACACCTCCTTGAATTCCTTTGGGGCACATTCAGTAAATGTAAAGCAATGCATTTTCAAGCTTCTGTTTCTATGCATGCCACCTCTTTTGGGAAGTCAAAATTAACCATCTGATTAGGAAGGGGCCATTTGGACTTGTGGCACAAGAATGTAAAAAAATTTCCAAAAGAGTGCTTATAACTCCATTAATGTTTTGACTTCCTTAATTGTTTAGTTTACTAAGCAAATGGCAAATAATACTATTTTCTGAATAGCCAAAAAAATTCAAAGAGAATCAGCTCAGGGAGTCTAAAAGCAGTCCCAGAGTAAGTGCTACATATCAGCTCCAGTTAGGAAATCATTAGTTTCGACCAATCTTTAGTCTCATAGTTCATTAGTCAATACCTCATTGATGTTGCTTCTGTGGGTTTCTCAACATTATTTCCCTAACAAATACAGGAGAGGTTCTTGGGGAAGAATCACATTAAAGTAGCCTGATTTCTCTCAATTTGCGGTGGGACAGACTTGATGCTGGATTACAATATAATAGACATGAAAGAACCCACACGTTCTGTGTGTGAATGATCAGTATATCAAACAGAAAAACAGAATCTTGCTGTAATTATTTGAGAACATCCAGTTTTGCTTAGGAAACAAGAAACTATATGGTAGAGAAGGTTTAAGTAAATGTTTACTTTGTTTTAGTATGTATGGGGTCAATTACAACTCCTGGAGTCAACTATTATAATGAAGTCCCAGCAGAACCAATTACTTTTTCTATCACAAAAATAATTCTAAGTGTATTTTTCTCTACAATTATTTTCAAATGACTATTAAGAAATGTCATCTAATTTGCCTTGAGTAAGTAAGCCATGCAGAGGTGTTTTCAGTCCTCTTCAAAGTTTGGGCAGTTTATAAAAACATGTAATTTTTTAAAAATGCTTGTAATTTTTCTTAGGCAATATCCAAGAAAGAAAATCCATTTAGTACCACTAATGCCTGGCTTAATGATTTATATCTGTCTTTCGGAATCCTTGGATTTTTCTTCTTCATCCTCTTGGGGATCACTTCCTTGCCATCAGTTAGCAACGTGGTCAACTGGAGAGAGTTCCGATTTGTCCAGGTAAGGACCCCCAGATTCAATCTGCTTTCATTGCAAAATGTGTCTGGCTTTACAAATAGCCTCGTTTTTCTCTCACACCATGCATAAGTTTTCCTTTTGCTCTGTCACTTCCCGAGCAATCTCCTAAAAATAGTAACTGAAACAAGTTCAAATTAGAAAATGCTAAACTCTGGTACCAAAAGGCAGATTCTGTAACGGTTTGATTCCTAGCAGGGCATCCCTTGCCAAGATTCCTGACTCCTCCGAGAGCCACAGCTACAAGTATAGCGTGAAAAACACCAACAACTATTATACTTTGTGGCAATGGACTTGGTGCAAGGTAAAGAGAAAACCAAAGACAACATTGCTCCTTCTGAAAATCAACCTTAGATTAGGATCCCATTCATATACAAAGCAACATACTGAAATAAAGTTTAAAACCTTAGAAACACATCATGCTAGACTGTCATCATACCAGACTCAATGCTGACCTATAACAGGAAAAATCTGTTTTTTTTCCACATACCAACCACCAGACACCTCATTAAAGGGGATTTTCAACTATTCTTATAAACCAGTGGTCCCCAAAGTGTGGTACCTGCACCCAGCAGCAGCAGCAGGATCTCCTGGGATCTTGTTAGATACACAAATCCCCAGGCCCTCCCAGACCTAATGGAGCAGAAACTGTACGTATGACCCAGCAGTTTGTTTTAACAAGCCCTCCAGATTATTCTGATGCATGTTCATTGTGAACCAGTGTAATGGAATAGACCAGTGGTTCTCGACCTGTGGGTCGCGACCCCTTTGGCGTTCGAATGACCCTTTCACAGGGGGTCGCCTAAGACCATCCTGCATATCAGATATTTACATTATGATTCATAACAGTAGCAACATTACAGTTATGAAGTAGCAACGAAAATAATTTTATGGTTGGGTCACAACATGAGGCACTGTATTTAAAGGGCCATAAGGTTGAGAACCACTGGAATAGACCATTCGTAATTGATTTTAGGTTTGAATTGTATAGAACTATTCAAATTTCAAAAGTCTGTTTTACTAGTATCCAGGGACCAAATGCAGTCAACATTTTCTCATGTTCACGCCTATATTCAAGACATTAAGACAAAAATGAACGTTGAGCTTTAGTATATAGGCCAAAACAGATAAAAGTGAAGTTTGCTAATTGCTCTGGATTGTGATAGAAATTAGCTAGTATGTGCTTTTAGTCAGTAACGTATACTGATGTAGTACTTCCTGAGGACATACTGTGTCTTGTTCATCTCTGAACCCCGGAAACGGTGACCAAGGGAAAAGGTTACCATGGAGGAAGAAGGCAAGGCACCTTGTTCATTCTACCTCAGAAGAGTTTACTCCTGGGCAACTTTCCCATCCAGCCAGGTTAAGATTTGTAAGCACAACCTTTTTTTACAAGTGAAATATTTATCATCCTGAAGGAGGGTTATTTCTTTCTTCAGAATGTTCTAAATATGAAAGGTTTCAAAGGTTTGTGGTTGTTGGCAATATTCTTCATTGGCTTCCAGTGTTTTGCTTTAAAATGCAAATAGAGCCAAAGCCGGTTTGGCTCAGCGGATAGAGCGTCGGCCTTCGGACTGAAAGGTCCCAGGTTCGATTCCGGTCAAGGGCATGTACCTGGGTTGCAGGCACTTCCCCAGTGGGGGATGTGCAGGAGGTAGCTGATCGGTGTTTCTCTCTCATCGATGTTTCTAACTCTCTATCTCTCTCCCTTCCTCTCTGTAAAAAATCAATAAAATATATATTAAAAAAAAATAAATAAAAATAAAATGCAAATAGTGTTAATGTACATTTTTTTTGTTTCTTGCTTTTATAGTCCAAACTGGGTTATTTGACCCTGATCTTATGCACAGCTCACACCCTGATATATGGCGGAAAGAGATTCCTCAGTCCTTACAGTCTCCGGTGGTATCTTCCTTCAGCTTACATACTAGCACTCATCATTCCTTGCACCGTGCTGGTGATCAAGTTTATCCTCATCCTGCCATGTATAGACAAGACCCTCACACGGATCCGCCAGGGTTGGGAAAGGAACTCAAAAGGCTCTAAATCAGCACTGAATGGACAAACAGATATTTAAAGCAACGTTCAATGCACCCAGAGTTCTGAACTGTATGTTTAGAGACGAATAATGGGCTCAGTCAAGAATGCATTTTTCTCCCACCATGGCCTGAAGTTTGTGAACAGCAAAGGAAATGTTGCCTGACTTTAAGAAATTGAGAGATTGGAAGAGAACAACATTTTACCTCTGGTTAGTGATGAACTGATGTAGGTCCTGCCTCCCAGAGGCAGTCGGGCTGTCATCCAGATTAGTTTTGTGGCTTCACACTCAGAAGCTTCTGGTTGTGGACACCATGCAGAACCTAATTAATGTCTTGCAAACTCCAGGCGCAGTACATGCACTTTCCTTCTCTGGTTCAAGGGCTGAGTGGAGTGAGAGAAGACAGTAAAATGGTCGTCACTGATAAAGGCTTTCGTTGGTACGTCTGAAGAAGAGGACCAAATGAAGTAAAAGAAATGAGTTTTTTTGTTTGTTTTTTGGACATGAAGGTGATTATAAATATTGCCATAGTGAATTCTGTAGTTAAATGTACTCTTTGATTTTGCTTTTACCAATGTGATTGTGTAATAGTGGGAAACTATTTCATAACACAACAAAAATACCACAATTGATTGGAAGTATGGGTCAGATATATGCAAATATATACAGTTGTCCAAAGATCCCTCCTCTACAAGGAATAGGTGTAAGAAAGATTGAGTTAAAATTGAAGGGTACCACTAGGATTTTCTCAGAGTATAATGAGCAAGGGTGGGTTGATAAAAACCCTTCCACAAAGAGTTTAAATAAACCAGAATTTTAGATAGCAAGCTAAATAAATATTGTAAAGTTGCACTAGATTAGGTTGGGTTTTGTTTAAGTATTGTGGTATGCTTTGTAAATAATATATTCCAAATATTATTCATTACTAATTATCTATGAAATGAATTTCTCATATAAAAATGTAGCTTCTATAGTTTGTCATATATTGAGCAGTGAAATTAAGTGAATAATGCAAGTGAAAGTGTGACAGATGCACAGATGAGAGAATTATGGAAAGTCTTAGGGCAGAAAGGTGTGAGCAGTAGTTGTTACATGAGACTTGGTCCTTAGAGCCTCACTGGGATGCAGGATGATTCCGTCGAGGGCAGTGAGAATGACACCAGGTGTTAGACCAGTGGGGTCAGACCGGACCTGGGTTCAGCAACCTCAGTATCTGAGTTTTGGCTAGGAAAGAATTCAGAGCCAAGCCCCAAACTATAAGAGAGTATCCTCCTATATAATAAAAGGCTAATATGCAAATCAACCAAATCGTAGAATGACCTGTCACTATGATGTGTACTGACCACCAGGGGGCAAACGCTCAATGCAGGAGCTGCCCCCTGGTGGTCAGTGCATTCCCATTGGGGGGTGGGGGGGCGCTACTCAGCCAGAAGCCCTGAGCCAGGCTCATGGCTGGCGAGCACAGTGGCGGTGGCGGGAGCCTCTCCTGCCTCTGCAGCAGTGCTAAGGATGTCCCGCCAGGGAGCAGGCCTAAGCCATCAGTTGGACATCCCTTGAGGGGTCCTGGACTGTCAGAGGGCGCAGGCTGGGCTGAGGGACCCCATTGAGTGCATGAATGTCCAGCACCAGGCCTCTAGTTTACTTAGAAAATCACAGATAGCAGAAATAATTCGTAGAAGAAATGGGCTTAGGAAACAAGTGATAGAGGCAAGGGAAGGGCCCCTGAAGCTTAGAAGTGAGAAAGGTGAAGTTGATAGCACCAGAGGGGAAGAAGAGAAGGAGGGGAAACATGGGGGTGCTCTGGGAAGGGGGAGGGAGAGCTCCTGGGTCCTTGCCCAAAGGGTTGTAAGGGTAGAGATGTTAGGGGAGGCCCCAGGGAAAGATCTCAATAAAAAATTCAGCAGTTTTCCATGTGTGTCCTTTCAGGCTCTAGGTCTCCACTGATTGATTGGTCAATGCCAGGGCAGGGGGTCATTAACCAATGCAGCTGGTCCTGAGGTCAGCCATGGGGTTGCTTATCTGATTTTGCTGCATTTTTTTGCTTACTCCTGAGATATAGCTGAGGCCTAGATGTTATCTCTAGGGAGGAAAGGTTGAGGGTCCAAACTGCATGACCAGTGATATGCCAAGAGAGGAAAGGTCACCATTGGGGCTTTCCCCCCAGGTGACCTCCAGGACCTGGCCCATCGTCCTTGCTCTGCTCATGTCTGTCTAACTGCCTACAATTCTCTGTTTTCTGTGCTGACAGTTGCACTTCAAGGTGACCTTCACCAGGATTAGCCTTCCTGGCTCATACATGAAGCTAAAAAGAGCCTTAGGCACGATCTTCCCACATCCTGAAATAACCAAAAGGCTTTGGCTTTGACATTTTTCACCTGCTCTATCATGACCATTTGTTTTTCTCTTTTTTCACATGCTTAGAGAGAGGAGAGAGAAAGGGGGAGAGAGAGAAGCATGGATCAGTTGCCTTCCGTACCTGCCTTTAAGGGGGATTGAACTGAAACCCAGGCAAGTGCCCTGACCAGGAATTGAACTGGCAAATTTTGGTGCACAGGATGGTGCTCAGCCAACTGAGCCACTCTGGCCAGACTCTTTTTTAACTTTTATTATCATATATTCTACATGACAATATACAAAACAATTAAAATGTATTAAAACATCACCCATAATCCAGGATATTTTTTCTATAAAACTTTTTAAAAAATAGTTCTGTTTATACTGCATACTCAACTTTACATCCTTTTTCACTTAATGTATTAGAGGCTTTCTTCTCTTAGTTATATGGTATATGTATTTAACTTATAGCTGCATAATATTATATCAAGTCGGCATTTATTAACCACTGCTCTAATTAAGAATGTAAGGTTATATTCATTCTTTACTAAAACAAATGACATTTCAGAGACTTACAACTTTTTCCCATATTTCAAATTATTTCTTCAGAATACTTGCCAAGAATTGGGATTACAAAACTTTAAGAACTTTTAATAGCATTTGATATATATTGCCAAGTTATTTCTAAAGTGACCTTGTCAGGATCATTGGTATTGGATAGGGGTGTTGGTTTCATCATTCCTTCATAGGTTTTGCATTTTATCTCAATTTGTGTTCACTGAAAAGATACACAGAGCATATGATCCATTAATTTATCCTTGATCCACCCAGCAAGGATACAAAAAGCCAGAAGACTTTGAGCAGAGCTGTGTGTGAGGTGCCAGCCCTAGAGCATCGATGGGAAAATGTCACTACTCATCCCCTCTATTTTATGCCAAACAGCCAAGTGTTGGAGGGTTGTAGCCTGGCCTTTGGCTAGAGAATTGGTGGAGGACTATCTAGGCTGATACCATGCTCCTTTTTAATAACAGAGTAATGTTTTTACTGGGTCACAGTTCATCACTAAAAATAGGAAATACCATAACTAGGTAACAAAGCTTTCCTGGAGTAAAGTAGACTCCACTTTTATAACCTAGTAGAAATGCTCTATCCAGGAACTAATAAAAGCTTTCCATGAAATGGGGGGGGGGGGGGGGGGGGGGGGCTCATATGTAACACTTTCAACAATAAAGAATTTAAAAAAAAAAAAAAGCTTTCCATGAAGCTAGACGTTAAGGAGCGCCCCCTAGTGGTTTTGACAGCTAGGTTGCCAGGTCTCAACCGCACAGATTTCAAACCACACCAGCTGTCCAGAAAAGCCAATTTCCTTTTCTTCCCTCTCAAAACCCTCCCTCCACAAACCATCAAACCAATTTGACCATACTAACACAGCCAAATAAATGAGTTTGGAATAGATGGAAATAGTGAACTATATCCCTTTTAACAGATCCAAACTGTTCTATAGCAAAAAGTTAGACTACATTTCTTCACTACTGGTATGTTTCCTGTATTCTAGTAAAATTTTTCTTAAGCTCATAGACCTTTTATTTTTGTATGTTTCCCTGACTGCACTTGTAAATGTGTACTCATTAAACATTATTTTAAAAATATTTTTACGCTTGGTTTAATTTTGGCTTTAACTTATTAGCATTGCAAAGAAAGTGATGAAAAGATTTTGAATCACAGAAGTTTCAGCATCAGGAACTAAAAATACCTCCCTTCAGAAATAAGGAAAAAGAAAGGCTGTTTGTTACATGGGTTTTAGAGCACATTAGCGGATTTGCAGCCTCATGAAATGTATGCTTGAGCTCAGTGAGGAGATGCATTCTGATATTCCACACGTTTCAGTTTCAGCTTCAGAGAGGGGAGCACCTGCCGGCCTAACTGAAGGGTATGAATACACCACCCACACTGGACTTTCCTTCTCCCAGATGGATTCCTCCAGATAGGGCTGATAACTTGATGGGGGGACTGAGTTCAGCTTGGATTGCCATCTGTGGGACCAGACATTAAACTCCCTGCACAACTGGACAGCTGCAGCCCTAATGGGTTATTCTTTCAAAAGCAAAATAATAATTGATAGAGAAAGAGCTGTGATAAGGGTTAACTAGCTAGCTTAGGACAGGAAGAAAGGGGTCTAGAGAGAGAGGACAGAGACATCTTGTCCTGAACAGTTAAAACAGCCAAAAACCAAGGACAGAGGTATCTCTGGCTTGAGCAGCTGGGAGAGCCATAGGGGTAATCTCTCTGGACAAGAGGAAGAAAAAAAAAGAGGCCACTTTACTCTTTTGAGCAGGGAAGGCAGTGGTTTCAGCCTCAAGGCTGGGCAGGATAAGGTTGCTAGGTACCATAAGATCGATCAAAAGTAACTCCAACTTGAACAGATAAGATGGATATGTGAAGGACAAAGAAAAGACCGAATGTCTGGAAAAAAGGAAATATGTTTTCACAGAGTTTAGAGGAATGTTGCAAAATAAGGGGAAAGAAAGAGGGGGCACCCCCTGGGCTTTGGCCTTTGCAGAGTTACCAATGAGGAAAACACAGGGGTCCTAAGTTGGGGAAGGGTCCAATTAGAAAGGGTCATGAAGAGACAAAGAACTACAGCCTTTATAATGCCTCAAGACAAAGAGCTGTGGCCACCCTCTTTAAGAGAGACAATCTTAGAATTAGAAGCTTATAATTAAGAGTTTTAGAGTAGTATCTGCTTACAATAAAGTTTATTCTGCTTGCAATAAAGTTTCTGTACTTCTCACCTACCACCTTTGTCTGTGGCTTCATTCTTTGAGTCCATCTGGACAAGAACCTGGGAAAGAAATCACCTTTGTACCCTGTTCAATAAACACACACACACACACACACACACACACACACACACACACACACGAATCACTGTCAACCTAGATCAGTGGTCAGCAAACCGCGGCTCGCGAGCCACATGCAGCTCTTTGGCCCCGTGGCATGGGCCACGAAGTTTCAATCACACTGTACACCCGCACGTGGTATTTTGTGGAAGAGCCACACTCAAGGGGCCAGTCTGCCCACCACTGACCTAGAGTAAGCTAGAAGCAAATAGAGAAGCTCCTACTCAAAAGCTACTTCAATAAGAAATTACAAGTGTTTACTGTTCAGGGATCACAGAAGAGCCATGATCCTGATGAACCTATGTCATGAGTTTTGCCTCCAGCAGCTCAGAAGATTCTGGACCTCCTCCCCAAATTGAGGTGGAATGGCAGTCAAGGTGCCGCACACAGAGCTCACAATTTTCGTCCTGCATCTCCACAACCATCACCCATACCACCACCTAATACTCACACACCAAACATATTCTAATGTGATCTGCTCTGATTTTGTACAATGAGTTAGGGTTACAATACAGAAAAACCCTCTGCTCCTCTAAAGATTTGTTCAGTGGTATTTAAAAAGATAATAAGTTGCTCTCTTATGCATTACCTTTCCTGAAGCTCAAGGCAAAGACCTGAACAGTCAGATAAGAGGAAGAAAAAGACCTAAATGAGGGAGGAGAAGGTTCAAGGGTGAAGGGGAGAGGAATGGGGGCGTTTAGACAAAAGGGGAGCTTGGATGAGCAGGACAGTGCACCCCACCCTAGCCCAACCAGGACAAAGGCATCCAGTTCTACATGCTTCCTTTTATAATGGAATCTTGGAAAATTTTCAGTGATGTTTATTGTATAATACTGTGAGCAAAATCTGAGCTAAAAACTTGATCTACATTATCTTATTTAATTCTCATTAGTAATTCTCTAAAGTGTTACATAAAAACTTTGAAGGCTGAAAGCTTTAAGAGAAAGGATTTCTTGAGCCACGTGCTAGCCAGAAACAGGACCAGGTCCTGGGATGTGTAGTTTAAGCTACCAGCAGCAGGGCTGGGCGGGAAAGACAAACACGCCCTCAGTCCTGGAGTGGATGGACCTTTTCCACTTCGAGTTTGGAGAAGAAAGACGTGAGTTGTTTTGAGAGAATTTCCCTCGGCTACAGACAAAGCCAGTGGGAGAAGGTAAAGTGGGGCTAGCTCTGGGATTGGTTCATAGTCCATAAGGAAGAAGTGCTTCCCCTTTAACTTGGTTGCGGGCAGCAGTCCAGAAAGTTCATGCATAGGCAAGATGCAGAGGCACCTGTTGGTCGGGCTACATGGCTATTTTCTTTTGATAATCTGGGAAATCGCCTGCAAATTAATGCAAAGTTTCAACACACACTCAAGTGTAAGTAGTCTTCTGTTGGTTTTGCCTTGTAGTTGTTAATGGATTAACCTCTCTTGTCTCTTCCTCCCTCCAGCCTTTAATTTAGGACATTACAGAATTTTTTTCTGGTCAGGATGAATCTTATCCCCATCTCTCAAAAGAAGCTGAGCCTTGGAAAACACTGCATGCCTTTGCTTGTAAGAGGCAGAGCTTGGA
The DNA here is from genome assembly GCF_964212035.1 of Myotis nattereri. Lineage (NCBI taxonomy): Eukaryota > Metazoa > Chordata > Mammalia > Chiroptera > Vespertilionidae > Myotis > Myotis nattereri. The sequence goes on along the minus strand of NC_138086.1, from coordinate 42,255,146 downwards.
TTTGAATCAAGGCTCTCTGACCTCGGGCATTCCCTTTCAATCCCACAATATAATGAGGGACACGCATGCTGACCTCCCAAGCACCCCTCTGAATCCATATGTTAGCTGGATGGGTGGAACCACTAGAAATTTTGGGGAAAAATTTTTTAAAGGAAGCTCATTAGCACTTTAAATATTCCTGGTTGTGCTGGCTTAACACCCCACATTTGCCTGTTATTAATTTTAATACACCCTATGATGTTGCAGCAACATGAGATCATAGTTTCAGCATGGAGGTCAAGTCTGCTGTAACTGCCATGTTAATCTTCCCACTCCAGTCTGCCACAGCTTTCCTACGCATCAGCCAGAGCTTTGCTGGTTCAGGGGGGAACCCCTAAGTGGGGACTCAAAGTGATAGGCAAGGAGAGTGCAGATCTCCAGGAGCTGAAAGCAATGTTTGCTTTCTCTGGTTTCTCCCGGGTGGGGTGCTTTGTGTACTGAGTAAACATATTTGTTCTTGAGACTCAGTGACTCACCCAGGAAATCTCATAACACCTTTCATGTAGCATTGTAATACTAGTTGAGAAAATGTATTGTTAAAAAAAAAAAAAGATTTAGTCCCATTACCTACGGTTGCCAGTTTCTCGGTTTTGTAAATATGAAGGGCTTTGGAATGGAATTCACAGGACATCAAACACTATCATAACAGGATCAACTAGGATTAAACCTTCCCCAATGATTGCAGAGAGTCCACTGTTTTGTTTTTTTTTAAGGATACACCCTGTAAATTACACTTGACCCTTCAACAACACAGGTTTGAACTGTGTTGGTCCACTGATATGACACATGCAACACACAAAATTTGTGTTATTCAACTGCAGATGTTATTGGTGAGGCTTCTGCTCAACAGTATGCTGTGAGTAAAGTTCTGCAGGGAGTCAAAAGTTAAACATGATGTTCAAACGCATGGGGGATGGCACCCCTCACCACCACGACGTTCAAGGGTCAACCGTAGGTTCATGTTTACTAATCTTTTCTATCAAAGGAAGAGAAGCAAAGAAGCAACTAGAGAAAGCAGATAAAATGGAACATGAGGAAAGAGGAAAGGCTACTTTAAAGCTGTTTTTTTAAGGAAAAGAAGAATGACAGAGTTAGTCACCATGGCTGTTGGCCCCTGCTGGTGAAACCTTGTGTACTTATCTTTCCATTCCAGGGACAGGCAAAACACAAGCACAGGAAGAAGACTAGAATGACAAACACCGACCAGAGCCGGCCTGGACTGCGTTATATTCCGATTATCACACGTTAGCCTGCTAACTGGCACACCCACTGGCGCCACCACCACAGATCCCACTGGGACCCTATAAGGAAGAAAAGGGGTGGGGCCCCCATTCTGGGAAGACACCCTCCCATTCCCTGAAAACGAATGCACATGCCTCCCTCATTATGCTGCCCCAGTATAATCTCTGGAGACTTCTCTAGGTTGAGAAATGGATTTGTGAGTTGAACTCCCGATTCTCCATTCTCTGACCAGTGAATAAAGCTGTGCTCCTTGCTGGATGCTCAGCGTTCTTTGCATTTTGGAAGGACAGAGGGTCGGTCTGGGGGACCAGGTCCCCACAGTGGGGGTCTGGACAACCTAAATTGGTTAGTCATCAGTGTTCAAATTTCATTACGGCAGGGTAGTAAAATCTGTGAAAACCAATTGGGCTGGTTTTGTTTTTCTTCCAATTCATCACAGACCACTGTGTGTGTGTGTGTGTGTGTGTGTGTGTGTGTGTGTGTGTGTAAAACACAAAACCACACACTTAAATGTTATGGCAACATAAAATTGCTGTAAGAGTTTCTAAACTTTTCTGCTCAATTTCTGAATTTATCAGACTGGTGACAAGCAGGTCACACGAGCACCATCTGCACACCACACTGTGAGCAGCACTCAAAGGCAGGCCTGCCGACCTAGCTTGGCTTGGGTTCCTCCAGAAGCCCACCCTGAGGCAAGGATTCCAATGCAAAGTTTAGGATGGAAATGAAACTATTAAGCATGGGGGATGGAATAGGAAAGTAAACAGAGCAGGGAAGGAATAAAATGTGCGTTTTCAAGCCAGTGACCACTGTGGGCCTTGCTCCACTGGGAACCTCTGAAAGGCGGGATCAGATACACCTCAGAGCTACCCCCACCAAGAGGAAGAGATATGGATGTTTTAACAATCCTTTGTTATTGGATGAGAGAAGCTTCCAGGGCATTACCATTCAGGGTCTTCTGACTTTGCCTATATGCCTGTGGCACATGTCACTATAGCCAGGAAAAGGGCCTACAGGCAGAGGGTCCCAGGTGTTCACACAAGCAGCTTTCTGCCTGTAGAGGATGCGGGTGTGGCACTGACAACTGCTGCACAATCCAATAGAAAATTGTGCAGAGAGCCCAGCCGCTGTGGCTCAGTGGTTGAGCATCGACCTATGAACCAAGAGATCAAGGTTCAATTCCCTGTCAGAGCACATGCCTGGGTTGCGGGATTCATCCCCAGTGGAGGGCGTGCAGGAGGCCAGCAGATCAATGATTCTCTCTCATTATTGATGTTTCTATCCCTCTCTCCCTCTCCCTTCCTCTCTAAAATAAATAAAAAAATTTTTTTTTAAAAAAAATAAAATTATGCAGAGAGTATCAACAGAGAGTTTACGGGGGAATGGGAAGATATTCTACTTCATTCATGAAGAGGGGCATGAAAACTGAAACTGCACTGAGATGCTATTTCTTACCTAACAGATGGGCAAAAAACCAAGAGTCTGAGCACACAAAGTGGGTGAGGCCATGGGAACATGTGTTCTCATACCTTGTTCCTGGATGTGCCAACTGGAACCACCCCCATGGAGAACAATTAAGCAACATCTTCCAAAATTAAAAATGAATAGTTAAGTTTTGACCCAGGGCCCCTGCTCCTGGGGATTTATCCTATAGATATGCCTGCAGGCATTCAAAATGAAATGCATTGCTATTCATTTTTCTTGCGTTTTGTGAGACAACATCATAAAAAAAGGATATGGGCAAGAACTCAAGCATTCATCTTTGGGACTGCTTAAGTAACCTATGATGCTTTCACAGGATGGAATTCTGTGCTGTTATTTCAAATAAATGAGGTACCTTCTCTATTCATATATGGGAAGATCTCCAAAATATATCATAAAGTAAAAAAAAAAAAAATTCAAGGTGCAAAATAACACATATAGTTTGATTCCTTTTGTATGTGGCTATTTGCTTATAATTGCCTAAAGAAACACTAGAAGAGTTCAAAAGAAACCTAGAAAAAAATCATACCTGAACAGGAGGAGGGGAACAGAAGAGTAGATACTGGAGTGGAAGCACTGTGGCTCTATTATATCCTTTTGATTTTTAAAATTAAATAAATACTGTACCTAATTTTTAAAATAATTTTAGAAAAGTAATTGGTTGCATATCCCTGTTAAGTCTTGTCTTGTTCAGAGTAACCCTCTCCAGCTCATTCATTGTTTCCTTTTCTATAACAACTAGAGGCCTGATGCACGAAATTCGTTCAAGGGGCTCAGCCTTGCAGCCGAGGTGGCTGCCTTGACCCTTGCAGCCCCAGATTTACCCGGAAGGTCATCCGGAAGGTTGTTTGGTTGTCTGGTCTAATTAGCATATGTTTTTATTATTATAGACTAGAGGCCCAGTGCATGAAATTCATGCGGGGGGGGGTGGGGGCAGGGGGCCCCTCAGCCCGGCCTGTACCCTCTCTCAATCTGGGACCATTGGCTCCTAACCACTCGCCTGCTTGCCTGCCTGATCACCCCTAACCACTTGCCTACCTGCCTGATTGCCCCTAACAGCCTCTGCCTGCCTGCCTGATCACCCCTAAACCACTCTGCCTGCCTACCTGATCACCCCTAACCAATCGCCTGCCTGCCTGATTGCCCCTAACCTCCTCTGCCTCGTCCCCACACCCGGGACCCAGGCTTCCATCCTCCGGCTGGCTGCAGACAACTGGGGCTCTGGGTTTCCTTCCCTCTGGCCAGCTGCAGGCACCCGGGAACCCAGGCGGCGCCGCCCAGATCCCAGCTTTGTCAGGAAGGACATCCGGTCTATCCGGTCTAATTAGCATATTACCCTTTTATTAATATAGATTTCCAAATCTTTCATCACCCTGCTCCCTCCTCCTTGGATCTCCTACAAACATTTCAAGGTTCCTTTTAAAACATAGTGCCATGAACCAAAAACAGAACTCCAGGTAGCTCAATTGGTTGGAGAGTCATCCTAATGTGCTAGGGTTTTGGGTTCAATCCCAGCCAGGTCAGGGCATGTGCAAGAAGCAACCAATGGGTGCATATGTAAGTGGAGTAAGGGATCTATCTATCTATCTATTTCTCTATCTCTATCTCAAATCAATAGGTAGAGAAAAATAATGTATTTAAAAAATAATAAATAAAAGAACTCCAGATGAGGTGTAGCCAGGTTAGAGTACAATATGATTGTCACTTCCCGTATTCTGTCTGGATCATGCATCTCTATTAATGTAGTTAAGCTTTTATTATTTTTTTAGAGTCACATAATATCAGGATCGCATTCCATAATATGCCTGAGTTGTTTCACATAAAATGTTAAGTCCAGTCTCTCCACCATCTACCCCACTAGCCCCATCCCTGCCCCCTTACACCACCGATACCACCCACCCAACACTGATTGCCACACATTTTTAAAGTTAAGCATGAAGCAAAAACAATAATCACTGTGCTATCTTCACAGCAATTTTGTAAATCTAAAACTATTCAAAAATAAGCATTACTTAAAAAAAAAAAAAAAAAAGGAAAAAACAACCCACTGGGTCCTTTGTTAAAGTTTATCTTACAGGAAGTAACCTCTCCTTCCAGCATGGAAAATATGGAAAATTGTTTTAAATATTAATTGCATTTGCTAATAATGTGCTGTCTACTCATTTCCTAAATATAACTTCTGTGTCTTATTTTAGTTTTTTATAACCAATATGGAAACATGTTATCCATAACCTTTAACTATACTATTTCAGAGACAAGATAAAGCCTGGAGATTATCTAATCTAATAAACTTATTTCACAGATAAGGAAACTAAGCCCAAAGGGGTAAATAAATTTCCACAAACTCACACAGCCACGTTGCAACAAGACAGAATTAGAACACAGATGACCTGATTCCCAGGCTAGGAGTTTTCCGGTCCTTTTGGAAGCAAGTGATTGGGTTAGTGGTAAGGAGATAGCGAAGGAAAGAGGCTTGGGCAACAAAAGTTGAAAATGGCTGAATCTTTGAGAAAGGTATGGATTTAACCCCTCCTCTACTCGGAGACTGATGCAGACAGAGGAAGGAGGGTTGTGGAATGAAGCATCCCAGCTGTTGAAAGATGCCTTACTGAGTTTTACTTGAACATAAGGTTGTCCAATGTAACTGTAGTGAAGGACAGTCAACGCAGTGAAGTGCTCTAAGAAACATCTCTCAGGCCACCTGAAGCAGCAAGTGGAGCTAACACTAAACAGCAGTACAATGCAGCCATAGGAGCCAGAATAAAGATGTCAACTACTATGGCCACAGAGCCAACCCCTCCCCCACCTTCTAGCCCCAAACAATTCCTGGATTCTGCTTTGATAAAAGGGTGAGGATAATAAGCCACAAAGAGTTATTTAAACTGAACCTGCTATTGGCTGGTTGAGTGATATCTCCACAGTTATTCTGACTTAGAGAATTAAAGAATTGTAGCATTTTTTATACCTGGAGTTGTGCAGCAAAAATTGTGAAAGTATAGATGGAAAATGAGAATTTTCAGATGCTAAGAATGAATGGGGCGGGGGAGAAGAGCAAAAATGAGACATAAGGACTAAATTAAAAGGAGCACACAAATAGATGCCATGAATACATTGTTGTTGTTATTGCTGCATCTCATCTATTGTGCATGGAATAATTTTTACTTTTTAATTTTGAAGCCAATATATAAATATCAGATTATACATGTATATAGATCTGTACATGTATCCAATGTATTATGTTGATCTTATATCTGGGAACTATGCTAGGTTCTATTATTAACTTTATTTTTATTTTTAAATCTATTGTTGAAAGTATTACATATTGTCTCCTTTTCCCCCCATTAAACTCCCTCCAGCACACGCCTGCCCCCCTCCCCGCGCCCCTCCCGCCCCCTCCCCCGCCCCCCGCCGCACCCCAAGCTTTCACCATTTAATTGTCCGGGTCCATGAGTTATACATTTATACAAAGTCTTTGGTTGATTACCTCCCACCCACTATTATTAACTTTAGATTCTTTTGAATTTCTGCATAAATAATCATATAATCTGTGAATCTATCTAATCCTTATGCATACATTTCTCTTTCTGGTCTTACTGCACTGGCTAATACATTTAATGCAATGTTAAATAAAGTGGCAGTAGCAGGAATTGTTTCATGGTCCTTAGTTTTAGAATGAAACAACTTCTAAAGTATATAAAATAAATACATATTTTAGCTTATTTTTTTGCATTTCACTTTTTTTAGATGTCCTTCATAAGTAAGGAAGTTACCTTCTATATGTAGTTTTAGAGTTTGTATAAGTTAATTAAATTAGATCGATCATACCATTTTCTCCTTTAATCTACTACTGAGTGAGTTACATTAATAACATTGCATTCCTGGAATACTACAGCTTGGTCAAATTATATTATTCTGCTATACTTTGCTGAACTTGATTTGCTAATATTTTATTTAGGATTATTGTATTGATGCCATGCATGAAATTAGCCTAATGTTCCTTTTGCATATTATCTTTATCCAGTTTTGTTTTCAAAGTTATACCAGCTTCATCAAATAAGGTGGGGAAAGGTTCTTTTCATATCCTGTAAGTGGTTGTAGATGGGAATTTTGACCCTGAGATGTCTGCAGAATTTGCCAATGAAACTCAGTTTATGTGTGAAATCGGTTTTGATTATTGATTTGATTTTTTAATGCCTTAGCTACATCCTACAAGTTTTCAGATGTAATTTTTTTATTTTCCAGAGTTAAGTATTTTCTCATTTATCCTATAATCTCTCCTTTGACCAGAAGTTGGTTTTAAATTCTTTTAACTTCTAAATATACATTAGTTGCCTTTAAAAAAAAAAAAACTGACTTCTAATTCAATTACATTGGCCAACAAACATGGTCTCCATAATACTAGCTCTTTGAAATGTGTAGAAACTTGCTTTATAGACTGACACATTTTCCACTTTTATTAAAGTTCAATGTGTGAATAAAGAAAATGCACATTCTCCTGTAGTCGACAGCAATGTTCCATATAGCTCCATTAAATTAAGCCTGTTAATTTTGTTCTTTTAAATCTTGTTTCCTTAATCATATTTTTGTCCACTTGACCCATCAAAGACTGAGAGAAGTATGTTAAATTTTTCAACTATGATTTGGATCTATCTCTTTCCTTTTGTAGTTCTATTGTTCTTATTTTATATAACTTGAAATTATGGTGATGGGGCATATACACCTGCAATTACATAATCTTGGTAAATTAATCCCTTTACCAAAACCATCCCTACTTGCAGTAATGTTTCTTGCATAAAGTCTATTTTGTCTGATCATAAATAGCTATATTGGCCTTCTTTTGTTAGTTAGTATTTGCCTTTTACTTCCTCCCCCATTGTTTAACATTGTAACCTTTCTGGATCTCTATATTTGAGGTATATATAAGAGCATAATATATATACTTTAAAAATCTAATCTATTTTAACTAGGGCTTCAGTCCATTTAAATTGGATATACTTGGATGTATTTCAAATGATCTACTTTGTTCTTTGTACTTATTTTTGCTTTATCATAAGCTTTTTCCCCTTTCTTGCCTTTTCCTGGATTGATAGCCTATTTCTCCTCATTTATTTTATTCCTTTTCCTGCTTTGAAAATTATAGTGTATCTCTGTCTTTATGGTAAGTACCCTAAAGATTGCAACACGCATATTTAACCTTTCTACAGTGTAAAGACAGCATCTTTACTCTCCTTCTGAATAATACAGGACCAAAAATGTTTAAACTCCAGCCACCATCCCCTTACTTTATGGTCATGTTGCTTGATTTATTCATGCTGCTTATTTATTTACTATCTCTCAGCTCAAAGCCCACTCTTTTCTATTCTGCTCTGTGCTGGGGCTGTACAGATTATACCTCCCAGACTTTCTCGTCCACTGATTTCCTGTTGTGCTGTTACTAAAGAAACAAAAAGGAGGTGAAAGGTAAGAGGAGAGAGCATTCCTTCCAGTTTTTCAGTTCTGGTCAGCATTGCCCATCAGGGATTCCGTTGGTCTAGCCCTCGGCTTTTTTTCAGAACTCCCAACACCAGCCTCAGCAATCTCCCTCACAGCAACAAGAAACTCTCAGGGGCATTCCCTCTGAGAAGTCCAATTTGCAGCTTACTGCAAAATGGTAGAGTGAAAATGCAAGGCAGGTTCCGAAATAAATACCAATGTGATAGTGCCACCTTGTGGATTCAGGAGTATAGCACTGACTCAAACTTCAGTGAAATGTTAGACATACTAGTAAAAATGCCAAAGATAAGATAGTAGGTATATTGGAACTAAAAATAAAAAAAGTCTTAATTAAACTAGAAAAAATAAATAAACACAGGATAATGACAACAGAAGTATTAATCAGTGAAATTACTTTTCTACTGCTTGTGCTACACAGCACTACATCTCTCCTTAAAAAAGACCAGCATTTTCTAGTGCAGTTTACTGGCATTTTAAATTTCCCAAGTTCAAAGACCTCATTTATATCTTCAAATAAGTCAACGATCCTCACTCTTTTCTCAGAACTATTTTTCCTATTCATTAAGTATTTTTTTTAAGCTGTGTTCTGTACTTTTCTACCTTTTTCATTAAAATTCTCAACTTGTCAAAAAGAAAAACTGAAACTTTATCCACCTATCTTAGTAAACTGTGCTTTTGTGTGAGATGATAAAAAACATAATCCATCCATAGATTTTTCTAAATTTTCCCTTTCTTAAAGAACTGTCTGGCTTTTAATAACCTTCTGTTGCTATTTCTGATGTGTATGCCGGTTATCAGCTCAACAGAATTTAATCACTTTCATGTTTTAAAATTAAATTGATATGAGAGAAAATTAGTAGACCATATAACAGGAGCAGTTCCTAAGAGCCTTCAGTCCTGTGTAAACATAGCAGAATCAACTTCTTTTTGCTTTACGACAGCAACAAAAAGGAAGATCATGGGTTTCAAATGTGTGAGCTGCAGGGCACTTGTATCTCACTTATGTCTAGAGCAGTGGTTCTTCCCTGGTGGCATTTCTCCCCAGGGACACTGGGCAATGTCTGGACACCCGTTCGATTGTGACCACTGGGGTGGAGGGTTTTATTAGCATCTAGTGGGAAGAGGCCACAGGTGCTCCAAACACCTTACAATACACAGGACGGTTCCCTGCAACAAAGAATTATCCAGCCCCAAATCTATACACTTCTGAGATAGAGGAAACTTGCAAGGTGACTAACCATCCTGGTTTGGCCAGGACTGAGGAGTGTCTCAAAACTGAGGACTTCCAGCTCAAAACCCAGGAATGTCCTCGTTTATTACAAATAAAAATGATTGGCAAAGAAATGTGACTGTGGCCCAGCTGGCGTGGCTCAGTGGTTGAGCGTTGACCTATGAACCAGGGGGTCACCGTTCGATTCCAAGTCAGGACAACTGCCCGGGGTTGTGGGCTCGATCCCCAGTAGGGGGTGTGCAGGAGGCAGTTGATCAATGATTCGATCATTGTCTCTCATCATTGATGTTTCTATCTCTCTCTCCCTCTCCCTCCCTCTCTGAAATCAATAAAAATATATTTTTTTTAAAGGTGACTGTGTGCAAAGCAATTTGGGCACTGATGCTACTGATCTAAATTGGACTCTTATCTCTCTCTGCCTGGCAGATTGCTTCACAGCTCCTTTCCAAGTTAATTTGGACATACAAATGTAAAAAGATAGTTTACATCATTTGGAAAAAAATTTTCTTCTCCAATCAAATGTGAAATTAGGACAATGTCCTTGCAATTTTTATTTTACTTGTTAAGTGGGCATAAAGAAAAATCCATAAGGAAGTATGTGTTTGTCAAAATCAAAATGATATCTATAAAAATGTGGAGTTTTGCTGTATTTACACTTCAACAAGCCTGACTATATATATATATATATATATATATATATATATATATATATATATATATATATATTCACACACACACACACAGAGTGGCCAGATTATTATGACCACCCCATCAGTACTTCATTGACACTTCCAAAAATACTGAATATTGAAAACTTCCTAAGCAAATACTCTCAAGGTTTTATTATTATTATTATTATTATTATTATTATTATTTTGCATAACTAATTCACTTCATTGTACTGATGGGGTGGTCATAATAATCTGGCCACTCGTGTGTGTGTGTGTGTGTGTGTGTGTGTGTATGTGTGTGTGTTTGTGTGTGAATATATATATTACAGAGAGGAAGGGAGGAGAGAGAGATATAAACATCAATGATGAGAGAGAATCATTGATTGGCTGCCTCCTGCACGCCCCCTACTGGGGATTGAGCCCACAACCCAGGCATGTGCCCTTGTACGGAATCAAACCCGGGACCCTTCAGTCCGCAGGCCAACGCTCCATCCACTGAGCCAAACCAGCCAGGGCAACAAGCCTGACTTTTTAAATAGAAAATCTTCTATTTTTTAATAAGCAATCCTAACTGGAAAGATTAATTCCTAATGTAGGTTAATTTTTTAAATAAATAATATAGCTTAGATAACTTGTCGGGATAGTTAAAGAATAAAATTTTACTTTAAAAAATCTTCTCTGCACATATGTAATAACTTAATCAATAAAGAAATTAAAAAATTAAAAAAAATCTTCTCTGTTTTAGGGAAGATATTTCTGTGCTGGAAGTAGCATTAAACACTAGCTCAGCCAAATTACAAAATAAGGAAATCTATTTCTCAAAAGTATTACAGCTTCAGGTACAGTTAAGCTGGTGGTCTGGCTATGTGCTCTGAAAGTCTGTTGGTGCATCTATCCTTGGGCCAGTAATGAAACGGGCAACAATCCCAGACAACCAGTCTTTCTTTAATCAATTTCTTAAGAGCAAGAAAACATCTCCTATATGCCCCCACACGACTTCCCTTTCAACGGACTTCCCTTTCAATGGACTTCCCTTTCGATTTTACCGTTCAGAATTACATCATATGCTTTTTTTCTTGATTGATTAAGAAATAAACTTACCCTCCTAACAATTTTAGGTATACCGGTAGCATATTGTTAACTATTTGCACAGTGTTGTACAGCAGATTTCTAGAACTTTCATCTCGCGTGACTGAAACTCTATACCCACTGAACAAGTCATCTCCCCCAAGATCCTGGCAGTCACCATTCTACTTTGTTTCTATGAGCTTGATTACCTCAGGTACACCTTATTAAGTGGAATCACAGAGTATTTTGTGTGTGTGCCTGGTTTATCTCACTTAGCATAATGTTCTCCAGGTTCATCCGTGTTGTGTAGGTCACATTTTTTACTCATTCGTCCATAGGTGGACAGTTGGGTTGCTTCTACATGTTGGCTATTGTGAATAATGCTTCAATAAATATGGGGGTGCAAATATCTCTCAGATTCTGTTTACAGACATGTTTTGTTGGATATACCCAAAAGTGGCATTGCTGATCTATATAGTAGTTGTATTTTTAATTTTTTGAGTCACCTTCATACTGTTTTCCATAGTAGCTGTGCCATTTCACAATCCCACCAACAGTATACAGTTTCTCCACATCATGGCCAGCATTTGTTATTTTCAGGTGTTTTTTTTTTTAAGTATCACATGATCTCACTCAAATGTGGAATCTAATGAACTAAATAAGAGATGAACAAAATGGATCCAAAGACATAGAACCATGGAATAGACATGAATCTCAGAAGAAAGGTTTGGGGGAGGTGATTAACTGGGGAACTTAAATGCGTGTACGCACAGCCCATGGACACAGACAACAGTGTGGTGAAGGCCTGGGATAAGCGGGTGTGGGGTGGAAGAGGTCAATGGGAAAAAGAATTGGGGGACATCTGTAATACATTCAACAATAAAAATAAATTTTTAAAAATATGTAATAGCCATAGTGAGCGTGAGGTATTAGCTCATTGTGGTTTTCATTTTCATTTCCTTGATAATTAATGATGTTGAACATCTTTTCATGTGCTTATTATTCATTGGTCCATTTTGTTTGGAGAAATATCTATTCAAGTCCTTAGCACAATTTTAATTGGGTCATTTGGGCTTTTTATTGTTAAGCTGTGGGAGTTCTTTATATATTCTGAACGTTATCCAATAGAGGGTTTGCAAATATTCTCTCCGATTCCATGGGTTGCCTGTTCACTCTGTTGATTGTCACACTCAGTCTTAAACCACTAGCAAGAGGGGTGGGATTACTACGTTTTGGAAAACCAATAATCACCTGCATGGTATGGTTGTTGGGGAATGTATCATGTAGGCAACAGGACCCACCTACTTCAATTTTGTATCTCCTCTGGATTTCAAATAGAGAGAACAGTATACAAAGGCAATTATTGAAGGTTTTACTCAAAAAGATGTGTGTGTACAGCCCTGGTATAAGTGAGGACATTGAACAGAGCCTTTCAAAGGTGTGGCTTCAAATTACTGGGTGGATAGGTGTGGTCAATGAATGTGTGTGGACATAGGTTTGTAAGTTGTAAGGGTGACTATGTATGAGCAAGGTGTGGGTGAGTGTGTAAAGTGATAAATGAGGGAGTGGCAGAGCAAAGTGCAGAGGAGGCAAAGGACAGGATGAATCTCCATCAAAAACACTTCTCCATGTTACTAATTATATTGTATATGTGCAGGATATAAACCCATTATTAAAGATGTTGCAAATACTTTTTCTGGTTTGTCATTTGCCTTTTAATTTTGTTAAAGGTAGAGTAGTATTAAGTAACAAAGCTTATTTGTTTTTTTAACTAACAGGAGCCTTCTTTCCTTTTAATGTTCACTAAAAAATAATACAATTTACACGTAAGGAATATTAAAGCAAAAAAATGCCCATAAACTCAACACTCAGAATAACCTCCTTTACAACTCATTCTACAATTCAGGTCCAAAAAAGAGAGCTTGGCAGTGATATTGTACATCACTGCACACCTCTCTCTGGATAGCTCTACATGCTCTCAGATCCTATGATAGTACAAATTGGTTAGATACTTCCTGTGAGGCAACTTACAGTAATTATCAGCAACTTCAAAACTTTATTCCACCAAGTCTATTTAAGAATATGTCTAAGATACCAGTCTAAAATATAAGCAAAATTTTAACTATATATCATTATTTAAGTACTGTTTTTAATAATAAAAATGAGGAAACAAATAATATGACAATAGGTAACTAAAATGCAGAATAATCATACAACTGAATGCCCTGTGGCCATCAGAAATGGTGATGGTGTTGGTGCCTGACCGGTTGTGCCTCAGTGGTTGAGCATTGACCTATGAACGAGGAGGTCACAGTTCAATTCCTGGTCAGGACACATGCCTGGGTTGTGGGCTCGATCTCTCACCATTGATGTTTCTATTTCTCTCTGCTTCTCTTATCTCTGAAATCAATAAATATATATATTTTATAAATGGTATTGACTTAGAATAGTTAATAAAAAGATGTTCACTCTATATATTTATTAGTTTAAAAAGCAAGCTACAAAATAGTATATGTAAGATAATCCTATTTTTAGGCATATAAAACAGCCTGGAAAGATAAACACCAACACATTTACAATGATTTTCTCTGAGTGGGAGGTGATTTTTCTTTCTCCTTTTCACTTGTAGTTTACAAATCTCTATAGTGACTGGAATGACTGTTCACTATGACGCACACTGTGGTGGCCAACTGTCCCGATGGGGGGCCAATTGGACCCTCCCAACCTTCTGCAGCCCCTCCCCCCAACCGGCCGGCCCCTGATCGCCCCCCAAACCCCAATCGGGGGTGGGACCAGCCAGCGAACCTCCTGGGCTCCCACTCCCCACTGGCCTGGCCCCCATCGGCCTCCATCATTGCAGGCAGTCGGACCTCACCCATGCACCAATTCGTGCACTGGGCCTCTAGTATTAATATATATGTATTGTTTTATTTTTTAAAACCTCCCATATATTCTATTATTAAAGATTAATTTCAGATAAAAATGTCCCATTGCAAAATGCTAGTATTTTGCAGTGTTTATGTCTTAATCAAATTGCTTCTAACAACTATAATAGGTCTTCCCCGTCTGATGGACAGGAGTTTCAATGGGGCATAGTGGTGATTTTAAAGCCCAGAGACTCTGCAAAGAGGGCTGAACTGTGAAGCAGGGACTTTCAACAGTCACAGAAGCACAAGAAACTTAAGGGCCTGTGGTAGCTGCTTCCAGAACTCGGAAGAACAGAAACAGAAAGGAGCATTCAGAGGCCCTTAAGATAAACTTGTGAATTTTTATCTCGATGTGCTTAAAAATCCCATTTCATGCAACCTTTGATTTGCCAGTCCATATCAAGCACACCGCCTGAGCCCAGATAGAGATCTCTAAGTCCCTGAGTTCCACGGACACGCTCTGCCCTGCAGGCTGCAGCCAGGGGTGTGCTGGTAAATGTTTAACAACTGGCTCTCCAAGGGGGAAAAGAACAGCTTACATGGGCATATAATACACATAAGAGTGCTATATATTTTACTGACATAAAGAATATGTTGCACACAACTGATAAATAATAATAAAATATATAGTACTTTTATTGTCAATTTCATACAGACAACTGACTCTCACAGAAGGCCTTTGCTGTTTTTTGACAAAATTTTTTATCCAAAGCCAACGTATGGTTGGACTTCAACCGTGATTTTATGAAAGCAGTTGCATCCCAATCCACTAACACTTTCCCAATAAATGTCTTATTAAATCTGATATGTGGTTTAAACTATTACTCAGTCTCAAAAAGTATTTTCAATATACTAAAACTTATTTCCACTTCAGAACTACTGATCGCAATGATTTTCCCCCCCAGCTTTTTGCATAATTGCAGGGATTGGAACATTGTTTAATTCTATATTATCTGCAAAAATCCTGAAAGTCAGTCAAATCAACTTCATATTAAAATTAAGCTTAAGTGATAGATTTTTTTCATAAATGATTATGGTGAAATTAATTCTTTGTAAAGGCCAGTAAATGGTCCTAATAAATCAAAATAATTTTGAATTCCAGAGGAATGTTTCCTTAACAGTTTGTGTAATTCATAATGCAACAGCTACAGACACAGCACACTTTTCATTTTAATCTACATTATTAACATCTTCTCTAACATGTCAACTCCAAGTCTAAAATAGAAAAGCAACAAAACAATAAATCAATTTCTTGTTTGTAAGTACAAGTTGATTTCCTTGATATTAATATTCCCACCGTGGCCGATTTCAAGCTACTAACATGATATGACTGGGCATGGAGTTGGGAATTAATGTCTAGCAGTAGTTCCCCATTACACAGTTATGTAAGTGCAGAAAAATAATTAAGACGTGATGCATTTTGAGTATTTACTGCCTTCGATTTCAGAAAGTTAAAAAATTTAATTTGTAATATTGACAGTGTTTAACAATCGGCTGGTAAAATTTCTGAAAATTGGCTCTTACTAGCCAACTCACACACAGCACTGGTGCAGGGCACAGCTCTGTAAGTCCTCGGAAGTGTCTGGTAGAGGCAATAAATCCAATGCAATGTCAAATATTGAGCTGCATGTGCATTTAATACTGTTGCTATTGGCTCCTGGCTGCTTTAGCTAAGGCAATGCTTTCTGTTACTGAAAGGTGCATATTTCAGAGAAGGCCTCTCTGGAGCCAATGGGAAAGCTGCCTACACTGCTGAATGTGTTTATAGTTGGTTACTGTTGCCAGGGACCAAGAGGGCAATGTGATTAATCTGCTATTACAGTCTATACTTCCAGATTCTTCTGTCTGGCCTCCCCACAAGGACACCCTCCTCAGAAGCACCAGCTTCTACCTCTAAGACCTCACCTTAAGATGCAGGTAATGTAATGTTACACAGTTCTAATTCCGCTGTTAAAAATAGAAAAGTTCTTAATCTGCGCCATTCTATTAACTCTTTTTTTTTTTCAGGCTGAGAATATCTTTTAAGTTTACTCAAAAAGATGTGTGTGTACAGCCCTGGTATAAGTGAGGACATTGGTGGCAAGAATTTAAGAATGAAGTGTAGAAATTAACAAATATGGTAAAGAAAATTATTTAATAATGGGAAAATATATTCTTAATATTGAGATTTGAAAAAGTATACAGAAATGACGATTGGGTTTCCCCATTGAAACTATTAGTATATCTTTGACTGGCTTATTTCACTTAGCATAATACTCTCCAGGTCCAACCTGCTGTCGCAAAAGGTAAGATTTCCTTCTTCTATATGGCTGAGTAGTATTCCATTGTGTAAATGTACCACAGCTATTTTATCCACTCACCTACTAATGGGCACTTGGGCTGCTTCTAAATCTTGGCTACTGTAGAGAACACTAAAATGAAAATAGGGGTGCATATATTCTTTCAAATTAGTTTTTTGGGTTTCTTTTGATATATTCCCAGAAGCAGACTTGCTGGGTCATAGGCAATTTCATTTTTAATTTTTTAAGGAAACTTCATGCTGCTTTCCACAGAGGCTGCACCAATCTGCATTCCTACCAACAGTGCACGAGGGTTCCTTTTCTCCACATCCTCATCAACAGTTGTTGTTTGTGGATTTATTGATGATAGCCATTCTGCTAGTACAATGTGATTTCACTTATATGTGGAATCTAATGAACAAAATAAACTAACAAAAAAAGTGGAGAAAGACTCATGGGTACAGAGAACAGACTGATGGCTGTCAGAGGGGAGGGGATTGGGGGCTCAGTGAGAAGGGATTAAGCAAAGAAAAAAAAGAAAGACCCCTGGACAGAGACAACAGTATGGTGATTGCCAGCGGGAATAGGGGTGGGGGAAGATGAGGGTAAAGGGGGCATAAATGGTAATAGAAGGAGACTTGACTTGGGGTCGTAAACACACAATACAATATGTAGATGAGGTATTACAGAATTATGTTCCTGAAGTCTATGTAATTTTATTAGCCAATGTCACCCAGTAAATGCAATATAAAAATAAAGAAAGAAACTATTAGTATAGACACATAGAATATTAAGCTCTCTATATAGCTTCAGCTTGCTAAAGAATTAGGTGCCCCCAAATTTCTTTAATTTGCCAAGAGAAAAGCTTCCTCTGTATTTCCTTTTTCTCTGAGAAAGTTTGATCTAATTTAAAGTTATCCAACCATTTTAATAAAATGGATACAAATTGTTTCATAGAACAGTAATTCTAAAGCATGTAATGTAATTGAAGATAAAATATCTATAGCTCTTCTGGTAATAAGTTTTAGATGGAGATAGTTAAATTGATTCTTCCATATAAAGTCTTAGATACTTGACAAACCATTGCTCTAATATATTAACTACAAACATAATATACTCACATGTACATACATACACACACACATATATTCTTCAAAATCTGCTTCCGGGTTACTCTTGATCATCCATCTAGCTAAAAGCTTCACTAAGGGAAGGAATGGGTCAGAAGGAACCTATTCAGTAGCCATGTGGCTATTTAAATTTCTATTAAAAACTTAGTTCCTCACTTCAGGTGCTCTACAGACATGTAATTAGTGACTACTATTTTAGATGACACAGATATGAAATATTTCCAGTATGGCAGAAATTTCTATTGGACAGCTGTGGCTCATGATTTATTATTATCAACAGGAACGAGTTAAACACTTTACACACAATTAGACTAGGGTAACATACACGTTAGAGCTAAAAAAAAAAAAAAGTTGAGACTTCAGTCTGGTAAATGTTATTACACATTTCTACCAGAGATGTTAGACCTGTGATTAATTCACCTACAGGAAATGGTGAAACAACTGTAGTTACAGTAGCTAGACTACTTCTTCCACCATTTCTCTGAGCAAGGAAGTTCAGCATGGATACTACTACACATAGTATTTTATATTAACTTTTTTCCAGGGACAAAGAGAGTGTCCACACTGTGTTTTGTCTTGAAAACATATGGATGGATTAGGGAGGGTATAACACAAAAGAACGAGAGCCTGTCTGAGAGGCATAGTCAAATGATGCCACCAACTTTAATAGGAAGAGTGAAATATTTGCATCAGGCTAGGCCCGCTTGAGCCAATCATTTGCCTTCTCCCAGGCTCAGTTTCCTCATCTTCTTCATAAAACAACATGATTGGGGAAGACAGTCAGAATGGTTTCTGAGGTCCCAATGATTTCCCAAAATGACTATGGTCCACACCCTAGCTATAAACCTATAGCTCTTGCCCTCACCCATACTGCTGCCACAGCCCTCAATAACAGTGGCATGGCTGCGTAACTCTTGCAGTTGTTGGCTATGATTTAGTAAATCGTTAGGACACATAAAACAGTATTCTGGCTCCCCAGAGTGTCCATGCCAGTCAGGAATCCCTATTTTTAACTAGCGTGTACCGCTTGAGTGTTCCGTTGCTGAGTTTCTTTAAACGACTTGAGGATTGCAGTGTCCATACCTCAGATTCTGTGATATGAAGGTATAAGGATAAAAATGAGTTCTTATTCCATGGGGTTTTTTATTTGGTTCAAAATTAAAATAGACAAAAGGAGTGGACTCTTCCTCTAGGCTATACTTGAGAATGAAGAACATGAGTATCACTCTTTGATGATAGCTGATACTTATGAGCTTGGGAGAGTTTTTCTATCTCTAGCATTTTTTTTTCCTGCAGCCTCTCTTTTGCCCCAATTCCTGAGAAAGCAGTACAATGATGAAAAAAAATAAGAACTTGGTTTCATATCTTTATAGTTTGCTTATATTTTAAAACACCCCTGCTTCAGAGTTAGGTAGGTCAAGGGTCAAAGACCTGGTGTGTAACTTGCAGAAAGTTACTTAAGCCTCAATTTCCTCATCTATAAAATGTGGGTAACTGCATCTCCTTCGGAAGGTGATGTTCTTTTAGTGCAATACCATAAGGAAGTCTCTAGTACAATACTTGGCGCATGCCCAGAACTTAGTAAAGTGGCTTCTTTCTCTCACTCTCCACCTTGCCCATTCATGTCCATTGGAATATCCAAACCATAAAAGTAAATTCATCTCTTGTTGAGTTCTTAGTATTTTTTTCCTGAAATGAATACTGAGCCCATAAATAGAGATATCCATGTCACCTGGATAAACATTTAAAAGCTGGCTTTGCATCAGCTTTGTCATTGTGCCTGCCCTCTGGCTATTGTTACTGCATAGGGTGAGGCAACAGGCCCAGGTTTCACAGTGTTCTTCTGGTTTTCTGGGGAGACTCTGAAGAAGCCATTCTGCACACAGGAGCCTATCCCAGGGAAGTCATCATTCCTCAGGCTGAGTCAGCCACTGCTACCCACAAGCTTTATCTTAAAACCAGAATCCTGGAGGGCTTTTTAGCAGTGGTTGGCTACTACCCAAGGGCCAAATCTGGCCCACTTCCTGTGTTGTACCAGAGGGCTAAGGAAAATACTACATATTTGAATAGTAAAAAAAAATAAAGACTAATGTTTCATGACATATGAAAACTGTATGAAATTCAAATTTTGGTGTCCATATACAAAGTTGTTGTTGGAATACAGCCACACCCATTCATTTGTATATTATCTATGGATGCCACAATGGCTGAATTCAGTAGTTGCTGCAGAGGCCATAAGGCCCTCAAAGTGATGTATTTACTGCTCGGCCCTGTACAAAGTTTACTGCCCCAGGTGTAGAGCACAGACTCCAGCCCCAGACAGTCTGGCAGCATAGTTCAGCTCCGTGTTGATTTCACATAGTTCAGCTCCGTGTTGCTTCCACTTGGGCAAGCTCTCTCAGCTCTTCAACCAAGAATGATAATAGCATCTATCTCAGCAAATATGTAAAGTGCTTAGAAGAGGGTCTAGTACATATTAAATCTGTCTGTTGTTGGTATTATTAGTTGCTACAGGGTGTTTTTTTTTTTTTTTTCATAAACTGAAGTAGCAGCAACAGCTTACCAATTTGCTATCAACAATTGTAAAATTTTCTTTTGCAGCACCCCAGTAAATAAATTCTTTAGCAATGGGGCAGTAGAAAGAAGTCTAAAGTCAACTGAAATGACAAGTAGCATAGTTGCTTATCCACAAAGCTAATTCTGCGTTACGTACAGATATTTTATATTCTATATCCTTCTTTTGAACTTGAGCCTTACAAGAGCTTATATTCAACTTTGAGTTTAGCCCTCACCATCCACCTATTCCTTATAACTACTTCTTGTTACCTCTTTCTGAAGAAACAGACATCAAAACAGAGGCCAAGGAGCAGAATAAAGATCAGAGGAATACACTCACACATGTACTGTGAACTGATCTTTGACAGGAGTGGCAAAAATACACAATGGAAAAAAGGATTGTCTCTTCAACAAATGGTGCTGGGAAAACTAGATAACC
The DNA here is from genome assembly GCF_964212035.1 of Myotis nattereri. Taxonomy (NCBI): domain Eukaryota; kingdom Metazoa; phylum Chordata; class Mammalia; order Chiroptera; family Vespertilionidae; genus Myotis; species Myotis nattereri. The sequence goes on along the minus strand of NC_138086.1, from coordinate 42,234,589 downwards.
ATATGCAAAAGAATGAAATTACACCCTTATTTTACACCATAAGCATAAATCAGCTCAAAATGAATTAGACACATAAATGTAAGGCCTACAACTGTAAAACTCTGAGAAGAAAACATAGGGGGAAAGCTTCATGACATTGGCCTTGGCAGTGGCTTCATGGCTATGCAGGCAACAAAATAAAAATAAACAAGTGGGACTACATCAAATTTAAAAGTTTCTGCACAGCAAAGGAAACAGAATGAAAAGGCAACCCATGGAATGGGAAAAAATATTTGCAAACCATATATCTGATAAGGAGTTAGTCTCCCAAATATATAAGGAACACCTGCAACTCAACAGAAGTAAAACTAATAGGCTGATTTTAAAAATGGTGGGAATGTGGAATGGTGCAGCCACTATACCATACAATATGGAAATTCCTCAAAAATTGAAAGTAAGACTATCGTATGTTCCAGTAATTCCACAATGGATCCAGCCTTAAAAAAAAAGAAAATCCTGTCATATGCTACAACATGGATAAACTTCAAGGATGCTATGCTAAGTGAAATAAGCTAATCATAAAATGACAAATACTGCATGATTCCAATTAGATGAGAAAGGAGATTCCTATTATATAATTAAAGTAGAAAGTAGAAAGGGGCTGGAGTTAGAAATGTGCAATAAGTGGGTGTGGAACAATGAGGAGTTGTTCAATGGGTATAGAGTTTCAGTCATGCAAGATAAAAGGTTCTAGCTTTGGCAGTGGCAGTGTCATAGCCAGTGGGGTTTATCTGAGGTGCAATTATTACTAATTGAAAACTTTTTCCAATACACTGCAGTGACGACTTGAAATATAGTCAACATTGGCAATTTTTGACAGTCTCTATGGATACTCAACTAACTAAATAAATGAAAGGGTCCTAAAGAATTGGCGCATGTAGTTAACAATATTCTGCTATACAATTAAAATTTTGTTAAGAGGGTAGATGTCATGTTGTGTTCTTACCACACACACACACACACGTAGGGGAAAAAACCTCACTGAGGCCAACGGACTCATAAAATGCCTAATCTACCTCAATGTTTGCAATGCCATTTGAAAACAGTAATCTACTTTCTGAATCAAACACAAAACAGGTAATAATATAGTTTATTTGATATGAGAGAACAGGGACTATTAGAATTTTTTTCTCATAATTCAGGACTTTCATTGTTGGAGTTTGGGTATCCAAAAAGAGTGTTGGAGGGAATTTCAACAGAAGAGGAAAACAAGGACCCTAGTGAAAAACGGCCCAGGCGCTGGGCATGGAGGAACCCTGTCCACGGGGGTGAACAAGCGCAGAACCCCACTCCCCAGAGGTTCCCATTTGTTCAGTGTTGGTGACTCTCAATTTTTCTGTGCAACCTCCACAGCATATACTGTGAACCTTGCTCATGAATGCATTTCAAAAACGTAAAAAAAAAAAAAACACCAAAAAAACACCAGAAAAGCATTCTGCCAAAAACATTCAACCAAACTTCAGACTGTTCAACTGGGTGAAAAAGAAAAAACGTGTGAAGTAAAGAAAACCTTTTTCTGAATCACCTAAGAGAAGTTCTGATCTCGCACTTTCCTGAATATTTTTACCAGCACACTCTTCGCTTGCTCTAAAACTTTTCTTGTATAAATAGTAGCTGAGTCATTTTGGAGAGAGGATTTATTTTGCCTGATTCATCCAGACAGTAAATTCAAACTCATTTTCTATGGAAGATCTGGGTCTGGCTGCCCCGCCCAGCACCTGCCCTCGTCCTCCCCAGGCCGTAGCCTGCTACGCCCAGCTTAACCCCAGATGACAACGTCCCCTGGCAAGGAAACACGCCGACGGTTTTTCACCAGTGAAATGTGCACCGCACGCCATCGCTCCCCTGCCCCCAGTTCCTGAAGTTTATCCCTGTTTTTGCAAGGGCGCTTTCATATTTTGATCTTTCCACGACCCACAAGCTCCTAAGCGCTGCCCTAATGTATTCAGCGCCTCCTCGCGAGGCCGCACTCTGCTTAGAGCCGGCCCGCCCTTCCAACAAAGTTGTTGAAAAATTTTAAAAAGTCAGAAAGCAGCCAAATAGGAAGGAAAAAAGAATTCCCGGGGCCCTGTATTGATGTTGGAATGTACCATTGGCTCCGCAGGGAGGAAGGTTCCGGGTGTGAATTACTTGGCGGGTCTGAAGTCACTTACCCGACCTCTGATGACGCGCGGCCTGAGCTTCTGACTCTGAAAGTCCGGGGCGGGCGGGCGGGGCGGGGGGCCGAGGCCGCGGCGGGTCCCGTGCGCGCGGCGACTCCAGGGCGCGTCCCCCCGCCGCGTGGTGCGATCCGGGGCGGGCAGGCGGTGACCGGCAGCGCGCGGGGCGGCGGCGGCGCAGTCTGCACCATGGCTTATCCTGGGCACCCTGGCCACCCTGGGCACCCTGGGCACCCCGGGCACCCCGGCGCCGGCGGCGGGTACTACCCGGGTGGGGTAAGTGCAGCCCGCGCGACCCTTGGGCACCGGGGACGCCAGAGACCACACTTGGCGACTCGGCTGGGGCGGCTCCCGGCGCCTCCCGCCCCGGCTTCTCCCTGCCCGCTGCCTCGCCCGGCCCTTTCGGCCTGTTTCTCTGGCTCCCTCCTTCTCTCCGTCCCCTCCGACTCCCCGCGGGCGGCTGCGCGGGTGGATTGCGACCCCAGACGCCCACCCTGGGACTCTCTGACGCGGGGCGTGAAATTGTGCAGATGGGGTGTTGGCTTCCTCCCCCTCCCTCTGTGTTTTCCCTAAGAGCTACAGCCATTTTAACTTAGAATGGACCAGAGACCAGCTTCTTCCTTTAAAAGAAAGTGGGGGAAACTGGTCAGGAAAGATCGCCCGAGTCAAAAGCCCCCTGGAGGAGGGCCCCCTGGCCCGGCGTCCGGGATGCGCGTTGTCCTGGGAACTGTTTCCAAGACAGAGTGTTCCCTCCCGGGCAAAGAGCCCAACCCAGACACACCTTCCCCCTTCCTGGCTACACCTGTCCCCAGACGCTTTGAAAATGCCATAACACGCTATAAAAATAAATTTAAGTTTGCTTTTAAATTACTTGCCTCGGTGGCATTTACTTCAGTGACCTGAAGGTTAAAAGGGGGGTTTCAGTTGCTTGGCTTACCCCGATGTCATGTCAGGACAATTCGTTTTGGTCCAAGCCTCCAGTTTGTAAATCCTACTGGAGCGAGCATGGAAGGAAGGGGGTAGAGAAAAAAAACGCACAGCTCAGTGAATTATCACAAAAAGAATGTGTAGACACACCCAAATAAATATCACCCAGATCAAGAAACAGAACATGAGGCAGATAATATTCTCAATCTCCGTTTTATAGAAGAGGAACTTGAGGTGGGGAGGCAAAGGATGGGGAGGGCGGGCCATCGCTTGGCTTTGCACAAAGGCACCCAGTGGGGAAGGAATGAAACTTGGTTCAGTGGAATAAATGATACTGAATGTGTGTTTTCTGTTTTACAGTATGGAGGGGCCCCGGGAGGGCCTACGTTTCCCGGACAAACGCAGGACCCGCTGTATGGTTACTTTGCAGCAGTAGCTGGACAGGTTAGCTTTTCCCTTTAATATTAAGAATCATCAGACTCTACATTTGTATTAGTCGTTGTCGTAGGGGCCAGTAAAACGACCCTTCCTCTGGAAAAGAATCCCTTTGCTTCTGCCGAAGAAAAAAAGAGGGGGAAATGCTTAGTTACTTATTTCCGAATATTCAGAACAAATTAGGACAAAGTGTTCCTGGTGTTGACCCTAGTTCACTTCAAAACTAAACTTGTGGTTGGATTAGGGTCCGATTGAACACAAGAGGGGATTATTAATACCCTTAGGAGATCTGTGAGGTAGAAAGATGTCTTTACACCTGAGTTGTCAGGGTCCACCGTGGCTTCCAGAGAAGAAATTGCCCATCTGGTGGCCACAAACCCCTGTTTGTACAACTTAAAGGCATGGTGTACTAGTAGACTTCTACAGCCAGATTCCAATGGATACTTTCTTTGGGTTGAGCTTGATTGTTAACCAGTTACCCGCCTTAGGAAATAGGTATTTATGGTAAAAACCCACCAGCTTCAAAATAAGAAAGGTACGACTCTCTTCTTACTATCAGGAAGTTAATCTTGTCAACAGTTTAGTTTCACTTTGATGGAGGTGCTGTTACTAGGTCAGCCTTCTATGTCCTTATTAGCTGTTGTGGCCTGTTTCCCCACGAGCTTTCACTTCTCTGAATTCTGAGTGGTTTGACAGGGGGTGGTGGGCATGAGGGAGGTCACTTCCCCGGCTCCGGATGTCACTGTGTATGGGCAATATGCTGTAGGTGTAACCCAGATATGACCCGAGGCATTTGCTCATATAAATTCACCTTAGCTTTGTTTTGGTCAAACGCTAGAAGCAACACAGTCTTAATGTGGGAATGCCACAGAAAGTGTGGGATAAAAGCCTAAGACCAGGTTTTAGAACAGCACTCTAAGAAATTCAGTTTGAGAAACTGAGTGGAAAATTGAGTCTAAAACTGAAAGAGCTTCCCTTGAAGTATCTCCTTAATCTGTTAATGATCTGTATCTTTGAAACCACAAGACACGGCAAAGCTCAAGACTCACATTCGTAGATGGCCTGTGCCTCCGGCCCTGTAAGTGACCCCACCTGCTTAGCTTTCACAGCCTGGCCTGTATCAGCATATCCCTGGCCTTTCCAATTGTTCACCCTGCTCCCCACTTAGAACTCATATGGACTTTAGGAATTAGGTGTTTTATTTTTAAATCCCTAAAAATAATATATACCTGGCTCAGGCCTAGGCCAGCCCATGAATAGGCCCGGGGAGCCTGTTTCTCCCAGATATATATAGTTCTGATCTGAAGTCACCATTCACCACACTATCAGCAAAGTGAACAGGAAGTTCTCTCTCTGAACCATGCCTTTCATTTGCTGATGTCAGCTGTGTGCCCTGCTTTCCCCTCCCCCAAAAAAGCTAGAATAAGAATTTAAGCAATTACATAGATTATTTTATTTTAAAATGCTTAACTCTGGCACTTTCCGAGCTCAGAGAGAGACAAGAGAAGTACAGGTCAGAAACTCGTTGTATTCATTCATTTGAAAATATCAAGTATCAATGGAAGAAACAGAATTCACCTCGGTGTTTTATTAAGAGGGAAACCTTACACTTGAGAGTGTTTATGCCAAATCTAATTCAGGAATTTAGAGGAAATGATGAAAAGATATTGGTAATAATAAAGTATAGGTGTTAGCAGCTTCCTGACTGTGTTAATTCTTGTGTAATAATTATTTAAAATAGAGTCTGAAAGTGATATTAAGAAATGCATTTTTTTTTTGTTATGGCCCTAATTATCCATTGGTGGAATAGTTGCCTTTATTTCATCATACAATTATTTTTGGAAGTAGGATGAAGAAAAGAACACCTATTTTTGAAATGTATTTCTTTTAAAAAATTTCATGTATGATAATACTTATTTTCTTGGTTATTACTGCTACATTGAACACTGAAAGTAAACAGAGAACTGGATGATACAGATGACTATGGTGATTTCTCTTCCTATTTTTGTTTTCAAAAGGATGGACAAATAGATGCTGATGAATTGCAGAAATGCCTGACAGAGTCGGGCATCGCCGGAGGATACAAACGTAAGTTGCCAGTCCCAGAGTTTCTCTAGACGTGCTCTTGCGGTTCCTATTTTAGCTGTCGCTTATGATGACAGCCTTCAAGGAAACTGAGCTTTCCCGATCCGGCAACATTTAGAATTTCAAAAGCAAAATTCGGTTTCTTATTTCCAATTGTGAATCTGAATGCAGTTCTTAATAAATCATTCCACACTACCTGCCAATTTAGTGGGTTTCTTAGGTTTGGGCTCCCTTTATTTGGGTTCGCAGGAACCATGCGAAGCAGAAACAGTTTTACGTGGTCTCCCTCCCAGGGAGTTAAAGTGCTGAAGTGAAATCGTCCAGTTTAGGTGTCTTTAATGACAGGAGAATGTCCCGCCATAGAAAAGTTTCATAAGAGTTTATTTAAGCCAAAATGCTGAGGACATACCAGAAGCAAAATCTCAACAAATTGAGAAAATGCTCCAGAGAATGGCAGTTTTGCAGTTTCTCTTATGTATTTTTGAATCAAGGGAGCAAATGTAAGAAAGGCACATGCAATCCATTGGTGGTAGATTAAGGAGGCGGGAGAAAGCAAAGTGGGGAAATCTCTAGGGTTGGGTAAAAGGTAATATGGAGAAGCACATGGTTTTACATTGGTGAGTGCAGGATAGTTAATAATGAACATTCATAGCACCTAGAGCTGGTATGTGGGGAGTTAGGTTACAATGAGGGGTGCTGTGGTGCCTGAGGCTGTGCCTTCCAGGGCTAGGGAAAGAAAATTACTCTAACATTTCAAAGGCATGTTAGCCTAGAGTAGTGATGGCGAACCTTTTGAGCTCGGCGTGTCAGCATTTTGAAAAACCCTAACTTAACTCTGGTGCCATGTCACATATAGAAATTTTTTGATCTTTGCAACCATAGTAAAACAAAGATTAAAATTTTGGTATTTATTTTATATATTTAAATGCCATTTAACAAAGAAAAATCAACTGAAAAAATGAGTTTGCGTGTCACCTCTGACACGCGTGTCATAGGTTCACCACCGCTGTCCTACATGCATCACAGTGGACTGGGCTCACTTAGTGTAAAGATTGACCTTTGCTAAGGAAGATACAGGCCTGGGACGGGACTACCCCTCATGGCTTGCCCAGGTAGGAATTTATGACCAGACCATCCTGTGCAGATACTTTCGGTCACTGAGTGTGCCGGGCCTCCCGATAGCTGGTAATGGTCCCTTTTTCGTTCACAACAGCTAGCATTTACTATTTGCCAAGAGCTTACTTTGTCCCGAGCCTGGTGGCACTCGGGGCTTTGAGTGGCTTGGTCCCCTAGTGGCCTGCCTGCACTCCTGGCTCTGAGTGCGGGTCCTGTCATCCACCCTTAGTCTTTGAGGAGCCAGGTCTGCATTCCTGGTCTCAGCATGCTGCTGGCAACACGAATATTTGGCATGACATTCCCGGGTCTTGCCTCTTTCCACTTCAGAGAATGTGTTTGGGCTAAGACATTCCCTTCCTAACTTCTAACTCTATCCACGCGTCCTCCTTTCCCCTCCTCTGCAGTTCCTCACAGACTGAATCTGCTGCCTTGTGACTTAGCACTCACACCATTGCCCTGCCCTTTGAGCCCTGCCTCCAGCTGCAGATAGGGAACCATTGCAAAGAGGCTGCCTCCTTAACGGATTGGGGCAGGGGTGTTCTCATCCCCCACACGCCTCCTTTCAGATCAGCTCTGGACCCTGACAGATCCCCAGGGCACATGATAGTGTCCTGACTGAGGTGCGGTAGCTGCCAACTTCTTTGCCTGTTGTTCACTGAGGCAGAACGTCCAATCGAAGCCCCCACTGCCTGGGAAACTGCATTAAAATTCCCCAACGAAAATTCACGTCTGAGCATTTGTAGTGGCATCTTTTTTACTGTTTGACATGGCGCATTTACTAGTTGGCTCTCTATTTAGACTATTTGCATTTCTGGTTTCATCCTTTGTTTCATATGACTTCAGCATCCTGTTAATATTTCCTAGTTGGGGGAATTAACACAAGGGAGGAAGCTTTTACATTTCTGCCATTTACTCTGGTCCTACCCGTACACAAAAGAAGCACTTTCTAGATGAGGGGATTTTTTTTTTTTTATTGTAGGCAGTACATGCACATTGTTACCCATTAACTTCAAGCAGCTGAGGCTAGTGAACAGACAGTCTAATGACAGGGTTTAGCAAGGCGAGCCCTGTCGCAGTGAAGATTATTTTGCAATTATGTAAAATAGATTTCTGTTATTCTACACTCCTCCATAGAGGAGGTATGGGAGGTTTAAATCTGAATAACAAAGTGGCTTGTTCATCCTGGGAGAGCAGTCCTTGTAAAAATCTCATCTGAGAAAGTCACACTTCTGGGTGTGGCTTTAGAGAGGACATTTCCTGAGTCATCAGGACCATGTGAGCTCTGGAGAAGGTATTTCCTGAGTCACCGGGACCATGTGATGAGCTTCATGTGCTCATTTCATCTGGTGGTGGGGGCTGTACCGAACCACAGAGTCATCCTACATAACAGCTGTCGGACCAAGTTTTGCAATACAGAAATTACACATTCACAGGTCTCTCAAACCCAGCTTCCAGACAGAAACAGCACAGGTGGGGGCGAGGGGGTCTACTGCAGCCCAGGACCTACAGGCACCTTTGTAACCTGAAAATAGGAAGCAGCCATACCTAGAGGTGGAGTTGATGAGGGCAGTTGCTCATCTGTAAGATAGTCATTCAGCTTCTGTGTTTGCCTTGCGTGCAGTTGTTACTCTGAGCAGCAGAGAAACAGCTGGAGGCAGGGCTCTCCCCAGAGGTCTGTTACACTGGGTTCCTCCTAGAAGAAAAGGTGTGTGAGCCATGCTAGTAAAATGAGCTGGAGAAGGAGAGGAAAGGTACAATTACAGTGAAGATTACTTTGCAATTATGTAAAATAGAACTCGTAATAAAAGTTTTTTCTGGAGGGAAAATACAAGTAATATTGAGCGAGAGTTTCCTCACCCCAACTGATTAGACTTCAGCATTCTAGTGCCTAGAACGGTCTGGAATGGGGGATTCTCTGTTCACTTTTGTTCACTGCCCATCGCATTCCCTCCCTTTGTAACCCTCAGAAAAAATGACCAGATTTCTGTTCTTCCTGAAACAACTCTAACTTGTCACTCTCCTCTAAAAACCTGGAGCAGCTCCATGGTACCTAAAAATAAAAGCTAAACAGTTTATCGGGAATTCAAGGTAGTGTAGCCTCATGGAAAGGTACCTACTTCCTCCCACTTCCTTTGCCTGCCCCGGACTTTCCTGCATCTTTGCTTATGCTGGCCCCTAGCTCTACTTGGCTGTCACCAAGTGCCCCCCATCTTTCTGTCATTCAAGGTTTGGCCTAAATGCTGCTGCTTCTACAAAGTCTCTCTTACTAGGAAGGAGCATCTAAGTCCTCATTGCATCTTACTCCAGAGCGCTCTTATTTATCACAATTCTTGCAAGCGTGCTTATCTGGTTCCATATATAATCTTATTGAGTATGAACAGAGGTCAGGCTATTTGAGGTAGGAGGGTGCCATTCAGAGCCTCACTTTAAATTTAGGGAAAAGAAAGAAAAATATGATTAGACAAAGAACTAGCAAACCAGCTATTTATATTCAAGTATGAGCAGCAACAAAGCACCCCTACCTTCCTACTCACAGTGGTGGGTGTAATACTAGTACATTGTGGCTCGTTATGGTGAATTGAACTCACTCTGTTACAGTTTCAAAGGTAAGAAGGTACATAATATTTTTAAAAGACTATACTATGGAAAACTTTAAGCCTATTTAAGATAGAGGTAATTATACTGTGAACTTCTCTGTACCCATCACTCAGCTTCAACAGTTATCATGTATGGCATTCTTGTTTCAACTCTAACACGGCCCCGTTTCTTGTGAAGTAAAAGTGTGTAAATCATATTCCCAGTTAATTTGAAGGTATCTAATGTAATGTGAATTTTTGAAATTGTATTAATAGGTATGTACTTTCCTTGATTTAACAGCTTTTAACCTGGAGACTTGTCGGCTTATGGTTTCGATGCTGGATGTATCCTTTACCTGGATTGCTGTGTGGAGTATTTTTTCTTGTAAAAAAAAATTCCTCCCTAAAGGGATTCTTCTAAGAATTAATACCTTGTGAACACAGTGATAAATGACCAGTTTTTTAAAAATCCTTAGCTTTTAAGGTGGAAATTGGAGAAAGGAAGGGAGCTTAGTAAGATTAAGATGTTGGTTGTTCCAGAATTCAAGGAAGCAGCTGAGGAGAGCAGTGTAGAACTCGGAGTGTCCGGGAAGCGTTTTTGCTTCAGCAGTGATTGTTCTATGTGACTCGCACCTGACCTTCAAGCCGTGGAATTTGCACAGCACAGTTGTTGGGCTCAGTTTAGCAAGTGCTGGCCCTCCAGTACCTTCCATCCCACCTCACTTGCTAAAGTGAAAACCGTGGGTCTGGGAGAGCTTACCAAGGGAGCGTTAGGCCCCACGAGGGCCCCAGGACGGAAGGGTGAGCCGCGTAGCCTGGGGCATCCAGAAAGTGCAACCGGTTCCAGGAACAAGAGCGCTTTTTACTTGTAGCTCACAGTGACCATGACATTTCCTTGTAATCATATCGCATAGATTATCTTTTCTCCCACAATGAAAAGGTGGACTCAGCTCTTTTCCAGGGGCCCTGTAACATTTTTAACCATTGTAGCAGAAAGAACATTGAATTTCCTGATCCTTGATCTTCGATTTAATCATTAGAAAATATTGCCCTAAAAAAAGATGCTCTAAATCCTTAATTACAGTTCAGAGAGATCTGTCAGGCACCATGGGTTTCAGTGAATTTAAGGAACTCTGGTCTGTCCTGAATGGCTGGAGACAGCACTTCACCAGCTTTGACAGCGACAGGAGTGGCACGGTGGATCCTCAAGAATTGCAGAAGGCCCTGACAACAATGGGTGCGTATGGGGAGGGGTCATTTAAAAAAAAATTTCTAAATCTGCTGCATGAAGGCAGTTTCTGTATTCTAGAAGTATTGTGTATTAATATACTCTCAGTCTTAAAATATTGTGCTTATTTTTTAATGATCTTTCTGTCATCCTTTAACGTTTTGGCTGGATGAATTTTCTCCCTTTCAGGATTTCGGTTGAGTCCCCAGGCCGTGAATTCAATTGCAAAACGATACAGCACCAATGGGAAGATCACCTTTGATGACTACATCGCCTGCTGTGTCAAGCTGCGAGCCCTGACAGGTGTGTTCTTTGAGACAGTGTCATCACCATAGGTCAAGAAGACACGCATTTTTATGACATTTCATTTCTCAGTGCTTCTAAACTTTTATTGTCCTAATCTTTTTTTTTTCTTCTAACTTAAGTGGCTTTTTAACATTTCTATTCAACTCATCTAGCAGAATTATTTTTTCAGATTTGTACATGAGCTGCCATTAAAAAAATCCTGACAGAATTTTACTGAAATGTTCCAAAACATGACAGACTAATTTTTTGACAGAGTATGAGCAGTATTCTGTGACTTCTCCCTAGTATGTGAAATATCTGAAAAGAGTGAATCACTCATTTGTAGTTCTCTTTCCTATTTCCTCCTGATGGAAAGTAACTTAAAATAGTGGTCATCTGTTTCAGGTGTATTTCTGAAATGATGAGACATCAATAATCTCTATACATTTCTATTCCCTCAATTCTTTTTCTTCCTCTTGTATACCTTTTCTTGTTCCATTCCTTTTACTCTTTTTAATATCAGGTTGTAGAATGTTTATTCATCCTAACAAAAATTTGAGGGCAGATTTTTTAATGAAAGTAAATCCTTTTCAATAGGGCAGAGCTCAGGTGGAATATTTTATCACGGCCCGTTTTCTATAGTACGTTCACCACCTATTTCCTAATTAAACAACACCTATGACATTAAGAACTTTGAAATCTGTGCTTTCATCAACATTAAGTAATGGCCTCAGAAGCCGCACAGCTTTTACTGACTTTGGGATAAAGTGTTTTCTTCCAGCTCCACATTGAAAGAGATAGATGGCCGACTTCTGCACATTGTATTACTTTGTTGTTTATTATTTTCGTTCATATTCATATAATTGGCTTCTTTGCTTTGGTTATTTTGGCTGGTTGTACAACTTAAATGTTATTGCAGTGTGAACCCAAAGCCAGAATAATTAACTATTGTCAGTTCATATATTTTTAATTTACTGTCTTGTTTTACAGACAACTTTCGAAGACGGGATACTTCTCAGCAAGGTGTTGTGAATTTCCCCTATGATGATGTAAGTCTCAGTAAATTCAGAACTGAGTAGCTGCATAAGATGCACACCAAATGGGATGCCCTTTAAAGTTAACTGTTAGGAGCATCTTAAGCAGTGGTTCTCAACCTTCCTAATGCCGCAACCCTTTAATACAGTTCCTCATGTTGTGGTGACCCCCAATTTCATTGTTACAAATTGAACATAATTAAAGCATAGCGATTAATCACAAAAACAATACGTAATTATATATGTGTTTTCCGATGGTCTTAGGCGACCCCTGTGAAAGGGTTGTTCAACCCCCAACGGGGTCGCGACCCACAGGTTGAGAACCGCAGATTTTAAGGGTGCCAGAGTAATCCAGGCTTCAGTGATCAGGAGTTATCATTCAGAATTTATCCATTTCATTTATTATTCATCTTACCCACAGAACACTGTTTGCTGTATATTAAAAAGGCCTGGGTCAAAGCCCAGCTTGTCCCGCTCTGGCTGGGTCACTCAGGCAGGTTTCTGCATTGCTCTGAGCCTGTGTGAGGGGAGAGGAGGAAGTAATACCTTCTTCACCTGGCTATTGTGAGATTTCAGTCAGAAATGTCCTTGAAAAGCATCGCTCAGCGTATCTGCTTTTCCCTTCTTCTCAGTCACTGAGAAGGAACTTTAAGAGCTGAAGACACTATGTGACACACCCATGTCCTTCATGGAGGACATCAGGCACAAGCTCAAGGGTTTACTAACCAGCCACACTAAATGAGGTAGGATCAGGCCATGCCACCAGCATGACGGTCACCGAGGGCCACCTTTGATTGCATTCGTTGGATATATGTAACAAAGCAAGGGAGAGGTTTAGTTGTTTCACCATTTTTTGCTTGAAAGCCATTGATTTTTTTAAAGATTACTTTTAGAATAAAGTCACTGTGATAACTGAATAAACTAAATGTTGCTCCGTCACAAAATACAAAGATGCATGTGAATTCGGCTCAGCAGCTGCTGCACGTAGGAGTACACTTTGAAAAGGCTAGTGTGTAAATGTTTATTTTTTTCTGCTGAAAGATGTGTTCTCTTTCATGTGCAACGTCTCAGGTGACAGTCCCGTCACTGTTTCCGAAGGACAGGCAGCCGGTGGAGCGGAAAGTCACAGCCTGTGGCCTCAGATGGGGCCACTTAAGAGATACCTGAGCATCTTGATCCTTAGTTTCCTTCTCCCTGAAACGGGGCGGCCAGCTGGGCCTTGCAGGAATGCTGCAGGACTAGCAGTGCACAGTCCTCACGGGTGTTAGAAGAGTGAAAAAGAAAACTGATAAGAAGCCCCGCCTCCTGGTGTGTGTTTAGTGGCGGGGCAAGCAAGCACTTCACAGCACGTGCTGATGCCTCTGAGCTGGGGTCTCTGAACTGCAGAAGGGTCAGAGCTTCTGTTTCTGTGCACACACACACTCGCGTGCTACCATTCCATTGATTGATTAAGCACATTTGAAGGGAGTAAACTGTTTAAAGGAGCTCTGTTAGAGTAATGGGGTAACCCTGTGCAGTTTGGAAGTCTCCATGTGATATGACTGTGTAAACTGAACTGTTATTTCTATTTGTGAGTACGAACTTTTGGACATGCCCATTTCTTGAGTATTTGAAATTTAAGTAATTCTATATTCATTGGAGTAAGATCTGATGTGAGCTTTGACGTGAGAAACCCATTGGATTTTCTTTTTTAATCCTCACCTAAGGATGTTTATTGATTTTAGAGAGAGGGGGATGGAGAGAGAAAGAGAGAGAAACATTGACCAGTTGCCTCCCGTACAACCAGGATCGAGCCTGTAAATTTTGGTGTATGGGGATGACACTCCAACCCATTGAGCAACCCAGCCAGGGCACCCATTGGATTTTATATTAGACTGCTTTCCTCAAAAAAATGAGCCTTTCCATATGTCATTTACTTTTATTTTATAAAGGAGTTTTAAAAATCCATAGTTCAAACTAGAATACGAAATGTAAGTTGCTTAAACATAAGTTAGAGTGTATACGTTTAAGAGGTCTGCATTGTGATGCTGACTCTTCTCTCTTTCAGTTCATCCAGTGTGTCATGAGTATTTAAATCCAGAGGGCGCTGTGTGAACCGATCGACATTCCAGCGGAAGCGCTCGCTCTTTGCTTGCCTTCAGTGACGCGTGTAAACTTGCTTCACCGCTTTTCCTTAACAGCTGTTGTAAAGGTTTATTACTTTATGTACATCTGGAGTTTTTGTTTTCAGTTTAGGTAATAAATTCTTTGGAATTTTATTAATATAAGATCAGTTCTGCTACACCATTTAGAACTTCCTTGAGCCATTGTCATGTCTTATTTTCTTGTTAACCCTGTTTTATGTGAATTTAAGTGTGCAGAATGTTTAAGGCACATTATATACTTTTCACTGTAGGATACTAAAACCTTTTCATCAGGCTGCAGCTGCTGTCATTCCTTCCCTAGAAGGGCTCTTGCATGTTACTGAAAGCTTTATGTATGGCGTATTCTTGTTTTGTTTTGTTTTGTTACTCCTCACCCAAGGATATTTTTACCATTGATTTTTAGAGAGAGTGGGAAGGAGGGGGAGAGATAGAGAGAGAGAAACATCGATGTGAGAAAGACATATCGATTGGTTGCCTCCCACACGTGTCCCGACAGGGCCGGGAAACGAGCCTGCAGCCAAGGTAGGTGCCCTTGACCAGAATCAGAACCCAGAACCTTTTAGTCCTTGGGCCAACACTCTAACCTCTGAGCCAAACCAGCGAGGGCTGTGTGGAGTATTTTTATCCTGTAAAATGTTTTATACCTACAGTGATGCAAAAAAAACCATGGTAATCTATGTCAGGGTTCATCTTGGTAGAAATTTTAAGGCTTTAAGGCTTACAGATATTTTGATTGACAGTCATATGAACAGATGGGGACAGGAGTGATTATTTTCTGCCTCTTGAAAACCTATTGAATAATCTGAATGGCAAATACTGTCTGTCACCAAGATCTTCGTCATCACCCACGTAGACCTTTGTTAACCATACTTAAAAACCTTGTACATTCTGAGCTTGACTATGTAAAAAAGAAAATTAACAGGAAAAAACTAAGGGAATGTACGAATATATGAGCTATGATTATTTTGGCTAACAGCATTCTAGGTGATTTAACTTCCTTTATACGTTTCAGTATTTTCCAAGCTTTCTATAATGTGTGTGCTTTTCCTTTAAAATCAGATGTTAATTTTTTAAATATTGATACTTTCATTTTGATATGCCATGTGTTCACACTGACATTAAAGAATATACACAACCAAAGGTCTGGAAGTTGTGTTCCGAAATGTTGCTGTGCCTGCCACTGGGAGTCAGGATCGTGAGCTCATTTTCTTCCTTCCTGCTACTTTTCCAGATGTTCTCTGATCAGCAGGTATCACACTGGAGTGGAGGGCTTTTTAGAAAAAAACCTTAAAACATGTCCTTCTAACTAAGATCTGGATTCCAATGCTGCCTGTGCCTCTTCCTGTGGATGTGGTTTGACCACTTTAGGTCATCTCCGAGCCTCGGTTTCTACATCTTTGAACAGGGATTAGCTGTTACCTCCTGGGGTTAATCTGACTCTGAAAAAGTGTGTTGGTAGAATCAACACCAATAATGTTTCTGTTTCTTAAATTCAAAGCTGGGCTGGTTTGCTCTTTTTTGCAAGAGAGCTTAATAGATAAAATAATAAACTTAGTCTAATTTCTCCCTGCCAGCAGAACACCTGTCTCATTCTGGGGCCCAACGTGACAGCTACCATTCTGATCCCAACCAATGAAAATCAAACATTTCTAAGCATCTTTAGCCACATTTCAACTAGTTATTTTTCAAATATTGCTAAATATATATTCATTTATACACGTTTATTCAGCCCCAACTTATATATTTATGTCAAGTAGTCACACCTGGGCTACATGTTAGACTGTGAGGCAGCTGGTTTATACAGGGTGGGGCAAAAGTAGCTTTACAGTTGTTCGTATGGAAAATAACACAAGAATCAACTTTTGCATACTCACAACGTAAACCTACTTTTGCCCGGCCCTGGGTTTCACTCCAGAGATACTGTCTGAGGCACAAAGCTTGTCTTGATCCTGAGCTGTCCAGAGGAGGGCCAGACAGCTCAGAGGACCAGGAGGTAGGGAGCACCCTCAGTCCCAGGCCTGCTGTTTGCTTCAAACTCACCAGGATCCTCTGGAGAAGTCACGGTTTAAGGAAGGGTTGTTTTCTGGATGACTAAGGGTATGAGGAAGAAGGCTCTTGCCGACTCAAGGTGATGGGCCATACTTGAAGCATCCGACTGCTTTGATGAGCCCCAAGGTGAGCCGCAGCTATCATGGTTCTGAATTTGCCTTTGGTCAAGTGCGAAAGGACACAAAACCATGTCTCTGAAATACTCGATTCGGTGTTAATTATTGATACCTTGTAGCAAGTCTCCGTATCTCTTCCACTTCTACTTTCACTATTTCTTTCCGAAAGCATGGAGCCTGGTCTTCAGCATGTCCCTACATTAGAAAGTTTCCTTCCCCTTGAGGAATTTGACGTATACATCTCCTTTCTTTAATTACAGCCAAAGTCTTCATTACAAGTGAATCTCGTGTTGCCTTATTTCTATTTTATGTTGGGTTCTGTGTCTCATTCATTATATACTTCCAGTGCAACCTCTCCCACTTCTTTACAATGGTCTCTTGGTCTGTTTTTCTGGTAAAGCTGTGAGGTCAAACCTGAATACTTCAGTTACTTGGAGAATTAAGTTCCTCCAGTCACCCCGACTCAAGATTTGATTTAATTTTGCAGATTTGTGCTTCGATTTTTATGAGTTATGAAATATACCCTTTCCAAGTGCTTCCATAGGATGTGGCTACAGGAGGCCTGGTGCCTCTCTGGGGACGACTGGCAAGGACAGCACGCGGAAGTCTTACCTAACTGCTCACAGCTCTCACTCCCCTTGAGCCAAAGTGGAGGTCAGGCTCCACTTGTGCATGAAGTTCCAGGTGGTACTGTCGGTCACAGATGGCATGTGAGCTCAAACCTCTGCTCTTTCAGAACTAGACTTTGCCTTCACTCGGCAGAGTGCATCAATGTTTCAGTGCACATCTTATTTATATATGCCTAAAATATAAATACAAGAAATGGAGCTCAAAAAAAAAAAAAAAGAAAGAAATGGAGCTCTATGTAATCATAAGTTTTTTGTTTTTTTTTTAGTTATAATACATGTACAAGCCCTTAATCCATTTTTCTCACATATTACTTTTTTCCTCAGCAGACTAAGAGCTAAAGGCAAGGGAAGTGCAAGTTCCAGGGTAAAGACTAGTGGGTGAGCACAGCCAGTGTGGCTCAGGGGTTGAGCATCGACCTATATGAACCAGGAGGTCATGGTTCGATTCCCAGTCAGGGCATATGCCCGGGGTTGCAGGCTTGATCTCCAGTGGGGGGCATGCAGGAGGCAGCCGATCAATGATTCTCTCTCATAATTGATGTTTCTTTCCCTCTGAAATCAATAATACATATTATATGTATATATAAAAATATAAAATGTATACATTATACATATATATATATATGACTGGTGGGTGAAATTGCTGCTTGGCAGATGATGAAGCGTCAGGTGTAACAATTTTTCAGTCTATGAACTTGAACTTAAACAGCCTTCTGAGGCCCATCGCTTTAGAGTCTAACACAGGTGAGCTGTTAAATAAGCCCACTGCCTGGGCTCTAGGTCAGGGTACGGAGCCGGGTCCTTGTTAGGGTCAGGGAGAAAGTGCAAAAAGATGAGGCATAGCAGGTGGGTAGATGGAGGAGGCTCTGCCTGCTGCCCGGCTGAGGAAATCATCCAGCAAACACACCCAGGCTCTCCTGAAGGACCACTGCATCTCTAAGCATGCTGACGGCCTTGTTTAGGACAGTGCGGCACAGAAAGAAAACCCCTTACCTGTATCCACACATAGCTTCTGAAAGACAAACAGTGGCTGGGAGAAAAACAGGACTACAGGGAGTTATGCATCAAAAGAACATTGATCTTTCATTGAAAGTCACTTTATTGATGTTACAATGAGAGTGACATAGAAAACCGTGGTCTCTTATTAGCTTCAGAAGGGAAGACTAATAAAATTGTGCCGGTGATTTGAACCTCAAGTTACAGTGACCTTTAAAAACAGCAAGATTTTGTTAACTTACAACATGAGAACAACCTTAGCACTGGAACAGCCATAAATCAAGTCACGCTTGCTCAGGAAAGCAGTTGCCATACACATTTCAGTCGGTGTTTGCCAAAACCCAATAATTTTTAAATAACCTAAGAACCTGAAGTGCAGAGAGGCAGAGAGGATAGAATGTGAAAACGAAGCCAATCTAAGTATATACACGATAACCTGGTTACCAAAAGGGGAACCGGCTATTTATTAACACTTCCCACCAAGTGGCGTCCACTGTGGATGGGACATCACCCCTCGAAGATGACAGATGTGGAAAACACTAGCACAGACCTTCCCTGGCTAACAGATAACCCGCTATGTTCAGGGAGAACACAGTTTCTAAGAGAAGGTGTGCTAGGTGGAAGTCTCTTCCAGCAAGTGAAAAAAGCAGAGCATGCTCACTTATCCTGAATAAACCTATCATTAAGCACTTTTGAAGTTGGTCTAAAAAAAACGTGCTCCATATAAAACAAAGCTCTTGGGTCCCTTTTACCCACTAAAAAGACTCCTGAATCACAGTTTGATTTTTGTACTGGATTGTGGGATTTTTCATCAGGCAGTGATACACACGTATAATTTAGCAAAACCTCTTGGGTTATTACTGAGTACATGTATTCATGTCAGCACTTTCTGTGTGGTGTTACCTGGTATGACTTAGCACCGCTGTGTTTAAAGATTTGGAGCTATTTTCATTATTTTAGAACTTGACCATCAAAACACAAACCCACATCTGAAACTATATATAGGCTAAGCCCTAAAGCAGTGATGGTGAACCTTTTGAGCTCGGCGTGTCAGCATTTTGAAAAACCCTAACTTAACTCTGGTGCCGTGTCACATATAGAAATTTTTTTGATATTTGCAACCATAGTATAACAAAGACTTATATTTTTGATATTTATTTTATATATTTAAATGCTATTTAACAAAGAAAAATCAACCAAAAAAAATGAGTTCGTGTGTCACCTCAGACACGCGTGTCATAGGTTCGCCATCACTGCCCTAAAGTATAAGTAGATTAGTATTATATGTGTGTGTCTTTTTAACTTGAGAGGAAAATGTTCTTTTCTTAGCAAACTCTGGAAACTTTATTAATGATTTTTAAGTGCATCATCTTAACAAGATTGCTAGTCTCATTGTATGCCTTTTTGTAAAAAAACAAACAAAACAACACACATTTTCCCTGATTTGGACTTTAAGGAGACCTAAAAACATGACATGACGATGCCCTTGAGCAAAACCTCGCCAGCCTTGAAGTGCCTCCAGCTACAAAGCAGGTGCTATGAACAATGCAGCAGCAGCAGTGACTGGCCCATCACGGCTGGACCATGAAGTATTAAAAGCCAACACTCGGTAACACTGCAGAGCACACAGGCCTGTCTGTTGTAGGCATGCAGCACCTCTCCCCACCTCACCCCAAGTGGCCATCCTGGGCCCCTCTGCACGGTTAGCTCCTGAGCTGGGAGAGGATCTCCATTCTGCTCCTGTGCCAGCACCCCAAGGCTGGCTGCGTCGTATCTCCCCTCCATCCTGGAACACTGCACCCCGTGCCCAGGTGCCCCGGGGAGAAGACTAAAGGTGCCTCTGCCCCCTATTCTACATCCCTCTGCTTCTCCCAAGTGCCAATTTAGGCCAAAAAAGGGACTTACCTCGGTGACAGTGCAAGTTCCTAGTCAGGAGAAAAAGGCTGACAGCTACTGGGAGGGGAGCGACTTCAGAAGTAGGAGGGTCTGGGAGCATTTCTCAAACCCCACAGCGAGGATGCTTACTGTCTGTCGGGCTCTGGATATAAAGGGCACAAATACTAGGCAGGTTTTTGTTTTGTTTTAATGTGTTTTCTACTTATAAACCGAATCAGAAGATGCTCCATTCTGGGGACTCTGACAAAGCAATGAATAAGTGTGAACAGAAATAGTACGTCCTGCTGTCTGAGGTCCCGCTGGTCTCTGGTCGCTCTGCTGCTGCAGGTGTGCTGGGAAAGCTCCTCTGGCGATTAAAAGCACCTGCCCGCAGAGCATATGCTATGAGCATGCGCCCACGGCTCCCAGCAGGTGTGGCTGCTCCCCCAACACACACCCGCCCCCCCACCCATCCACCCAGGATGGGCAGGATGGCCACCTCGCACTCCAATACAGAGGGAAGCTATTTCTGAAAAGTCCTTCACTCTCCCCTTGGGAGGAAAGTTACATTCAAATTCAGAGTAGTCTTATCACGGCAGAAAATATCTTGGGGGCAGGGAGACCTGAGTTCCAAATTAAGCCAGATTCTCTAGGAATGTGTGCTGCTTATATATTTTAAGTTAGTAGACTGAGAATGTGGGATTCATCGTGACTCCATTTAAGAAAAAAAAAAAGCAGCATGTGGGACAGATTTAGAGGAAAACATAGAAGGGTTTCATGGAAAATCCATGCCAACTTACCAACCTGTAGGCTGGCATTGAAATGTGCTGCCCACAGCGCGTCCAGGCAGCAGGCGGCAGTGGGGTCCTAATCAGGCTGTGGCAGCAGCCGTCCTCCCTCCCTTCACTCCTGCACCCCCGCACTCACTGCCGCACTGTTCTCCATATCCTCTGCACGCTACTCCATATGCTTCCAAAAGCTCCCCCTTCCTTCAAGCAAAATGAAGTAAAAAAAAAATCATCTTCTCTTTCAGTTAGAATTTATTATTATGGTTAATAACAAGGAAATATTTAAAGTGCTAAATATATGTTAAAACAGAACTACATGACAGCAAAAAAAAAAAAAAAAAGAATGGATGAAATAAATAAATAAACAGACTTGATTTTGAAACGCTGAAGTACCGTTATTTCCTTTGGCCCATAGATAACTATAGGTAACAAAGCAAAGAGCAGCATCTACAAAGATAAGAAGTGAAGTACCCCCAAGAGATCTGGGGCCATGGGCATAATTAAGTGATGCAAATCTACAAGGGAATCAATGAGAGAGAGAGAGAGAGAGAGAGAGAGAGAGAGAGAGAGAGAGAGAGAGAATGAGAATGAATGAAGAGAGAGAATGACTTCCTTCTCTGAAGTGAGCAAATTATTTAATTCTATCTTTTAGAAACTTCTTTTAGAAAGTTTACCAATCTTATGTTCAGAAATCTATGCTGGTCTGACCTTATATATAAACACAATATTAAACGCTTTTTTTTTTAAGCAAGGGAAAAGTGAGAGAGGAACTGTATTATCACTTAATAGCACTTGTATCAAAATATGGTTTGCATTTTAACCTTCCACTTACTTTATTAGTCAACTTTTTTTTTTTTTTTTTTTTTTTTTTAAGGAATAGCACTGGGGTTTTTGTAAAACAAAACAAAACACAGCAGTCATAGCGAATGGTCAGCCTGCATTAGGCGGCACTGTTTGAGTTTGTTCCTTTCACAGACTATGAGCCTGGGGGCCACACTCTGGCTGGAAGAGGCCGGGGAGGATGCACTTCCCGCCTAAGGAGAGTGGCTGGACACAGAGACCAGTTAGTCTGAGACAGAGGTTCCTTCAGGGCTCCCTGTGACCCCACACCTCCCTTGCTGACACTCTTAGCGGAGAGATTTAAATGTTTCTTTAAATCATACTACGCTGTAATGATTATGGATTAAATGGAACATCTCAGGCCGCAGGGTTGTCCATCTGAAGTCTTACCTATGCACAGAACTTTGGGAAGGGGAAAAAGGCATACAATGGAACACACAGGCCGGTTAACTGCTCTTCTCTGCTTAGCACAACAGGCAGGCCCTACAGTGGACTGGGGGAGGGAGATACAGATATTAGTTACACAATACAAAGGGCTCTGTGGCCTCACAGGCCTCCAAAATAGATAATTAAAAAAATAACGCTGTGCTTGTGTTTAGTGTCATGGGTCCATTCTCCCTGCCTCTGTGGATGAAAAGTCATAGATAGGTATTTAGATTTAATACCTCTAGAACACCAACTATGAGTACACATATAGGTACTTCTCGAAATTACCCACTGAGATTACAAACTTGCCAAAGAATCTTGCAAATGGCTGTAAGGATGTTTAAACATTCTTAGATAGAGTAGATACTGAGAAGACAACATTAAAACTACTATAAAATCATATTCTCTCTGCAAATAAAACAAAACACTTTCATTCAGTTCCATATGAAGGTTATGACCAAGGATGACGATAAACTACATATATACCTCTAGAGCAGGGATGGGGAATGTCCGGCCCGGGCCGGATAAGGCCCGAGAAATCATTTGGCCTGGCCCTGCCAAGGCATCAGGGGTGAGTTAATTAAATGTTTGACCAAATAGAGCAGGCTAATTTTTAACTTGATAATTTTATATGACCCGCGAATAATGTTATAAATATCCAAATGGCCCTTGGCAGAAAAAAGGTTCCTCACCCCAGCTCTAGAGCAACCATGTTGCCCCAAAGGCACATCATAACAATTTTCACTTGAAATAATCATTTTCATGTAAAAAATAATTGAGATGGTTAGGAAAGAGATGGGTAGGGGAGATCTGTTGATTACATAGTTATCTATTTTTGATTCTTTCAAATTAGGGCCTATGTAACTGCAACTAGGGAGCATATATACACAAGGTACCTTACATTCAAATCTATAATCTCTTTTATAGTCAAAATAAACCTTATACATTAGCATTTTTTACACTCAATACCAGAAAACATTCAGTGCACATTAAAGTGATCTGGGTCAAAAGCCACTTTATTTGCTGTATCTTTAAATCTATCTGCCCTCCTGCCCTTGGCTTGTGCTAGGTGGCAAGGTCACCCAACACTCACCCAACCTTTAGTCTGATGGATCGTTGTTGTTTTTTGTAGTCTTGACAGTTATATCCCTTCCTGTCATGAAAAATGCTGTTTAAACTTTATCATTTTGGATAATTAAATTGATTTTTCAAATATGTTCAAACACTTTCAGAAAAGAGGTCCATTCAGAGACATAAACACACAGTAAAACACATCGCCTTCTAACTCGGCCCTTCCGTTTGGGGATCCCAGATGACCACCCATGGAAAAGACATGGATTTTGTCCGTGAACCCTCCTGGGAGAGATCAACTTCAGAAGATACTTCTGCAATCTTGTCTGCAGATTCCATTCCTCTCAAGAAAAAGGGGAGAACATGAAGGAACTCAGAAGTACTCTTCACCACAGAGGATGTGGTTGATCCCATCAGTTTCTGAGCTTGAGAGGGAAGTGTCCTTGGGACGTTTCTTTAGAATGACAGAGCCGCCTGGTGACCTCATCAAATTCTGCTTGTAAAGAAGGGCCTTGAATAGATTTCTCACTCTTCCATGGATTAAAAAAACACAGAGTTCAAAACATCAGGTTCTCTCCCCGGCCAGCTGTTTGGGTAACGGCACCGTTACTGCACACTTGTGGCTTAGGTTTCTTTTAACCCTTCGTTAAAAGGTGAGGCTTCCCAGCCCAACTGGTAGAACCGCCCAGCCTCTCGCTTCCAAGTCAGCGCAGAATGACCTGTTGGGACTCCCATATCCCACTGATGATGAACGTCCTTAGTACGCAGTATGAAAGTTTCTTTTTTAGCAAAACAAATTATTCATTTCACAGATAAAGGTGGCTGCAAAATTTTGATAAAGAACAAAACTTTAGGCCACAAGGGGTTAGAGTAGCAATTTTCAACTGGTGTGCCTCAAGAATGTTTAAAATATGCAATACCTGACTATTTAGTCAGGGGCACTGACCACTTTTCTCTTATATTGTCAAATTAAAAAAAAAAATAGACAACAGTCAACACAATAATAGCCATCCGGTGTCAACGAATCAAAATTATATCATTTTTTTTTTTTTGCCAGATCAGCAAGAAATACAGTTTTTGGTGTGCAGCATAATTTTAGTAATTAGTTTATGGGTGCCATGAGATTAAAAAGGTTGAAAATCACTGGGTTGGAGTATTCACAAGTTGGGAACCACCAATACAGCAGCAGCCTGTTGTCTCAGGCATCTTTGATGCACTTGCTAAGTCTCAGCAGGATGTATTTCAGTGGAGCTCACAGGCCTCCAAAGGGAAACCAGCAGATGTGCTCCTGCACTGAAATATGTTCTCCTGGAGGCAGCCACTGTAGCCCCCAGGAGAACAGTGAGCAGGTTGGAGGACCCCCAGGGAGCAGCCACGGCATAGAGGGCCTGCAGGCAGGACAGCTGCCCTACTGGATGGTGCCCCTGCAAGCAGTGGAGGCCATGGGTTTTGCTGGGCATGTGTCCTCCTGGTCAACTAAAGACCCAATAAAACTGCCTCCACACTATGCACAGTTTAAAGGGATGTCACATGTTTTGGACAAATACCAATTATGGAGACACATTTACAGCACTGACTAGTACTATATTTACAACATCACCTGCTTCTACTCTTTAGAGATCATCTGATGGATAACAATGATGTGACTGTGACTGACTGTTTTGAGGCATTTGGCAAAATACACTGTGTGGAACAGCTGCTTTTTAATTTTAAAAATGTTGACATATGTACAATTGTCCTCATATGCTGATATAAATATGAAAAGTAAAAAAAAAACAAACACAAAAAACCTAAAAATACATGTTTAAAGTTAGCATATGGGATATTGGCCTCTCAAAGCGTTAAAGTCCTGCAGAAAAATCCTATATGCCTTAGCCCTGCATGCTAGTGTCTATTATGGCATGTTGTTTCCTTAAATGTGGAAAACAATAAAGTGAAGCATCATGCACACAGCATCACTGTCTACACAGCAAGGATGGGCCTCAGAACACCAAGTTCTGAATCCACTATTGTCCCTTAGAAAACTTGCTACATTTGGGTCGTGTGAGTTAGTTTTAGCGATACTTCTACATATATCTGTCATGCGGATTGTCCATTAATATACCAGGACCTTTACTGTTCCATGTTATAGTGTAACATTTCAGTAGTTCTTCTCAGGGTTCAGTTAAATCCTAAGCCAGTGACGAAAAGAAAACGGTCTCTGGATGTGAGATTCGGCTTCTCCGTCAGGCATCTCCAGGGGGTTCGTAGCGTCTGGAGAGCAGATAGATTTGCAGTGATTCCGCGAGGCTGGGTGTCTATAAAAGTTGAAGTAAACAGTTTCGATGTGTCACATGTAAACAGTTGATCTTAAATGGATGTCTCCCAGAGCTGCACAACAGAGAAAAGCAAATTGCACACTGTGAAGGCAGGAAACAGACGTATTGTGAGCTATGAAGATGAGAAGGATTTGGTGACTCCACCCATACTTATGTGATTGTGGAGACACACGCTGATGTGTAATTTAAAAAGTCTAATAAATGGATAAAATAAACACTAATTTTTAGCGCTTTCTCTTACCTCTAAACCTATATCTCAACCTTTTTAACAACCGTCATCGTTTAATACAAAATGACTCCTCTCATCCTCATTTGTGTAACTCAAAGTTTTGAATACATTAAAGATGGTCTCAAATGAAATACTTTAAAATATTGTTTCTTTAAACTACCCCCTTCTTTCCCTGAGATTCTGAAATAGCCAGCTGGAGCAGTGGTTCTCAGTCCACCGGCACAGCTCAGTGGTCTCGGGACATTTTTTAAATCCCACTTCCTGGACAATGCACCAAACCAGTCTCTTTAGGTGGGTCTCAGGCCTCAGACAATCCCATGTACAGCCAACACTGAGTCCAGACCTCAGGGAAGTATGATTCCACCACCACCCACTTCGAAATCACTGCCCTGGGCCCATGACCAGGTTATACACCCTCCAATTCCATCTCTACCGCCTACAACAGTGTCTTCTCCTGGGACCTGACATGTCAGAGTACAACGAAGCATCCAGGGCAGGACATCAAGGCCTTAATTCCTCACCTCTTCCCTCTCCTTGCCTCTGCCACCAGCTCTTTATATTGGCCCTGTTCATATCTAATTTCTATGATGTTCAGTAATTGCCTTAATGGACTGGAAGCAACTTTGGCATGATTAAATATGAATGTAACTCAGTTCACCAGAGAAGGAAGGCCAATTTTTTAAAAAATATCTAGCTAATAAATTATGTTTCCAGACAATATGATTTGGGTATAATTATTATAAACATGAACAAAGAAAGCCTAAGGGTGACTTAGGTTGCATCCAATTTCCACTTTTACTGGAAGTCTGGGGCATATAACTAATGAGTTTCTGGGAATGAAAACAAAGAAATAACTAAAGAACTAAATGGATATTTCTATATAGGTTCCCTTGATATGTTCTCTTGAATCTTCATGGATTCTTATGCTGATGCCCAGGCTGGCGACCTCTCAGAACTGTGGTACAACCACCAGTGTTATCGACCTCAGGTCACCTTTAGATGTCCTTCTCACTTAAAAAGACAGCCATCTCCTCACACGTTGTAAACCAAATCTCTAACTGTGAGGATCATTGTGGGGGGATAATCCATGTTGGTGAAGACAAGTGACTATGAATGGCTTGTAGGAGTTTGAGGGAAGGAAGATCTGGATTGATGCTCACAGGATGGCATGGGGTAATAAAGAGTTCAGGCTTCAGTGAGTCCAGTTTCCTCACAAATGGTTAGGAAGATTAAAAAATAAGTGACAGTCCAGCACACTTGGCTCAGTGACTGAGTGTAGACCTATGAACCAGGAGGTCACAGTTCGATTCCCAGTCAGGGCACATGCCCAGGTTGCAGGCTCGATCCCCAGTGTGGGACATGTAGAAGGCAGCCAATCAGTGATTCTCTCTCATCATTAATGTTTCTATCTAATGTTTTTCTCCCTCTCCTTTCCTCTCTAAAATCAATAAAAAGTATATTTAAAAAAATAAATAAATAAAAAATAAGTGACAGCTTGCCAAAGGAACAAAGAAATGACACTGGGAAAACCTGAAGGCCACAATGACCCCTGACAGGACAAAGAAGCTAAAAATTGCCACGCCATCACTTTTAGGACAGTGCATGACCTTGGCCATGTCTGTATCACTGTAACAGAGGGGTTGCTGATAGAAAGATCTGCTGGTTATGCCCTGACCGGTTTGGCTCAGCGGATAGAGTGTCGGCCTGCGGACTGAAAGGTCCCAGGTTCGATTCCGGTCAAGGGCATGTACCTTGGTTACAGGCACATCCCCAGTGGGGGCGTGCAGGAGGCAGCTGATTGATGTTTCTGACTATCTCTCTCCCTTCCTCTCTGTAAATATATATATATATATATATATATATATATATATATATAATTTTTTAAAATATATTTTATTGATTTTTTTACAGAGAGGAGGGGAGAGGGATAGAGAGTCAGAAACATCGATGAGAGAGAAACATCAATCAGCTGCCTCCTGCACGCCCCCTACTGGGGATGTGCCCGCAACCAAGGTACATGCCCTTGACCGGAATCGAACCTGGGACCCTTGAGTCCGCAGGCTGAGGCTCTATCCGCTGAGCCAAACCGGTTAGGGCAATAAAATATATTTTTTTAAAAAAAGATCTGCTGGTTTGATTAGCCACAGCCCACAAAAACAGCCTGAAGACAGGGGCTGCCTATTCTGCAGGATCCTGTTATCCACTCATGTGGATGGTCCACAGTGGACAGAACCAGCCAGGCCTTTCACACAACTGTCCCAGAGGCTACAGTCTTTACTGCTCCCCATGCTGCCCAGGAAGGGGCCATGGTCAGTCATGTCTTCTGGGGATTGGTCATTCTCAGGAATTCTCCTGCGGGAAAGTTTCTAAAACCCTGCACCCTGGCATGACACCCCAACTTTCTAGCAAAAGCAGCAATGAAGACAATTTATCGGGAAGAGATATTCGGCAACTCCCCGGTGAGGGAAGGAGTGAGATCGCCTTAGATTTTATAACCACATACACATATCATGAAAAGCTGGATGCTTATTAACAAGCCCCTCTTTTAAGGCCTGGAAGTTGAATACTGGGAATCTGAGTTATATATTTTTAAAATATATATATTTATTGATTTCAGAGAGGAAGGAAGAGGGAGAGAAGAGAGAGAGATAGACACATGAATGCTGAGAAAGAATCACGATTCCCAGGCATGTGCCCTGACCAGGAATGGAACTGTGACCTCCTGGTTCATAGGTTGACGCTCAACCACTGAGCCATGCCGGCCAGGTATATCTGAGTTATCTTCTTCCTTTTCATCTTTTATCATTTTCCAAATTAACATATAAAGATAATTTTTATATAATTAACAAAGGACCATTGATTGTTTTTAAAGTCTTTTTTATTTAGTAATCAGCTTATAATGTGTTTTCTTACTGACTTTGAGTTGAGGGAGTTAAAATTTGAATGATCCACATTTACCTTGAACTCCATAATTTCGGTTCAGGATCAAAGAAGCTCTGGAATATTTTTCAAAACCAAAGGGCCTAGGAACCCAGGACACATTAGCAGATAAATCTGCCAGGCTTTTAAAAATTTATTTTACTTTTTTTGCAAAATTATCTCTGAGAAGATCAACATTATAATGTAACTGACCACAACAGAGCCAGGACATCAATTAAGGTAATTATTCTTCAATTATATTTGTCACTTAAGCCTTGAAGGGCTGGTCTGCCTCTCTAAACTCCACTGTATCCCACTTTTCACATAATGGATCTGTTTTGGGAACAATGGCTCTAATCTGTAAGACTGATTAGAATCATGATTAAGATGTAAAAGAGGACTTAGTATTTAAATGAAATATCTGGTGAACCTTATATTTATAAAAATAATCAACTCAATGAATATTTTTCAGTCTGGCTTTTTGTTGTTGTTAATCCTCATACAAGGATATTTCTCCATTGATTTTTAGAGAAAGTGAAAGGGAGAGGGAGAGACAAAGAGAGAGAAACATCAATGTGAGAGAGACACATTGATTGGTTGCCTCCCACACATACCCTGACCAGGGCCAGGGATTGGGCCTGCAACCCAGGCACATGCCCTTGACCAGAACTGAACCTATGATACTTCAGTCTGTGGGCTGATGTTCTATCCACTGAGCCAAACCAGGTAGGGCTAAATCTGGCTTTTTAAAATATAAAAGGTTGCTAAATTTCACCCTACCTATTATCTACTCTAAATATTACAAATTTTGAAGTCCCCTTTCTTTGTTGCCAAATTCCACCCCCATCTCCAAGACACTGATCTGATTTACTACTTCTAAAATCCTATTGGGTGTTATTAGCAAGAAAAAGGCCTGAGTAAGCAAACTGGGCTCTCTGGCAGGTAGCAATATATTAGCTACACTGAATAATGAGATGTAAATATGTAGCAATAAATCCTTAATATACACCAAATATTTCTGGAATCTATCAATGCAGTGATTAAAATAATTTGCAAATATAAATCTGAGCCTCAATGCCCCCAAAATCGTGTATTTTTCAAACTTAATGTTTTGCTTTTGCTTATGAACAAAGAGGAAAAAAGAGCTCTCTCTTTGGAAAGATGAACTCATAGATACAGGGTCATGACCGATGACATTGGCGTACGGAGGAAGTTTCCACATACCCTGGCACTTTGTCGGTTCGCTTTCTTCTCCTCGTCAGGAAGTGGAGGCATTGGGTAGGGGTATTTTCTGCTGGAGGCAATAGACCCAGTTGATGAAGATGGAGACTTGGCAGGAGATAAAGTCCTGAGACGTTTGAGAACACATGAAGTAAATACTATGTGATGGCCTAATGTCTTTTTCAAATATCTGAAAAGTGGGTTCAGAACGAACCCTCTGACTTCTCCTTTCATAGGCCACTACTGCAGAGGGTTAGCTATTGGGAGACAACATCATTCACAGCACTGGAATGCTGGTGTTTTACCTTCCTAACCTATAGCTGCAATGGACTGTCTAAATGTTAGTACACAGAATCATACTTTCAACTAGAAAGCCAAGAATGGAGTGTCCTATGGAATAAAAAGCTAAAATGGAGAAGGGATAAAATTATTCTAAGAGCTTATAATGGTGAATTAAGTATACAACATCTCAATAGTCTGCCTTATTTTTACCACATAAATTAAAAAATATATATATTTTTAGCACGGCTATTCCAATTCTATTTTTAAGGCCCCCAAATACAATACAAACGCTACATTTATTAGTTGCTAAGTCACACACCAGTTTACACAAAACTCATGCATTCAGAGGCCAATGTGTTAGTTGTGAAAGAACAAAGGCAAATACAGTGATTTTAATAATAAATTAGTAAACATGCAAGCAGTAAGGAGTGCAGAGTTACAGCCAAACAAAGAGTCTGATGAGAACATACAAAAATGGTCTGATTAGTCCCTCCAATCAGCATGTCGGCAGGGGAGGATTCTAGGCCATAGACGTGGATCTTGCTAACTCATGTAGGTACACTTGGTGTGTCAATAAGGTGGCTATAGTGTGATTGGAATTTTACTAAAAACTAAAAAATAACACAATGACAAGACCCCTTCCTATTTGGATAACATGTGTTCTCTCCATCATGGAGATGCTCCAAATGAAAGATTATATATAAGCTCTTGGCATAGTATGTTGTTCTTGTTGATTGTGCACGTGTGGTGGTTAATATTTGTGACTAAACAGAGCACACTGGAAGAGCCCATATTTGCCATCTTGTCTTTAAAGTTAATAAAACAAAACAAAACAAAAAAAACCAGCTAAGAGTGAAAAGTGTCACCTCATAACATATCAGTGGAAGATAGATGTGATGATTTAGCAGTAGCTATCCATTCATAAATGTCTACACATGGATGTGACTACACATCCATGACTCCTCAGTTCCTGGTGCAAAGTGGTAATGACCTACACAACTGAATTGCTTACACTGTCACATTAGAGCTCAAGTACTGATTTCTGAAGAATGCACCTCATCAGCTTCCTGTGAGTGACTGACTCCACCAGGGTGCATGGGGCGGGGGTAAAATACTGGCTAGGAGAAGATCTGCAGCCTATACCGTATCCAATGGCATAAAGATGTCTTTCTTCCTTCCTTAGTTTAAATTTTAGTTCCCATCCATACATTATCCTTTGCTCTGGTTCTGTCACGGTTTTCAAATCAGTTTCTGTTTTATGAACACTGAATGCAAGCTACTGTTTTAAAATATTTTTTTCCTACAAACCCTGAACGTTCTCGCTCAATTTTAAGAATCAAGAGTGATTCCGTTTGCTTTTAATCTAGAATTCCTAATGTTCCCTCTGTTTTTGAGAAATGTCCAGAACCACTCCTTAGTGTGGCTTAGACTATTTCGACTGGGCTTCTCTTGTGTCAGTGCTCTCCACTGTGGAGCATGTGGGTAGAACGAAGAATGTTAGTACTTCAAATCCTCTAAAGTACTATTAAAGTGATATACTACAACATAATTTCCTAACTCAGAAACTAATGATTTCTAAAACAGGACTATGAACTTTAGTAAACAAATTCAATATATGTGGAATGAGGACAAACTTTTGTATTTAAATACAACTTTCTAAAACAAGGGACATTAACCTCCATTCAGATTTTTAGCCTAATCACCACTGAGAAGATATCCCAGTTCAAGAAAGCTAGTCAGATACACAAACAACTAAATCTCAGTTACTTTAGGGGATCATGCAAGACTAGTTTAATTTGCTGCAGTATATGTGTCCTTAACATGAGCCATTAGCTTATAGCTTCAAAGTCATGCCAGCCATTCACTGGGCCATGAGTGGAAATGACCAGCTTTGCACACATACATCGCCATTCCAATGAGGACTACAGTCCAGTCTTCCCCTCAAATACCTTCCCATGACCAAAGCCAATAATGACTTAAAAGAGGCGGTATTCTCCAGAACCCCAAAGAAACTGCACATGAGCACATAGGCTAACTGATACTTGGAACCTGAGGGGAGAGAAGCTAAGCAGGTAGGTTTTGTTTACGGGAGGGGCATGGGGTCCTGGAGGTTGGGTGGAATGTGAGAGCATAAAGGGGATTATCTTGGGGTGAGGGGGATGGAGAGCCCCAGAGCAGGAGTCAAAATAAGAGTTGAGAACAGGGCAGGGTAAATCAGTTTAGGGAAAACAAAAACAAACTTGACATTTCTTCCCAACCACCTCTAGGCTCTTTTCTGACCCTGGCTACTTGCCCGGTGGTTTTGATCGCTTTCACTGACACCCAGGCATGGGCCCAGCTTATTCACTGACAAAGCAATCTTTGGGCAAATGCTACCCATTAACATCACTGCATTTTTAAAAACCATCATAACCATAGAGGGTGCCATTTAGAATTACACAATGGAACTGTGCCTGTGTGCCAATGCATTGTGGTGTGTGTTAGGGCTGCAGCAGATTTCCTGGGCTTGCCTTTAGGAGATACGCCTGTAAGGCCAATCTCAGTCCACTTCTGTCCCCCGGCACAGTTACACGCAAGGGACACAGGTCCACCTCTTGGCTGTGTTCACATGCAAATTTAATGGTAGCCTAATCCGGAGGGGTTTATCAAGTATCCTAGGATAGGATGTATGTAGTCAATGCCCACCCTGTTACTTTTAAGTAATTACAGTGAAATGGAAAGGGAATAGATTTTGGAGTCAGAGCCAATTCTGGTTCTAAAACTGGCTGTGCTACCTTGAGTTACTCTTTGTGCCTCAGTTTCCTCCATCCAGAGAAAGGGAATAAGAATACCTACATCTCCTGATGTTGTGAGAAATAAAGGCACGCAGTACATGACCATTATTAAGTTCATTTTCAGAGTCACAGCATTTTCCATGAGGTCATGGGAGTGGACTCAAAATCTGGTGATGAAGTGAGTAATCCATCCGCTAATACCCAAGAGTAAGGATACCTCCCAGGGGCTTGTAAAGCCCTGTCACCCACGGAACTACCTCCAGGATCTAGGTGTGGGGAGATCATTTTCTTGCCCTGACCCACCCACTCCTTTCTAAAGTCTGGAATGCATGCCCACGACAACCTGAGCAACCAGTCACATGAGCACTGGGGAAGGGAGCACAGCTGAGGCACTCTGATCACTCAGTGTCTTTTGGCATTTGCTTTGCTCTTTGTGGTGATGTGATTCCTATATGTTAAAGGGCTGGCTGTATTCTGGACCTGTTTCCTGCATTCATTAAGTCCCCATTGCATTTTGGTAACGATGCCAGAAACCTCACACCACACAGGGGTCCTTAATAAAGAGACCTTTGCCCTCATTGATGGTTTTGACAGGAAAAGTGATCCTGAATGTCCTGGCAGCCAATGAAGCAGACCTGAGCTTAAGCATAGGGTTGGCAAAGAGCGTCAGCCAAGGCATGGATGCACTCGGGGCCTGCGATGTGAGGCATGGCTTGGATGGAGAGTGGATGAAATTCTTTCTGTTGCATTAAAATCCTTGTGCGGAAAGCCCTGGGGTATCTCAATAATTCACCACTTCCACAGAAATTCTGTATTGATTACCCTTAACAAACCAAAAAACATTACGTCTTAATATGACTATCCCCTGTGGAAACCCACATCTCATATTACCAGAGGCGATAAAGGAACCCTCTAAACTTGCCCTTGCAGCTTTGCACGTGCAACCGGGAGTGCTAAAGCCACTCCCCATCCAACTTGAGTTTAGTCATGCAGCTTCTGGGCAGACCTGGGTGCCGATTGGAAGAAATGTGAACTCTTCTCTGGGAGCCACATACACTACTCAGCTCACCCAGGGGAGGTGAATCAACTCTTCCGGGGTACCATTTCATAAATTGTTGCTGCAAAATGCTAAGTCCACTTAGGCATAACAGCCCTAGCCCACATAGGACCAAAGATGTTCTCTTTTGGTTCCATGACTAATACAAGTTATAATCTGCCCACAAGCCTGAGGAAGACAGAGAGGAGAAACGGGACTGCAGGTGAGCCAAGATTCCAAATAACATTCCAAACCATCTTACCTGTCTTCCTGACGCTGGCCATCTTGGGAGCTACAGGTGAGGGCGGGATGTTTGAATGTGAGTGTATGTGTATGAGGTTCAGTGGGAAAGTGGTATAAGCAGAGGGACAGGGCAAGAGGGAAAGGTGGGGTATAAAAGCAGGATATATTTCTGTGAGCAGGCAGGGATTATGCTTTCCTTGGGGCATATGCGAATGTATGGATCAAATTCAAATGCAGGCAGGTCTAATCATTTTCTCAAACTATACATGTCTAAACTAAATGGTACACAGGAAGAGAAAGTCCACCTTACATGGGTGCTGAGAGTTAAATCCACATATATATTTTGATATCTGTTAAATGCTGACCCAAGTCATGGCGATAAATAATCAAAAGCTTATAGTTAAGTTGTGTTCAGCAGAGGTAGCAGTTCAGCTTATATTTTCTTCTTTATATTAATTGTCACAAAGTAAAAATGGACATTTGTCTTTAGGAAATCACTCTGCTATTATAAAGAGTGAAAAAATGCCATTGAGAGCTCTTGGAAATTCTCTTTGAGTTGCAGTGAATTGAGTAAATATGCTAGTTTCTAAAATGTACAGATGCTCTACCTGCTTGTTTGTGAATCAAGGGCATGCTGCAGATCTGCTTCCTGTTCTATCTGAAGTGTTAGACACAGCATTTTTACTGGAATAAAAAAAAATTCCTTAGCTTTGCTGAGAATCTGTAAAGCACTTGTCAGCACAGCCCTACTCTGGTAGCAAATGGTTGTACTGAACAAATACAACCTAAACTCATTCCATACACTCTCACGTGGCCAATATTCTCTCAATAATTTTCAAGTTACAGCTAATCATGGCTTTTACTCGAAGTAAAATTTCACCAATTGCATTTAGTTCCTTTTCGTATTTTTCCTTGAGTTTTCGTATGCACTATGCACTCTTAAGGTGGTAAGTAGGAAAAATGCACTATGGAATAAGTAGATTCTAGAAATTAAATTGCTCGGGTTAATAGTGCTTCTTTATTAGTGGAAAGGATGTTTCATGCCCACAGAACACTACAGAGCATAAAATGAACAGAAAGCTACTAAAAAGCTCAAGATGGTAACAAGGACATGCACTAAGTGGCAACCCTTTCACGTGGCTTCATTCAAAACATTCAGAAAAGAGCTAGACTTGCTCATGAAGCCCAAAACAGAGATCAATCAAAAGGCAGCAAAGAAACAAGGACCCTCTCCACCTCTGGGAACTTGTATTGGGAGATACAAGATGGAGAGCCAGTCACACTACAGTATTTGTATGTGCTGGGAGAGTTTGAAAAGGATATAAAATTAATTTATAAAATACCTAAAGTATGGTCCTTCAGTGTTTTTATTCACATCTTCTACCCACTTAGCTACATTATAGTCTCTTTTGAACCATGGGCTTAAATACCTGCAGAAAGCAATGGAAGGAACAAAGAAAGCAGAACAAGATAGAAAAATCTGAAAACACACAGCACAAGCTTAGCAAGGATGTTCTTCACCCTCCAAATGCAAGTGACTATGGCAAATAAACCAGGATGGATGTTGGGTGGTTATGAGGCAGTCGGTACAATCACATGAGCAGAAACTCAGCTACCGCCAGGCTCACGGCATTCTAGGACCGATTCACATTTCAGGAGAGGCTCTCCAGTGGTTTCCCAAAGGGACTCAGAAGCTCTTTCCATTATAGTGCTGTGAGCAATCCCATTCACCCACCTCCAAAGGGGCATTTTCCAGGCCACCTCTCATTGGGCTCCTTGGTTTCAAATGGTAAGGGCACTTTCTGAGAACCCTGAGGGCTGCCACTCCAACCTGGTGTTTGGGCACATCGCCCCAAGAACAATGGTAAGGAGCCACGTTCTCTTTCCAATATGAAAGGGAAGACTTTAAATGGCCTCTTTCTCCTGATAGCAGATCCCAAGCTGGAATTTAACAAGAAAGGTGCTCCAGTCAGCTCTAGAAGGAGCGGGAAAGGTCTCACTCTTCTGATTCTGGAGCCCCAACGCACATTCATCGTGGTCCCAGCAGGCCTCCGTGACCTTGAGGCTGGGTTTAGTAATTGAGGTGCGGCTGTCATGGTCCTTCCTCGTCCGCTTGCACCCCAGACTAAAGTGTTCATTTTCCATTGTGAAAGGGCCCTCACAGGTTACCTTCTGAGGGTGTGGGCACCGTGTGAGTGATGGGCAGCAGATAATAATGGCCGAAGGTAGCATTTCCCAGGCGGATCTGGCAAAGTCTCCATCAGAATTAATCACAAAGGAAAATCTTAAAGGTAGTAAAATTGGGAGTGCAGGTTTTGTTTTTCTTTTCACAGTTTCCTTTTATTTTTTACCCTGGGGGAGAGTTGCGGACTTGCGGGGGAGGGGGGGGGGGCGGCGGCGGCAAGCAAAAGCATGTTCCCTTAGTATTTGCCCTCTTAAAATAAACCTAGATTCAACAAATTCAGCCTTGGATGAATTTGGAGATTTTACTGAGTTTTCTCATTTTAAAAAGTAACTTCTAGAAACACTATAGGCAATGAAGATCAAGTTCTGTAAAACTTTTAAGGTTATTTGGAAACAAACCAGGGAAAATGATAAAATATACTATTTGTGGGTCCAGTTTGCGTCTTTCCTCCATATGTAGTTTTAGTTTGTAAATGCATTTAAGTATTTAAATGCAAATGCATTTAAGTCAAGACTATATTGTCATAGTTACATAAACAAATTAGATTTTCCCCCCCCATAATCATTTCCTTTGTTTTTAGCTATACCCAATATATGCTATAAAATAGTTCACGAAGTTCCCTCCTTAGAGAAGGGTCAGGTACTTTATATGCTTATAAGACCATTTTTGCTAAGATAGTGTCCCTTGATTCTGGAACAACTCACACTAGTTTTGCCTTTAGCCACAATCATTGCCAACTTGTGCTTTTCACAGAGATAGCCATTAAAACTTGCATAAAGATTTCCACTGAGACTCCGAACAAAAAGAAAATAATCAAAAAGCAAGTGCAGCCACAGATGAAGACTCGTGAATGCTGGGGCCTGGGGGAAACTGTGGGAAAGCCCATGCAGCGGTTGTCATCAGGTGACACATAGCCACACAGCAAACCGGATCACCCACAGGCAGATGGCCACGTCCAAGAGACACGTGTTCCTCTCACTGACAATCTTAGAAGCTCAGAGGACTGGTGCCATGAAACCTGCAACCACATGGCTTGACTTGCTCCTGACGGACCTTTTCTTTCTTCTCAGGAGCATCTCAGATGGGTGTGATCACTTCACTAGAGGTCACTGAAGAGAGCTCTCAATTGTTGCTCCTCCCGGGGATCTGCTGTGAAAGTGTCATCACAGCGGGCTTCCTAATACTCTAGGTCGTGGTGGCTGGAGTGATGGGGTTTTATCAAACTGCTATAAACCTGCCTATGTGGCTTGACTTGGCTTGTAGCGCAACATGCAAAAAATAAAATAAAATGCATTAGACAGGAGAGGAGAGCTCTGTGTGCTCTCCAGGAGAGAAAGGCAGAGGAAACTAGCTGGTGCTGGCTGGACCAGGACCACTTCTGAGCAGACGTCAGGGGTCCGTCAGAGATTAAATGACCCTGTTCTCAGCCAAGGAAGGGACTCGGAGGGAGATTAAGTGGCAGCCCAGAATGGAGGGGCAGGTGGAGACTGACCTGTGATCCAGACTGCCTGTCTGGGGGCTGTCAGAGCCCCCTGGGCTTATGCCTTGGGATGGGACTGTCTGGGCGAGGGAGTGCCCAGGCTCAGGTGCTTGGGGCTCCCTCCTGTAAAAACACAATATATAATACAAAGTCTAAGCCAAAAACTGGTTTAACATCACGTACAACAGTGAGGAAGATGCAAAAGCTTTCAGGGGGGAAAACAATACATTAAACTAGGATATCTTGTGTTGTTAATTAGCAGAGTATGCATTTGTGGTGCATGTTTTAATTCATGTCCCAATGTTTCATCATCCTGTGGGATGATGAGAAACTAAAAGGAATGTTGAAATAACAGATCTGGTAATACCTCTTAGTCTAAAAAAATTAAAAAGATGTGTTTTTCCATGGTCATTCTGCTCCTCATATGGTCACACAAATGATGTTGTTATATCAGAGGCAAATGGGATTATTTAACAAATATGGAAAGGATTAAAAAAACTTGTTAATATAATTCTTGATATGCTATGTATTAGTATTCCTTCTAAGAAAAAAATATATATGCAGTATAGTGCCTGTACAACAGGTGTGTGGTCAGCTTCACAGACTTGGCACCATTTAGGTAACATGAGACATGTAACCCAAGTCTGGAAAGTCTGAAAACTCTGAGGGGATCCTTTATATTTCTTCTTCGTAAAGATAATTCCATTATGATCGCTTATTAAATGTTATAACTGAATTATCTCACAGGCAAGATTTCTCAAGGGCAAGCTAGCAGCATAATATTTATCATATGATGCAAGTGGGAATTTTACAGAAAAAATTGTAAAAATAAGTGATCGCTCTAAAAAACACTGTTATGAATCTTGCTCAACACCAAGTATCCTTTGGGTCCTAAACTCACAGTTTTAATATAATGTTGGATCTTTTTTCTTAGTCACTTGAGTTTTCAAAGCATTGTTATACAAAATACTGTTAGAAAACTAAACAGTAGGAAGTTCTGAAGAACATTTTGCAATTTCATCTATACTTCTGTGAGCCACTGGGATAAGTTAAGGAGCCCTTCACCAGGTGACCTCATGCAAAATAAATCAAACAACATTCCAAGAAGAGTTTATCCACAATGAGTCCTAAAGCATCCAAGCACTTTGGGGATGTATAAGATAAACTCTAACAGATTAGTTATTTATGATGGAGTTCTATGATGCCATTCTGGGCCATGCAATGGTATCACTTGAACCTATCTATTGTTTCTATGGTAAAATATCCTCTAGGAAACTTCGACAAGCCACTTACAAGACAATACCATCAGCAGGAAGGTCCGAATTTCAGGGCAATGTTATTGTCCTGGACTGAAAAAGGCAGGGTATACGATGGGAAAGCTAACATAAGTTTCTGAGAAGCAGTTAACCAATACCTGCTATTCAGATTTTTTAAAATATTGAAGTCATAAAGAAGCAACAGAGATCCTGGGAGGAAGAACTAGCGCTGAACTGAGATATTAGTAAAAAAAAAAAAAAATTAAATGGATCAAAAAAAACATGGTTAATTAAAACCAGGTGGTAAAAATCCAGAAGCAGGGCCAGGTGTTTTATTCCATGGGGTTTGGGGAAGCTTAGTTTTGTTTGTACTTTATTCAGTGGAGAAACAAGCAAACACAAAAAATGTGTTTAACTCATTATAAATGACTTAAATGTAACTTCAGATCCCATCCCCACTTTTTTTAAAAAAATGTGGCTATCCTTCAAAATGGATAGTGTTGCATTTAGTGACAATGATTCCGTTAAAGAGCAAGTTTAGGTAAATGCCCTTATAAATGTCCCGGGAAGAAAAATTTAAAGGGGAAAGGAATTCCATTAGTCTGAGAGAATGCTTAGCGTGCTGCCAGGAAGCCCGGGAGAGGTGGTGTCCCCTGTGAGCAGCATCATGCTCTAAGACGGTGGGAATTTCCCCCGGAAGCTTCTAGGCTGTGTGACTATTGGGGAGAGGAAGGGTGACCCCTCTGAAATGGCTGGACCCCAGGGGATGAGAAGAAAGGAATGTTATCAAAATTCCCTTCAAACGCAACCAAGACACCACAATGGCAGGGAACTGGAGCAAAAAGCCTGCAGCGAGGGCCAGACCCCACGCTGTCAGTGAATATGGCTTTGGGCACAGTTGCGGAGATGCCTATGTAAAAGAGAAAAGCCATGGTTAATTTTAAAATGGCAAAAAAAGGAACTGAAAAGACAAAACCACGGCCAGAGGCATGGTTTACAGTTCTCTGACGAGCTGGTTAATTAGCTTTCCACACTAACTGCACAGGACCTTGGATGATAGCCTTTTTCCAGGAGAGGTGCAGACTTACTCAGTGGAATTAGACCGAGGTCTAAATCTTTTGCCTCTGATTTTCTTTCTGTTGCCTCCCACATTACCTGAAAAAAGATAGGTTATAGCTAGATTTGAATATAAGTAATTTAAAAAACCCACCATATGTTTAATTACATCGTATTTCAAGTGGGTGTCATTTAAAGCTAGCATCACCCAGAGCACAGGGCTTTACAGCTCTGTACAGCCTTCCCAATGTGTCTAGTGCACTGGTGCTATCAAATCCTCTCATTTCCCATCCAAGAAAATAAAAAGAATTGAACTCATAACACATGCCCTTTCTCTACTGGGAGAAGAGCTAAAGAGCTCACAGAAAAGAACAAGTCTTTACAGTCAGGAGCCACAGAATATAGAATTTGGGTCATGTGGACAGATGGGTTCAGAATGCCACCCTGTACCTTGCCAAGAGTTACTTCGAGGTCGCCCATTTTCACAGATGTCTGTATGCTTTGTGTCTGGAATCCTTTCACTCCAAGAATGAGAGAGTCCGTTTGACCTGAAATTGAAAATGTGTATATATTGTGCAAAAATATAATCCAATGAATGTTTAGAAATCATTAAGAAAAACTTGTAAGTGTTGCTGTGCATTAAATAAATCAAGAAAGAAAAAATCTAAAATGAAAGAATGAACAGAACATGAACATCTTCATGAAAAAGGCAAAATTACACAACATTCAATTTAAGAAAAGTCAAATACAATGGAACCCCATTACAACAGTTTATCACTGCAAAGTATCAGGATACAATGCAAGCCAATTACATTCCCCAGAGCACAAACACTACACAGAACAAATTCACTACATATTTTGGTTATACAACCCAAGTAGCAGAGTTCTAATGGGGTCCCACCATAGATGTTTCTTAATTGTAAAGCAATGGTTTTCATTCAAATATTATGAGAACATGGACTTCCAAGAGATTTCATTAAGATTTGTTCTATTTAACCTGGCTAAACTTTATCAGAGGAATACTTAGTTTTTTTAAAAAAAACAATAAAATTATTTTCTGAGAATTGGCATTTTCTCTACATATATGGCACTCCCAAAATGTAGTTAACTGTCCAATAAGTGTTAACTGTTAGTTAACTGCCCAATAAGTAAACTGAGTCATATGGTTGTTGTGGGAGTATCTCTCACAAAGCCCATGCACCATGAAGCCCTTCTGCTATTTAAATCAATTGTCCTGGCATCTTTAAATGAATCGTCTACAAGAAGCAAAATGTCCACACCTACCTTGAACCACATAAGAAAAGTATTTTAACAAACTACATATACCTAGGAGAAGTCACATAATCTGATACTATTTTTAACTGCTTAAAAGTCATAACCCATTGAGATTTTGCTAAAATCTGGGAATTATTCAATTAATACTTCAAACCCTTCTTGAGCTACTGTAGGAAATAGCATTATACTTAAAATCTTTTCCACATAGTATTCAGTTAATGCTAATAATGCCTATTTTATAAGGAACTTTTTTCATTGAATAAAAATAAATCGACACAATTATTATATATGAATTCCCTAGATTGGAACTTTTTCAACATCATTTGCTGATTAAGAATGATGCCCATTTAGTACAGGACAACAGAAATTCTACTGGAACCCACTGATTTCTCCACTTATTTA
Source organism: Myotis nattereri (assembly GCF_964212035.1). NCBI lineage: Eukaryota > Metazoa > Chordata > Mammalia > Chiroptera > Vespertilionidae > Myotis > Myotis nattereri. The sequence goes on along the minus strand of NC_138086.1, from coordinate 42,193,095 downwards.
CCATATTATTTACTTTAACATTAAATATTTGACCGAGAAAAAAAAACTTCCAAGCTGAGAGAATTTAAGTAAATCTTACTCTCTTACTCAAAAAGCCCCCAATAAATTAAAAGAATAATTTTTTTAACATCCTTCCGTAGAATTGTACTTGTTTTGAAAAAAAAAAAACACAAAAAAAAAACCAAACACTATTTTTACTTTTGTTTTAAGCTGTGCTATCTTAGTAAAAACACCCTTTCATTCTTAAGATAGTTCCAAGGTAGAGTTCCCAGATCTCCCCAATGTCTTCTACTGTCCTTCCTAATTATTTATAAAGAGTGAAATTTTTACAGATGATTCACTCTCTTTAGAACTCCAGGAGAGATCATGCTTCTTTTCAATAAACTAGCAATCTACAAAGTAACTACTATGACCAAAGTAATAATTAGGGCTATCAATCTTTTTTTCCCTATATATTATACCTCCACCAACAATTAAAAAAAAAATTCTCCACAGGAAAATTTTAGTGTCTTTCAATGAATGTCTTCTTTCCTAAAACATCCCACCTATTTATTTCTGCTATCAGTTTATTTTATTAAGCAATTATAAAGCATGCAGAATTCTAAATGGTGTCATACACCTTAAGTTCCTGCAGCAAAAATATAGCATCAAAGTTTAAGACATATAAACAATATCTTAACCCCATCCACAATATTATAGGACTTAAAGCATTAAATATACTTAAATTTAACTAGCGACCAAGCTCTAAGTCATAAAGTCTAGAAATAATCATTCCAGGCATAAAAGGCAAAATCATAATATTCAAATATATGATTCACAGAGAAGCAGTCTTTTTTTTTTTTTCACAGCAAGCTTAGCTTTGATATATTTACAATTAAAACATATTCAACGCAGCATTCATATTACCAATTTATTTTAACAGCTGCTTTTATCGAAGCATGACAGTAACCTTTTTCTTTGACTACCAAACATGACATAAAGCTCACCATTTAAAATATGATAAAATACTAGGTATAGTTTCTTAAGCCATATAAAGAGCAAGATTGAAAAACTGTAGGGTTTCTATATAGAGTTAACATTATTTGTTTTGTTTTGTTTGGATTTCTGGTCTGATTTGTTAAACAAGTGGTTCTGAGCATATGGCATTTTGAATCAGAGTAATCAAAGAACAAAGGATACTATTTTTTTTTTAACATTCAAGAAAGAAGGAAGAAGTAATCAAACCTGCTGCAAAATAATGAAATGTTCTGACTAATGGAATAATGTGTGATGGAACAGGTAGAAATCTGAAAATGCGACAGAAAAGCAGACCTCTTCTTAGAACTAGATGCTGAGTTTGTGCTGACTCCAGGAGGAATGTCGCTATAAAAAGAGTCGCCATCTCCAGGCTTTTTTACATAATCTCCCTGGGGTAACTGTCTAAGGCATAATAAACATTTCAGAGTCAGAAAACAAGACACACACACATGAATACAGACATATACAAATATTATTTCAGGAAAAAAAGAGGGAGGGATAATGATCTACATGAGTCAAATCCATAACAACACATGAGATTATTCATACATGTGACAAGTTCAAGTCCTCCTAGAGATCAGAAATGCAGTCGCTGAAGCCTTTACAGCCTGAATGAATAAAGCTTTGCTTTAGGGGGAAAATATAGAAAGATGAAGTTTTTCATTGTCAGTTCACTATACTTAGAGGTGTTCACTGCAGCTTTTGTCTTAAAAAAAAAAAAAGAAATGGTGCCAAAGGAGCCCTGTTGGACAGACAGTCCTTGCCCGGATAAGACATCGTTTTTTTCCACTGTGGAGAATAAACTATTCATGATTTCTAAACATTATATAAAGTAACCTTGATTGGTCCTTAAAAAAAAAAGGATGGATTTCTAAGCTATATTCTATAACTTAATCCAAATAAACTCTTATTCAAGGTCTCTGTTCAATTTGGAACTTTACTGTTGATTGCACAAAAATATGAAGAAATTGAAAAAGATTCAAAGGTGAGTCAAACATATAATTCTATAACTGCACAGTAGAATATGTAAAGGAAGATAATTTAGCAAGAGGAGAAAAGGGTTGAAAAAGTAACTGAATCTTGATGAAATGATGGAAGGATAATTGTAGGTAACCTCGGTTCTCTGTCTCCACTGTAGCAGTGAAACGGGGGAAGTCTGCCCTGTTACTGACTCTACTCGCTCTGGTGATTAGCTAAGGTGGGAACAGATTCCTATTCCTCTGTCTAAAGGGACAGGGTAAAAACCTTTAGATCGGACTACCTAGTCGGCCCCCTTCCTCAGTAGTTAATCTCATCACTTGCCAGTGCCTGGCCCACAAGCAGCCAACTGAATAAAACACTTGATTCAGTTCCATTCAGTACTATTGCTGGAGGGCACGGACTAGTGCTGGGTGGAGAATTTCAAACAGAGCTGTTCTGAAAAAGGTCTCCAACAATGGTGCACATTTGCTAACTCCTTTTCTCATTTGGTTTTTCCTTAGTTACCATGCTAGTCATGATTACTTGCTGATGCTAAATTCTATCCAAAATATACCACTTTCAGATGTTTGCTTCCTTAATCAAACACTGTTTCAAATGTTTGAAATACTTGGTCATTCACTCTATTAAAGTACCAAATAACCTCACTCATATTATTTCAATCCTCTATATGTATTCATACATCGTTACAAATCTAAAGATTTTCTGACATAAAGTACATATATTAATTTGTGAAATTAAATCTACTCTTCCCCTTTAAAGAAAGAATTCCTCATTAAATTTATAAGACTAATTTTATCTATGATTCTTTGATACATAATCCTTCAAAATATTTTAACCCTTTAAGTTTTAACCCTTTAAGTGACTTCAGGTCATAGTTGTAATCTTCCTGTTTTCCAGGACATTATGAAAAATTAATTTTATTGAAAATATAATACAATTCTTCCATATTTATAGTGTTAATAATATAGGACAAATAATATATCTTCTTATGCAAGAGATCTTTAATCTCTGCAATTATATTTTCTTTCTTGCCGTGCATCAGTAAAATTGTCTATCAATGCTTGAAAAATGCTCTCAATAAAATCAAAGTTCTCTGTTGCCTTTTGAATCATATTAATATTTATAAAGGAATTGCAGAGAATATCCCATCAACATCACATAATCTTTATGTTTAACAACTCATGTTTGTCATTATTACCTTTAATGATAATCTTTCTAAGCTGATGAGATGTGGCTCACTAAATTCAAATTAAATAAAGACAAGTTCCAACTACACTTGACCTTTCCCATTAATTCCTCCGAATTACCTTCTCCTTACATGTCTCTGGCATTTAGGCATTTACTGAGGCCTCCTTAGCTGATAGCACAGGATTAAATGGATGGCACCCAGTTTTTTTTATTTTTTTAACTGAGCATGTTTTATGACTCCTTCAGTAATTTCTGTGCAGTACATACTCTTCTTTTGCACAGGGTACAAACATCTTAAATGCTAAAAATATCGTAAACTGTGCTTTTCAGTCAGAGGGCTGGAAGGGAGTTTGAGTTCAATGAATTTCTGGGACAGCTTGTTTTTTCACCCTAGCCAGATCATATTCTTAGCTATTTCAAAATACAGAACTACTTTGCATTCTTAAAATTCCATTAGTAATACATGTAACTTTCTTCACATAGTAAATACATGAAAATGTTAATGATTACTAATTTTGTTAAAGATCTCAAGCATAAAATTGAACACCTTTCATGGTCCAGAAGTGGACCCTTTTAAATACCCATCATATATTATAACAAACTTATATCTTCTTGTTTAACCTTTAGTGAAGACAGAGAATATCAGGTCCCCATGATCAAGAAAATAACATTTCATCATTTGTTATAAAAGATCATAAACGACCAACTAAATGATCTCTTTACATTTCTTTAAATTGAATTTATCTTTCTAGTCTTTGTGTCTTTCTTACTAAATTTTGGTGGTTTCATAGAATTTTGGAATCCAGCAGTGACTTGAAAATCACATTAGGTGACCTGACCAGTGCTAAGTTTTATAATAGGAAAAGTACATCACACCCCCCTGTCATATGTAAATATCTTAGACATGTGCATGAGTTTTAAAAATAAATAATGACCAAAAGAAAATAAAAGCTTATTTAGTTAAATTCTTTTTACTCAAAAACGAATTGTGAGGGAAGTCTGATCTTTCTTAAAGGGGTCCATTGAATCATAATATTTAATTTAATAATTCTTGCACATTTTCAAAATGAGAATACAATGAAAAAATATTTAATGAAATCTTCACCTTAATCCTGAAGGAGGCGTTTCTCCAGTGCTTTGTCAGTGTCTGGGCTGTCTGTCATTGAAATGATTACTTTACTGTTTTAAAAAATATTGTGTAATGTGTACCAAGTCACACTGACAGATGCATGACTATCATTGAAATAATCATTTAAAACCAAACTAAGAAAGGCTTAAAAAAAAAGGAGGGAGGTTCACAAGCCAAAAATAAAGTGGCTAAAATAGGTGAGAGAGAAAAGAAATGGGGAAGGGCATTTCTGCTGAAGGCATAGATCAGTAACACATGATCTAATTGTTTATTCCATTTCACCTTAATCATAATGATGTGTGTTCATTTCAGACAAAGAAAGATAATATTTAAGCTGAATATAGATGCCTTAGAAATCCAAATTCCATGGATGTTTTCTTATTCTATTGCTATTTGCAAATCTGCTTGAAAACTGAAACTCAAACTTGTAATTCTTGTTATAAAGTGTACAGCTGCTAAGTCCTAAAGCAATTATGCTAAAGTATAAGCAATAGCATGAACTGAAAAAATCATGGAGGCCTTCTTCACTGAAGACTTGAAAGGAAAGGACCAACCAATAGCCATCCTTCTAACTACAGGACATATAAGAACTCTCCCTGGCTCCTAGGCTCCATGGTTCTACCCTTCACAATATGACCCTGGCAGGTTTAAAGTGATGTCATTCATGTATGGGCTTCTGCCTCCACTCTGTCCCAGAATGGAGCTTCTATATTCCATTAAGGCATTTGTAGACAAAAAGGAAAAAAATGGGTTTGCTTCTTATCTTTTCGTCAGACCTGCAATTAAACCTATCACAAATTCCTTCCTATAATGAAAACCATGAGGACATGTTCTCAGAGGAAACATTTATTAGGTATCTTCACAGAATTACTTGCCTGACTTCTCCAATATTTTGAAAGTTATGCCCAATTTGGTATTTCTGAGCTATTATGTAATTAACATAAATCTGATAACTGGCTACCAATTTAATATGGTCTTGCATTTAGTGTCAAAGCAAACTTTTATGTTCATCAATTCGTTCACCAGCTTAACCAGTATGTGCAGGGCTCGCTTATGTCAATGAATGCCACCTTCCTCTCTGAGAACCACATCCATCTCTTTCATTTGAAGATCAGAGTAACACAATGTCTTCAGAGACCACATACCAATAACTCCCCTTGCCATAATACTTTACAGATTACAAGGAACTCTATCTGGTTTGAGAGTTGAGGGAAGTTTAAGTGATTTCCCAACACCACATACTAGCAAGTAGGTGTCTGATTTCTTGTCAATTGGTCCTCTTATCATGGAACTTCAAAGAAAAACTAAATTTAAAGGCAAGGACAACTCAAAATTCTTATTCCTACTTTCTGGCATCCTTTGAAACTGGGCACATCTTTAATTATCTGAAGATATTTTTACAAGACTGTAAATTTCTTAATGCATGCTTTTGTCCATTGGCCTTATCACTTTCTCTATAATCATTTAACGTATATTCTCAAAAAGAAAAATCATTCAGAAGATATCTATACATTCATGGCTTCCTGATCTAAAGTCCATTCTGCTACTCCTCCACTGTGAGAATTATTGTACAAACCCTATGGACAAGGGCAGGAATAAATAAAGGCTGCATTAAAACAAATCAAAATAAATAAGTATCTGCTTATGATGAGACAAGTCTCAAAACATAAACTAGATTCCAAAAGAGTAGTCAGATTGAGAAAATGATGATCAGTACTACCAACAGACATGAAATCATACCAGGTACACAGAGTCTTAGTGTAAACATCTCCTTAACTATACCTATGCATATACTGAGTTAGAATAAGACTGGTGCACAGCTTTACATAGTTATCTTTTTTTTTTTGTACTGTGGACAACTCCTTTATTCTGGACAGTGTCCCTGGTGAGGACACATCTTGGAGCACTTTACTTTCCCTTTTATATAGTCAGCAATGTTAAATTACATTATAGCTTTAGCTCCTATGGAAATGAAGTTGAGTCATCAATTTTTTATCTAGTTAGCCTACTTCTGTTTTTCCCGGAAGAAAGCCACTCAACTTAGATTTCTGATATGATGATCAACTTCTACTCAACAGAAAGCTTAAACGACTCCGGCTCTTCTCCAGTGTTTCAACACACAAGAGTCTTAAAACATGGCACAGAGAAATCTGTTTTTAAATTTTAATTAAACTTATTAAATTAATAAAATTTCATTTTGCCTGTTTTACTTTTTGCATTAATAAGGAGTTAGTTACTCCAGGGCAAGGTCAATTTTTTCTAATACCTATGTTAACTGACCAGGATCTCAGTTGGTACCCTGTGGGCACCATTTATTTATGGAGACTCTGTAGATACTTAGGGCTAAATCTTATGGAAATTTTAAATTACAACATGAAAGAAAACAGAAGGTAAAGTTTACAATTTTCATTGTAAAAGTCTTGCCATGTTTATTACATCTTATTCCTAATTGGCCGCAGGCATTTAATAAAACAGTAGGAAAAGCTAAGGAAGTAGTAATCTGCAAAGATATCTTGAGTACAAAACTAGTAACTCTATGATGTACAAGACCTGGTCTGGGCTATCAATTTCCAGGATATTTCATTTTGTAACAATAGCTAACAACATTAGTACTTTTTAAAATGAAAAGGGTGTACTCAATATGGGCTAACTTAGATTTATTTAAAAAATAAATTCTTACAGAACGATAGAAATGCTTTGCATCCCTTTTTATGCTGTAGATTAAACATAGACTTTAAGGTTATGGATGAATGGGGTACCTAGCACTATGGACTTTTTTTTTATTTTTTAAAAAAATACACTAGACAACCAGATTCCAACAATGCAAAGCATTTCTTTAACTACCTGAACAATGATCTGTTCAGTACAAAAATATTTTCTTATGCAGAGATTAAACAGGCTCATCACATGCCAGGACATTCTCATGATCACAACACTGTGCCCATAGAAATTGTATCACTTGTGAGTGGAAGTTACTGATATAACAACAGTAACAAATAAACAATAAGTCCCCTCCGAAAGTACTAGGCAATAATAGTGTTATAAATATGAAGGAAAGCTAATTAATGTAAACGGTGACATCTTAACATAGAGGACACTTGTTTTAGAAGGGGGAAAAAATCAATTTATAAAAGTAACAGAAATAATTATAATATTGCTGGATGGAAAAAAAACATTAAAATTAAATAACATTTTAAAAGTAATACATTTCACAGCACCATTATTAAAATTGTCATTTTAAGGTCATGAAAAATCAAGTTTAGTGTATGACTACTTAGCATAAAAAAGTAAACCTGACTTATAATTGCATATATGAATTCCAAAGATGCGAATAAGATTTAAAATTTTTAGTTGTATGTTGATTATTCTCATCACATACCTCTGTTCTCGATAGTTTCTTTTCATGGACAAGTAGAGAAAGGGAAAAAAAGAATTAATTACCTACAAAAGTACATTCAGAGAGAGCATTAAACATAAAAGCTCTAGCATTCATTGAAGGGTCTCCACTATAGGATTCTGACTAGCAGAATTAAAACAGGGAATCCGAAGTCACAAAACCCACATTTCACTTATCTTTAGAAGAGACACCAAAGGATTAATGACAATATTTTCAAATAACTACTTTTAAAGCATAAAAACTTCAGCTATTAAAGAGTAGCTTTTCTCAATATCAATTGCGTCATATTAAATACTGTATTTTGTAATGTTCTAAAGTCAACCCTGTTTCAAATACAGGTTTTCAGATGTGTATATTGCTTTAAATAATAAAATTAAGTAATCAAGTTACTTATATAAATTGTTTTAAAAAATAGAAATCATAATCCATTCCTTTTTAGATACAATATATACCCAAACTAAAGCTATACCTAAGGATTCAAAGTAGGAGAACATAAGTGGACACTAGAACATTTTATTTCATCATGTGTGATACATTAGAGTCAGTTAATTAACAGCTGTTATGAGCTCCTAAGTTGTTACTACTTACTCACAAGCTCCACATTAAAATACTATGTTCAAAGTTTAGTCTCCTGTATTTTACGTGGTCATAAACTACAATAAAATTACACGAGTTTCAAAATAAACCAATCTGAAAAGATGTGTTCTAGGGGATGTGGTATTGAGGCACCAGTGACTTTTAACTTTTAACTTAAAAGAGCTAATTTATAATGTTCTATCATGACCTAATTAGGTGCTAATATTTTGAGGACAAGTTAGAAAAGTAAACCAACTGAACAGTGGGCGCCTTCCTCCAAGATCAAGATAATATTTCCTCATGGGTTTTGTTAGGAGCACCGTTACCTGCCGATCTGTTCTGCGTGCCCAATAGGTATCTCATTTAATGATGAGCTAATGAGGTTAGAAGTGCCAATTAGTTACTTACTATTTTTCATTCCTGAAACCATTAGATGGCGGAGAAATATGAGCCCTGAATCTTTTTGTTCAACATATTTTACTTTTTATTCTCTCAATCTGATTACCTGAGTGGTCCCCTAGTTTCTTATTTCCTATTCTGCTATTTCTTGACTCACTCTAAAGCTTGAATAAGGGGTAGAAAGTTTAATTGGAAGGATTAATGAGAAAATAAATGAGCTCTCAGATCCTAAATCCAGTTTTTGAATTTGAAATAGAGTATGTGGAACATCATATTAATAAAATTAATTTCTGTATTAACATTTTCTACATTCTCATTCTATTTTTAAACATATTCCTTATAAGTTCGATAACATTAAAACATTCATCTCTTAGCTTCAAATTATTTATGAAGACGATACTGCAGTACAGAAAAAAAAAAAGTCTTTTTCCTTAATGAATCTGCAAAGTACATATATTTAGAAATAAAAGTAAAAACAATGACACTTCAAAAATTTTCATAAAAATAAGAAATGATATACAGAAAGAAGTACTTTTAATTCTAATCATTAAAATAAATGAGCACAGGTCATTTCATTAGCAATAGGAGATGTTTAGGGTTTCATATTTTCTGAAAGGTTATTTTTTCCAAGATTCTTCAAATGAAATATTATCCTGGCTGGTGTGGCTCACTTGATCAGAGTATCATCCCATACACCAAAAAGTGGCAGGTTTGATTTCTGGTCAGGGCACATACCCAGGTTGTGGGTTCAATCTCTAGTCGGGGCATGTGTGGGAGGCAACTGATCAATGTTTCTCTCTCTCTAAAATCAATACAAAATCTTAAGAATGTATTACAAATGAAATAACAACTTGCATCAGTAGGTGGCAGAAAATCACACAATATAGAACTAACAATTTTCCTATCTCCCTTCACATGAAAATGAAACCACTGAGCTACTTCAAAACAACGCTTGTGATGGCAATTACTGCATAAGTCTTGCATCAGGCAAGTCAATGATATTGTGTAGCTCCAAGATGGAGTTAATTCACCTGAGGTGTGAGGGGAGATCAGACAATATTCAGAAAGCCTTCCTTCCGGACTATAATTTTGTAACTCCAAATGTTATGCTGAAATCAGCCTGTGCAAGTGTAAGTATACAATATACCTAATGACCAGCACCTCAAAGAAGCCCAGAGGTAGTAAGCATCTATGAGCTGGTACAGAGTGCGATATTCATTTAATCAGGGCAAACCATTACTATTAGGCTGTGCTATCCTTGCTTTCTATGCTAAACGTACTATGCTGTATGTGATATGTTCATAATGCCTTCCTCAAATGGCTTTCTGTATTTTAATGCTTGCAGCATACAAACTAACGACTCTTTTCAATCAAAGAAACTCTTTCAGGGCTCTGACCTCACCACAAGCAACAGCCACATACGCTTTTAAAGGTATTCCATTTGATTCCATTGGTTTAAGATCATGCCAGGTGACAATAATACCAGCAAACAAGTACATATTGCCTAGCCAGTGGTCGGCAAACTCAGAGCCAAATATCAACAGTACTTCTTCAAAATAGACTCGCCCAGGCCGAAAACCGACTCCTGCGCATGGGCCACGAAGTTTCAATCCCACTGTATGCGCGCCCACACGTGGTATTTTGTGGAAGAGCCGCACTCAAGGGGCCAAAGAGCTGCATGTGGCTTGCGAGCCGCAGTTCGCCGACCACGGGTAGTCTATTGAAAGCTTTGGAGTAATTTTAAAGTCTGAAGTATTCTAATTCCCAAGTCTTTCAGTGAACGAAGTTTGGTCTATGAGGGGGAAAATGCTACAAAGTGAGGTAATGCCCAGAGTGCCTAGGAAAAGTCACAGGACTCACAAATGGAAAAACTCTAGGGCTGGGAGCTGAAATATCATCAGAATCAGCAGAACTATGAGCTTTAAGTTGAAATATTAAAGAGAACTTAAGGTTCACCTTGTTTCCGTTTTAATTTATTAAAAATGAATAAAATTCTTGAATACTAAGGACAGTTTTCACATCATAAGACTGAAGTACTTAAGTAAATTGAACATATTAAATATGTAAATGTTTGGAATATTTGAAGCCATTTACTTAGTTAAATGCTTATGGGGGATCTGATTTTCAAAAACTATATGGCATAACTTTTAAAAATTTATAAATTGAACCAAAAAAACCTGTAAAGCAAACTTTGACACATAAGAAAGGAATTAGGCTTTTAAAAGCTATGACTTAAAGTTGAATTTCAATCTTAACAAACATCTCTAAGCAGTCTTTTCTTCATGCAAAAACACCCACATATTTAACAAATAGTGCCTCCTTTACACTGGCTATGAAGATAAAAAGGTTTTGCCCTCAGCCCCAGGCATGGCCATCGCAAGCACTCAGGACCAGACCTGTGGCTGCTGCTCTTATTGCTATGACTGTTATTATTAAAGCTCCATGATCTCTAGTTGACAATCTTGCCTAGACTTCTGGGTATGGTTTAAGTCAAGAGAGAACCTGTGTCATTAAAAGAGTAAGCCAACAGAACCTCTGTGTAAGACAAAATTTAGACTGATTTTACTTCACATAACGGGTTTTTTAAAAATATTTTTTTTTACTGATTTCAGAGAGGGAGAGATATCGAAACAGCATTGATGATAGACAATCACTGATGGGCTGCCTCCTCCCCTGATTATCGAGCCCAAAACTCAGGCATGCGAGCTGACCGGAAATTGAACAGCGACCTCCTGGTTCATAGGTCAATGTTCAACCACTGACCCACACCAGCCAGGCTCACATAATGGTTTTAAGACAGTATTCAGTACTTTTAGAACAGATGGGAGTTATCTCAAACTCTAAAAACAAACAACGATAGATTATTATCACCTCGAATCATGCCAAGTACAATCATTGATTGAATAGTGAGCCAGACTGATTTTCACTGACAAAAACTTTCTAGGTTGAACAAACTGTTTTAAAATATATTCTGATAGTAAAAATATTACTATGAGATATTTCACTTACTTATAACCCCATGCAGTCATTCCTAATATGAGGGCCAACACTAAAATGGTGCCAGCAATTATGCCTATTATGATATTGGTACCAGCAACACCTGGAGAGAAAAAAGGAACAATGAAAATCAATCTCTGTGATTGAAAAATTTTTAAAAAATATATTTTTATTGATTTCTTACAGAGAGGAAACAAGAGGGACAGAGTTAGAAACATCGATTAGCTTCCTCCTGCACACCCCTAACTGGGAATCGAGCCTGCAACCAAAATACATGCCCTTGACCAGAATCAAACCCGGGACCTTTCAGTCCACAGCCTGATGCTCTACCCACTGAGCCACACCGGTCAGAGCTTGATATAAAATTCTTTCAGGAATTTATTCTCCAGATTTGTCATCTTCATACCAACAACATTATTTTAAGATATTTTTAAAGTAGGTATTTTTTAAAGGGAAGAAAAAAATCAACCGTAAGTTAACAATATGCATCAATATTGTGTATGTTCCAATTCTTGCCCTGATTATTTCTAAGTAACAGTGTGGCTTTTAACAAGTAACTTCAATCTCTGGACCTGAATAGTGTCCTCTCTGCATTAACTGCTGGAACAAGCTCCAGGCTACCACTGCTAAGACTACCGACACCAAACTCCTTTTGTTTGTTTTTCAGTCCCTGGGCCAGTACTCTGTTCACTGAGTCAAACTGTCTAGGGCCGTGGTCGGCAAACTGCAGCTCGCGAGCCACATGCGGCTCTTTGGCCCCTTGAGTGTGGCTCTTCCACAAAATACCACTTAGGCGCGCACGTACAGTGCAATTGAAACTTTGTGGCCCATGCGCAGAAGTCGGTTTTTGTAAAGGAGATATACGGAACAAGTATACAAGACGAGTGTGGATGGGAGAGTTGGAAGGGGTCGACCTCAGCGAACGTACCTCAATCAGATTGAGGACGCTTTTAGCAAAGGCCAGCTTAGGAGTACCTTAATTAAGTTAATAACAATGTATCTACCTATACAGTTTAAGTTTAAAAAATTTGGCCCTCAAAAGAAATTTCAATCGTTGTACTGTTGATATTTGGCTCTGTTGACTAATGAGTTTGTCGACCACTGATCTAGACGAGTCTCAACTGGGCTGACCGGGCACTTAAAGTCTCTGCCACGTATCTGTTCCATGCCAGTAGGCTACCTCAGGAATGTCCTCACAAAGATGACAGAAACAGAAGAAAGAGCAAGGCCTCTCAAGTTGTAGACTTGGAAGCACCATACTTGCACTTCTGCTTCATTCTGTTACTCAAAGCCAGGTCAAGTCCAGAGACAGAGGCAGAGGACACTTCAAAGTTAAATGCCCAAGGGGGTGGATGCAGAGAGGGTAAAAGATCATTCAACCCATCAGCAAGACCTATCAATTCTACCTTAGAAATACTTTCCACACCTGTCCAATACTCCTTCTATCTTATTGCTACCACCACTTCAGTTCACCATGATCTCTCTTACCTATCACCACCTGACTGCTCTGTCCAAATCTTTCTTGTCCATTCCTTCTCAGATTATTCTCAATGCAGCAACGAGAATAAACTTAAAAAGAAAACCTGCTCTGACCACTCATTTAATTAATTCTGCCAAATGGTTTCCTATTGTTCTCAGGATAAAGGTGAAAATCCTGACTAAGGCCTGAATTGTTTTCAATTTTCAATTGAGGGGTTATTTTAAAGCAAATAGGTGAATCTGGTGAAAGGGAGAAAGAGTAAAGAGGGCGTGTGGGAAAGAGAGGCTTTGTAATGACTTCCATGTGAGGACAACCTGGGACCCCATTGTCCAACCTCATCTCCTTCCATCCTTTCTTTCAGTTTATGGTTGGAACACATCATAATTCCCCAACTTGTACACTATTTTAAGCCTCTGAGGGTCTTACTTAGAATGGTATGTGTCCAAGTAGAGTTCTTTATCTCTCCTTTTGGTACGAATTGAAAACCCCTGTGCCTTTCTCCTTTCCTTCTTCTAGGGAAAAAGAAGAGAGGAGAGGAGCGCAGATTGGTTTGGCTGAGTGGATAGAGCATTGGCCTGCGGATTGGAGGGTCACACATTCGATTCCAGCCAAGGACAAAAGAGAGAGGAAGAGAGCGAGAGGAGGAGCTTTTTTGGAGAGGAGGAAGAGAGCGAGAGGAGGAGCATTTTTGGAGAGGAGGAAGGGACCCCCACCCTGAAGGGGCTGTGGCCAGCCTGCAAAAGGCCCTCAGCCCCTCACCCAGGCTGGCCAGGCACCCCAGTGGGACCCCAACCCTGATCCGGGACACCCATCAGGGCAAACCAGCTGGCCCCCACCCATGCACCAGGCCTCTATCCTATATAATAAAAGGGTAATATGCAAATTGACCCTAACAGCAGAACATGACTAGTCACTATGACACACACTGACCACCAGGGGGCAGACGCTCAATGCAGAAGCTGCCCCCTGGTGCTCAGTGTGCTCCCACAGGGGGAGCTCTGCTCAGCCACAAGCAAGGCTGACAGCTGCCAAAACAGCAGTGGTGGCGGGAGCCTCTCCCGCCTCCTCAGCAGCGCTGAGGATATCCGACTGTAGCTTGGGTCTGCTCCCCGCTGGCAAGTGGACATCCCCTGAGGTCTCCCGGGCTGCCAGAGGGATGTCTGACTGCCAGCTTAGGCCCAATCCCCCGGGGAGTGGGCCTAAGCCAGCACGTTGACATCCCCCGAGGGGTCCCAGACTGCAAGAGGGCACAGGCCAGGCTGAGGGACCACCCACCTCCCCCCCCACCCCCCGAGTGCACAAATTTTTGTGCACCAGGCCTCTAGTCTATAATAAAAAAAAATATTAAAGTCAACTAAAATTTGGACATCTGCAACACCTTTAACAATAAAGATAAATTTTTTAAGTCTACAAAAATTTTAAAAATCAATTCTGTTTCTTTTCTTATTGATTCAGTCCCAAAATATAAAATTCTTCCTTTAAATTCAGACAGTTAAGTATGACTACTTTCTTTTTTTCTTTTTTTTTTTAAATATGGAACACTTCACGAATTTACATGTCATCCTTGCACAGGGGCCATGCTAATCTTCTCTGTATCGTTCCAATTTTATTATATGTGCTGCCGAAGCAAGCACATGACTATTTTCTTAATTAAAAAAAATACGCTAAGGTTTGTTGTCATCCCCAAACAAGCACTGTACAAAACTTGAAAAAGGAATCTCAATCTGATGTCAGAGAAAAAAACACTAAATTCAATATGACATATTATTACAAGTTAATGGAAATGATCAGTTTCACAATGTGAGCCTAGCTAGCTACATATTATAATTCATTATTGTCTGGATTTAATTGATATTTGAGTTATAACAATAATCCAAATGAAACTATCTAGAGGGCTCTGTTCTCCTTCCTTGTGTATAAAGGCTATATAATGGTACCAAGTTCAGGACCTACCGTTGCCAGACAGAGTTATACCAGTCTTTTCCTCATCGTTGAGAGGGAAGTAAGTGCTGCAGTCAGCACCGGTCCAGTGCCTGTTACACACACACTTCAGCTCATTACTGCAAACCTGAAACCCGAAATCAATCCAGAGAGAGAGTCAGCTCTCGGGTGCAGAGGCATGAAAAATAAGCATTAATTTCTAATTACTATATGCCCAGAATTTTATGGGACTGAAAAATGATCAGTACTTTCTTCCTAATGCCAATTACTTATTTCTTACCCATGTACCTAAAAAATATTTTCAAGAGATCAACAGTTGTCCCACAGGGAATAATAAATGTAAACAGAGAAATAAATGTATATCTCTAAAAAAATCAATAAAGTTCTTGTTTTGAATTTCATTAACTTAAATTTTATAAAAGGGAGATTTTAAAAACTAAGCAGAAATAAGATCATTGTCTAATTATCCAATACAAAGGTTTCTTTCTTCCAAAGAATCTTTATACTGAAACTATTCATCTTTTAGGAAGCAGATAAGATCAAGAGAAACCTGACAAAGAGGGGAAGCCTGATGCTTTGCAGTAGTCTGAGAAGAAAGCTATACAAAGCCATAACCTTGGCACCTCAACACAAGCTACAGAGATGAGCTACCTCATGGTCATGGAGAAGAAGAGCTCCCTCAAACAAAGCACAGGGGGGAAATTCACATAAAAATGGCACCACATTTTTAAAAATTATCAGGTAATATTCTGTCTGCATTTATATATCCAGGAGACCAAACCTATACCTAGATCTTACAATTCAAAGCAATTTTAAATGGAGTGGGAAGTAGGGGAGAATTCAGCTGGTTTGAGATCAGAATTCTTCAGTAGGTTTTCACTGGGTAGTTGTCTTCTGTCTGATCTAATTTTCCAGAGGATGACATTCATCCACATCTAAATGTAACTGTAAATATGATTAACAGCCCTGGCCAGTTTTGTTCAGTGGTTAGAGTGTCAGCCTGCAGACCAAAGGGTTGTGGGTTTGATCCCCAGCCCTGGTCCAGGCTTGTGAGGGAGGCAACCAATTGATGTGTCTCTCTTATGTTGATGTTTCTCTCTCTCTCCCTCCCCCCTTTCTTTCTCCCTTCCACTCTGTCTGAAAATCAATGGAAAAAATATCCACAGGTGAATATAAAAAAATATGATTAGCAAATTACAGATCTCAAATAAATTTCTACAGATTAACAAATATGCAAGAAGAAAAAGGTTTAGGTGTAGAGTCAGAAAGCCTGAGTTTGATTCCCCATTTCATCACTGTCTTTTATTTTTTCTGGTTTAAAGTAAGTTTTTTACTGCCCAGATTATTTTTCCTTGTGTCTTATTTCCTACTACCTCCCCCCCACCCATTTTCTTTTTTTAATAACTATAAATCCAAGCTTAGGAAAACTTGCCTTTGTCTTGTAAAACAAAACAAAACAAAACAAAGCTTTTATATCATTGGCTAACCCAGTGGTCAGCAAACTGCGGCCAGCGAGCCACATGTGGCTCTTTGACCCCTTGAGTGTGGCTCTTCCACAAAATACCGACTTCTGTGCATGGGCCACGAAGTTTCAATCACACTGTACGTGCACAGCCGCACATGGTATTTTGTGGAAGAGCCACACTCAAGGGGCCAAAGAGCCGCATGTGGCCTGTGAGCCGCGGTTTGCCAACCACAGGTCTAGGTGAATAAGGTATGGTGATTCAATAGCATGAATGACCAAGAACAATGTCTTTATTCTTTTCGACTGTCCACCCAAAATGTATTTCCCCCTAACACCATCTTATTAAGGAAAGAAGACTTAGCAGAGCCCTTTAAAAAAACAGAGCTACTTAATCTAAGACTTCTCTAGTCTCCTGTGCAATAAGAATTCCTATCCATTGGAAAAGAGTAAGGGCTCCCTAAGGAAATTCTTGGAATATCCCTGGGGACATGCATGGAATGACCAAGACTGCAGGCTTACAACTCCAGGACAGAGATCCTTTCCCTCAACCAGCTAATACACCAGCTCAAGCAGTGAGTCTGTAATGAGGGTAAGAAGGGAATCACAGCATATGCCGAAAGAAAAAGAACCAGAAAAGGTTTCATGAGTATAGGAATTCCTGACTGAAAATGACAAAATGTAATCACTAATAGAGCATGTTTCTTTCACCTATAAACATTTATGTAGATGAACAGATATATGACTGAAAGAACAGAATTTAGTCTTTTAAACAAGGCCACTCTTTCTACATGTCTGTGAGAAACATTTTCCTAAATTCTGTTTTTATGTTTAGGCATTCTCCTCAGCTGATGCACACTGGTGTGGCTATGGTTACTTATGGTCTGTCTTAATCAGCCAGTGCCTGGGCCACACCAGTTGTTAAATATTGTGGCCACTGCCCTGCGTTTTACTCCTTTTTAATCCCACTATAGTTTGTTGGAATTTGTCTCTTAGATCACTTGCAGACAACTGGTATTATAGTAAATGAGATCCCACCAATATAATGAGAAAGGAAGAGGCAAGCATTTGGTTAGGAAGTTATACTGTTTCTTATTCCCAGGCTTTTGCAGATGACATGACAGAAATATTCAAATGACTATGACAAAATAACTGTTTACATACCTGCTTAGAAATATGGACAAGCATGGTTTGCATTATTACAGAAATAAGCAGTTTAGGGTCTTATCTATTTCTGATACAAAAGAAATGAGTAATTCCCCATGGTGAGGTACTGAATACTCACTCCATTTCCTGAACAAACAATGCCTTCTTTATTGCTTAAGCAAGTACTGAAGTTGAAGGAGGCCACAGGGAGACACCTGTGTCCTAAGCACATCATTCGGGGACCACAAGGTGTCCCATCTTCCACATAACCAAGATCTACATCTTCTTCAAGCTTAACATGCCCACCACTGAAAATAAATGGAGAGAAGAAAATGGGATTCCATTCATTCACATTCATTTTGAGAATATGCATAAACACTAAAAAGTAGGCAATATCATGTCCTCTATTTTCTATTTATTATCTAATAAAAATGGTAACATAGGAGTTTTTCTGATAAATGGAGAAAGCAATTTAATCTTTTGATATAACTCTATTCAGGGATACTAACATATTTTAGGATTTCAATATAATTATTACAACAATGCTTGAATTTAAATAACTTTATCATTTGGCCTGGGATATCATGTACAAGTCAAATAAGCCATTATTACTAGTATTTGTTTTGATAAGTACATAGTTTTAAGATTTCAAACATGTTTTGAACAAAATAAGAATTGATTTTAGTTTACATTTCCCAAAACGATTGCTATATTTACAAATTACATTTGAGAATGGCTTAACTATTGTACCTTCACTATTCAATATAGCAAGCCTGCATATAATGTAGGGATTAAAAAAATAATAGATACTGAAAATGTATGTTTATAATCAATTTATCTATATGGTACCATGTCAATAGATCCATTATTTTTATTTGTTTTTATGAAAACTATAGATGCATAGAGTTTAAAGAGTCAAATAGATAACTTAGTTCTTTAAATGTCAAAATCTCCATGCAAGATGCATCTAAACATCACTTCATCTTCCTGTGGACTCTCTCTTGGAGTTCCCATCTGGACTTCCTCTGCGTCTATCTGATCGGACTGTCCTCTGCACCTGGTGCACAGCTGTGCATCCTGGATTTCCTGTCACCATTCACTGGAGGGTATCCCTCAAGGTGGGGATCTTAATTCCTAAATTCCCTGCCTTTTTCTTTCTTAGCTAACTCCTTCATTTTGGTGCAGTACAATTTCCAGTAGCTTCCCGAGAAAAGGTTTAAGGGAGTAAATTTGAGGGGAACTTGCATATCTAAAAGAGTCATTTCTATCCTCACCCTTGACTGATATTTTGTCTGGGTACAAAACTCTAGTTTGGAAGACATTTTCTCCATTGTCTTCTGGCTCCCAGGGCTCCTGATTATAGATCCTAATGCCTGATCTTTTTTTCCCCCTTCCTCTCTGGAAACATTGAAAAAAATATTTTGTCCTAAGGTTCTGAAATTTCATAATGATATGTTTAAATGTACCTCTAATTTCACTCATTGTACCTGGCACTTGGTGAGCCCATCAGTAAAGAAATTCAAGTTCATCAGTTCTAGACAATACTCTTGAGTTACTCATTGACAATTTTCTCCCTGCTGTTTTCTCTATTATTTCTTTATTATTTCTATTCTAATTTGATGAGCTCTTCTCTATGTTAATTTCTTTCCCTCTTTTGCCCTATTTTCTGGAAAATAATTTCAACTACTGAGTTTAATCTCAGCCATCATATTTTTAATTTCCAATAGTATGTTTTCCTTCTCTGTATGGTCTTCATTTTGAAAAACAACACTCTATTCTTGTTTCATGATAGGGGTACCTTATCACTCCTAAAAATTGATAGGTGCTTGTTTTTCTAGTTGGTTGTTTTTATCTCTTTCTTTTTTTTTCATGTTAGAGACTTTCTTCACGTAGCTGATAATCTGCTCATATTTGAGGTGTGGGAATAGACAGGTGTTTGGAAACTTCAGGGCTTTCTGACTGAACATCAGTGAAACTGGACCACTTCATACAACCTTGATATCAATATTGCCTGTTGTTCTTCAATCTGGACACCTCCTATTTTACTACCTCAGGGTATAAAGCTCATATCTCCCCTGGGGGGATGAGCAATACCCACTGTAGCTGAGTCAGGGAAGTAATCTTTTAGTGCTTCTTTAATAAATTGTATTTAGCCCTTCTCTGTCCCTTAATCCTTTATTCCCTCTTCCATAGTAAATGGCGTTGCCCATATTTTTATTTTTTTTTTACAGTATATATTGGCTTAGTTCTCCAATTAGCTTTCTTAATTTTTATACTCATTTGTCACACATCCATTTGCTTTCCACATTCCAAGATGCTATCATCACCTCTCCCTTTCTCTGTCTCCCTGTGAATATATGAATTTTTTAAAAAAATCATTGAGTGTCATTTTAGTGGAATCTCAGAAGAGAGCTAAAGACCATACATATGATTTTACCCCAAAATTCACATTCTTTTTCCTTCATAAGAATAAAATGCAAATTAAACCCTAATTCTTACCTTGTTTTTCTCTATTTTCTGTCCGGATTTACTCAGTCATCTCTATGGGTGAGATTCTTTTTTGGCTTACTATGCATATGAACTGAAAACAGAATTAATCCTGAACTGCATTCTCAGGAGATGACTAATGTTCTCATGGAATGATCAGCAATATTTACCTGCAGTTTAATGTTCTTCCCTGCTGCACAACTAAAGTAGATGTGATTTCACCATCGAGTTCTCCAAGCCGTGGGATATTGCCAATATTGGTACACAAAAGGTAGCCACAGAGCACATCCCTGTGTAAAAAGAATACCAAGTATTTACTTTACAACCATGTGCAGTGAGAACAATAATCTTATCTCATTTTAGCAATTGTTTTTCATCAACTATGCTATTTGTTTATGTTACAAGAAAAATAAAATAAGCCCAAATTAGTTTATTCCAGACTTAAAACATGTCCCCTCTGATTTAGAAAAATCTGAAACTCTTATTGGTGCACCAAAATCTAATCTCAACTACTCTCTAGCTTTTTCCTTAATGCCCACTAGTTCAAATATTGATAGAAAGGAAATCACCCATCAAAAAGACTTCTTTTATATATGATTCTCTCTCCCTATAACATGTCACTGGATGTGCTAAAACACGTTTTTTTAATATTTAATAAGTGAATGAATGACCTTTGGATGATTATTCTTTTGGAATACAGCTCTTTCCTCAACTTGTTGCCCCATAATTAAAAAAGAAATTACATACATGTGCATGCACACACAAACACACACACACGCTCACACATACACTTTATAGATTCTGGACAACATAGGCTCAATGTATTTCTCTACTTTTCCAATATCACATACAATTCTAATTTAACTTGTAAAATATTTTCACTGGTGTTAAATACTATCTTACATGATCTCTGTATCTAACACATTTTAATTATGAATGTAGATAATGATAAACCATATTCTAATCAGTATCTTATGAAGACTGATTAGTAGGCCTTTAAGAGCACATATGAAAATACTAGGCTTTATCAGGCAAAGAAAAGGGAAAAATTAGGACTTGTATCTATCACCAACACAGGAAAAAATGTATTAATTCATTTCTAAAAAATAATGTTTAAACATTATATCATCATTTTTTAAATGCCTGTCATAAATAAAAATGCTTCTTAACATAGAAAAATATAGTCAACATTTTTTAGTGTCCTTTCTGTGTACATAGCTTACGAAGTACTTTAGGATATATAAAGAAAATTAGACATGATTTTTATCCTCAAGGAAATTAGACACTGGATGAAAAAAGAAATCACATACATAAACAACTATAGAGCATAGAGTTGGGGACAAGGTCATAAGAATAGTACAAAGGGCTGTGGGAATTCTGAGGAGAAAGGGGAAATTATTTATTTCTAGATGAAATACAGAAATAATTTATAGAGAAAGTATTGTCCCAGCAGATCTCTGAAGAATGGATAAATTTTTGCCTCGTCGTGAAGCGGGTATAAAGAGTGCTTCCAGAGGAATGAATAGCACAAGCACAGGCACAGAGGTAGCACAAAACAGTGCACACATTAGGGATGAAAGGCATGCTAGACTTTGGAAGAGTGGAGAAGAAAACACAAAAAAATGGAGGTTTGGGGGCAAATTGTGGAGGAGGTACAGTGCCAAGCTAAGTTTCCATTGTGTTTGTTAAACAAAATAGTATGACATTCTACAAAGTAGTTAAAATAGAGTTCTGAAATCAGACTGCCTGAATTCCAATTCCGCTGCTGTTATATCTTCGTTATATGATCTTGGTCAAATGAGTAAACTATGCCTCAGTGTCCTCTTCCATAAAATCAGAACTGACGTAAAGACCAAATGACACAGCCCGTGTAAAGAATAATATAATGTGTAGCACACGGTGCGCATTCAATCCATGTTGGATATTATTCTTATGAGTCATTAGCTATGTGGAACCAGTGAAATTTGAACAAAGAGTTGACATGGTCAAAAAGAGTCAGTAGAGTATCCTGAGGGCAGCCTGTTAGAGACTGCAGGCATAAAAAAAACCTGTTTAGAGGCCTTTGTAATAGCTGAAGAGGTAGTGGAGGTCTTAGTGGGGTCCTTAATGCTACAGGAATAGAAATGAAAGGATGAGTTAAATGGTGGGGGAATAAAAGGGAGGCATGGACATAACTTGCATTTGGACAATGTGCCAGAGGGAAGGTGGAGTCCAGGATCATTCTAGGCTTCTAATCAGAAGGACAGTGAGGTATTAAGACCTTTGGAAAATCAGAACCAGTTAAGTGAGTATGTATATTCTGGTGGCTTTATTTTATTTAATTTTTTTTGCTTTTGAGATGCTGGCAAATATCTTCTAGGTGAGAAAGTCCTGAGGCAGCTCTAAGCATGACCTAGGCCTTAGGAGAGAGGTGAGCATACATGTTAAGATATGGGAGGCTTCTGCAAAGATGAGACTGGAACAGTGGGAAGAGATGGAAGGCAGCACACTGCTTCATGGGATGCAGAAAACAGAAAAGTCCTGCTGTCTTAGAAAATAATGTTTGTCATTAACTAAGGGATAAGCTGGGGGCTGACTTGTCCACCTCACCGTTTGTTGCACTGTATCCATGTGTCTTTGTCTTTCCCACAGTTGCCTTTCTCGGTCCCTTCAATATTCAGTTTCTCATAGCAGTATTTGTCTGATGCCATCACCTCTGAAGCAGAACAGAATTTTCTATCAATGGTAGATACAACATGCGAGCTACTCAAAATGTTTGCAGGGAAATTCCATTTAAAGACTCCTTCATTACAATGCTATCAGTTCCAAAAGTGTGCCCAGGGTTCACAGGAGTTTTCCTTCCCTTAGACATCTATAACTCAACTCCATTTTTCATGACTGCTCATTCGAAATTTGGGAAACAAATCTATTAGCTCTGGTAGGTTTCAGCTATAAGTTCCAAGAACAATACTCCTCAGAATTTGGCCAATAATTAGGGAAAGATGCTACCAAATGGTTCTTTGAATAAATAATCCACACTTTAATCTCAGGGCCAAATATAAAGCACACATTGCTCACTCGACAACTTTTATTAATCATAAAGACAATTTTATTAAAATAGTTATGCACTAAAATTAAAGAGTCAAGAAACAGTGGTATACTTTCTACCTTGTTTACTAATTGTCAACAGCTATCACCAAAAAAACACACTTCAAAAAAACAAAACAAAACACAACAAAAACACAACTTCCCCAGCCAGTGTGGCAGCCGTGGGCAAACTACGGCCCGCAGGCCGGATCTGGCCCGTTTGAAATGAATAAAACTAAAAAAAAAAAAAAAAAGACAGTACCCTTTTATGTAATGATGTTTACTTTGAATTTATATTAGTTCACACAAACACTCCATCCATGCTTTTGTTCCGGCCCTCCGGTCTAGTTTAAGAACCCATTGTGGCCCTCGAGTCAAAAAGTTTGCTCACCCTGGCTAGGTGGTTGAGTATCAACCCATGAATCAGGAGGTCACAGTTCAATTCCCAGTCAGGGCACATGCCCAGGTTGCAGGCTCGATCCCCGGTAGGGGGCAGCCGATCAATGATTCTATCTCATAATTGATTTTTCTCTCTCTCTCTTCCTTTCCCTTTCTCTCTTGGAAATCAATTATATATATATATATATATATAAATTTTAAAAAACAAAAAACTTCATTCTGCTTTTAGAAAAACTTGAATTCATGCTAAATCTCTGAGAGTCAAATAACATTTGAAGTCGTGTCAGCATCTTTGTCAAGATGTTATTTTTCCTGAAGCTGGGGTTGGTTGATGAAGTTTTCCAATAATTAGATCAAAATGACTTTTGCAAACTAATCAAAAGATGACTGTTGGTTTATATTGTAAAAAGTAATAATAATTATGTTGATACTTTCTTTTTCTATGTTATGCTGTCAGCTACTGGTTATTCTCAAGAGGAGGAAACAAAACTCTCTGTTCAGAGTTCAAACCTGTATGATTAAATTTTCCCCCATCCCAATGTTTCTCTAATTATTCCAAAGAGAGCACACACTTCCTCTCCCAAAGGGATTGTAGCCAGTTTGTGACAACTAAGGGTTGTCATTATCTTTCATGATAACTGTCTTTTGAAAGACTCTAAAACAGTGTTTCTCAACCTGTGGGTCGCGACCCCTTGGTGGTCGAAGGACCCTTTCACAGGGGTCGCCTAAGACCATCCTGCATATCAGATATTTACATTACGATTCATAACAGTAGCAACATTACAGTTATGAAGTAGCAACAAAAATAATTTTATGGTTGGGTCACAACATGAGGAACTGTATTTAAAGGGCCAGAAGGTTGAGAACCACTGCTCTAAAACAAAAAACTACTTTCAAAGGGGCAGATAATAGTTCTGGAAAAAATACATTTAAATATATTTTAAATATAAATATATAATTTCAATAATATGTTCTAGATATAATTGATATATAATTCCCTATGAAAATTTGACAAGCTTTAAAGGGAATAACATTAAAATTTCTCTCGGATATAGCAGAGCCACTCCAGCAGGTCACCAATAAGTAGAAAAGCCAGCTAGAGGTCAAGAAAGATAGTTGAGGGAGAAAAACAAGTCTAGCGAAAATGCTACAGTTCCAAGGCTACAGCTCCCTAGCCAGGGTCCACGTCCATCCCATATGGTTGTACAGGTTTTGCTAGGACACTCAGCTGCAGAGAGCATATGTGGAGCTAAAATCCACGTTTGTTCCGTTCTCCAAGCTGCACACCTGGCAGGGACTTCACCTGCCTGGCAGCGAAGACACCATCTGTCTCATCCAAAGGCACTGCCAGCTACCCAAGATGCGTAGGGCTCTGTCTTCTCAGAAGTGCCCTTCTCTAATTTCCACAAAAGTGCCCCTGCTAAGACGTGTGGTGGTTTGAAGAATCCCTCACTCTTAAAGAGGTTGAAAATTTACTTCCTGCTCACATGGCCCTTGGCCTGATAGCACACCTTGAAATGATTGGGCCACACTGTTTACTTACTTTGCCCCCAGATGTATTTGCATTGTCTATCCCTGGTTTTGCATCTTCCTCCAAAGCAAATCCCCTAAAATGGAAAAGCATACCCATGAGCCATGCAATGTCTGCTGATGTCAGGTAACTGAAAAGCTAAGTATAACTTGGAGAACTAGTCAAGGAGTATTATAAAGGCTTTTTATCTTCAGAATTTATTATGAAACATTTAAATTAATGTTCCTATTGTGATAACATTTCAGTATTTCTTTCATGCTGGTACACACACAAAACAATTAGGTAAAAATGAACTAACCTACCTGAACACCATCACATGAATATCCATCCATTTTATGAATATTTGGGGCACACTGGGAAAAGACAACAGAACTATGAGCCAAATGTGCAACAAAATATCGGGATGAGCTAATCCCTTTAATGCTTTCACTTTAAAAATAAAGTAGGAAAATATGTGTAGTGTCTTAAAATATCTGAAAATAAAAACAAAGAAGAGGAAGCAAAAGAAAATACAACAACTGGCTCACTTTCCCCTAAAAGTACTGATCTATCCGCGGCAAAGGCAACGGGCGGCATGGCAGCAGACAGGAAGACTGGCAGCACGGACTCAGCTCATGCTAACATTTGAGAGCATCTTGCTCTATACAGATACACTGTTCCTCAAAGAAGAAAAACAAGAGCATAAAACAAAAGCAAGGAGGATGCCAGCATGGATGGAGCAATAACTCTATGTCTTCATTTTTGTGAGAAGCAACACAGCCCTTACGCTCAAAAGGACTCTCAGGCAGACCTCCACGTTGCACATGTTAGAAAAAGACATGCTTTATGGCACGCCCCCTTTATACTTTGTAGTAAGTACAGAAGATTTCAAAGCATTCTTATGGAGTTTTTAAATTTATGATACATTTTTTCTATCATTATAGTAGTTATATACTCATTTGAGAAAAGTTTACATAATGTAAAAATGCAAAATTAAAATAAAAGACAAAAGTTACTCAAATCCCCACCCCTAAAAGGCAGCTATTTTACATTTCGTTTTACATTTTGTTACATTTTTTCTCTACCTTTTTCTACAAGTTTTGATATTTTTTAAACATAGGTACAGTCAAAGTATAGATAATATTTTATATTCTGCTTCTTTCCTTTACTTATGAATTTCCTCATCATAATAAACTTTTTGTAGGTATCATTTTTAATAACTATAATACATTGCATTGAGCTAACATCATATAACCAATGTACTAATAGGCTCGATAGGCTCTGTGATTTAAAGAGAAATTATGT
Organism: Myotis nattereri; assembly: GCF_964212035.1. NCBI lineage: Eukaryota > Metazoa > Chordata > Mammalia > Chiroptera > Vespertilionidae > Myotis > Myotis nattereri. Next base: position 42,166,615 of record NC_138086.1, on the reverse strand, counting down.
AAAATGAAACCAATTTTACCATAGGCTAACTGAAATAAATAAGAGTTTACGTTCCTGTAGCATCTCATCAATATTATATAATAAAATGGCTTTGAACAAAACACTGTTATTCCAGGACCTGCTATGTCTCCAAGTTATGCTGTTACAACTAACATGGCAAGAACATCTTTCTGTGCACATCCACCACTTCATTGTACCCTCATCACCACTGTTAGCTAAGAAACGCAATGCTAATTACATAAGAAAGGAAAATACTTTTACACGAAATATCTTTAGTCTTTTAGGATGACCACCTTTAAAATAAAGCATTTTTAATGGTTCAGGTAGATATACCACATAAAAACAAAGAAGAGGAAGAACCATGAACAAAGGTCATGTGAGCGGGAGGTAAATTTTCAACCACTGAATCCCTCTTTTCTAGAAGAAAAAATACACAGGCAGTCCTAGCTTCACATGGCTCCAATGTGCATGAATTTCAGGTACCACAGGATTGTTGAAGAAGACTGGTACCCCAACAACACAGTTCCAATATCAGTTACCATAATATATTAACTGTGAGTAATTGCATAAAGCACAAGCTTTTACTACTAGCTCTTCCGTTGAGTGATCACTAGGTAAACAACAGGTGAATGACCTAACTCGTCACTCTTTCAAAGCCTCTCAGTGACTGGTCACTTGCCATCTGTATATTTAGTGCATGCACAGACAACCAGGTGTGTAGTTGTGTTGCTGCTCTGTCTTTGGGAGATAGCATGTGACATTTTACAAAATTGGATAATCAAAAGAGGAAACTAACCAACAAAGACAAAAGTGCAGGGGAAAAAAAAGAAAGAAAGAAAAAGAAAAGTGAAGACATGTAGTGAAATTCTAATCAAATGTAAATGTTGTTATAGAAAAAATCACTGACTATGGGAATGTTGATAGTGCTATTTGGCAAAAAACTTCACATCGACATCTCTTGGAGACAGTTCACGACATTGAAAGTTCAAAGGATGAAATGTTGAAAGCTGATTTAAACTTAAAAAGGAGTATGGAAAAGATGTTCCTGAGGTTTACAAGAAGGTGGCATTACTCCTGGTAAGTTTTTTTACAAAGAAATAAAATACTGCCTGGCCAGTGTTGCACAGTGGTTGAGCATTGACCTATGAAACAGGAGGTCACAGTTCAATTCCCAGTCAGGGCACATGCCTGATTGCAGGCTCAATCCCCAGCAGGGGGTGTGCAGGAGGCAGCCGATCAATGTTCCTCATTCATCATTGATGTTTCTAATTATCTCACTCTCTCTCCCTTCCTCTCTGAAATCAATAAAAACACATTTAAAAAAAAGAAACAAGATACTTTAATTCTTACTGTTTCTGTTTTAATTTAGTGTGCTAAATAAATGAGTTGCTTTTCATTTCCATCTTCATTTAAAAATCAACAGTGAGAGAGGTTTGAAGAGTCTGACAACCTTTTTAAAAGATCACAGAACAACTGTAGTTTCTAAGACGACTTTGCATGGTTCTAGCTCTCAGGGTTATTTTCATGACCCTCCATTATCCGTACATACACTGACCCTGCGAAACCTGGGACCCTAGCCAAAGTTGATCAACTTCCGCATCTTCTCTATTTACAACTAAATAATATGAAATTCAAGATCAGCTGTTAGTGACTGAGGTCATGCAAACTGTCTGGGAAAAACAAGAGTCAAGACAGAGAAACAGGCTCCTTCAGAACCCAGTGCTCTGTGGGTCTCTTGCCTTAGCTGACTTCTGTTTCAAAGAGCTGAAGAGAGTCTGGTTGTTTCCTCCTTCACTCGACAAAAAGTTAATGAATTTTATTCTCCACTTAAAACAAAAACAAAAAAATTAATTACTTCCTCCTTCACTAAATAGATAAAAAGCCAATGAATTTTACTCTCTACTTAAAACAAAAAAAGGCATGCATGCAATCTTGGCTTTGTTCAATGTGAAGACAAAATTATGCTGAACATCTGCTCAAGCTTTGAAGACTGAAATTTAAATTCCTGAAAAATAAATAAAAGGAGAGTAAGAATTTATATGAGAGAGAGACACGAGCATCTTGTCCATTCCCGTGTCATCTGGGGGTCCGTGCACTGAAGATACGCCTACTTTTTCCCATCTGGTGTAGAGAGATTATTCTGTAAATTACCTGGCTTGAGTTTCCTGAGCATGATTCACGAATATCACAATCATTTACTGCTTCTCGGCACACAGTCCCCATAGGCTGAAACTAAAATGAACAAAAACCAATGTGTAAAACTGCTGAAGAAAAATTTCTCAGAGTATCATCTTTAAAAAAGCAAAATGAAGATTTGGGGGATAGGAATATCTTAAACTCCTTTAACACGGTAGTCTGTGAAAAACAGCTACAGAATGAAATGTTAATCTGGTACTTTTCGGAGAGAGTTTCTTGTGTATGCAGTAATTTGCACAGTCATCACACACAATCCCTGAATATCTTGGTAAAACAGGACCGTGCTTGATGATGCATCCTTTGAGATGGAGGAGTCAGTCAAGTTCTAGGAATTCTTCCTTCCAAATGGCTTTTGGATTTACACTTCTCCCTCATTTTTACTGGCACGTTTATCACATTACTTTTTCTCTTACCTTTTCTGCCAAGAATTTGGAAGTTACATTTTGGGCTAAATTGCAAAAGTTCGATTTTCTGGCGAAGCTATTTCTTCCCGTGCTCTCCTTTCCCTTCTTTCCCGCCTCATTTTTAAATGGATTTATAGCTTGGTCCTTTATTCTTTTCTAATGTTTCTATGATTTGTACCCATGTATGGGAGGGATTTTTGTTTTGTTTTGTTTTTGCCTGTTTTCAACCACCTTAAATATTTCTTGTAAGTGTGGGACTAGTACCAATATATTTTTAAGCTCATCGGATTTATAATTGCAAGACTACTCATTATAACAAAGCAGAGATACATAGCGTTTTCATCTTTTCCCTTTGCTCTTCAATCCCACTTACTTTCCTTCTACAAAATGCTAATATTTGGGGCTGGATCTTTCTCTGCTTTGATCTCCGCTCACAGAAAGACACACATTATTCTTCAAGCAGGCGCACGCGCGCGCGCGCACACACACACACACACACACACACACACACACACACCTTTCATCTTCCTCCCTTGCTCACAACCCTCCAGACAATTCAGTTTCCTGTTGTTTGTAGAACATGAACAGCACATTGCCAACTCCAATCAGCATTTCAACAGATACTTTTTAGAAGATCCAAACAAAAATTGTGTTCATTTGTTCGTTCATTTATTCATTCATTCATTCAAGTATTTACTAGCCACTTAAATGTGCCAGGCACTGGGAACCTAATGGAGAACAAAACTCAAGAATCCTGCTTGCAAGAAACTGTTTTAATGGGGCAAATAGGCTATACAAGCAAGGAAATAAGCAGAATAATTTCATCTCATATATTCTGGCTCTCTTCCTCCTTGGAATTGGGGCACACCACAGTTTTAGAACATCTGGGGTAGAAATATGAGCAGATTTAAGGTAGAGTTTATATGAGAGTGGAAATGTTCAAGGACTACCAGAGATTTCTGAGAGAAAGCACAGTTAAGGAGGACCTGCGCTAAGTGCTGGGGCACAGAGGTAAATGTATCATCCCAAATCCCTGCCCTCCTAGAAGTTACACACGGAGAGAAGAAAAATAATACATAAGCAGTATTTTATAGCAGAGGTCCACAGTGATGGCTCGAGGGCAACACCTGGTTGGGCACATGTGGGTGTTTTTCCTTTGGTTTGTTTTTATTTATTTTTCATTGCTGACAATATTACAGATGTCCCCCATTCCCCTCCCTTAACCTCCCCCTGCCCCCTATCACCACATTCCCACCTCACCCTAAGCCTACTGTCTGTTTCAGGCTATGCATATATATATATTCTTTGGTTAATCTCTTCCCCTCCTCTCCACCCTCCTTCCCTCTAAGATCTGTCAGCCTGTTCCATGTATCTATGCTTCTGGGTCTATTTTGTTCATCAGTTTATTTTGTTCATTAGATTCCAGATAAAGTGAGATGGCATTTGTTTTCCTTTGTGAGGCTTATTTAACTTATCATAATAATTTCCAGGTCCATCCATGCTGTCTCAAAGGGTAAGAAATCCTTCTTTTATACAGCTGCATAGTATTTCATGGACCAAATGTACCACAGCTTTTTTATTCACTCATCTACTGATAGGCACTTGGCCATTTGTTTTTCTAAATAAAGTTTTATTGGAACACAGCCATGTCCATGGGTTTCTGTATTTTTGATGGCTGCTTTCAAAGGCAGAAGTAATTGACATTGATAGCTATGACCGACAAAGCCTACATTCTGGCTCTTTATAGAAAGTGCTTGCCAACTCTGACTTATATACACATTATTATAAACACATGTAGAAAAAATAGAAACACACTCAATTTCTCATCTTGTTCTTCTATGTCCACTCCTCCATTCACTATCTTGCTTTGGCCCCTTCAGGGGCCCACGGTAGGGGTGAGAGCGGGGATGGAAGGGGGTGAGAAATTAGCAAAAAAGACCTTACTTGACTGGTACTTATCTGTGGGATGATTAACATACCATTTTATTGTATGTATTCTATTATTTTTTATTTGTTTTTTGAACTGATTACATCACAGAGAGCCAAAGTCCATAAATCAAAGAAAAATAGCCTAATTAAATGCACATAATGGGTGGGAAGACTTAAAATATTGAGAATTAAAATAAGGGGTTGAGGATCCCCTGTTATGGCCTTTGGAAAAGCTGACAGAATAAACAGTTGAGGCAGCCAAAATGAAAGAACGTCTGTTTCACATTTGGTTTCATCTTCCTCTTTTAGAGAGTATGCTCAGAGATCTCTGCCAGCGCCTCACTTGTCTTACAAAGCTGCCAGAGACACCGTGGTAATGGGAAAACAGCAGAAATCGCTGCCAGCAGATCTGGGAAGTAACTGCACATATATTCATCCCCGGCTGAATGAGCCTACGCAGGTTATTTCACTTCCTTGCGACCGGGATTGCGCAAGTGAAAAAAGTCTGGATAGTAACGCCTATCAGAAAGTGTGGTTGTGAGCATTATCTAAGACAGCATCTCAGCCAGGGGTGGATTTGCCCCCACGGGGACATTTGACAATTTCTGGGGACATTTTGGTTGTCACCACTGAAAGGGATTGTGCTTGCATCTGGTAAGCAGAAGTCAGGGAAGCTGCTAAATATTCTACAATAAACAAAACTCACCCTCACAACAAAAAATTATCCAGCCAAAAATGTCAATAGTGCCAGCATTGAGAATCCAGATATAAGATGTTATACATTAAAAGTCCTTAGCACTATCTCCGGCACTCAGTAGATAATTGGTTCATATTTCACCCTCTCTTAACCCTAAGTAGACTAATCAACAAATAATCAGTAAGTATTTGATGAGCGTATTTATTCATTCATTCAACAAATGTTTACTAAGAACCTGTACCAATTACTGTGTAAGTCCCGGGCTCTGCCTCCATAAAATGTACAGAATGAAAGACATATTCAACCTCAGAAATAATGTAGAATATTGTACCAGACTTTCTATGAGAAGAGAAAAAAAACAATAGATTTCTCTGGAAAAGGTAAGCCTCAAATAACTGTTAGTCTTGATGGAAAGGCTTAACTATTTGGAGACAGGTATGAAGATGCTGGTGGGAGGGTGAAACAGTCAATGTGTTTCAAGGTGCATTTTAAAATCTCTTGCACAACACCTGTAAGGTGTTATCATGTCTAAAGTATTCCTTTTGCTCCTTCAACAGATAATGCAAGAGATGTACCAAACTGAGCAGTGAGAAAAGAAAGGTCTACTATATACCCACTTGGGTTTACATGAAAGGGAAAACAGCATTCAAAGATGTAACACCTGTTTTCATTTAATGTGCGTAGTCCTCAGGGAGGCAGTAGTCGTGAGAGGACAAACTCTGGGAATTGTAAAGGTGCAGGCCCTCGCTCCCTGACTTACTTGTTTTAAGACCCTGGGCAAACTATTCAACCACACAAGACTCAGTGTTCTCATCTGATAAATGGGAATAAAAATAGTTACTACACCTCACAAGATTTTGTGAGGATCCTGTAAAGCATTTGGCACTTAGTCACTTAATATGTGTTAGATACCACTGTTGTTATTAGATTATATTCACCTCCCCTTAACAGCGTCATCAAATATGTCCTCTTTTTCATCAGTTGGTTATGAAATAACATTTACTTACCTTGCACTTTTTACAACAAAGACCATCACTGCACTGAGAGTCTTGAGTCAAGGTGCATTTCTTACAACACTCTGCTCCTTCGAGGACACATTCCTAAGGAATATAATCATTTGCATAATGTCAGAAATGGGATAATTTTCCTTAAAGTACCAGGATATATTCTAAAATAAATGAACAACCTCGTAATAATAATCTTCCTTCCACAAATCTTATAAAACTTCCAGGCACCACCCCTGCTCTGTATGTCTATCTCAGTGTATGGGCCTGGAATGACCCTGAATAACCTAAATGAAGTCATCAAAATACCCAGAGACTTACTGCTGGGGTCCCGCAGTCACACTCCTCTCCAGTTTCAATGAAGCCATTACCACACTCAGGAGGATCGAGAAGCTGTGGGATGAAAACCAAAAAGAGAATTAAAATAGAGAAAAATCAATGTCAAAGACTTTATGAGACCCTAAGTGCCACACCTAAGCTTCTGGCATATCTATCAGTTATTCCAAACTATATTTCTATTTTTCTAAACAGAAAGCAAAATTTCCTATAACTTTAGAACTGGGGACCTTAAAACAGAAGTGTCTAATATTGTTTCCATGTCAGATTTTTTTTTTAAAATATATTTTATTGATTTTTTACAGAGAGGAAGGGAGAGAGATAGAGAGTTAGAAACATCGATGAGAGAGAAACATCGATCAGCTGCCTCCTGCACATCCCTACTGGGGATGTGCCCGCAGCCCAGGTACATGCCCTTGACCGGAATCGAACCTGGGACCTTTCAGTCTGCAAGCTGACGCTCTATCCACTGAGCCAAACTGGTTTCGGCTCCATGTCAGATTTAATCATATATATATATATATATATATATATATATATATATATCATACATAACCAAGTAGGGTCTGATAAATGCCATCAAAATAAAATATGATCTAGCCATTGACCAAAACCAAGCCAGAATGACTCCTGAAATGTCATTTCCTTTAAATAGAAAGCAAAGGATTCAAATCTTGGCTCAGCTACTTATCTTGGGCAAACAGTTTACCATCTCTGAGCCCAAGAGTTTTAGTATTTAAAACAGGAACAATATCAACTGTCCATCTACATCACAAATTGCTGTGAGGATCAAGTTCAATTACCTGTGAAAAGCCCTTTATTAACTATATTTTCTTGTGTAACAGAAAGTTATTTCATTGACAATGAGAAAAACATCACAAAATAACAAATCCACTAATTTTTAATACAAAATATTGTTCCTCCTATTAACATAGTCCTGCAGAGAACAGCAATGATAACTTTCCCCAGAAACAGAAGCAGTTTTTGGTCTGTACAAGAGTATATTTTAAGACTGTTTAATTTTTAACTCTCCATCAATATATGTTTTAACTATAATTTATCTTATGATTGTAGGGAAAATTAGTAAATATAGTTGCTATGTTTTAAATATATAATATCCATTCAAAAATTAATCAAAGTCTACATTTTACAGAATGGCGGTGAATACACACCTATCAACACACATACACACACATACACACACACACACACACTTTCTTAAAACCAACTAGAGGGAAGAAGCAAAACCAAATAAAGCAAGCAACAACAACAAAGAATCTCCACCTCATTTCAAATACTCTCTCCTCTCCAACAAAAGAATCAATTCATCTATCTCTCAATTTCATTTCCATTCAAAGAGAGCATAACGAATGAGACAGCTTTGGAAGCCAAAACTAAAACGTATCTAGGTGAAAAGCACTCTTATTCTCTTCTGGGTTCAGAATAATCAGTAATTTTGGTAAAAAGACTTGAACTGTTTTTCCTTTATAGAAGTAAGAATTTTGTTCAATTATCACTTCTGGAACTTTCGGTGCTAAAGTCATTTTATTGCCATGTGATACATTTCCTAAATGTCACCGGAGTGACAGAGGATGAAAGCAGGTGAATTACTCCCAAGACTGTGGTGCACAGAGGCATGCCACCGTTGACATAATTGACAAGGACAAAGCATTCTCCTTTAATGTGCAGACTTCCAAGGGCAGGAGGAAGACCTGCTTTCAGGCAGTCAGTGATCAAAGGACGTTCCTCACCTTGCAAAAGCCTCTGACAAAGTCTAAGCACAGAAAGACTTTCTCCTTCTCTTCTTTAAGCAAACTTGGTTTTCATATTGAGAAGTACTTGCAATTTTAATCATACTGCTTATTCTGAAAGGCAATGGCAGGGAGTAATGAAGGTAGCTATACCCCCTACCCCCTTTCTACAGGTATGAGTTGTGATTATGTATCCAAAGAGGGGAACTCAAGAAAAACGAAATGAGAACATTTTGTAAGTTATCCCTGAAACATCATGTGGCCGTATAAATAGAAAATGAAAAAATTTCAGAAAGCAAACATTCTTATTTCTACCTACTTTCTATTCCTATCAGAAAAGCCCCAAATGCTCAAGATTAAAGCTGGCTTTGAAAATGCAAATACTTAGCAAATTTAGAATACGTACATATGCAATATGTACAAGCCAAGTTGAAAAGCTCTCTTTTATAAGACCAGATGGCTGAAAAATTTGTGTTTATTATACTTTAGAAAGATTAATAACTAATAACTGTTCACACTTATTACCTTAGAAGGTTTGTTGAAAAGGCAGGCTCCACCTCCACTATTCAGGAAGTCATGATACTCTTCAACATTACACTGGGTAAACTTCTTAGGCAGGTAGTAGCTATAAGATAGAAGGAAATAATAGCTGGGTACAATTTTTGTTTCCCTTGTCTGTATATTAGTATTAAAATTGAACATTGTTAAAATTATACATTTTCTCAAAAGTGAAAAAATAAATTCCACTTATGTACAATATTTGCATTCAAATCCCTAAAAGTTTTATTCAATCAGTATATTTCTAAATTCTTCATTTGGTGACCAATGGTGATGATGGGTTGTTCATTATTTGCATACATATTCAAAGGAAACACACACACTTGTAATTTCCATCAAAAAGAGGAATAATTTATTTCATAATAAGTCGTTCCTAAATATTACAATTGGGCTGGAACCCAAACTGCAAAGCCGTCTACAAAACCACTGACCTATAATCTACAAATGTGTCAAGGTCGTGACTGTCAAAGAAAGTCAGGAACTGTTCCAGACTGAAGGAGGCTAAAGAGACATAAAAACCTGATGCCTGATTCTGAACCTTTTCTAGAATGACATTCTGAAACACAGAGCCAGTGTTGAATGAGGGCTCGGAATGAGGTGATTTTATTTGTTGCACTGTGTTTCTGTAGGAGGATGTCCTTATTGGTAGAAATGCACACTAAGTTGTTAGCAGTGATGGGGCACCAAGCTAGCAATTTATGATTCAAGGACAAAAAGGTTTTGTTACTATTCTTGCAAATTTTCAAGTTTCAGATTGTTTCAAAAAATGTATACAAATAAAGTAACAAAGGGTCAATAGAAAAAGAAATAACTATAGACCAATTTGGCAATGTGTGTTAAGAATCTTCAAAATGAGAAATATTCTCAAATCTAATAGTTTCAATTTAAAAATTTTTCTTGAGCCCTAACCGGTTTGGCTCAGTGGATAGAGCTTCAGCCTGCAGACTGAGGGGTCCCAGGTTCGATTCCGGTCAAGGGCATGTACCTTGGTTGCGGGCACATTCCCAATAGGGAATAACTCTCTATCCCTTTCCCTTCCTCTCTGTAAAAAATCAACAAAATATATCTAAAAAAATAAATAAATAAATAAATAAATAAATAAAATTAAAAATTTTTCTTGAGGAGATAATTAGCTTGTGTTCAAATATGTCTGAACTCAGATATTTATGGTGGCACAGTTTATAATAGCAAATAACATGAAAATAACCTAAATGTTCAACAGTTAAAAAAAACAACAACCTGTTAATAAAATAGAATATCATGTAGTTATTAATAATCATGGTGTTCAAAAATAAAGACTCAGAAAAAAAATGTTGATTATATAATGTTAAGTAAAAAAAATGAATAAATGGTTATATATCCAACAGGATCCAAATTTTATAAAAGAACAATAAAAATGAAAAGAAAAAGATATTGCATTTAAACATTATTTTAATATTGCTATTGTAACATTAACCATGGTATTTAATTATGTAGTAAGTATTTACTTTTTAAAATCTGGATAATGGTTTACAACTGTTCACTCTTTCATTCCTTCTACCTTTTCAATTATGATGGAAGTGGATGGAAGAGAGGGAGCCCCGAAGCTGAGTGAGTATCTGGAATGTTACTGAAATAAGAGCACAAGATGATGAAAGTTTAAAAGTGTGTGTGTGTGGGGGGGGGGGGGGGTGCGAGAAGAGATTAGATGAAGATCTTATATGCATGTATGCATTACCTATGGACACAGACAATAGGGTGGCGAGGGCCTGGGCTGGGGTGGGAACCGGGTAGAGGGGAGCTATGGGAGGAAAAAAGAGGGGCATCTGTAATAATCTCAACAATGAAGATTAATTTTAAAAAAAAGTAAGGGGTAGTGATAAGCTTGGCACGAAAGGAATGATTGTAGAATTTAGAAAGAATAAAAGGTTAATGCCTGATAGTGTGACATGGGTGGGACAGGGTACAAACAAAAACCTTTCTCAGGAGGGCAATGTGCACAGCTCCGCCCACTCCTCGTTCAGTGAGGCGCCTGTGGTAGCTTGAAACCGGCCCTTGTAGTGTCTGCCTACACACCATAGGCTCTACTTATGGTGGAAGGCTGCTGGCAATCCGAGAAGTGACAAATCTGGGCTTTTTTCTTGTTTTTGTTTTTGTGGGTCAGCTTACCAGCACAGTCCTGTTTATAACCCACTGAATTTGACTTGAAGAAGGTAAAAGGAATGAGATTAGTATGTAAGCCATCAAGAACGAAGCTGTTCCTCATCTCCAGCCTAGATTCAAGGTCAAAAACATCTTTGATCTTTGACCTTCTGGATTAATTGACATCAATTGTTTCCAAAAATAAGTCGTTTGTGAAAATATTTTACATAGCAAAGCCACTGAGAAAACCTACTGATTCTCTCCTAAATGTCTGTAGTGAGGGTCCATGCACTAAGTTATTGGGTGTCATATTCCTAGGAAGACAGCAGCACAGCAGGGAAAGGAAAAGTGAGGTATTTTCAAGTAGAGTGGCTCACCCAGTGTCTCCCATTATGCATCCAGACCAGGTGTCCTCACATTTACACTCACCTAAGAGAAGAGGAATACACACGCCTTATTACAAAGTAAAAACAGGTGCCTTCGAGTAGTTCCTATCTTAAAAAGTATATCTTAACTTTATTCCTAATATAATTTTTAAAAAGTAATACCTGCTTTCTAATTTTTTTTATAGTTTCTATGCAGTGAATAACCACAAAAATCTACCCTGACCCTGTCAAGTTTACATAATACTTACTAAAATTAAATCTTTTGATATTTTATCAAGTGGCCATATTTTGAAAGAATTCACTTAAAATAAAATACAATGAAATAGTGACACACCACTCCAGGATCTTAGTTTCACAGGCCTTTATGAGAATTCTTATAATTTCCTGTTTATTGTTAAAAAGCCTCTGCACCAAGGCTGCTGGCAGAAGGCAGTATGATATATCGGTTAAGCAGAAGGGCTTCAGAATCAGAATCCCCCAGGTTCAAAACGTGGGCTTGCCATTTAACTTAATCTTGAGACATTAGCCTTTTATGATCTAGTCACATCTGTAAAATGGAGCTAATAATGCATATCTTGCAGGAATATCTAGAGGATTAAATGAGTATCTACATGTAGATAATACTGGCATTCAATTGTTTGTCATATAATCGGTATTCCACAAATTATAATAGTTATTAATATAAGCCATCATATTTATAATGTCTGTTATTAAAAATAAAATAAATATGACTATAAGCAACGTACTCATAATACATAGTGAAGTAACTTGGTAAAATATATTCCTCATAATGCTAAACGTAGCATATTTCACTAGGTCCATATTGACTAAGCCCTTTATCAGTCAGGCAAATTCTCTCTGGCCATATTAAGAGATGTTTTAAATAAACCATAATAAAACAGTATGCCTTAAACCTATATGCCTGGATTTTTTATTAAAACATTTAAAATTATTTTGTCCTTTTTATGTGAAATTCAAACGTTTATCATCACAATAACTTTAAACGTTCATAACACATGGAGAAATTTTCATCTGTAATATAAATATAATGGTGTATTACTTTTGAAAAACGTTTTGTTTTATGCCCTAGCTGTTTATCTTATGTTATCATCCAAACTCTTTTGATCAAGCAACTGAATTAAAGAATCTCATTCTCCAAAATATTTCACAGATAGTCTATTTTAAATACAATTAAACCACACATGTACTTTAACTTACCACTTGCTAACTTTCTTTTGTCTGAGATAATACCAATATTATGGGCTAATGACTGGGCAAGTGTAACTGCCATTAAATCAGTTTTCCCAAACTGAAAAACAAAACAAAAGTAAAATACATGTAAATGCAAATTATCTTTATTTAAGATGGGCCAGAGAAAAATTCACAATATAATTGAAAATAAGTAATCTCTAAGTATTTTATTTGGCACAGGTTAAACACATAATAGCCAATACTGAACTACTGAGCATTTGGGGAGACATAGTAAGAAATAAATCCGTGTTTGATTAAGCCTTATAGACTAGAAACCAGGGAATCGCCACTTATTGGTTTGGAAACTTAAACCTAATTCTGAGTCCAAATTTCACCAGTGATATGTCTGAAAAATGCAATACTTACATATAATTAGTGATTTGGATAATAATAATAATAAGTGAGTAAATTATTTGGAACTTTTCATCTCGGTGTGTCAACTTGTACTCCTGAAATTTCCCCAAAATAAATAGAACGTGGCTTCTGAGAACAAATGCTAAATAACAGGATGTGGTGATGATCTTTGGCCAAAAGAAACTTAAGGGGGCCTAGAGGTATTTTTTTCAATATACAGGCTCCCAAGGATTCAAGTATTTCCTTTTAGGTCACTTCCATCAGGTTTAGTGCCTTAGGGGTAGAAGGAACTCTTTGAGAAGCCTGGTCTATTTTTTTCTCCAAAAATTTGCCAAGTATCAAAAAGGAAGAAAATTTCCAATTTGGTTTTTGTAATAGCCTGAACAATTCAGAAAATTATTCATTTCTCTGGAAAATCAAAGTGATAAACAAAGCTTTATTGTCCATGAAGGTAAAAGTAAATATTTTCACTAAATAATCTGTAAATAGCTAAATCTGGAAATTATTCTAAGTAGACCATGAACAGAATTATCAGATATTATCTTCTGTTATTTCCTTATTCTGCCCTCTGGTCATTTACAGTAACTACACTGGTATTAATAAAACAACCTAACGTGGAGAATGTGGAATACTGAGAACTTATCTCTTAAATATTAGGAAAACATTTTCAGCCATCATACCACTTTGTACTGTACAGATGTTCACACCTACTTCATTCACGCCTCCTCCTTTCAGCAACGAGCAAATCCCACCAATATAAGCTGCCCCGCTCCGGCTACTCTCAAATTGACTTCCCCTTTCAGAAAAGGAAATGAAAAATACTTACTGCTCGCAGTTCAAATATCATAACACCTCTCATTATTAATTTATCACACTTATTTTCTCAATGCACATAACATTTGTATACTATATGTTCCTGAAGCAAGGAAGGAATATGAAAACTGTTTATACATATGACCAAAAAGAAAGGTTTCTGGGGATGTTTCCCCATATAATCACTATCTTCAAGAGAACTCTACCTATTAAAAAAGAATTACTAATATGATGTACTCTGAGAAGGATACAAAATCACTACTGTGCTATTTCTGCCAAAAAAATGCATAACTTGAATCTTATAACGAGAAAATATCAGCCCCACAAAGAGGGGCATTCTATAAAATAATAGGCCTATATGCTTCAAAGTGTTAAGTTCAAAATAAACAAAGAAAGGCTGAGGAAATCTTCCAGATTACAGATTAAAGAGACATGACAGCAATGTGTAGTCCTGCATTAGATTCTGAATTTGAGGCAGGACAGAATTAGCTATAAAAGACATTATTGAGACAATTAGTAAAATTTGAATATAGACTATAGGTTAAATAACATATTATACCAATGCTAAATTATCTGGTTTTAATAATTTACTATAGTTATATAAGAAAATGCCTTGAGTATTAAGTAGTAAATGCCTAGTAAGGTCTCCAAGTTACTCTCAAATGTTTCAGGAAAAAACAACAACCTGATAGATGGATGAAAGGAAGAAAAAGGGGTAAGAACAATGAAAGGAAAGAAATAATAAAACAAATGGGGCAAAATGTAAACAATTAATGAGTCTGGATGAAAGGCATAGGATTTTTCCTTACAACTTTTCTCTAAGTTTGAAATTATATAAAAATAAAAAGTTACCCCCAAAATATACTCTTTTACTTCCATTTATAACTTTCTTCAACAAAAGCTCTGACTTCAAATGACAGGTTTTTAAAATGCTATTATATATATCTTGCTATTATATCAAATAAACATGTTACAAAAAAACCTTTAAGAGTGAGAAAAACAAAAGATAAACTCTGGAAATACTAAGCTCTCATCTTAAATCAAAAACATAGTTAACATTTAAAAGCCAACGACTTTAAAGAGTATAATTAATAAGTTAAAAATACTCGGTATGAACATTAACAGTACTTCTACTCAATACATGCTTTCATTAAACCTCTTGAAAATTTAAATGAAATGTATATGCAATAAGAAAATAACTCAAAATTAAAGCTCTTACATTTTCATGCCAATTTGAAACAACCTATACTTTAAAAACTTCTTCCAAATGTACCTTCCCTATCAAATCCTAATTGTATTATGCAGTACAAAGGATACATTGCAGTCACAGGTCATAGAGCATTCAACATGGAACCAGGAAAAGTAATAAATCATTACAGAAGTTACGTACGAAAAAAGGTGAACTGCATCACTTTTCTCTTTGATAAAATCCCTCCTGTATTTCATAAACTCACGTAGGGTGATCAATGGATTTTCAGATATGGCAAACTTGTTGTCAGCTGCCCAGGTTTCCATGGCAACCAATACTATCCTTGTTTTAAGTTGGTCTTTATATATCTAGTGTATAACAAAATGAACACACCAGCTATACATGTGGTAAAATCAAATGTTTAATGAACAGGACAAAAAATTTCGACTTAAGGAAACACCTTGAGTTTTAGTTAATGTAAGAAATTTCATTGTTTTTAAGGGAGATAATTATTTTTCTAACTTACATGCATTTCCCTTGAGTAACAGGGAATCAATTGTTTAGCAAGTAACACCCAAAGAATAGCACTAGTTAGAAACAAAAAAATCATGTTTTGACAAATACTTGTGCCCTTATTCAAGGCTCTCCTTGAGTCCACCTTCTGGCACCCAGACAAAGCATCCATGCATTCTTGAGTTCCCTAGCACAGTGGTCGGCAAACTGCGGCTCGCGAGGCACATGCGGCTCTTTGGCCCCTTGAGTGTGGCTCTTCCACAAAATACCACGTGCAGGCGCACACGTACAGTGCGATTGAAACTTCGTGGCCCATGCGCAGAAGTCGGTATTTTGTGGAAGAGCCACACCCAAGGGGCCAACGAGCCGCATGTGGCTCGAGAGCCGCAGTTTGCCGACCACTGCCCTAGCAGAAATGGAACAATGAAGACTCTCCAAGGAAATCCTCTCTACACAACCCGACTGTCCCTGACTAACGTCATAGAAAAGGTACAGGCATTGTCTTGTGAGGGGAAGATTTGGAAAGTAGATTCAGTAGGATTATTTAGTTGCATAATTCCCACAGCATCAGGCACCCTTTTGAAAAAGGCAAATCTTATACTGCTTTTCCACTGGTGAAAGTACAGGGTGAGTATCTTTGTTAGGGCCTATGACCCAACCTTTTCTTTTTCCCATGTGAAAAATTCAGGAAGGAATATCAGGCATAAACCTGTGGGAAACTGTGGCCACTTCCTTTTATCATCTTCCCAGCCAGATATCTAAGTCAATAAAGTCAACTGCACGGTTACCAGGGATTTGGGGGACACCTTGGCTAACGTGTAACTTAGAGTAGTGAAAATGGAAGAACCATATTATCTGTTCTACTAGCCATCAAGAGATAAAATTCCTCTATGGCAATACTGAATCGGGTTGATACTTACTAAATCCGCCATGTTCACCACAGATTTCGCATACGTATTGGTATGTACAACCGAAAGCCGGTGTTTTTTAAACTGAAAGCAAAAGGAAACAAGTGAAGGGCTTTCAAAGTCATCAGCAAATAATCAACTCAACAAAGAAAACATGGTGTAATTAAAAGATCTCTATGGTTTTCTGTTAAAAAAAAAAATTCTTACATAAATAAATAAGAATTGAGACCTAGTCCTTTACATGCTGTAGTCTGAGAAAAGGCTCTTCAAAGTTGGAGGCCTCAGTTTACTCATCTGGGATATGAAGGAAAAAATACTCATTCCATCTACTCCACAAATTTATTTCTACCAAGAGATTATTATTCAGAAATGATTAAAACATATGAAGTTATCTATGAATTGCAAGACATACTAATATAAGTAGCATCCAAGTCAGATAAAGTGAATGTGAATACTGCTAAAAGTATAAAAATGTATGAATTCTATAAGACGTATTCAGTCAGGAGAAGAAAGCCCTAAAGGTTACAAAGAGGTAGCTTATAGGCTAGATGTGAATCACATATACCTTTTGTTTGGCCCCAGAGCTGTTTTAAAACTCAGGAAATACCATATAAAACCTGATTTCTGGCTTCACTTTAAATTAGCATCCCCACATGGTAAATATGGGACCCACCAGACCAGCCATGTGACATTCTTTTCTTCACCACAGGCCTCACTCCTCTCTACTGTTAACACCTGACTCACTTTATTTGTGTTTTCTGCATAAACGTGTCTATAGACATCTGAATTTGTGATATTCCAAAATACCCAAAATTATGTTTTTGCAACTTATGCTTGTTTTGTAAAAATCTCAGGGAATAGTAACATGCACTGAATTCGAAAAGGTAGAAAGGTAAAACTTAGTCTTAGCCTGAGCAAGAAAGAAGCACTCAATCTTGATGGTATAATCAGTAAAAAGAATTAAAATTGATATTATTTGTTTAATCATATGGAAATAAATTATATTTTCCCTCAAATAAATCAAAGTAAATCCAAATGTACTTTCATGTGAAATTAAATAAAATCAAGCAATGTGCATCATTGAACACTTTTAGTACAATGCCCTAGTTATGCAGAATCAATATAAGACTAGACTGTGACTATAACCATATGACTGCTACATGCCCATGAACTGAATCTATATTGGAATTGAATATAACAAAATAACAGACTCAACAAAAATGAGTTTTGCTAGGTTCTTATCCTAAAAATCCTAAAAAATCTGTATTACTTGGCTATATAAGCTTTTCCATATGGTTTACTGCACAGCAAGACAGAAATAGAAATGTTGCTTCTATTTTACTAGGATAAACTTGAACATTGAAAACTAAAGTGTCACATTATTGGTGTCTCACTAGTGGAACTTTACATTTTTTTTAAAACTTGCCATTTTAGTAAGAGGAAATATTAGCCCCTATCTTAGTCAAGTAGGAATTGATATTAATCAAGAAAGAGTTGACATTTTGAGTCCCAGAAATATTTTTGGAACTTCACAAAATACCATTAGTTACTTTCACCTAAGGATGTTTCCTTCTTATAGGTTGTTGCTGGGTAACAAACATATCTGGTTACACAAATACCTTGTCCAGGTTAATGCTTTATGGACCTCTTTCTCTAAACATATTCCTGCACTGACCAGTTTTATCCAAGGTACGAACAAGTGCAAACAACAACAAATTCAGCAAATCCTACCATGAGATGATCGTTCACAATCATCAGTTCAATATATTTGGTTTCCTCCTCTACATTTCGAGGGTGGCGATGGAGCTGCAATATAGTAAAGGAAATGGCACCTAAATAGGCCCTCTGAACTTGGCTGTGAAAAACTAAAAAATATGTTAGACATTAGATTCTCAGACCTTATTCATCTTATAGCTGAAAATGTGTGCCTTTTCACCAACCTCTCCCTATTCCCCCACCCCTTAGACCCTGGGAACCACTTTTCTATTCTGTTTTCATGAGTTTGACTTTTTTGTTGTTGTTTTTTAGATTCCATTTATAAGTGATACCATGCATTTTTTTATTTTGGATTTAAGGCTGAATAATATTCTATTGTATATATGCCACATTTTCTTGATCCATTTATTCTTTGATGGACACTCACATTAATAATATTGCCTTCTATAACAAAGTTGCTAAGAAAGTAGAACGTCAATGTTCTCACTCCCTAAATAGGTAACTGAGTGAGGCGATAGATGTGTTAATTAACTCCATGGGGGAAATGTTTTCACAATGCACACTTAAATATCTTACAATTTTATTTGTTAAGTATACCTCAATAAAGCTGAAAATTTTTTAATAAGAGAAACTAAAAAATATGGGAGAAGTAAACAAACCAGTTTCCCCCTTTTATTCATTTAGCATTTATTTTTTCATTTTCTTCAATTAATTTAGTTTTTGAGGAAGTAATACATTTACATGGTTCAACAATTAAAGAATCATAAACAAGTAGAGGGTAAAAGTCTTCCTCTCACCTCTGTCCCCATTTACCCGGTTTTTATCCTTCCCCAACAATGGGCACAGCAGTTACTGGTTTCTTCCAGAAATATGTACGCATATAAATCAAAGGATATGCATTTCATTATGTACTTCCATCTATTTCATTCTCAGGCTATTTTCATTTAACAGTAGACCTCAGAGATTGTAATAAAACAGTTTAATTTAAGCTCCTGCGAATCTCTGAGAGGTCTACCGGGAGTGAGATGATTGACACTTGTGTTCTTTAATCTCCAAATCTGGGATTGAGACATGTTCCTTCCTCTGGCAAGGGTGAGGGGATCCCCCAAATGACACAGGAACTTTGTTAGGATAGTTCTGAGTTCCCAGGTTTGGGTTATGCAGTGCAGCTACATCTGTCTGTTCAACAACAAATTTTCTCACCTTCAAAATCATGACCAGAGAACGCTACTGGCAAGAGCCACTAAGGCAGCCATATGCCTTTGTTCTCCGCAGTTAGTCTATAACACAATCTTTAACAAGGTACGCAAAATTAACTTTTTCCTTTACACCATACCTTTTGATAAACAGTTTTTTCAATAAAATCTTTTTGCTCACTTGCCCAAGGGACATTTTGGTGATGAGGGTATACAATCAAACCTAAATCCATAATGAATGTGTTTTGAGTACTGCATTTAAAGCAAACTAAAACATTCCTGCCATGTGGATTTTTGTTTCATTGCTAACACACTCCCAAACTTTAAAAAATATATATATTTTTTCAAAATCCCTTATAATAAGTTGGTAAGGAATGACAGACATAATTTGAGGTTTGGAAACCAAAAAGCCACATAAACTGCACCCAATCACAGGAGTCTCTTTAAAAATGGGTGTTTTTAGGGTGCTAGTCTCTGCTTTTTTAACTGTGGAGGACACTGAGCCTTATAAGTTAATACAGTAGATTCACAAGTTCCCACATTTTCTGAAGGTCAGAAAGTTGCCAATATTGGCCACACAGTTTTAAAACACTTCATCTCCCTGGGTCCACATGGTCCTCAGAAAGAGAAATCAAGTTTGTCTGCTTAGCATATGACTGGATGTTACAAATGTTTATGAAAACCATAAAAGAATTATGTCAACAGAAAATCATCCTATTCTCTCATTTATTAACTTATGAAAATAATTCCTGTTTCCAATTAAATCCTCATGGCAATTACTTATGTCTATTTAATTGGGCCTCAATATATATACATACTCACAAAATATGTAAAGTTCGCAGTAGTAATTCATAGAACACAAAGACTTCTGAGCGGCAGCATATTAAGCGAAGGTGGTTATCAGAACTCTGAGACCAGACTTTCCAGGTCAGAATCCCAGATCCACCACTGGGTAACCCAATACATCCATGGGCAAGTTACTGAAGCCTCCCATGCTTAAATGTCCTTTCCAGTAAAATGGAGATAATAACAATAATGCCTTCCTCATTAGATTGTTATGAGGATTAACATGTGTTAATACAATTAGAATTCTTAGAACAGGGCCAGGCACATGGTAAGTACTCAATAAAAGTTAGCAATTACAATTCACATTAGAAATTTGTTTGTAAACGTGTTTTATTTCACACAGATTAAACATATTTTAAAAAGAAAATACCTGTTTCATTCAACAGTTTCATCTTACTAGAAATCTAGTTCTCTCACCCTGTGTTTGTATGCCACACACATACTATCACACCAACCACCACCACAACGGTGATGATGGCTTACTTCTGATGGCCCGAGTTCTTATTTTGTCTGAACCATTTATCAGTTCCATAATTCTGCACGAGTCATTTTCACATTGAAAAGCCACTGTTTTTTTTTTCCTGGATAAGAGTAATAATAGTACCTACTTCATGTGGTTAAAGCACTGTACAAACAGTTGTTATTTTTATTACTAAGTCCAAGATCCATTGAACATTCATAAAGTAGACATCCTAATTTTATATTCTAGACTCCAAAGTAACTCAAGTGTGACAATAGCATTTGTGGCTTCAAAACCTGACGTATTCACTCAGAAGGGGTTATCTTTAAAAAGATAAATACAAGGTTATGCACCATACAGGCAGATCCCAGGATATGCATACTAGGTGGTGCATACCAGGTAAGGAAAAAGGCCTGTGTCAGAAAGCATCTGAGATGCCACAGCAGGGCCCCATAATCCATCTACATGATGAATAACCACATTATCACCACTGTCTTGAGTCCTTTCTGAGTCTATGAAAAAATATAGCCACACCTTCACTGCTGGCGACAGATCCATCGTGCTTACTGCTTACCACACCCTGACAAATGTCGTGACTAATATCCTCTCACAGGGACTTAATGTGGAGTCAATTGACTGGCAGTTGCCAAGTGTTTTTAAAGCATCACGATATATACCTGTGAATACATACCTGCCGTTTAGTCCTTTTTGGTCTTGGCTTCAAAATAAATTTTGGTGGAGTGATATTTACTTGTTGGAACTCTAAGAGGAAATAAAAATAAATTAAATTAAACTTATTGAAATGTCTATCTTTATTTCATACAAGGCAATCAAAGTTTTACTAGCCCTTCCTAACAAAAATTATATAATTATACTTTATTAATACTTATAATTATTAATAACTAGTTGTAAATTTTATAAGATATAATGTTGCACTTCATAATACAGAACATTAATCAAAACAATTGTGTTCATATCAATACTGAATAAATACATTATGAATGAGTATAATTCAAAAAAATTTCAAACATTATTCCTGTTCTAACTTATCTCAAAGTTTTTCTCATATTTCTCCCATAAAACCATTACATTCTTTATTGGGAACCTTCTAAATAGCCAACTTGACCGACACGTTTACTACTGACCTTCATTAAAGAATGACACTCTAAGTGTTGGTGAAGAAATGTTGGTGGAGCAATTAGGACTCTCATATATGAGAGTATAAAACTGATCAAAAAGAAAACCAAAGAAAGAAAACACACTAATCCTAAGAGATGTGTCACATAAAACAAAAGGTTCTACCACCAAACAAGTGTAAAATTGACAGGGCCAACTTCTGATAAGAAAAGAAAACCAGAAATTAATTAAGACAGACCTGAGTTTTCAAAGAATATGTTCAAAACTCATTTTTAATAACAGCAAAACGGCCAAGTCACTTCCAAAATTTCTGTTGGAAATAAACTCTCAAGAAAGTCTCTTCTTTTTTTTTTTTTTTCAAATTACAAGACTGTATCATGGCAAGCCTACAATAAAGACTGGGGGTATTATTTATCACTTTAAATATTAATTAATGTTGATTACTTCCAGTAATATCTATTAGATTGTGGCTTTATTCTTAGGCAGCTAGTCATGAATAATTTTCTTCCCATAAGAGGGATTATAAAAGTTACATAAGGTAGCTGTGTGAAGTAAGAGCATTATATGCTCATTTGCAGATTTTTCAAAATAGTGAATTCTATAAAATAGGACCTTATATCCCTTTGGCAACAGGAAAGAAGGGGGAGTCCTAGTTCTCTTTAAGGAAACTGCATGAAGTCAAGGACTTACCAATTTATTTCAGAGAGGAAGGGACATTAGAAAATATTTATTTCATTTCTGATGAGAAGACAATGAAAACTTTTAAGTCATTTTCCTAAGTAGTAGTTTAGGATTTGCTATCAGTTTAGTAAATTTTCCAATTCCCCTTGGTCCTCTCTCCCAGAGAACATTCTCATTGTGCCATAATCCAAACTTCCAGTCCATCTCTTCCTAGCTGTGGGACCATGGAAAAGAAACTAGCTGAGCTTCATCCATAAAATGGAAATATTAATATATATCTCACAGAGCTGTTGCACAAATTACAGTGAGATTAAAATTTAGAATGTATTATGGCAATGATCAGGGCTCACTGAACAGGGAGAAGCATCTCCACCCCAGATATTGGGAGTGTGCCCTGTCTTCAGAGGAGAACACAATGAGCCCAGGGTAGCTAGGACCCTGCACAATCACTGCTCCACTAAATGAGGCCAATTTTCATGTAAAGATTTGGATGCAACTCTTAAATCAACATCTGTAAACAAAAGACCAATAAACATTCATGAGAAGGAAAGACTAATTCCACAAATAGCACATAAAAAATGTTAATCTAAAATAGTTATTCCTTAAAATGCTGCGGCATAGAGAGATGAGAATAACAACAAATGGGAAACCGGAGAAACCAAGATGGCAGCATAGGTAAACACCTGAAATTACTGCCTCGCACAACCACTTCAAAAATACAACTAAAAGACAAAACGGATATCATCCAGAACCACAGGAAGGCTGGCTGAGTGGAAATTCTACAACTAGAAGGAAAGAGAAAAGCACACTGAGACTCAGAGGAGGTGCAGAAGTAAAGTGCAGAGGTACGGAGGCGTGTGCAGAAAGGGCTGGCAACTGAGGACACGGTTGTCTTTTTCAAACAGAAGGGAGACATAGGCTCCCGCTCTGAACTCCAGTTCTGGGCAAGTCTCTAGGGACTCAGACTCATACAGGGAGAAACTGGACTGTTTGGCAGCGGGCAGAACTCGAGGGCAGCTTTCTCTCAGAGGTGCTTGCAGTGATTACCGCAGGACAATGAGACCCGGGGCCTCTTAGGGCAGGGCTAAGGATCAGCCATAGATGTTTGCACCGCCCTGTTGATTACCTGAGACCCCACCCCACCCAAGCTGTGTGCAGACGCTTTTGCATATGAATGACCTGGCCCTTTGCAATCTAAAATTACCTAACAAACTGCAGCTGGGTCAGAGAGACCCACAACATCCAAAAGAAGGCCCAAGGCCCCACAGCAGCTCGCACTGCTTCACAGCTGGGCCTCATCTGGGCACCTCCCAGTCCCAAAGAAAGAAGAGGAATCTGCAGATCTCTCCATAATTCCTGCTGGGTAGCCTCAGGAAGAGGCTAAATTAGCACCTCCTTAGAGATCCAAGAGCCAGTGTACCCAGTGGTCAGAGTGGGACCATTCAGGTTACAACTCCTCAGATCCATAAGGGACACACTCAGGGGGCAGACTCATTGAGCACCAAAGCCCCACTGAAGCAAGTCTTGCCCCATAAGGGTGTCTCTAGCACAGAAGTTCTCCCACCATAGACACAGCTGGTCCTCACAGCCAATTGGCCTGGAGGTCAGTTCCTCCCAGTAATACCAACAGCAACCAAGGCTTAACTACAATAAGATTGTGCACACAGCCCACAAAGGGGTGCACCAAGAGTGTCCACCTCAGATAATTGGGGAGGCTGAGCCACTGGGCCCTATAGGACACCTACCACAGAAAGCCACCCTATCAACACAGGGAAGCAGCCAAAATGCGGAGACAAACAAACAGGTCACAAATGACAGAAATGGAGGAAAACAACAAATGGGAAATGATTAAGAGTTCATTCCTATGTTTACAACATAGTATTTTACCAAGAGTGAATTTTTATGTATGTTATCTATGCAGACCGACTTCTGATCTAACATTATTTATCTTATAGTACCTTTCTTGGAATCTTACGATTTTAAAAAGTTTTCCTTCAATGTGTTTGAGTTATATCTTTCCAAATCATCCACTGTCAGCATGAGGTCAGTCTGCATTTTATTCTCCCTCTTGACGCACTTGACTTTCTCTCTAAAATTATGAGCAGTTGTGTGCTAACGATATTCCAGCTATAGATGAGCTCTACAGCATTCAAATAAATTATTAAAGTTGTTTTTTTAAGTCATTATAACAATTTCATACCAGAGGGGAGATCATCCAAAGGAAATTCAAAGAGTCTGGATTTGTAAACTGAGTGAAAACGGAAATCCTCCTGAAATAACACAGACAATAGAGATTAAGCATGTGCTTCCAGACACCTCCAGCCTCGGGGGTTCAGAGCTGGAGGAGCTGGAACCCTTAAGACACCGTAACTTGACTACACAGACTCCTGGGTTTAAAGTGGCGATGAGCCATTGCACAAGAGTTCACACTCACTCCCGTGTTCTCCTGCACCCAAGTGACATCCTATTAGAAGCAAAATGCCTTCACAGAAAAGCCATTTGGAAAATAAATGAATGGGCCTATCCCCCCAAGGAGAAGCAAGGCATCTGGGAAAGTGGGTTAATGTTTTTTTATGACTGGTTCCTTTCCACGATTCCCTGCCTCCCTTTTAGAGTCAGAGAGCTTTGCTAGGCAAAGAATGCTGAGCTAACACACTTGCTTGTATTAAGGAGCATGCTGACTGGCACAGCAGATGCCCAAATGGACCTTGCTCCAAAATCCAAGTGTCATGCAAAGTTCTGTGAAAAGCCAACCGATAAAAAGCCATATTTTAATGAACATTCAATTAACTTCATCTGGCTTCACTCAATTACTAACATGATAAGAACTACCAAAAATACAGTTTCATGATATTAAAAGAAGAATGTCATAGTCAAGTTTCATTATATCACCTTTTAAAAATAAAAATCACACGGTCAAGCAAAGTGACAGGAGAGCAGGCAGTGGAGACCAGAAAATAATATGCAAATACAGATAGTTTCCTCAAACAAGATGATGGGGGGCAAAACAATTTGTTTCTTGAAAGTATTTGCCTCTCTAAGTGTTTGACCAATGTTCCTTCCATGATACAAGGAAGAATAATTGTGTGTACAGAGCTAGTATGGAAGTGGATTATGTTTCTCTCTAGTCTATAACATTAACTCAATCATTTTCTAATTTGTGGGAAATGAATATTTCAACTAAAGTGAGAGAAGAATTGAGAAAACTTAGATTTCTCTAAACTTCATCAGCAGTGGGCTTTGAAGACAATAGAGCAAAATCTCAAATCTAGGAAAGAAAGGGAGGGTGGAAAATCACGTATCTGGCTTTGATCTGTTATAGAATAAATGTTTGCCTCCCTTCCCCCCACACCAATCCATATGTTGAAGCCTTAACTCCAAATGTGATTGCATTTGGAGACAGGGCCTGTGAGGAAATGATAATTAAGTGAAGTTGTAAGAGTGGGGCTCTTGTTCAATAGGGTTGTGCCCATAGAAGGGGAGGAAGAAACACCAGAGCTCTCTCTTTCTCTCTGCGATGTGAGGACATAGCAAGAAGGCATCTGTCTGCAACCCGAAGACAGAGCCCTCAACCAAGACACTGACCCTGTTGACACCTTGATGTTGGACTTCCAGTCACCAAAACTGTGAGAAAATAAATGTCTGTTGTTTAAGCCACCCAGTGTTTTGTAATGACATCCTGAGCAGACTAAGACAGATCATAATACATTGTGGTGGAGAGAGAAATGGAAGCTTCAGAATACCTCTGAAGGAAAGTATTTTCAGTTTAAAGGAGAGACAGATTTTTTTAAAAGAGAAAGAAAAAAAAACCACTTGTGGTTTTGACATATTCAATATTATTTTAATAATATATTTAAATAAAATAAAGCAGAGAGGGGAAAAGGAGGAAGAAAAAAGCTTTCAGCATCAACTTTCACGTTTGCCACAACAGAGGAGCACTTACTTGGGAGGTGTCATTTTCTTCTGGCTCAATGAGATAGGTGTGGTTCCCATCATAGAACATCCCACTGTCAAAAACAAGAAAATAATTAGTCATGGCTACCAACTCCTGTCTCGGAACAAAATCATTTTAAAATCAGCAGCAGCTAGAGGACCAGTTTACTCCTCAACACCACTTCCAAGTCCTACCTATCGCTACCATCACATCACATCACATCACATCACATACTATACACACACACACACACACACACACACTGCTGAGAGGGGAAGGTCCCTCCGTCTGATTCCTCACAAGCAGCAGGGTCTCCTCATCTAGACTGTTCTCTAGGCTCATAATCACCATTCTCTAACTGTGGCCCATTATTCCGCTCTCCAACATATAATTCTAAAACTTTAGTGTGCTAGTAAATATGCAAAGCTTTCAGGACCTTCCTCATATTCCTGAATGGGGGCCCAGGAAGCTGCATTTTAAACAACCCCATGTGATTCTGATGCAGGTTGCCAGGGACTCTACTCAGAACTGCTTACCTACCACACGCATGGAAGATGCTATAGTGACAAGAGCTGACACATTTCAACAACTTACCATGAACTAAGTACACTCACTCTTTTCCAAAAATGTATGAGGCAGGCACAATGACTATCCTCATTTTACAAGTAAAGAAACCAAAGCCCAAAGAGACAAAGTAACTTGCCCAAACGACATAATCAATGAGAGCCGAGGCAGGAATAGAGCCTAGGCAGATTGGTTCCTGAGCTGTTTACCCACCTTCATTATCATTCATTTATTGAACAAACATTTAGAGAGCACGTGCAATGCACTGTTCTAGGTGCTGAGGATACAGTACTGAACAAAACAGACCCCTTCTCTGCCCTCATGGTGCTCACGTGCATTCTAGGGAGGACATAGAAGATATATAATCACAACTAAATATATATGACAGGTGGCAAATTCTAGGGAGGAAACTAAAGCAGGGTAAGAGCAATAACTGGTGCCAGGTGATTGGAGATAGAAACCAGAGACAGAAGATGGCTAATTTATACAGAGGGTCAGAGCAAGGCTTCACAGAGAAGGTGCATTTAAGCACAGGCCTGAAAGAAGTGATGGGGAGAGCCATAAGGATATCTGCGCAGACAGCACTTCAGAATCAAGCCCTAAGATAAGAGGATGTTGGTGTGTTCAGGAATATGGAGGATGCAGTGTGGCTGGCGTAGACTGGGTGAGGTCTGTAAAATGAGGCCGAGAGACAGGTAGGCCCTTGGGGCCTTGGCTTTCACTCTGAGAGAGATGAGGAGCCACTGCAGGGTTCTAGGCAGAGAGGAAACACAATCTCCCCTTCAATTTCCAAATAATTGCTTTAAAAGCTGTGCAACAATAATCTTCAGGATGGCAAGGATAGAAATGAGGAAAGTATTGCAATAACTCGGGCGAAAGAAAATGAAATGATAGCTTAGATCATGGTGGTAATAATGCAAATAGTAAGAACTGCAAAAATTCTGGCTATTTTTCAAAAGTAGAACCAATGGGATTTGTTAATGATTTCAGATGAAGTATGGAGGAAAGAGTCCTGTCAGTGAGGACATCAAGGTTTTGACCTGAGTACCTGGGCAAATGGAATTGCCATTTAATAAGGTGAAAAAAGCTGTCAGAAGCACAGAATGGGGTTGGCAACAAGGAAGGAAGCAGGATGCAGGGAGCAAGGCGCAAGTGTGGAGTTCAGAGTTGGACTTCTTAGACTGGAGATGGCTGCCAGCCAATTGAGAAATCAGGTGGAGGGCATTTTAAGCTGCAGATGGCCATAACTCCCACTCAGAGAGATGCTGAGAGTCACTCCTTTTAGTGGAACATGGTCCTTCTACTGAGATCAAGCCCCTTGATCTTATGAGCTGAAGGAATGTTCATATTATTCAGGCATCTAGCAGGGGTGAAGCTGTCATCGTCTGCAGTTATTTTTCAGTGAAATGCCTACAAGACATCCAAGCTATTAAACAGAGAACAGTATTTGTCTCTCATTGATGGCTTAGGGAAATGGGTTCTGCCACTACCCAGCTTCTTTCATTCCTGCCTTAACATCTTCCACATGTCTTCAACTCTCATAGACCCTTAGAACTGCTATTCTCACATCTGTAAGGTTTTCAAACAAGAATGCACTTTCTGAATTCAGATGACATTGTATTTGGAATTTAAAGCTAAACAGATGCCATTTGTAATATATTACTGGCCATACAGGCCTAAGGAATCAGTGGGGGTGAGCCTTTTCGAAACAGGAGAACAAATATGGCAGTAAACATTCTTTGTGCCCCTGATGGGACTTGGCCAGATCCATGGAGAAAGTTACATAAAACCATTCTCTTTACCAAAGTTCACATGGCAATACTGATTAAGTTGCAAGCAGATTGTTTTGCTTAACTAGTACTGGGTATTATTTCCTCTTGCATTAGGTTCATATCTAATGTGAAAACCAAATATTTTTACTGAGTTTAAACAGCATGATATACAGTATAAAGAAAGCAGAGTCTGACACCATCTATATCTGCAAGATTCTGGTCTCCTAAATTACAATATGCTATTATTAAAAGTTCTTTAACAAATAAAAGGCATGCGTGTTTTTATTTGCTTTGCTTGAGGCTTGGTACCTTTCTGTTATATTTATATAAATTTCAATAGTACAGAACATGTTTGATAAAAACCTGCAACTAGGACTGAGTCATTATGAAACAACAGAACAAAAATTTTGAAAGGCTGCATCAAAATGTTTAAAGAAAACAGCCATTCTTACAAATTGCCACAAGAGGGCAATAAACTTACATTTGAGTCCACGCTTAAGCTACCCATAGTTACAGGATTTTGTCTTTTTTTTTTTTTTTTTTTTTAATGCAAATCCCTTGGCAACTTTATTTTAAAATAAGTATATTGTTAAAAAACATACAAAATCATTTTGTTATAATTAAAGAAAGATTTGAGACTGCTATTCCCTCTGCAGAAATGCTATACACAGATGCAAAATGATCAAAGGCCGTTGTAATAATGACTCTCAAGTAAGTGGGACGGCCATCATGTGCCACAATTTCTTCATGCTGAAGCTCCCCTCTGTGTGTATTAGATCGCTTTCAATCCACCGCTCAAAACTGGCTCCTTAATGTGCTCTTTTCAATTCGCAAGGTCGGTACTAACCTTGTAAATAAACAAAACGTATAAAGTATTAAATATCGAACTGATTCTTTGCTGTTGTTCGTATATTCCTTTTATCCTCTGAGACTGTCAGGCTTTGGTGGGAATGCACAAAGAACTAGGACCGGGAACACCATCTTCTGAAAATCATTTACTCTTTTTCTATATGTCCCTATGGCGAAATGCACCATAATCTTACAAATGTTTGCAAACATACAACACAGCTTAGGAGCCTTTTTGAATTTGGTATCATCCAGATTTTTTTGTATGTTGGTATTAATAATAGTAATAATATTAGTAGTCTTGGTCATAAATCTTTATCTTTTTTTATTGTTTAAAGTATTACAAATAGTAGTACATATGTTTCCTTTTATCCCCATTGACCTCCCCACAGTTGCCCCCACCCCCTGGCACATGCCCTCACCCCCCTAATGTCTTGTCCATTGGTTATGCTTATATGCATGCATGCAACATCAAACATATCAGGACAAAATATTACCCATTAGTCCTTTGAATTTGAAAAAAAAAATTGCTTTTGCAGGTTCTTTACGTAAAAGACATGAATCTGAATGTGATTATTTTCCCTTTTATGTTCTTCTACTGAATTAAATAAATCCAGGAAAACGAAAAAAATCTCAATGTGTATTTTATAAAAGATGAATTATGGATGAAATAACATCTCATATCTAATCACTGCAATTGAGACAACATAAAATCATTTAATATTTAGTAATATCCACCCCAAATATTTCTGTCAGAAATTTCTGTTCAGAAAGTAAAATCAAGATGAGAAGTAAAAATAAATAACAAAAAGGAACTGGAGAAAATTTTCCCCACACGCTTATAAAAGTCTAAGAATACCAAAACATGCTTGTCCACAATCTTGCTGGTGCTCCGGCCTAGGTACACAGTGGGTTTTCTGTTTGTTTTTGTGTAGTTTTAAATGAAAAGGTTTCTAAAGGTAAAACAACTGAAGTAGACTCTGAGTTCTACTCCTGATCTAGTCACAAAAAAGTCCTTCAAGTTACTTTTCCATCCTCCTTCAAATGACTATGTAGGCTTAGAGAAAGCTATTGGTCTTAGTTTGTCAGCTCTATTACAGCCTTTAGAAGGCGGTAATACCTTCTCTCTGGTTTTCACAGTATCTGTGTCCATTTGGAAAACTGGAAGCAAACTGGAATAAGAACTAGGCATGATGCTTACAAGGTGACTTTGGGTTGAGATTTTAAGAGGAACAGAGAGGGGGAAAAACTCATTTTTTATATCTCTCTCCTACAACGTACATTTGCTGTCACAAGTGTCAACAGGCCCAGTGTACTAATCCGAGCTGACAGCTGTACTCATCTTGGGATCAGTCCAATTTTACTGCTAAAGGCAACTTCAATATTGCTTTTTCCAGATAAGAAAACCAAAGCTCTCAGATATTAGACATGCACTCATGTTTGTAAATGTCTCTTTATTAAAAGAATTTATTTAAAATAAGGGAAATTGCCTTTTAGAAGAAAGAATAAGCAAAGAGAAGTCCTCCATGCTATAGGGCATGGGGCCTCTTTTCTTTGAATAAGTAACTGATCCTCCCACTCTCCTTTCTGCCTCTCACATACCTACTGCCAGAGCCTGACTGAGGCAGACTAGCTACAGTTTCCGGACTTTCCCATTAGATCCCTTTCCTTGCTTTTTTTAAGACCTGTCAATCCAACCCCTCTCTTGGAAGATTCTATCAAACCCTGTTAAGGGGCCACTCCTCAGGGAGCCACTTCTTCTTTTTTCCTCCCACTCCTCCTCCTCCTCCTCCTCCTCCTCCTCCTCCTCCTCCTCCTCCTTTAAAATATATTTTTAAGAAAATTTTTTATATTTTATTGATTTTTTACAGAGGAAGGGAGAAGGATAGAGAGGTAGAAACATCGATGAGAGAGAAACATCGATCAGCTGCCTCCTGCACACCTCCCACTGGGGATGTGCCTGCAACCAAGTTACATGCCCTTGACCAGATTTTTATTAATTTCAGATAGGGAGCGGGGGAGGGAGAGTGAGAGAGACATCAATGATAAGAGAGAATCGTCTATCGGCTGCCTCCTGCAGGCCCCCTAGTGGGGACTAAAGGGGATAGAGCCTGCAATCCGGACATAAACCCTGACCAGGAATCGAACCATGACCTCTTAGTTCATAGGTCCACATTCAACCACTGAGCCACACGGGCCAGGTAAGAGCCCTCATTCATTATTGCCCACTCTCAGCTTGCATCTTTCTCAGTTTTTGTTTTGTTTTGTTTTGTTTTTTACTTTCTCTCAAAGTAACAAATATACCTATCATATTCCATAGTAGGATGATGAGCTAGAATTAGCTTCCCCCTTAGATTGAGCTCTTGGGGGCCAGCCTCATGTCCTAATCACCTTAATATTCCTAGACACTCAATAACTGTTAGTTAGATGAAAAAGCCACATCCCTAACTTGGTAACAGACAGGAAGTATTTTAAAGTTACCAAGAAAAATTTAACAAAACTGAATTAAAGTGCTGGCTTGTTCTGTGCCTCCCTAACAAACCACCCCCCTCCCCAAACAACAGTAAACAAGTCCGAAGGAACTGAGATGATTTCGCTTAAATAGAATGCTGAGGAATGACACAGTGGCTTTGTAAGGAGTTATAAAACAAATGACAGATGGCCACCTGTGCCTCCCCATCACCGACAGGACAGAGGAAGTAGATGTATTCCCATGTTAAACATCAGCAGACATTCTTTGATAATGAACTTTATGAGAAAGGAGGCAAGGCCCCGAGAAAGGATGAACTCCGATCCTTGGAGATTTCTAAGAACAGGCGGAACCTCCCACCGGTCTGCAGTGGCTTAGGTGGGATTTAGCTGAAAAATAAGCTGAAACACATGAGCTCTTGAGGTCACTTGCAGCCTTTTCTCTTTGCTCAAGGAGTTAAGAGTTCCCATCTACTGAAATGTCTATTATTCTATAAAAATATAAAAACTGACACCAAAGAGAACTGAAAGCAGCACTGGTACCCAGAGTCTAAACATCCACAGACACAGAGACCAAAATTACCCCAACAACTTCTGTCTCAACTAGAAAAATGCTCCAAACATCTCTATAAGGTATCATATTATAATTCCAATGCCCCAGGTTTCTGCAACTCTAATTTTAAAATATGTTTGGCTTATAAACCACAGAAGAGAAAAGATCAGATCCATCCCTGATTTCAAATGATGTCTTGCCTTAAAAAAAAAGAAAATAAGTGATTGAACACATGGGTAGCACACACACAAAAAAACTGGACACTTACTGAAGTCCATGGCATGTTGACAATGCAACAAATGAGGCCGGGTTTCCTCGGATATGGCCCTGGTAGTAACAGTGTTCTCCTCCCTAGGAAATAGAAACAGAGAATGTAAGCCTTTGCCAGCACAAGGAGAGCCCGCCATCACTGCACAGGTTTCTGCCACACTGCACTTGCACTTGTAAGGCTCTGCACAAGATTTCATTAGTCAGATTAGTATTATCCCACCATTTATAACCAAATTAGTCACAAATGCTCCTAGTGAGCTGGCTCCAAATGTGATGATCGAAGGAACAAGAAGCAGATACTGAAATACACATGTGGCTCTTGCACCAGAATAAGGTTAGTCATCTATTTCCCCCGTTGTGAGAAACTCAACCTGCAGCAGCAGCAAGTGGATACTTTCACATAAAGCTCAGGAAAAAGGCATATAAATCATGGGAGAGTCACTAAATTACACTGATGGAGGAGAATGCCTAATTTTACACTGTTTCTATCAAAACTTGACAAGTTTATACTATTCTTTCCTCCACCCAGGAATGGCTCTACTGGTAAGCAGTGTAGGTTATGGTTTGAAATGGAGAAGTTTCTTCTAGCAGCCAGTTACATGAGCTAAATGCCACTGAGAGACTCATTTCCTCGGATGAAATGTTCCTGGAAAACCTCACAGGGTAAATCCTCTGCCAGCTCTGGGTGGTGCTCAGTTTTTAAATACTTGCTCATTGTGTGGTCGAGAAACCAGTAGCATTGACATGCCTGGGAGCTTGCGAGAAATGCAGAATCTTGGGCCCACTCCTGAGCTACTGTATCACAGTCGGCATGTTAACAAGGTCCCTAGGTGACTGATTTATTCGCACATTCAAGTCTGAGAAGCATTGCTCTAAATGACCGTTCCCATCCCCCCGCCCATCTCCTATTTCTTCAGAAGCTGTAAACTTTTAATTAAACTGACCCATTGAGATATGAAAGACTGAAATAGGACAGACTAATAGAACGGGTGGCTTAAAGAAGCAAACGTTACCTACTTCCCAGTCTGGCTTAAGGACTAACCCCACTTAAACTATTCAGTGCTTGACAAGTGGAGGAGAGAGAACAGGAAGACATGATGCTATCATAAGGCTAAAGACCGTTTCTTCACTGGAATTCCAAGGCAGGTAGCCTGGCCTGCGACCGCTGCTCCTACTGAGATAATACCACAGGCTGGAGTGAGCCTCAGTTATGAGAGGATAGAGAGCAAATAAAATGATTCGCCATGCAATCCCTGGCCCTGGGACACCCCCAATATCCAAGGCAGCCATTGAGCATGATGGACCAGGATTACGGCTGGATTTGGTGGAGGATAAAGTAGGATGGTACTTCACATGTGGGTCTGACAGGGGTGGAACTCAAAGGCCACAGATGTCAGGATAGAAACAAACCTGGGCACTGGCTTCCTACGTAGGGTTGGTTTGGCGTAGCTGTTAACAGTGTGAGCTGTGTAATCTCAAACAAATTACAGGACTTGCCTGTGTCATCTGTCAAATGGTAATACTCTCATAGGGTTGTTCAGATGATTACAGAGCTAATAATCATATGACGCTTAGAATAATGGCTTGTTACTCAGTACACATTCAGTAAAGGTTTGCTGCTATTAAAATTACTTAGTGTCAGCTATTGTCCTACTCAATTTACATACACAATCACTTTGAATCCTCACATCAATCTTACAATATTGTTATCTCTAGTCTACATAGGAGGTCGCAATCTCTGTGAGCCAAGGCTGGCCACCTGGGAAGTGGCCAAGTAGGCATGCAAACCTTGTATAAACCTGTGAATTCAAGGCCAGTGTCATTGTCCCTACACTACTGATGAGTTGGACATAAAACCTGTCGGTTATGTAGTGTAAATCTAAGTTTTCCTTTAGACTGATTCTTTTAAAATTTATTTTTTTGAGTGGGGCTGGAGGTAAATTTAATAGAATTTTAAATATCTTCTGTTGGCGCTGTTGGACTAAGAATTGTCCATAAGATGAGATTCTAATTGAATGAGAGGTGTTTATGTTTCAGAAAACCTTCACTTCCTGGACACATCTGATTGGATCAGAAATTAATACTCTAGCTATCTATTGGCCAGACACAGAAGGCCAACCACCAATGAGGTGATCTGAACAGAGAGAGAGACTCTTATCTAAAAGAGTAGGTCTAACACAAACAGTAAATATAAAGATAGCAGAAACAAAGAGAAATAGAAAAAAAGATAATCACAGTAGTTATGGTATCAGATTAGGGAACAATGGAAGTTGACAAGTCACTATATATGGATAAA
The DNA here is from genome assembly GCF_964212035.1 of Myotis nattereri. NCBI lineage: Eukaryota > Metazoa > Chordata > Mammalia > Chiroptera > Vespertilionidae > Myotis > Myotis nattereri. The sequence continues at coordinate 42,131,465 of NC_138086.1, read as the reverse complement.
ATATGTCAGAGGCAAAGACATGTGAGAAATGTTTTATAAATTGCAAAAGTTTTCTTTAAAATACCAACTCTGGAAACATGTTATAGTAAATCAGAAAAAGGACGAAAAATTCATGTTTTAAAACAATATTCCATTATTTTAGGGTTAAATAGCTGATTAGATCATGGAAAACCATCTTTCACTAATTTCTGGTTATAAAAAACAGGAGTCAATCCAAAAACAGCATATGATCTGGACCCATCTGCACAAAAGCCTAACGCTGCAAATGAAATGAAGAGCTCAATATGGTTGCTTCATTATCGAATGTTTCCATGACACTTCAAGAGAAGCATAAACATCCAGGGGGGTGGGGGGAGGGAAATCTCCTCAATTTGGACTATTAAAACACAAATTTTGAGGCTTTCCTATATATGTAATTTGTGGTATATGTAATTTTTCTAAATGATGGTGGAAATTAATTTTTGTGTTGTGATTTTTTTCAGGGATCATTCACCATAAGTCGATAATTATTTAAGCTAAGAATGAAAGTAATGGAGCTGTTTTCCCCCTTTAACATGCCTGAAAATTTTTTAGTGCAGAATAAAGGCTTTAACGTTAAAAGGCTTCTTTAATTATATAAATATATTTAAAAATTATTAAAATAAATAAAATAAATTTAACATTTTTTTTATTTTTAACGATTATTCGTTATTCAAAAAACAATAAATACTTATAGAAAAAAATTATAAGAATTCAGGAGGTATATGGTACAGAATAATTAAAAATATCCCCTTCATACACATTGCCCAGGCTGCAGTTGCCTCCTTAAAGGTAAACATTTTTGACAGAATTTGTGCACAGTCCGGAATAATCTATGCACATTTAAGTAAATGTGCATATACATAAATACACAGATATCCTCTTCAAAGCACAAAAAGATTTACACTATGCATACTGTTCTGCCACTTTATTTTTTTCCTTAAGGTAATCTTGACATCTTTCTATATCAATACCTCATTCTTTCGATGATGGCGTAATATTTAATTACAGGAGTGAACAACAGTTCATTTAAATAGTCCTGTACTAATGGAAATTCAGATTACCTCTACTTTTTGCTGTCATAAACAATACTGTAACAAACTTTTTTTCATATATTTTTGTGCACTTCCATCAGCATATATTGGGTAGATTTCTAGATGTGGACCTGGTAGGTCAAAGAATATGTGCATTAAACATTTTAATAGGTATTTTAAGGGACAAATAGAATTATGTTTCTTTGTACTTACATCTGTTTTTAAAAATGTACATTTGAAAATAATAAGCTGTATTTTATTAAAAATTGTATATTTCTTTTTTAAAATATTTTATTGATTTCAGAGAAGGAGGAGGAGAGAGACAGAGAAACATCAATGCTGAGAGAGAAAATCACTGATTGGCTGCTTCCTGCATGCCCCACACTGGGGATTGAGTCTGCAACACAGGCATGTGCCCTGACCAGGAATTGGACCATGACCTCCTGGTTCATAGGTTGACACTCAACCACTGAGCCACACCAGCTGGACAAAAGTTGTATATTTCTACAGATTACTACTTAAGCCAAGGCTTATCTACACTAATAAAAGACAAATATGCAAATTGATCCTACCTTCACTATGCATTAAGCCACGCCCACCAGCCAATCAGAGCAACTATATGCAAATTAACCCAACCAAGATGGCGGCGGGCAACCATAGAGCTGGAGCAAGCAGGAGGCTTGGTTGCCCCAATGATGGAGGAAGCCAAGCTTCCCGCCTGCCACGGCCCGCTCTGAGCTCCACTCAAAGCAACAAAGTTTCAATTATAGAAGGTAAATAAACCCCAGATACCTGCTTTCAGTCGGCCATGGCCATGGAGCTGGAGCGAGAAGGAGGCTTGGGTTGCCCCTGGTGATGGAGGAAGCCAAGCTTCCCTCCCGCCTGGCCTGGCCAGCTCTGAGCTCCTCTCAAGGCTACAAAGTTTCAATTATAGAAGGTAAATAAATCCCAGAATAAACAAGAAAAAAGAAAGAAGGAGAGGCTGGGAACTTCTGTCGCCGGGGGCGCTTAGCCAGCCTGAAAATGGCCCTCAGCCCCTCACCCAGGCTGGCCAGGCACTCCAGCCGGGACCCCCACCCTGAAGGGGGTGTGACCAGCTGCAAACAGCCATTAGCCCCTCACCTAGGCTGGCCAGGCACCCCAGTGGGACCCCCACCCTGATCCGGGACACCCTTCAGGGCAAACCAGCCGGCCCCCACCTGTGCACCAGGCCTCTATCCTATATAATAAAAGGGTAATATGCAAATTGACCCTAACAGCAGAACAACTGGGAATGACTAGTCACTATGACACACATTGACCACCAGGGGCCAGACACTCAATGCAGAAGTTGCCCCCTGATGCTCAGTGCACTCCCACAGGGGGAGCTCTGCTCAGCCACAAGCCAGGCTGACGGCTGCCAGTACAACGGTGGTGGTGGGAGCCTCTCCCGCCTCCTCAGCAGCGCTAAGAATGTCCTACTGCAGTTTAGGCCTGCTCCCCGCTGGCAAGTAGACATCCACTGAGGGCTTCCGGGCTGCTAGAGGGATATCTGACTGCCAGCTTAGGCCCAATTCCCCGGGGAGTGGGCCTAAGCCAGCAGGTGGTCATCCCCTGAGGGGTCCCAGACTGCAAGAGGGCACAGGCCAGGCTGAGGGACCCCCCCCCCACCCCCCCCCACCCCCCCCCACCCCGAGTGCACAAATTTTTGTGCATCAGGACTCTAGTTGATTATAAAGGTCCTCCATATTTTCGTATGACTTTCTTGTGGAACCAATGCTTTATGCTAGTGGGTATTACATATGATAATCTAAGATAGATGTTGTAAGAAAAGATAAAACCCAGCACATCCTCATAGAGTTCAGCTCTTTATCTGACTGCCAGCCACAGCCTTTTCCTCACTGTCTCTCTTGTTCCAGAAATAAATCTATTTTCCTTGAAACTTTCTTCATACTTCTTGATTTAATAACATTATTATAACAGTACCAATGTTTACTTTTAGCTAAGTAGATAGTTATAGCTAAAAAAAATTACCCACCTCTATAAAAATGGACCATATGATAATGATAGTTCATATGTCTATTGGTTTCTCTCCCCAGTAGACAAAAAGCATTTTTTAATCTGCCCAGATGATTCCAATATGCTACCATGATTCAGAAGCTACACACCTCTGCAGGAACTTACCCCTGAATTCTATCACACACTAGGTTCCTCCCAAGCGTGTGCACTGCTCAGACTTATGTTATGGCTGCATGGCTGGAGTCTGTTCTACCAGGTGCTCCCCTATAATAACCTCTTCTCAATTTCCTCTTAAGTGGCAGTGACATGAGGAAACTGTCCTCTTCTTACCCTTCCTCTTCCCTCCTAGTAATGAGAAACGGCTTTTTCAGGCATTACTGAGTCAGGAAACTCTGAGCCTCTGAAGGGCCAGTGGCATCAAGGAAATTCCTTGGAAAAGCTAAATCTTATGTTGGAGAGGATCCACAACCCACCTTGGTTAAAATCCATAACCTGGGATTATACAGAGTCAGGTTGGAGTCATTAAAGGGACATAGGCCAAATACCTGCTCAGGTACAAAGTGTAAGGGTATCTGACTCTAAGCAAAGTAAAAAGGAAAACAATATCACCTCTTTTCACAGTAAATTAAATAAAGTTGTCCCATGGTGGTTGCTAAATGCCAATAATCCATGTATCTATACTAATGCATGTCAAAAAGTCTTTACCAATTAATGACAAAATGAGAAAAACAAGTATAGTGTAGTCAACTTCTCATAAAACTAAAGGTATTTCATTTTACATAACTGTCCTTTGTTTTGAGATTAGTTCCTTCCTTCTCTTTGATTATTAAAATTATTAGATTTTTAATAGACTTTTTATTTTGGAATAATTTTAGATTCACAGAAAAGTTGCAAAAATTAGGAGATTTGTTAACAGTGAGCCTCCATTCCCACATTTCCATATTCCTGCAGGACAAAAATCAGCTGAAGGTGAATAAGGCACACACAGTCGATTTTATCACAGCTAGCCTGTCTCTCATTTGTACTGCTGTTGATGCCTTTGGACATTTGTGTTTGCCACCCATTTCAGGGTACAAGTATTCAAGCAGCATCCAAATTATCAGCTCATTCCAACATCTACAGCTATGTGGTCATTAAAATCTCTGCTCTATGTTAATATTCACTGGTAAACATTAGGATCTTGTATTACAGCTGTCAATCAAAAACATTTTAAAAATTAAAAAGAGACAGATCTAACTGACAAAAAGAATACTTCCATTTAAAAGGTACATAGTTTCTCCTGAAGAGAAAAAGATAAAGAATATGATTGTAGCAAACGTTTCCACAGAAAGAGAAAAAGGGAAACAGACCTAGAAAGGCACTGGAGCCGTAACCGGTTTGGCTCAGTGGATAGAGCGTTGGCCTGCGGACTGAAAGGTCCCAGGTTCGATTCCGGTCAAGGGCATGTACCTTGGTTGCAGGCACATCCCCAGTGGGGAGTGTGCAGGAGGCAGCTGATTGATGTTTCTCTCTCATCGATGTTTCTAACTCTCTATCCCTCTCCCTTCCTCTCTGTAAAAAATCAATAAAATATATATTTTTTAAAAAAAAGAAAAGAAAGGCACTGGATATAAATAAAAATGATGAGGAAAGAGTTGGTCTCATTAGAAGATGGGGAAGCCCACAGAAAACAGGGGCCATAATTTTCTTATGAGCTCTGGATTTAAAAAAAAAAAAAAAAAAAAAAAAAAAAAAAAGCCCACCAGGGACCCAGTGAGCTTAAAATCTATTTTTATTGTTGTGCAGGAGTCTTTTCTTACACTGATTTCCCCAGGGTAATGTCATCTGTAGAAAACAAAGTCTAAAACAGAGGTGGGCAAACTTTTTGACTCCAGGGCCACAGTGGGTTCTTAAACTGGACCGGAACAAAAGCATGGATGGAGTGTTTGTGTGAACTAATATAAATTCAAAGTAAACATCATTACATAAAAGGGTACGGTCTTTTTTTTTTTTTAGTTTTATTCATTTCAAACGGGCTGGATCCGGCCCGCGGCTGGTCTAAAAGCTGTGGGAGGTCCCCAGGAGTTAAGCTCCCAGGTACCCTCAGCGAAGTTGTTAACGTCTTTTGAGACGCAATGCATTTCCAGAAGGTTCAGGCTTACTCCTTCTCCTCTTATGTGGAGGCTCAAGCACCTTCAACACATACTCATTGTTTCTGCGTTCGTTATAATATACTCGAAATGCTTTCTGTATTCGTTTCCTAGGACTGCCATAGCAAATTGCCAAGAACTGTGTGACTTTAAACAACAGAAATGTAGTCTCACAGTTTTGGAAGCTAGAACTCTGAAATCAAGGTGATGGTGGAGCCATGCTCCCGCTGGAGGCTCTGAGGAAGAACCTTCTTCTTCCTAACTTGAGGGGGTTGCCCACAATCCTGGGGTTCCTTGACTTGCACATGCACCCCCCAGGCTCTGCTTGTGTCTTCACCTGCTGTTCTCCCTGTGTGCCTGTCTCAGTGTCTCTAACTTTCCCTGTTATAAGGACACCAGTCATTGGATGAGAGCCCACCCAATCAAGTACAACCTCCTTCTTATCTTGATTACATTTGAAAAGACCTTTATTTGCAAAAAAGAAAAGAAAAAAGGTCACGTCCACAGGTACCAGGGGCCCTGACTCTTGATGGACACTATTCAACAGAGTACAACTTCTCATCTCTGCGAATGTGACCAAGTGAGTTTCTATATTCATAATCCAAGGATTTTGCTTCTAAGAAGGTTAGCGCAGTGGAATTAGCTGGAGGTATCTACCACAGCATTATGCATCTAATAAGATTAACCTATACCTTAATTACCTTGAGCAGGCCATTCTAGTTTCCCAAAGCTTCATTTAAAATACAAATCATTGTTTTTACACAAATAATATCATAAATCTGACCTTCAATTCTATTAGTAAGTCAAACAGAGCTTCCCAATTGCTTATGTTTAACCAGAGAATAGGCAAGAGAAATTGTTTTTCAGCTGTCGGATAATCATTACAGACCCATTAATATAACCATCTCCTATCAGACTACTGAAAAATTTTAGGTTCCCACAAAAGGCTCCTCAGCAACAAATTACTGTAATGCAGACAGGGTACTTAGCAGGTTCTCTGAGATGCAGCTCTAAATTGGGAGAAGGGAAAATCAATGTGGACCACATACAGAGACTCTATAATTACAAACGCATGACATTATAACTCTTTCCAGGAAACCACTACATAATTGCATCTTTTGCAAATAATAGAAGTTTAAATGTATTGTTCTATATAAAGTTTTTAGCATAAGAGATGCATGTTACCTAAAACCTTATTCTGTCATTGATGCTTGACTATAACAGGAAGAAATATAATTGATTAGAAGACAGTTACACAAAAAGAAAGCATATTTGGCATCCCTAACATAAAGGAAGAAAAGGGTTTTTGCTCCATCTGAAAAGAAAATTTGGTTGTTTTCTTTCTCTTTTTTTTTCTTTAAAGAAAATGTAAACTATATGAGGATGTGAGGTAAGGAAAAAAAGAACATGTTTTGTGTGTTTTGGTTTTTTCCCCCTCTTTTTTTCACTTCCATTGTATCATCCTCCCAAATCTCTTTTTTATTTTTATTTTTTTAAGAAGGAAGGCTAAACAGGGAAAACTAGCTGCCAAAAAAGGTTTCACTGCAGCATCGTTTTCCCCTTTTGAGTCGTACACACGGTGATGCAGAACTGATCAGTAGCTCTCAGTGGTCATTTCTACCCCTCCGCAGGCGATTCTGACTTAGCTCGGGGCTTATTTAAAGGTACAAACAACGGTTGGCTTACTTAGGAGGAACTTCTCAATTAATGTCCTTTAAGGAGGCAAACTAGTATTTAAGGCGGTACCTGATAAACAAAATGCTAGGCCTCAAAAAATTAAGTGGTTTTGTGTTTTGTTTTGTTTTTCAGCAACTGTCTCTATGGTCACAGGTTGGTCTTTTTCTTTTTTGGTTTTGATTTTGTTGCTGTTTTTTATTGCTACTTATTTTCCTACTAGACAGAGGAGGGAGTTGAATTAGGTCGTCTCTATAGTCCTTTCAGATTCTATGATATGCAATCTACTTTTTTTTAAAAATCAAATGTTACCAACTTTTTACTCCTTTTAAATACTAGGCCAACTTCCAAAGAATCAGTATGTTGTACACTGCACTTGCAACAAAGGAATAAAAGTTAAAGCCAACGCAGAAGATGCTTGCATGTATGGAAAGTTTTTAAGTATTAAATATAAAAATTGTAAACAATTTAAAAAGTAGTCTTGTTTCCTTTAGGATATACCTGATTTCTTTGAGTTGAGACTCTGGTTAAACATTATATTCCTACTTTCTCTCCCTCTTGTACCACTGTGTCCATCTCTTGGTCTGCCCACCCTCTCTGGTTTCTTTTTGTTCCTCATGCACCAAGATCCTGCATCAAGGTCTCTCTCTGGGCCTTTGCACATGCTAATCTCACCACCTTGAAAAGCTGTTCCCCTCCCATTTCACCTGCCTGTTACTTATCTTTCAAACTTCAGTTGGAATTCACATAATTTCCTCGAGGAAGTCTTCCTAAACCAACCAGGCTAGGTCAGGTCTCCCATCCGCTGCCTTCAGGACAACATGGACTTCTCCTTATGGCACTCTCATAACTGTCATTTTAAAAGACCGTTTAGTAGTTATTTTTGTTATCTATCACCCTACTAAACTACTAGCTTTGAGGGTGAGAAGTGCATCACATATATATCCCTGAACTGATGGCAAGCCCTCAACACATATCTACTGAATGAAAAAGGTTGAGGACACAAATATGGTATCTGACATTTGGGGCTTTTTTTCTATTCTGTTGTAAATCTCTAATGTCAGCTTTCCTTTCTGAGTATCTAATGTCATTTAACCTCCATGTGCTTAAGGATTTAGGAGTTTCCTATGGGGATAATGAAACCCACCTGCATCCACCTCCTTTCCTTCCTCAGAGATGCAATTAAAAGGCTGGGATGATAAAATCATGTTTGATAACTGATACTGGAGTGCTGATCAATTACTGCCTAAAAATGGCTATAAACACTCAAACCACTCCATACCAAATACTTATTCTCTGGTGTTTATTACCTGTTTTTACTTTTATAGTGGCTACTTACTCACCAGAAAAATAAAAATTTTTTATAAATTAATAATAAGATAATATTAGTTTGGGAAAACACCAAGGGAATAATTTATTTGGGGGATTTTTGGTGATTTGGTTTTTGTTTGTTTTGTGGGTTGTTTTTCTTTTTTTGCTTCAAACCAGTTTTGAACTTATCAAAAACAACACTTTCGCAACTTTCAGTTCAGTCATAATTCCTCCAACAGTTCACTCTGAATTTCAAAAAATTTTGTAACAGTAGATTTGTATAAGGCATTATATGATGAAAACATTCATTCTATAATTAGAATTAAAATAGGAACACTAGTCTATTATAAAACAGTTAATTGATTCTATACATAGAAACACCATTAGTGCTCCTTTGAATTAAAAAAATATATATAGCCGAACATGTCTTTTCAAATTTATAGATAACATCTTGAATATTAACCGATGAAATACTTTAGATACTAAAGTGAACAACAAAATCTTACACTGGAAAGAAAATAAAGAGGACTTTTTATTCAAATAGGTTACTAGCAGAGCTTAGAAACAGAACTCATGCTGACACCAGCTGTCACTTTTCATGTTTCCTTACTCCCAGCACTAAGATACCTGACGTGCATAATCCAGTAATGGGCCAATGTATTTCCCTCAGGCTACAGAGTTAAGACTACTTGTAATCAACGACGCCATTAAGGCTGCTGATGCATTTTACATGATGATGGACCTAGAGCAACCTTGCTTCAGTCCCAAGGGAAAGCAAGATTTACTTAATCCCCAAAGAATTTTCCCCCATAATGCAAAGAGAATTAAATCATGAAATCCAAGCCACTGCTGAAACCACACTGATTGCAAGATGGAAGAAGAGCATATGTCTGCACAAGCCTGCCAGAGGGAAATGCACACACAGCCCAGCTCACCAAAAAGATAAAGAGACGACTAGTGGTGGATAAAAAGCAAAGAAGTTAGGAGACATACTTGGGATAACTGTTACATGTGAGGGGAAAAAAACCATTTTATCGGTTTATTAGATGCGTGTAGCTCTTTTATTATTGGTGTGTGTGCTGTGTGTTGGGGAAGGGAGGGGGACGGGTATACTTTGGCAGGGATACAAGCAGGTATCTTCTGGTCTTTTGGCAGGATGATGACATGTTTCAGCATAGTTACTCTTGTCCATAAAACGTCACATTTCCTCCAGATGCAGATAAATTTACACATAGGCATAAGATGGGCATAAGAACTGGGCCATGTGTTTGCCATGTGCAAGACAGCAACACATTTCCAATTGTTACAGTTCAGAAGCCATGGCCATCCCTATACTGAACAATACTCAGTCTAACTTCTATGGAGAGCAAAGGACTAAAAATAACCCCCAAGAAAAAAAGGGGGGTTGGAAAAAAAAAGGGCTTCCTTAGAAAATATTTTGCTTTCTTTGGAATAATGGAAATATTATATTTAGAATAATCAAAACTCACCTGAAACAAGCAATTGCATCTTCAACTCATGGCTTACTCAAACAACTGCTAACAAAGATGCAATTGCAAATGGTAAATTGAAGTGCTGTAAGTTAAATATTTGCATTCTACCTCCTTTGGTATTATGATATTTGTTTCTGAAAGAGGGTAGACTATACACTGAGTGGCCAGATTATTATGACCACCTGACATTTGTAGGCAAATTAGCCGTACACTGCATCATATGGGATATGGAAGCCGAAGGCCTGTTCGAACACCTTTGCTGTCTGCAGTTACCAAGATAAAACGTCTCCAATTCACACAGAAACACAAGGATTGGACAGTCAAGCATTGGAAAAAAGTCATGTGGTCCAATGAGTCACGTTTCCAGTTGCATCATGCAGATGGCAGAGTGAGAATTTGGCGGAAACAGCATAAAACCATGCACCCCACATGCATGAGTACAACCCTTCAAGCTAGTGGGGGCAGTGTTATGGTTTGGGGCATGTTTTCCTGGCATGATTTGGGCCCTTTAATTCGTGTGGAACAACATCTGAATAGCACAACATACCTAAGTATCATTACTGACCAAGTTCATCCTATCATGTTGATGGTGTATCCCAATGGAGATGGCTTCTTCCAACAAGGCAGTGCACCATGCCACGGTGCTCGTATTGTGCAGGAGTGGTTTCAAGAACGCGAGGGAGACTTTACCTTGCTTAGGTGGCCCCCACAATCACCAGATCTCAATCCAATTGAGCATTTGTGGGACAAAGTTAAAAGAGCCATCAGGCAACTGGTTCTACAACCATCAAATCTCACAGAACTAGACAGTGCTATTCATCAGGCCTGGTGTCAGATTCCTCGCATCACCTTTCAACATCTCATGGAGTCAATGCCAAGAAGAATCGCTGAGTATTGAAGGCAAAAGGTGGCCCAATGAAGTACTGATGGGGTGGTCATAATAATCTGGCCACTCAGTGTGTGTGTGTGTGTGTGTGTGTGTGTGTGTGTGTGTGTGTACACATACACACACACATATATATATATCTCCCACGTTCAAAGGCTGTTAAATCGCATTTTTTTCCCATATCTTCAGAAAAATATCACTTCTACTGTCGTGGTAAACAACCTGCTTCCCTATTTATAATGATCTGGTCCTCTAGCAACTTCAGCGAGAAATTATAGCTAATTTGCCTACAAACGTGAGGTGGTCATAATAATTTGGCCACTCAGTTTAATGAATGATAGCATGAATTCTGGCACCAGACTGCCTGGCCTCAAATTCTTGGGCAAGTTAGTTAAACTTTAAACGTTCAGTTTCCTCATCTGCAAAAGAAGAGCAACAATGGTATTGCTGAAGAACTAAGACTTAACATATGTGAAGCATTAAACTAGTGCCCAGCACACAGTAAGTGCCATATAAGTGTTTGCTATTTCTCCAACTGCTGCTAGTTCCTCTTAACTCTTATTCCTCAGTGCAGTCACCAGTATTAACCCCCCAGGATATCAAGATGATTCAATAAAACATAAAACCCATAATGGCAAAATCAGCTCTTTTGGGGGCAAAATAATCATTTATTTGCAAAAATACAAAATTTTGAGAATATAAAATATAAGTACAGCAAGTCAGTATAGTTTTTAATTTAATTCTGTTAAGTTGAAGGCTTCATTATCTGGAGAGAATGTGCCACTAATAGCTTTAAGGAAGGAAAATTAGTAAGAAGCTAACTCTTCCAAGTGACTGGCATTGAGCCACTGGCAGCAGTACCTGCCCCTAAGGTAAGACTTAGTCCCAGAGCCTGAGTTGATAGATAACAAATGGAAGTGTAGTCTTTCTACAACACAGTAACATATGGTAATTAATTGTCAATCAAGGAAAGCAGCTCACTATGACTCATATACACCAACCATCAAATATGTTTTTTTCCAGCTATGTATATATATTTAATCCTTACCAGAGGACGTTTATTGATTTTAAATAGAGAAAGGGAGGGAGGGAGAGAAACAGAGAAATGTCAGTCAGTTGCCTCCCGTATGCGCCCCAACTAGGGATAGAACTGCAACATGTTTGGTGTATTGGACAATGCCCCAACCAACTGAGCCACCCAGCCTGGGCTTTTCCAGGTTTATTGTTGTTTGGGATTTAAAATAAAGTACATATGTGAGGATATCGTGGCTCTTGCACTAGTAACAGAGAAAATTAATGAGTCTTCATTCTGATATAATTCGCTATTTATAAATGAAAGTATTTACAAATGGGCAGCAGCTCAAACCCACAAGCCCCGAAGGACAGGTTCCCCGTGCTGGCTCCATCTGCAGTTACAGAATCATCTCTAGCTCAGAAGATCCTGGAACTGAATCCCACCAGCACCCCTGAAATTCAATTCAATGATTTCTTATTAAATTACTGGAAGAGCAATCCGACTTACTTTTTTAGAAAGTCTAGGTCTTATTCCTGTAGAATCCTGAGGTTTACAAAACTAATTTATGTTGGCAGTTAGGAACTAATGAGGTAATTAAATATAGTGAAATTTAAAACCAGTTTAGCTACACCCAATAACTAAATAATTGCATATATGGGAAATATATTAATCAATAGTTTAAAATCCTTCTAGTTTACTATTCATCAGATTGACGTTAAATCATGGCTAAACTGCTTTTCTGAAAGCAAACTTTAAAAGATCTTTCTTCAGGTCATCTAATTTTATTATGCTTTTTATTATGCAGTGGGAAAAGGTATCATGTCCACAGCTTTGACATCCGAACTATTCCCCTCTGGCAAAGAGAACCTGGTGAGGCACCTGCCCACCCACACCACAGCCCGTGGCACCTGCGCTGGACGGTTTCCTCCTTGTGCCCAGAGGTGCGCTCTCAGGTTAGGTTCGGTGGTGAGATTCCTTCACCTAAATCTCCCGGATAGTGCAGTGAAAAGAATATAAATACAGATCTAAAATAAGGGAAAGTTGCCCTGACCGGTTTGGTCAGTGGATAGAGAGTCGGCCTACGGACTCAAGGGTCCCGGGTTCGATTCCGATTAAGGGCATGTACCTTGGTTGCGGGCACATCCCCAGTAGGGAGTGTGCAGGAGGCAGCCAATCGATGTTTCGCTCTCATCGATGTTTCTAACTCTCTATCCCTCTCTGTAAAAAATCAATAAATTTAAAAAAATAAAATAAAATAAGGGAAAGTTGCACCTGCCAGACATTCCTAGCATCGCTTCATGAACTGTTTGTGATCATTTTAATCAACTCTATTTACACATACTCAGTTAAAGAATCTGTGCTCCCTACCAGGCAAAATAGAGACCGAACCCCACTTCAGGTTACAGTAAATGAAGTGTACTTCATTAAAGCTGTTTTAAAAAAAGTCCCAGTTACCATGGCAGCAGGAGCCCCTCAAAGGACCAAGGAAGGGTCTTTGATTGGTAATCTTCCCATCTGCAGGCCTTCTGATGCATATCACTGAGTTTCTTTACTGGCTAGAGGCCTCCCCCTCTCCACAGAACCAGAGAAAATGCCTGAAACTTCTATTTGAAATTAAGAGTGATAAAGCTAAGAGCTTAGGTAACAAGTTCTATAAATAGATCCTTTTAAAAAAATCGTTTCTAAAAGCATCTTTCCAGGCCATGTGACTTAATTACTGTCTAGGTGACAAAGTATTATTCCCTTATCCAAGAGCCTCTGGAAGAACTACTGTAGTGAGAATTCAAGATAGAAAGCACGTTTCTCAGATGTGAAGGAAAGTGGTAAATAAGAAAGGCATTTTGGCAGAGATGCTGCTGCTGAGCTGTTCTAAAACGGAAAATGGGATTTTTAAAAGCCTTTGGATAGATTACTTGGCTACAGTGTCTGTTGCTTGCATTTCATCTCAAAGATAGCCTCAAAATATAACCTAAAAGCTATTTGAAAAATACATGCAAGTCTTCACTTCAGAAGATTCATCACTGATGCAATGGTATGGATGACTCTGTTCTAATTCATGCAGCAAAATTTACTGCACACCAAGGCCTAGTTTTTCCTTTCTACATAATCGCTTACCCTTCCTGCTTCTATAGAAAGTACCAAGACTCTATTCTGGATGGTAATGCACTTTTGAGAATCAATAAGGAAACTTGATATCCAGGATAAGCAATCTCAGATTAACCCCTTTGTTCATCGTTTCTACTGCAATAAACACATATAATGACACTCTGGCAGGTTAATGGCTATTTTTGTGCTCCCTGCGGCCAAAAAGGAAACAGTTCAAGCATTTATGTACTATTCAGTCATATGCAATGAACTCAAGAAAAATCTATGTCTCCTAAAAGGATATTTTCACTAAGCAAAAAAGAAGAGGTAGAAGGAAGAGAATGCAGTCACTAAACTACAGGGTGGGGGGAAAGTAGTTTACAGTTATATGTGAAACAGGGTTTATTCTTGTATGATTATTTATTAATTGTACTGCTTTATATATGAACAACTGTAAACCTACTTTTGCCACACCCTGGATAACCTACATTTTAAATAAACTAAATTCTGTGACTAATGACAAACTGAGAACATTTTTTACTTAAGAAAGAAATTCACATTTTATAGTACCAAACAACTATTTGTGGGTTTTTTTCCCCAAACAAAACATCTTAAAAGATGCCTTAAGCAACATTATTTCTTTAACACATTGTGCATCTTTTAAAGTATTCAACTGTTGAGAATTGTATACCTCCTGGAGAAACCTAGAAAACGGGACATGAGAAAACTTGAACACAATTCAAGATTACAAGCAATCTATAATAATAAAAGTGTAATATGCTAATTAGACCCGACATCTTTCCAGATGACCTCCTGGACGAAGCTAGGGCTCCCAGGTGCCAGAGGGAAGCCGGTGCCGGTAGCCGGGGGAAGGAAGGCCTACTCTTGCATGAACTTCGTGCATCGGGCCTCTAGTTTTCTATGAATACTGTTCAGGCTTAAAGGAGCTACAAAGTGAGCCAGGGAGGTAGGTATATGCTGTCCTAACAGTTCACATCCTCAAAATTTTCTAAGTGACTTCTTATAGCTGTCCTCTGCTAGTATGTTTTCCCTGTCAGTTACATATTCATTGGGTTAAAAAAAAAAAAGACTGAGAAAGGATAAAGAAGGAATCTCCTTTTTAAGAAAGAAGAAATGAGCTGGAAACCTGACTTACAAAAGTGAGTACAAAAGGAACCTAAAGACTCTGCTTGTATCACAGGCACCTCCTGGAGATGGTACCACGTTAAGCTAGAAATCGTGCATGGAGCTCCAGCCCCAGGGAAGGAAGATGGATGTGAGCAGCAGGAGAAAAACTCAATTCCTTGCTTCTATATCAACTTCCTGATATACTGTTTCCAGAGTGACAGCGGCCATTTCAGTTTGCCTATAAAATATTTTAATGAAATTACCCCCACTATTCCATCAGAGTAAACGGTTCCCGAGAGCCACAACCACCTCTTTCACCCTTAAGCAGACACTTTCTCCTCTGACACCTGCTCTCCAACACAGCCTCTCTGCAACGCCTTTATCCAATTCCAGGCTTCACCCTTGACCCACGGTCCTTCGCTTTCTTATCCATCTTCTTAATGCCACTGTGGGCATTATTATGACTTTGAGACAATGATGGTTGAGTACACTCAATTCAATTATGTGATGGGTAGCAACCAGTTAATTGCCAGTAAAAAGTCAATAATGTATAATGGGTGTCTCTGTACATACCCATCCTAACAATTAGGATCCTGATCCAAGGACCAGTTGGGAGTGCTCACATACAGTAGTTTAGAAATCATTTGAGCTAATAAAAAAGACACTCAGCAGCTATTACTTTAGGTTATTATAACAAGACATCATATAATTTAACCAAAAGAAATGGTTGGGGTGGGTGCGGGCTAGAAGGGATCAATTGGGGGAAGAAGGAGGGCATCTGTAATACTTTCAACAATAAATAATTGAAAAATTAGAAAAGAAGACATGGTTAATGATATTGATAACTGGACATGCTCTTTCATTGGTAATGAATATGATAAATCATATCTCTACCAAGATGTCTACTTTTACTTTGACCTCCAGGAAATCTTCCCCTTCCGCCATCTATACATACAGAATTTCAAATTCCTCTCCTAGTGTTCTAAAACTCCTACTATGTTCATGTTCCTGAGATGTGAAAAATAAAACAAGCTTTGTACTGAAATGTGTCTGCACCATTCTTTCCCAAAGTAACATTACAGAAAACTTACCCAAATGCGTCACCAAATTTGTGAGAAATAGCTAAAGGTTCCTTAAGTAGACCACCATTTCAGTTTAAAGATTAAAACGCTAAAGGAGTAATTGTTGGTACCTCCAGAATTAATATGTATGTAATAGGTCTAAATAAAATTCATTTCAATTTTTATGGCCATCCACTTTTGTATAACAGAATACTAGTGTATGGTAGATAACATGGTATAAGAGTCAGTGTGGGAGTTACATACCCTAGATTCAAATTGTAGCTTGACCATTCATTATATTTACTTTCAACAAGTAACGACCATTCATTATATTTACTTTCAACAGGTAACCTTTCTATGCCTCAGTTTCCTGTAAAGTGGGATAATACATAGTCATTTTTATAACCACAGGTTGTTTTCAGGATTGAATATATATAAATGTGTATGCCATCATTTCATGAGCAATATATGTTAGCAGTTACTATTAGTATTATAATACTAATTAAATAGAGCTGTAGAAACTCAAATTAACCAGAATACTGGCAGCTTTCAGCTTCAACACACACACACACACACACACACACACCATATACACACACACACAAGTAGAGATATAAAAGACTGTCAAAATGTTTATAATTGTTGACACTGGAAAATGGGTATGTGGGAGTTCATTATAGTATTCCTTTCACTGCTATATATGTTTGAAAATTTCCACAATAAAAAGTTTTCCTCCATTTAGTTAACATATCATTAAAAAATCCAATTTGTTTCATGTCATCACTTGAAGAGAACAATGTAATTTATTTTAGTTATTTACTTATATAAAGTTTAATTTAAATAAAAAAGTTTTATGACAGTAATATATTTAAATTGAAAAGCATAGAATATAGGCTTCGAGAGAAAATAACTTGGGGAAATATTTACAATATTAGAGGCCTAATGCACAAAATTAGTGCAAGGGGCTTGGCCCTTGTGACCCCAGCTGCCTCTTGACCCCGCCCCAGCCCCCTGGTCATTCAGGAAGTTCATCTGGAAGGTCATTCAGCAGTCCAGTCTAATTAGCATATTAGCTCTTTATTATATATAGGACGATATAATGTTTATGACTTAAAAGTAAGATACAGCCCTAACCGGTTTGGCTCAGTGGACAGAGCGTCAGCCTGCGGACTGAAGGGTCCCAGGTTCGATTCCAGTCAAGGGCATGTACCTTTGTTGCGGGCACATCCCCAGTAGGGGGTGTGCAGGAGGCAGCTGATCGATGTTTCTCTCTCATCAATGTTTCTAACTCTCAATCCCTCTCCCTTCCTCTTTGTAAAAAACCAATAAAATATATTTTTTAAAAAAGTAAGATATAATGTTGTATATATGTTTATGTATACTTATATATAAAAATATAAGTATGATCAACCGAAGGACTTGTATGCATGCATATAAGCATAACCAATGGACATAAGACACTGGGGGGTAGGGGAGGCCAGGGGATTATCAAGGGCGGGGGGAAAAAAGGGACACATATGTAATACCTTTTGTAATACTTTAAACAATAAAACAATAAAAAAATAAAAAATAAAAGATACTATGGTTCAAATAATGGGCTCAAGGCTATATCACACTAATGCTAAGTAGAAAAAAATCATTAGCATTCTTGAAATAAATGTTATATAAATTAAAAAAATATATATATATAAGTATGTGCCTAGAACAAAACAACCCTAAAAGGAAATACACCAAAATGAAAACAAAATTTACCTCAGTAAAATTTAAGGGTGATTTTTTTTTCTTTTTTGATATAGTTATCTCTACTTACAAGTTTTCTAAAATGAGTATGCATCAAATATAATCAGAAAAAGAAAGCAAATATATATAAATAGCAATAGAATTATGACAAGGCAGAATAGGTAGTCTGAATACTGTTCAAAAGAAAATAGACAATTAACTAAAACTTGCTACACTAAACATTGAGCCTAAAGCAAGCCTTTCATGGAGTTCAGTCTCATATGCCCTAAGATTCATCAGTGTACTAGAAGAAAACAATATACATTCTTACGCCTATAATTGGAGAAGGCTTTTTATTTGTGTGGAATCTTTTCAGAACTTACATGACAAGAACTAGGATCTTGAGATTACTGTTTTCAGAGTTTTAAAATTCCCTGGGACTTCCCATTAGATCTAATAAGTTCATCATTTTATCAGGGAAAGTCATTCCCAACAAAATAAAAAGCTATGTATACCCTGACCCAAGATTTCACCTCTTGGTTCTCAGTGCTAACCTTAAAAGCAAATTTCAGAAATTATTTTCTTTGATATAATTAAAAAAGAACCTCTTGCAGCAATATTAATTCTATAAAACATACCTCCAATGACTCCTACAGTGTACTTACAATTCTCTTTCTAATAACTAAAGGTTTTATTTTATTTTCAAAAGTAATTGGTAATACACTTTCTTGCTAAAAAAATTTTTTTTAAGATTTTTAATTTAGCCCTAACCGGTTTGGCTCAGTGGATAGAGCGTCGGCCTGCGGACTGAAGGGTCCCGGGTTCGATTCCGGTCAAGGGCATGTACCTTGGTTGCGGGCACATCCCCAGTAGGGGGTGTGCAGGAGGCGGCTGATCGATGTTTCTCTCTCATCGATGTTTCTAACTCTCTATCCCTCTCCCTTCCTCTCTATAAAAAAAAAATCAATAAAAATATATATTTTTTAAAAAAAGATTTTTAATTTAATTTCAGAGAGAGAGGATGAGAGAGAGAGAGAAACAGCCATTGGCTTCCTCCTGCAGGTCCCCAACTAGGATTGAGCCCAAAACCTGGGCAAGTGCCCTGACCACCAATCAACCAACAACCTTTCTGTGCATGGGACAACACCCATGCCAGGGCTTGATAAAATTCTTTGTTATAAAACCCCCCAAATGGTACATTAGATGTATCACTGAAAGTATTAAAATGGTAATCAGTATTCAAAAGATTCTGAAAAAAATCTTCCCAAGAGGGAGAAAAATTTTACTTACTTTAACTTCCACCGTCTTCCCTCCATGTTCAATGTGTCTCTCTATGTATTCAGAGGACAGCAAATCACTGCAATAACAAAATAAAGGATGGTTAAAGAGGACTAGAAAATGTAACGCATTTGAAAATCAAGTTTACCCATACCAGCTTTAATGATTCATTAACTCCAACTTTAAAACAAAAATAAAGCTTTATAGGACTCTCTCTCTCTCTCTCTCTCTCTCTCTCTCTCTCTCTCTCTCTCTCACACACACACACACACACACACACACACACACACACACACACCAGCCTAGTACTTCTAAAGGGTTATTGGTTGAACTGACTATACCACCTGTCACCCCCTTGCTTAGCAGAGCTGATTCCACTGATCTTGTTGAGGAGTTCTGGGAAACTACCGGAAGCACACCATTATTATAAAGACATCTTCTTCCCTTTTTGCTTTAGTTTTTTATCAAACAGTTTTAACTTGCTACCATCCCTCACCATCTCTTTATGTGCTGTGTGTGATATTTTATCTGACAAAACATTAGTTTCCATCACAAAAATAAAAAGGGGGCAAAGAATGCTAAAAGAAATATAAAGAAATATAGCATTAGCAATAAAATAATTCTATTCTGAAATCTACTAAACAACAAACTTTTCATAGAATTTTAAACTATTTGCATCATCTTAAATAAATGCACTTCTCTTTAATTCCATGTATGTGGAAAAAATGTCCCACATACTTTAATGGAAGTACCTCAAGACACAATTTACACAAAAAGTATTGAAGTCTGTTATTTTTAAAGCACTAAAATAAAATTAACATTAATAGAAATAATACAAGAAGCTATAAATTTCTGTGGACCCTGGGACTGGAGATACCTACTATGAAAGGCTCCTGGTGGCAAACAGAGCTCAAATTTAAAAGCAGAGCCTTGCAGCCATGTCTAAAAACAGGGCTCTCTCATTCAAACCACACTGAACAGCCTGCCTGCACTGTGTTCCTGCCATCTGAGCCAGGCCTTATAAAGCAGTTCCTGGAATCCTATTTCAACCAATAAGACTGAGGCGTCCCTGCTCCAAATGGAATCGTATGGCTATATCCTCATTAGCATCTTCACCAACCTATCAGAGTGGCTCCATGCTGATCGGTCCAGACAGTGCCTTTTGGACCAATCAAAGTGTGAGGATTTGGAGTCCTCATTTGCATGAGGACAGACTAATCAGAGACTGGGGCAGGGACTTCTCTCTATATAAGTCAGCACCTCTCTGGCTCAGGCAGAGCACTTTCCCTTTTCACCAAAGACTGAAAACTGGAGTTGAAACACCTAAGACAAGGCACCAGAGACTTCTCACCAGACCAGAACGGAACAGAGGAACTGGAGCAGAGCAGGCAGAGCAGAAGTGTCTAGCCAAAGAGGGGCCTTGTCTGAGGACCACCTCGCCCCAGGGCTGCCTCACCCCAGCGCCTGTCTCACAGCCCTGCTGTTCCACAGCTGTGCTGTTTCATAATTGAGCTGTTTGCACTGAATAAAGTTTCTTTTTTCACCACATCCCAAACTGGGGATCCCTGCTGGTGTTGAATTGATGCCAACCATCAGTTGATATTCTAAATCTACTTCTATGAATAAACATTCAGCCAATTAAGAAAACCTTTTTCTCAGTGTTCTGAAGGTCACCAAGCCAAAATTGTCCCAATTATAAAATAAAATAAAAAGTGCATTTCTGAGCACACAGTCCTCCCACGGTAAGCACCATAGTTACAGTTGCTTGAAATGTAAACAAACTGATCAAATGAGAGTCATATTAACATAGGCACCATAATCAGTTTCTACAATATCTGATGCTTACATTACCATTTGGGGAAAATATCATTATTGTCTAAGCCCTTGTTTCATTTGTCTTTGGAATACATTTTCCTATTGATTTTTTAAGGAGGAACCAGCGAGGATGCTCTAAGCTGCAAGTTGCAGAAAACACAACTACACATGGCTCAAACAATCAGGACATTTATTTCTTATTAGAAATTTCAGGACTGGTGTAACGTGAATTTGCTTTAGTAAATCTTCAAGTCTGTTAAATGAATAAATTTGAAGTTTATAATAATGTAGGCAAACACTCTTAAGATACTTAAATATAAATAAGTAGCTAGTAAGCAAAATTTTGTTAGACGTGGGTAAATTGCATTGGCTGTATAAAGTATAGGTAAGAAAATCATGTATGTTTTACACATGGATAGAAAGATATTTAATATTCACGATGCACCTGGTTAATAAATGTTTATGATATAATAAATATACAAAAGACACTAAATAGCCAGGATACAAATTCAACCACCTATTGGTGACATCCAGGGCTCAGGATTCCTCAACTTCCACGCTAATGACATTTTGGGTCAGATAATTCTTTGTCTTGGGAGCACCTTGTGCCTGCACTAGTCTGCATTCCCACCAACAGCACACAAAGGTTGCCTTTTCTCCACACGCTGGCCAACACTTGTTTGTTGATTTGTTGATAGTAGCCATTCTGACAGGTATGAGGTAACATATCATTGTGGTTTTAAGATACATCTCTCTGATGATTAGTGATGTTGAGCATATTTACATATGTCTATTGGCCATCAGTAGGTCATCTTTGGAGAAGTGTCTATTCAGATCTTTTGCCCAATTTTAACTGGATTATTTGTCTTCCTGATGTTGAGCTGTATAAGATCTTTATATATTTTGGAAAGTAACCCCTTATCAGATGTATCGTTGGAAAATATGTTCTTCCATTCAGTGGGTTCCCTTTGTATTTTTTTTTAGATGTTTTATTTTGCTGTGCAGAAGCTTTTTAGTTTGATATAGTCCCATATGTTTATTTTTTTAGGATAGGTGTTATTTCTTCTTTGAATGTTTGGTAAAATTTGCCTATGAAGCCATGGGGTCCAGGACTGTTTGTTTGATGGGAGTTCTTTTTTGTTACTGTCTCGATTTCATTAGTTGGTATCTATTCAGGGTTTCTGATTCTTCCTGATGCAGTTTTGGAAAATTGCATGTTTCTAGGAATTTTTCCATGTCTCCCAAGTTGTCCAATTTGTTGGCATATAGCTGTTCATAGTGATTTCTTATAATACTTTGTATTTCCGTGATATCAGTTGTTACTTCTTCTCTTTCATTTCTGATTTTACTTATTTGGGTTCTCTCTCTTTTTTTCTTGATGAGGCTGCTTAAATAATTGTAAATCTCATTTGTATTTTCAAAGAACCAGCTCTTGGTTTCATTGATCTTTTGTACTGCTTTTTTAGTTTCTATGCCATTTATTCTTTGAAACAAAATCATTTTTAAAAAAGACAAAATACCTCTCAACAACATGCTCACATATTCAATTCCTAGGAAGATGTGCACATATAAAGGGCACTTGATCCCATGGCACTTCAATTCTTATTATGAAAACAAGAAAATATAAGGAACAGATCTGAAGGCAATGTATTATTGAGAGCCTCAGTAAATGGAACTGACAGTAGGCACATAGAATGCACAAAAAGAAAAGATCTCTGAGAATTAGAAGAGTCAGGTCAGGGTTCATGAAGGCTGTAAGACTTCATTCTTAGAAGGTGGATAGAACGGAGAGGCAGAGAAGGACATTTCAAATGAGAGGAATAACAAAAGCAGACTTGTAGCAGAGGAAACACTACAAGTGACTCCAGAGGTAGTGAAACGATGAGCCTATTTAGAGTTGAGGGTTCAAGTTGCGGAAATAGTAGTAACAGCTAGTGTGTGTGGAGGCCTGTGTGCCAGGCACTGTGCTAGGTGCTTTAAATGCATTAGTAGCTCACTAAAGTATACAGACAACTGTTGAGGTAGGTATACATATGATCCCCTTTGGTAGGCAAGGAAACGGAAGTGTGGAAAGGTCAAGTGGGAAGCCCAGCTGGTCAATGATAGCACCAGATTCATTCCCAGGTAGGTCTCCTTCCTAAGTCCATGATTTGAACAACCACATCTCTCTTTTAACAGAAAAGCATAAAAAGAGACTGCTGGGGATTTTATCATAGCCAATGTACATGAAAGGACTATTCAAGATGAAAGTCCTATTAAAAATAACCTAACTGCAGTAGGTAGAGATGATTAGCAAAGAAGGTTCATTATAAAAGTGTCTCTATTACATGAGTTAGAATGAATTTCTCCAACTTAGGAGAGATTTGTGAAAAATGCCACATATTCATCTACCTGTGTGCTGTCATTATAAGAAATCTAATAGAGTAGATAACATGGAAATTTATCAGCACTTTAAAAAAGCCATCATCATCATCATAATCACAGATGATACGGAAACCTATTACCCCTAATCCAAAAAGGAATTGCTTCTATGTTTATTTCAAATTACTTTCTTCAAATAATGGAATTAGCAACAGTTTAAGAATTAAACTGCAGTTTAATATCTGAGAGTTATAAAGGGCAACAATATGACTACAATTTTTCAAAGCATTTAAAATATTTACTTTTTAATAGACTGCATATTGTTTAGCTTCCCCATTTTAATTTCAAAAAGAAATACTTCCCCTTGGATTTAATGCAAGCCATATTGTAGCAATAAGAGCAGTATATTTGATTTCTATAATGCACATGCATAAAAATAGATGAATAGAAGTATCTCTGATGCTGGTGATGGAAGTTATTTTCCCTGGGCTCTCTTGTACTTCTAAATGGTATGCATACAGATGGAAAACTCTCCACAATTTCCATCCACATATGGACATGTGTGGATATGCATGGATGGAGTTGAAATGCTCTTCTTAAAAGTATTTTGCTTATACCTTTATTCAACGTTTTCACTGATTCAAATAGGAAACAAATGTATATTTCTAAGTGTATGTTTTTAATAATATGGAATGCTATAAACTATACCATGAAAAGTAGCTAATATCCATGTTTCAGATAAGAAATGGCTCTGTTGTTGGAAATTGCAGATTTGAAATACAGTGTACACAGCTACCACCAAGCATTCAGAGGAGAAAAACACAGGTCAGCTACTTGAAAAGTGACCTTTGTGTAGAGAAGTGAATGCCATCCACCTTCTTGCTACTGGTAGCAACAAATTTCTCCTTCCACGGCTGTGGAATAGGCTATTAATATCCTCAAAACTAGATCTGGTTCACCCAGGAAATAGGGGGGGAAAAAACATTGATGAATGAAGAAGATAATTAGGGCCTAAAACACATCAGACACTTTGAGATTGGGTTAGAAACACATTTCAGAGGCACTCAAGAATAAGACATTATCCTGTGGATTTATGTCTATCACCAAGGCTCCCTTAATGGAGGCAAAATGTCAGCCTGACCGGAACAAGTTCAAGAAAGACTTGAATTAGATGAATACAATTACTGACGGAGCCATGAATCTTTTTTTTTCTAAGAGAAATGCTAAGTCAATCAAGAGAAATGAAGACTGAGTGTATATGTGGGTAGAGATAAGCACATTAATTTCCAATTCCATTTTAAACTCCCTCAGATCAAGTACAAAGCTAGAGGGTCTAAAACACAGTAATCTATGAATATATGTATAAAGAATGTTCTCATATAATGGTCTTGGTTTCAAATTAAACACACAAAACAGCTGTCTTCAAGAGTCAGTATTTAATTTCAAATCAGCTAAATACCATATCAACATAAACCACTGATTTGAAAATAAAACCAAAGTTTACTTCTTCCTCTTTTTTCCTACAAAATGTTCTAGCTTATATAACGTATTTGTAAAAATCATGTAAATTTTTAAATCTCAGCCTCTGTAAAATAGGATAAGACTGAGTATCTATCTTTCTTACATCTTACGGAATAAATAGCCTAAAATTAGTAATGGGCTCTGCTTTATGCAAAATGTATGAAAAATAGTGACTTCCCTAAAGAGATACTTTTTTAAGGAGATACCTTCTTTTGAGATTGGAAAAAATGGTTTAGACAACAGAGAAAAGAATACAAAATAGACATGACTCAAAGAAAAGATTTATCATCAATTTTGACACACCAGCAGAATGCAATTAACAAACCTCTTTATTTATATAGAAACAGATGCTATGTATAAATACATTTTAGAAAACCAGAGTAGAAACACTGTTTTCTTTATTCAAATAAGAATCTACATTTTTTCTTTTCTTAACAGATTTCTTCGTAAGAAAAATAGCATTTCAACTGGGATTTTGCTCACACACATACACACAAAGCAACTTGGAAGAAATGCTGTTCCTCCAAAGGTCAGAGGGTGAAATAGGATGAAAGCCATCATTTGATTATTCACCAGAGGCAATTATCCTTATCTGGGATGACAGCTGAAGAAAGTCACCTCACATTGCACCTTACTGGACTAGCTTAGGGGGGTGGGAAACCACCATGTATAATTGTATAGAATTTTATAACAAAGAATAAAGGCAAAGAGTACTCGCTTGTATCTCTCAATAAAAACGTAGCAGTTCTCAAAATAACCTTAAATTTCCCATTGAAATATGGTTTCATTGTGGGAATTGCTTACCAAAAAGCATCAAAGACAGATTTAAGATGCAATTAGTGGAGTGG